>NW_028317807.1:34187500-34787500 GCF_062004578.1 Staurois parvus
TCCTAAATTACAGGCCTACAATAAAAAAAAATACATATTTCCATGCAAAAAAATGGTACCGCTTTCAGCACCAAAAATCTGAAATAATCATACCGCTAGGGAGGTTAATCAATTTAATGCTAATTTGGATAAATGTAAAGGCCGCATCACTGAAACTGAATCCAGACTCTCTATTACAGAAGATCTCACTGCAAATCATGCCACTTCTATAGATGTTTTGCAACATTCAGTATCCGCTCTGACAGCCAAAGCAGATGACGCCGAAAATAGACTTAGACACAATAATGTCAGGATACTGGGTCTTCCTGAGGGAGCGGAAGGTGAAAAGCCATCAGAATTTGCAGAATTATTTTTTAAAGAATTCCTTGGTCCCCTATCTGTTTCATCCACTTATTTGGTGGAAAGGGCGCACAGGGTTCCATCTGGCCGCAATATAGCAGGTAACAATCCGCTCCCATTCCTGGTGCGTTTCCTAAATTACCTTGATAGAGATATCATCCTTTCTGAGGCCAGGGAACGCCCTGCTTAACAATTTGGAAATGCTTCCATTATTTTATTCCCGGATTTCTCTGCTGAATTACAGAAAAAAAGGAAAACATTTACTGATATTCGCAGTTGCCTTCGTGACAAAAATATTAAATACAGTATGTTACATCTTAGTCGCCTTCGGGTGCAGTATGAAGGATGCTGATGCAGATGGATGGCTTTCTACTCTGCGGTAACTACTGGTTTCCTGAAGAAGTCATGCTCGTTGGTTTGCACTTATATTCGGCCTTGGGTTACCTCCATGGGACCCCATTTCCTGTTATTGTACACTTTTTCTTTTTGGTCTATTCCATTGGCTATGATCCTGTTTTTTATCTAGCTCTGGATGCAGCTTGTGCAAGTCCTGTGGAGAGGGTTCGGGCCATTTCCATCAGATGTTTTGTGGATGATCCATAATCCTATACTGGAGCTCTTTGGCCTCGGCTCATCTATTGATGATCGACCCCCCCCATTTTCAGTTCTTCCCTGAAGAAGTTTGATTCGTGGGACTACCGTGTTTTTTTAGCCTAGTTGTTACTAGGGAAGGACTTCAAGTTATGTTAAGGGTATAAAACTGACCAGTCAGTTGTTGGGGTTACTGGTCAGTAGGGAGCTTTTACTATTGTTTATGAGTAGTATGTTTAAGTTTGTATATGACAACCGTGCGCTCCTTAGATTTCTATTGTGGTGGGATTTGGGGTATCTGTAGTCAGTGGGGGGCTATGGAGGCCCCCTTCTTGGGTTGATGGCCTTCTCCCCCCACTGGCCCTTTCCTTCACTTCCCTTTTTTGCTCACTTGAATGGTCTATGGCCTTCCTGCCATTATTTCTTGGATATTTAATAGAGCTTAAAGTGATCTCATGGAATGTCAGAAGTTTGAACCATAAATTTAAGCGGTCCCTAATGTTTAAATTTCTCCAATCTCACAAGCCGCATATTCTTTTTTTGCAAGAAACTCTTCTCCTGGGTAGTAAAATTGTATCCCTCCGAAGGGCCTGGGTGCAACAGGCTTTTCATGCTACATATTCTAGTTATGCGAGAGGAGTTGCCATACTCTTGAATAAATCCTTACAGTGTACTGTAGTGCAGGTATGTTTAGATCCTGGGGGCAGATTTATTATTTTAATCCTAGAAATTGGTAATGTGAAATATGCTTTTGTCAATGTTTATTTGCCACTGCCTTTCTCTGCTGAGATATTATATAAGATACAGGAACAGCTGGCCCCGATACAGGTCTCTGAGGTAATTTTTGCTGGTGACTTTAATACGGTGCTTAATGTCTCTTTGGACTCCTCGAACCCTAGGAGGACTGTCTGTCCGGATTTGGAGATATGGTCCCAAGCCTTTGGTTTGACTGAGCTGTAGAGGCTTCAACATCCTAGAGTAAGTTACTACTCATGTTTCTCAGCAACTCATAAGTCGGCCTCTAGAATTGATCTGGCATTTGGCTCTCGTTCATTGTTCAGGTCAGTGCAGAGGGTTGCTTGCCTACCGGCAAGTATCTCTGATCATTCCCCACTAGCGTTGACATTGAGGTTGGGAAGTGGGAGCCACCCGGGATGTTGGAGACTGGATCCTAAGTGGAATTGCAGCAACAAAGTACAAGAGTTATTATCTGGGTCTGCTCTCAGTTTTGGGAAATTAATGCTCAGTCTACCTCCCCTATGTTAGTTTGGGATGCCTTTAAAGCTTATACACAAGGGCAATATATCTCGGCCATAAAAACAGCAAGGAAGGATTTCAGCAGTACCATCTCCATGTTGGAACTTAATGTTTCTAAATTCGCAGACTCCCCTACTGAGGATAATTATGCCGGGTTTGCTGGGGCCCGCAAAGAGCTGGAACTACATTTTACGTCCCTATCCCATGCGGATGCAGCCCTTCTTGTGGGCAGATTGTTTGAATCTGATGATAAGAATGGCAAATTGTTGGCAAATTTAGTGGCTGAATCTCATCAACAGACAATAATTCCCCGACTTTTGTCCTCTATGGACGACCTCCTTCTAGAACATTCTCAGATCCTGCAGGAATTTTGAAGTAATTTTCAGTCTCTTTATAGTCTCCGCCCCTCTCCGGATCCCATGGTTTTGGGGGATAGATTGGGGAGCCTTTCCTTGCTGCGTTTGTCGGATGATGATGTGGCTGAACTTGATAAAGAAATAACTATCTCAGAAATTGAGGAAGCTATTCGTTCATTTCCTCCCAATAAAACCCCCAGACCGGACGGACTGCCTGAAGACTTGTATAAATTATATATTTCAGATCTGGCACGACATCTTTATTATCTTTTCAGGGAAAGCTTGGCCCAGGGTGTCCTCCCCCACTCCATGTATCAGGCTCACATTGTCTTGATACCGAAGCCTAGTAAAGATCCTTTATTCTGCTCCTCCTATAGACCCATATAATTATTGAATCATGATTTAAAAATCTTGACTAAAATTTTAGCACAGAGGTTGAGGAAACTCCTTCCTTCTCTCCTAAGCATAGATCAGATTGGATTTATCCCTGGGAAATCTACTGATATTAATTTGCAATGCGTTTTGTCACATATTCAATTCCCTTCAGCTGAGTCATCGCCCCGGGTAATGGTCATACTTGACGATGAAAAGGCGTTTGACTCTGTTGACTGGGTTTATATGTCTAAGGTGTTAGAGATTATGGATTTTGGCCAACATTTTAGTTCCTGGTTAAGCATTTTATATAGTGACCCCCAGGCCCAGATCAAATTGGGTGGTGACCTTTCTGACCCTTTCCCTGTGGGTAGGGGGATGAGACAGGGATGTCCTCTTTCACCTGCTCTCTTCGCGTTGGTTATGGCCCTTGGCTCAGACCTTACAGATGTCCTCCGAGGTTCGGGTCATACAGGTGGGCACTATTATTGAGAAAGTGGCTCTATACACAGATTCTCCATGATCTGGGTCCATCCCTTAAGGCGGCCTTGGCCCTGTTTTCTGATTTCTCGCCATTATTGGGATTAAAGGTTAACTGGGAAAAATCTCAAATTCTCCCTATAGACCAGAGTGCTGAAACTTTGCTTGATCCTGATATCCCCTTGCAGTGGGCCTCCACAGTGAAATAGTTGAGTATTGTGGTTTCATCAAACCCCCTAGATTTCTGTAGGCTCAATTTACTGCCGTTATTCTTGTATGTATGACATCATAGACTAACCTTCCACTCTCCTTCATTGGTAATATTAACTTAGTCAAAATTAAATTCCTTCCCTCCTTCTTCTATGTACTTCGACATACTCCGGTCTGGATCCCACGGAAATATTTAAAACAATTTGATGCAGCAGTAATCTCTTTCCTGTGGGGTACGAGGCAGCCCACAGAAATATTTCAAACAATTTGATGCAGCAGTAATCTCTTTCCTGTGGGGTTCGAGGCAGCCAAGATTTAAACTAAAGGTGCTGCAGAGACCCTGGACCGAAGGGGGTTTGGCCTGCCCTGACCTATATACTTATTACCTTGCGGTGTTGCTATCTCATGCGCGCAACTGGATTGTGGCTGATGAGACCAATGCTGCTGTGGTATTGGAGGCAGCCTTCATAGGTTCTTATGAAGCCCTCCGTAACCTGTTATATAAGGGTCCAGCCACACCTCTTCCCATTACTATGGCTATGAGCAGTCCTTAGGGCCTGGCGGTTGCACTTTCTTTTGGAGCCCTGAGTTTGGTCGCCCCACACCGCGCTATGGTTGAATCCCTCTTTAAAAGAATTCTTTCTTTTCCCTTACCCTCTGGTTTGGGCATCGAAAAATGTAAAGTATCTGCAGCAGATCCTGAGTTAGGGTGTGAGTCCATGCTGTGGGATGAGTCCTTGAGGAAACCCCTCTCCTCTATTTATATAGCCTTGCAGCCGTCGGTCCATATTGGCCTTGAACATCTTTTTGTGCAATGGCGCATGGAGGTGCCTGATATGGACTCTGGGGATTGGGAGGACATATGGGAGCACCCTGTGCAGCAATTGGTTTCTGCTCGTGGCTGATTCAGTTTAAGATTCTACAGAGAATATATTATACTCCTCAGAGGCTGCGACGGATGTTCCCAGCTCACCCTTCTAGTTATTGGCGTTGCCCTGAGGATCCAGCTACATTTTTGCATATCTTCTGGAGCTACTGGACAGATGTAGTTGACAATATATCCTCTATAACCACGGTTTTTGTACCACTATCTATTGAGGTTTGTCTGTTGGGTTTGGTTCAGGCCTTGGCTATCTCTTGCACAATAAGAACCTTGATTGGTTTCTTGCTTTTTTATGCTCACAAAGCGATATGCTTAAAGTGGAAGTCCCCTCATTCTCCCACATCTAGTTTCTGGAAACAGCTGGTCAATACGGTTCTCCCTCTATATAAAGAAACTTATGAATCTAGGGGGTGTCCCGCTAAATTTACGAAGGTGTGGCATATCTGGATTGACTCTTCCAAGTCGGTCCCTTCCAGCCCTGATTAGGATCGAGTGGTGATTCTCTACCTTTTGTCGCAAATTTTTTTTTTTCCTCGGTGTGGGTTGTCAGTGATCTTCTTCTGTGGGATTTGTTTTCTGCCGTATCTAAGCCCTGTGATATCGAGTGCGGTTGTCATCTGTTTGTTGTTGTTCACCTTATCTGTGTGTCATGTTTCTCCTCTTGTTCATTTTTTATTTTTTGTTATTATTATTTCTGCTTAGATCAAGCCTGGGTATGCTCAATAGGCTTTGTTTTGTACTCTCCACTTTATAACTCAATAAAGAGATTTTTTTTTAAAAAAAGGAATGTTTTTAGTAGCTGTGCAGTATCTTACCGCATACTCAGATGTGGTACGGTACCACTTAGTGAATTGTCCCTTCTATTGGCTAGGCTCGAATGTTCAACCACGAACTGAACAGGGGGCCCATCGCTTTTACTGAACATGCTGTTACACATGTGTAAGACATTGTGTAAAAAGCCATATAGCTAGATAAGCATCGATTTTTTGGATGTTGATTGTGTAGTCCTCTTTTGGAGGGGAGTGGTTATGACAAATGGCCCTCCCCAAACAGGATAATGTGCTAAACTTGTAGGTAAATAAGAGAACCAGAACCTTCAAAGTGGAAGAATGGGTTTGATAATAAAGTTGGCAGTGCCTCCATCCAGAACATGGCCTCTTTGAACAGATAGGATTACCTTAGTGGGAAATTACCCAGTAATCTAAATAAAAAAATTGGGAGCAGAGGAACTGCTGCAACCAGCTTATAACATTAACCATAAGTATATTGATGCACACCAGTATGGAATTAATACAAGCCTTATATAAGAAAAGATTAATAATAGTATATACATCTAATGTACAGTACAAGCAGGTATGATCAGCAAAGGGACCAAAAAGATACCTGATGGAATTGTGCACACATACCCAGGTATACATAGTTATTAATAAAGATACCTCCAGATGAATGTTACAGCAATATTAAGTTGCAGGGCCCCTGAGAATGATTGCAATGCAGCATCTCTCCTGGTATCAGAGACCTGAAAACAAGATGATTGGAACTGTTGTCCAACTGTTGTCCAATCAGCCTTAAACACAGCTTCTAACAAGCAGAAACAGTGGTGTGGCATTATAACTCAAAGTCAGCCTATCTATTCTGTGTCTTAGTCCCTAGTGGCATCTAATCTGCCATTCAACTGCATTTCTAACTATCAAGTGGCCTATCCTGCTATAGCCTATGCTGGTTATTGAGCCCTGAGCTAAAACTAGCTAAAGAATCCCAGACCAGAAGAGATGGGGTTAACTAAATAACAGGAACTGCATATAAACTCTGTTGCAATAAACATGTACACCTACTAACATACAGCAAGGTGACCACTACACACATACAGTAGCACAGACATAGCTATCTGGCACTGTGCATGTGAGATAATTAACAATAGGACAGAAATACATCTGTCACAAGGATTCAGATACACACTCAAGAAACTATAGGCAGCTAGAGTTATATTATTAGAACATAGGAATACTTGCCTAGTAATCTCTGCTTCTGGTCTGGATGAAAATATAGCAGCCCCTGTGTGTTCAAGGTCAAGGAAAATTATATTTCCTGGAAACACCAAATTATAAACAAAGTACTCCAATCAGTGTTTCTGACCCAGTTAGCAGGGACAGGAAGCACCTGTCTATCACCAACCAACTCCATGGTAAATAAAATGCAGCAGCTATTTACGAACACAGACCACTGAGAGCAGCATATCCCTACAATGCAAGTCATCTGTAAATGCAACACTTAGACCTTTATTATCTCCCACAGAAATACAATACTCATCCTACAATGTCCTCATCTTTCTTTATTCTCAAAAGTCCTGCAAAGGGGATCATTTTGGGTCATTTCATGGACTTAGATGTGGTCTCATAAACGTAAATTCTGGTGCTTGCACAGTAGTCTTTATATTTTAGCTGCATGTATAAATGTCTCAAATACAAAGCTATGCTGCAATCCCTTACCTTGTTAAAAAGCAAAATCTCAGTGAACAGGATTTGTAGATTTAATTTTTTAAAGATTATGTTTCTGTAAGTTTTATTACATTGCAGCAGAGGATAAGCAGTAAGACAGAGTACAGGACAAAAGATCATTGTGAAAAATTACAGATTCAATGAGATATACTGTAGGTACACAAAGGATACAGGTTAATCTCATGACAGATGATAGCTATATTGAGTTTCAGGCAACCCAGGGGACGGTTGTGTAAATGAATTCTGTCATGCCTACAGATTTATTTTAATATCAAACCTAGGTCTATTTCAAAACTAGCCAAAAGTCATGTCAAAAAGGAGCCAAAGTAAATCTGAACATGTATTAGTTTCACTGCTCGGTTTGCTTTTATGAAAAACCTATGACCCCCCAAAGGTAGAACTACAATTCCAATAATGCCTTATTTAAGGCTAATTGCACTTAGAGTGCACCTGCTCTGGGCAAAGCATATAATTACCTGTGCCTGCTCTGCTAAGATCTACAGTGGGTGGCCTGCCTGGCACTGCACAGCTTCTTCTTCTAAATCCTCTAGTTGGGCCCTGTCCCTCCTGTACATGCATGCATTAATTCCAAAGGAAAGTCTACATTATTTTTCCAAGTGGTGTATTGACTTTCTTTTGGAGTTAATAGAAAACACAACCCATGCATGAAAGGAATATTGCCCAACTGACATGCTGATCTGTGAAGAAAAAGCTGTTCTGCACTAAGCAGACCACACGGCCATATGATTTTGCAGATATGCGATGGTATGGAACTATAGGTGGACATACCTTTCAGTCTTATCTGGGCAGAAAAAATGGGTGATTGTAATAAAGATAAAATATGTATAAGAAAAGGCAGAATATACAGTATGTTACTGTTTGGTAGTTTGTGCTCAGCAAAGGCTGACCAACACAGTACCTCAGAACAACAGGAGGAACTTCATTCTCTAGTAGAGAAAGAGATGGAGCTTCACATGTGTGGGTGTCCAAGTGACCAAACCTGAGGCAGGCACGTCTAAAAAAACAGACAATAGCGCCATAACCTTCCCAGAGGCTGCTGAACTCTATTTGGAAAAGTGTCCATAGGTTTGACTATTTCAAACACAAGTGACCTGTTTTAAGCCAGTTGACAATGAGAGAGTACTTGCTTGACTGAAGCTCAATAACTGCTTTTAATGATAAAAAGTATAATTTATTTGCTTATACAATTGCTTTATAAAATTATAGACAACTTAAATTGTTAGTAAAAGAGTGCTTGAATGACTGGAACTCAAGAAGTGCCTTTTGCTTTGTCTTTTGCAAGGTAATATACGTACTGCTTTAGATCACAACTGCCTGGATGTCGCCATCTACCATGTTCTTCTGGTTGGTTTCCATCTTGTATTGCTGGAGCAAATCTTAGGCAAGTTGGCATTACACTATATAGTTCTGTGAGAAGCAGGGGTGTACTGACAACTCATGGGGCCCCCCCGGGAAATAGGGGATTATGGGGCCCCTGTGTCCTTGCCCAAACTCAAAAAAGCCTATGAAAAAGGTACCGGGGGCATGTCATGGTTTCCAAATGGTCAGTCCGCCCCTGGTGAGAAGTACAACAGCTGTCCTACTGTTTGGTAAGCAATCACCAAATAAATATACAAGCCTGCATCTTAGGCTCCTAGCTTAAAAATAGCTGCTTCTACAGGAGTTTTGTGTTTTGCTTGTAGAAGCAGCTCAGTGTTATCCTATATGTCCATGCACATTAGGACAATTAGAGGCATATTTTAAGCTCAACAAGTAGAGGCAGAAAAAAAACCCTTCTGGTTTGCATTTTTGATTAAAGCTTTCTTGCAGAAAAAACTCTAAACTTCTCTAACTCGCCTAAACTGTGTACAAAAATGCTCTATATCAGTGTTTTTTTCTGCCAAGGGAGCTGGCATTTTTTAAGCCCAGAGTGCATGGAGCCTAAGGCTACGTTCACACTAGCGTTGTGTGCAGGCGGCACAAACACTGCTTCCCAAACGCCTCGGACAATTCTGCACATTGCAGCACATAATGCTGTTCTAATGGGAGCGTTAGCGTCGCGGCGTGACAAAACGGACACCTCTGGTCAAGTCAGGAGGCGTTGAAGACTCCAATTCTAGTCTATGGTGCCGCTCCACAAATGCCCGGCTGGCGACCGTTGCGACGCGGTTGCGGGGTGTTTGCGGAGCGGTAACACCATTCAGACTTCATTATAGGCGCTTGTAGGGCGTTTTTAATGCTCGGCATGCACCTAGCAACCGCCGCTGAACGCGCATGTGGCGTTTGCGGAGTGTTTGACAACTCTTACTGGCTTATTGTAAGATCTTGCTTAGTGATTAGGGGTTAATTTCAAGTTATGGGTAAAGCGGACATAAACTAACATGAAAAAAAAAAATAGTAAGGCAGCAAGAAGGCAACTTCAGGGTGACCAAATGCATACAAAACCCATCACTAAGAAACAGCTGGTCCTGGAGCACTCTGGCTCTCATGCTTTGAATCAAGTATGCTGGTATTAGGCCATGTCATGATTTCCTATGGATCCCATTCATATCTATGTGTTTTTTGCGGGTGCGTTTTTTGGAAAGGGTCAGGGACTTCTTTTCCCACAGCAGTTTGTGTTTTTTGTCCAATAGACTTCAGTGGGACCGCATATAAAATGTAAGTGCTGCATTTTGCGTGTGTTTTTTTATGTGTTTTTTACATGCTTCACTACTAACATCTCCTCTTGACAACAGACTTCCCATGCTGCCCTGCAAAACAGGAAGTCGGATCCAAGAAAAAGGCAACATGGCGAACACAGAGGTACTCATACAGCTGGTGAGGTCCCGGACTTATCTATACAGCCCTGCCGACCCAGAACACAAGAACAAATGAAAGCAGCATCAGGGATGGGTGGAAATTG
Source organism: Staurois parvus (assembly GCF_062004578.1). Lineage (NCBI taxonomy): Eukaryota > Metazoa > Chordata > Amphibia > Anura > Ranidae > Staurois > Staurois parvus. Next base: position 34,197,389 of record NW_028317807.1, read on the forward strand.
CAAAAGAAGTCTATTCAAAATGGGATTCCTTCAGCAAGAAACATAAAGAAAACAAAAGTGGGTGGTATCTGTATTATCTGGTTTCAGTTTTTTAGCTCGTGATTGCTGTACCTTTTTTTTTTTTTAGATTACCAAAAAAAAGCCACTCAACTCCAAATTATAATTATTTTTTTATTACCTTAATTTCTCCCAAAATAAAAAAAAACTTTTTTTACCATAAGAACCAAGTTTATAATACATAACCAGAAGTTTTGCAAACCTAATAATGCTAATGTTCAACCTTGCATAGCAGTATTTTTGTCTTAAAAAAATATATGTAGTTGACCACAAATATTAAATAGACTCAAGTTGCCATGGAACCTGACCATTTGAAGACATGAAATAGGCACATAATGCATCCCTGTTGCCCTGAGGTGCTGGTAAATCTGCACTTGTCATGTTATGGATAATTGTGTCCTCGTACTGACATCCATCCCGTTCCCGAATAAAATTATGCTGGGCACATGCTGCTTTAACAGCTTTTATAGCATGCTGCATGTTTAGGTGGATGGGAGTGTGCAACAAATGCCATTTATTGGCAAGGATGCTAAAAGCACACTCCACAACTCTACGGGTCCTAGTGAGGAAATAGTTAAACACCTTCCTCTCAATATCCAAGAAGCTACTTGAAAAAGGCCTTAGCAGATGTTTATTGAGGGCGAATGCCTCATCACCTACAAATATATATGGTAGAGCCACTGAAAATAACACAAATGAAAAATATTTTTTATAGATATAAAAACTGCTGTCACTTACTACTGGCTTTATTATGCAAATATGTTTCCCATCTATCGCACCAAGACAATTTGGGAAATTACAGTGCTCTTGGAACACAGCAGCTATGTTGCACCATTCTTCCACTATTGGTTTCTTGAAGATCACATCCTTCATTACCTCCCATATGATGGTGCAGGTGTCACGAACAGTATAGCTTGCAGTTGATTTCCCCACCATAAACTGAACATGTAGATTAGAACAAAGGAAGTCCGATCGGCTGCACTCCAAGCAATCCACTTTATTGAAACAACATAAAACCAATACAGACAGTGGAAATACAGTGGGGGACTGGTAGGAAAAGATGTTTCACACTTAAGACAGCATTTATTCATTACCATTATTGGGGTAATGAATCAGCGCTGTCTTAAGCGTGAAACACGTTTACCTGCCAGTCCCCCACTTTATTTCCACTATCTGTATTGGTTTTATCTTTGTTCAGTAAAGTGGATTGTTTGGAGTGCAGCTGATCGGACTTCCTTTGTTCTCATCTATGCAGCACATGTGCTGGGCTACCACCTACAGGAGGAGTTGTGCTTGGAGATTGGATATCTCTCTACCTTGAGCAGCGGTAAACATATATATGAAAATGTAGACTGGCTAAAGAATGTCCTGTTGCAAGGTACCTGAAATGAAGAATAAAAAAATATTTTTATGTTTTGCAGTTAACCTCCCTGGCGGTATTCCCGAGTGTAGCTCGGGGTAAAGTTTCAGCACCACAAGCGGTAACCCCGAGCTACACTCGGAAATACCATGCAGCGCTGCTCCAGGATCTCTTCTTCACTTACCTTGTCCTTCACTCCCGTGATGTCCCTCCTGCAGTGCCCCCGGCAATGTCCTCCGGCAGATGCCGGCATCTGTCTTCTGGGTTCTGTTCCCTGTGACGTCGGGACGTACGGGGGACAGAACTGGTGGGAAATTTGAAAGTTGTAAAAGTGACATTCACTAAAATCATATAGTAAAACATTACTGTATCAAAGCATTTCACATACATTTTTTCCCTAGTGCTTCGTCCTGTGCCCTGCCTGCATTTTTACTGTTGTTTCTGCCTGGAAACTGAGAAATGTTCATGGCATCCAAAAAATGTCCCTTTAGGTCAAAAGCGGTTTTAGACCAGCTAGAATACAGCTATAGTAAATTAGAATCACTTGTAGAATTGAGTGATGATTCGTGGGGGATATTCGTCATCAGACACTGAAAACGATTTTGCGACTTTGCTCAGTGATGTGCAAACTTGGCGCTATATTTAAAATTTCAGTGTTTTTGGTTTGATTATATTGTTTAATTAAATTTATTATTATATTATTATTTTTTATGATTATTTATTAAATTGTAAGTTATGATTTTGTGTTTGAAATTTTAACATAACCGGGATGTTTACTAGACTCTTGTTCGGACATATTTCAGTGAGTTATTCCTAAAAATTACAGGCCTACCATAAAAAAACTACATATTTCCATGCAAAAAAGGGTACCACTTTGAGCACAGAAATATGGACATAATCAGACCGCTAGGGAGGCTACAGAGTTGCGTACAAGATGACGGGACTGCAAAACACTCCTACAATAGACAGCTGTGTATGGAACGGCAAGCAAGGAGTGGGTCTGGTGCAACAAATTTTACCCCCCACTAATTTCCTAAGGACCTGGATTTTCTCAAACCGACCCTAGAGATGAGAAGGTAAGCTAGCATCACAGCATCATTTCAATCATTTGTATTTGAAATAAAAATAATATTTGGAATTATATAATGTTTCTTCTTTCTGTATTTGCAGCACTGAGAGCAGCTGGGAATCTCAGGCATGTGCAGAGGACCCTGGGGAGTGTCCTTCAACACCCCCGGAACCCCAACTACCGGTTCGCCCATATCCAGGGTGAGATAGGAGATGAGGGAATAGGAGGTGGAGGAAGAGTTGAGCAGGCCTGCTGCACCATCAACTACTATGTCTCAGAAGGGAGCAGCATCAAGAAGGATGACTCTACGTGAAAGTGAAAAAATGATTGATACATTAAATGAGCTGGTAGCTCTATTTAAAAACCAAATGTCTTTTTCCCAGCAGTATATAAACACACTAGTCCCCTTTATCGATCAAGTTCCTCTTGAAAGACAGGGGGGATTTGTATTGCAATGATGCAGTGTCTGACCTCCTTCATTCCCCCTGCAAGCCCACCCCCACCCACAATCTTGCCCCCGCGGACACCACCTTGGGGCTCTTATGTGTCATACTTAATGCACAGTGCTTACCAAACTCCTGTGCGGCCAAATTATCAGGCACCACAATATTGCTATCATGTTTCAGCAACACCTAGGGAGCTTATGCCACCACCAGGGCCACCTGTGTCCCACTTTGTGCCAGAAGGGAAAAGTTGGGGCCCAATGTATCCACCTACCAATGCTCCCCAGAGATACAGGGAACTTAAACCATGCTTTGCAGAGCCCCAGCCCCAGTATCTTGAGCAGCATGATACGTCTCCGGAGGAACGAGTTTATCAGATTTTGTAATGCCTTTTTTTACAATTTTGTATCATAATCTGTTGGCAACAATGCCATTTTGTACTTCTTCATAAAAAAAACTTTTGAAAAAAAAAACTGAAAAAAATGTTACAGTTTTCTTACATTTTACTATTTTATTGAAAAAACTGTATGTAAAAAAAGAAAAGTTTTTTGCAATTCAATATACGTTGTCATTATTACTTGTACAGTTTAGAATATAAACACTTACCTTAATGTGATCATCAGCCTTTCTACTGGTAGGAAGGAGTCCTGGAAGAAGGTGTTTTGTCGCTCCAGCTTGCTGCTGAGTAGACCAAGAAAGCATAAGACAAAAAAAAAAGAAAGGAAAATAAAATGAGGGGTGGAAGTGGGAGAGGGAGGTTACGACAAACATATGTAGCTACAGGAAAAGTTCAAAACTCACCTTTTTATGGACATCCATGTGTACTGGAAAAATCTGTCCTCGTGTGCTCTCAGATCGTTATACATGATACAAAATTGTCCTCTCTGCTGTCTATTGGCTATCACCAGATATATCCAATATCTGCATCTTCTCTGTTCTTCTTCTTCCTCTTCATGCATGAGTGTAGCTGTCAATGTGGCAATTGCAAGGAATAAGAAGATTGCAGCCATGATGGTGACAGATCTGTAGCATGCACAGATTACAGGCAGGAATCAAACCAGTGTTTTTTTCCTATTGGCAAACCAAATAAAAAAAATAAACATAAATAAATAAATGCAAGATGCATAAAAAAACCGCTTGAAAAACACGACAGCAAAAAAGCAAAACTTTTACCTACACGTAAGCTTATAATAAAGTGAACCATTTAGGAGATGTTCGCTCTTTTTTTTAGAGCTTGCGCATGCGCTGTGAAGGAGCAGCATACCGCACATGCGTGGGAATGATGGCCAGAGCTCCCGAACCCGAAAGGAAGACTGGCTGTAGATGGAAGCCTCTGCAGCGGTGACAACGTGCTGCTGCAGGGATTCGTTTATTGTGTGCTAGTATCCCCTTGCAGAGGATTTTTTTATGTGCGGTTTACTACCACTTTATTCTGTTTCCTGAAAATGAAAATAATTATTAGTGTTAATTGCTTGTATATTGTTATTTAAATATTTATTTTTTAAAAAGCAATAGCCTGTTTTATTTTATGTAAACCAAAGTTCTTCCTAAAATGAACTTTTTTTCAAATGCCCATTGACTGAAACACACAATTACATTTGAATTCCAGGCAAATATGCTAACCACCATTTAATATATAGCCAGCAGCCAAAAATTGTAAATCCTGCATAAGAGTGTAGCGGCTCTGGGGAAGCTGTCCAAGCTCTCCTTCTCACACGGTTAGGTCCAGGTGCACAGAAGGATGGGCTTGAGAGCAAGAGGCACTGGTGGCCCCCAGGCTCTGGCTGTGATAGGGATTTTTCTGGTCCCTCACACCACTAAAAGAATGGTGTTTTATTAGCTGGAGGCATTAGAGGGTCCCTTGTGGGGCTCCCAGAGTGGTACCAATCCCTGGAGTTCACCTAAGGGACAGAACACTTATACCTCTTGTCTTATGGGCAGTCATGGGCAGGCATTGAGGGTACCCATCTGGATTACTGCAGCATATCAGAGATGTGCTTGGAGCCCTTGGGGGCAGTTTGCCACTGCTGCTGCACAAAGCTGACAAAACATACTTTCCAGGCCACCCATGACTGCTTCTTCTCCACAGACCTAGACCTAGACTATAACCATATCCAAAACCTTACCTCTTCCACAGGCCACAGTCATGTTCGCTCTCTTCTTTATTACACTCAGTTCCTCAACTCAGGGAGTGTAACCGAAGCACTCCATATAAATGAGGTAGTGGCATTGGGTGTCTCTCTGTGATAGCTTTGTAACTGTTGTCCTCCAATTCTCTGCCTGTGACTAACATAGAAAATCCTTCCAATCCACTCTCTAGCAACTATAACAGTCCGGTTAGGTCCTAAGGAGAGATGCTCACCACATGGAGCCCAGGGGTTGAAATATAGTGTAGTATTTTTAATATTCATAAAACTATATTCCATAAAACATTCCACTTGGAGCAATCAATATATCACATACCAAGATGGCTGCCGCTCCGGATCGTGGACTTGGCGGCCTGACGTTAGCACGTAGGCTCCACCAACTGCTGAGAGCAGCTTATGATGCCATTGGCAAATCTCTTCAAATCATGTCACTCTATGGAGTTTGCTGATAGTTAAACTCTAAATATTTGAGCTGTATTTTTATATAGGTTTATATGTTTTAACTGTTGTTTTACTATAATCAAATATCTGCTTTTATAATCTTTATTTTAATAAGGAAAAAAAAAACCATTTAAAATATAACTGAAGCCAAAACTTTTTTTTTAGTTCTAGATAGAGTGGAGAGGGATTAGAACCACTGTCCAATTTCTATTGCTGTCAATGCCCCCATTTGGGAAATTGACTCTATTTATCCAAGTGACCTTTAAAAGTAAAAGTGAAAGAAAGCCCCAAATTTTGGGTTGTCGCCATAAGAAGAAAAAAGGGTAAATCTTTCAATAGGGACACTAGTCTGATGAGAACCAAGGATTTCCTCTCACTTCCTCTTGTAGCTTTAGGGCAGGAAGTAAAGAGAAATCTTCCCAATGGGGCACAGAATGGCAAATAAAAAACAAAAAAAAACAAAAAAAAAACAAAAAAAAACTTACATGGGTTATAGCCCTCACTTACTCTATCCAAAATGAAAACAAAAACATTTCTATAAGTTCTGCTTTAATAGATGACCAATAAACAACATAGTAATTTGGTAAAATCAATTATGTATTTTGGTAATGTAAGTTGTGATTTATTGGAACATGTATGGCCATTATAACTTGAAAGACATATGATCAGTGTATTACAGTTCTGCTATACTAATTAATAATTAATGTGAAGCTGCTAGGAACAGCTAAGCATGTAGTCCTAAATCAATTAACACCTCAGGGAATATTTATAAAAATAAGGGCTAATGTATGCATCTTCCTATATGCAGATTTGGCCCCATTCCCTGGAACTCACTACCGCTAATTACAGAATACAATTTTACAGTTCCAAGTGCAAGATAACAATACAGTTTTTAAACCAAAATCCTAATTTACAAAGTAAATACATGTGAATTCTGAGTGGTCTGAAAAAACTGCAGAGGAGGTTCCATGGAAATAAAAAGATACAGTACATACACAATGCTATCTTGCCACATTTGAGTTTTTTTAATTCCTTGTAGACCATGCAGGCTAAGATCTCAGTTTTCTTGGGCGGCACATATTTGACAATTGAAGAATGCATATTTAGATGCTAGGCCTGAGACATGCAATACCTCATTTCCATAGGACTGCAGTTGGGTGATATACTGTTTTCTGCTTTACAATGTTGTACAGAACTTTAAAAATAAAAAGTATCCTGGAATAGGGCTTTAATTCAAGGTGTTACTAGTAAAATTTTTATTATTTATTTTAAAGTTGTTTTTCTATGGAGAAAAGGGGACATACACTATATTGCCAAAATTATTGGAACACCTGCTTTTACACGCACATGAACTTTAATGGCATCCCAGTCTTAGTCTGTAGGGTTCAATATTGAGTTGGCTGTCCACAAGGTTTAGGAGTGTGTCTATGGGAATGTATGACCATTCTTCACGAAGCGCCTTTGTGAGGTCAGCCACTGATGTCAAATGAGAAGGCCTGGCTCGCAGTCTCCACTCTAATTCATCCCTAAGGTGTTCTGTCAGGTTGAGGTCAGGGCTCTATGCAGGCCAATCACGTTCCTCCTCCCCAAACTCACTCATCCATGTCTTTATGGACCGTGCTTTTATGTATTGGTGCACAGTCATGTTGGAACAGGCAGTCAGACAAGTACTGTTCTCCTGGCAACTGCCAAACCCAGACACGTTCACCAGATTGCCGGACAGAGAAGCATGATTCATCACTCCAGAGAACACGTCTCCGCTGCTCTAGAGTCCAGTTGTGGCATGCTTTACGCCTCTGCATCTGACCCTTTGCATTGCGCTTGGTGATGTAAGGCTTGGATGCATCTGCTTGGCCATGGAAACCCATTCTATGAAGCTCTCTATGCACTGTTCTAATCTGAAGGCCACACAAAGTTTGGAGGTCTTTAGTTATTGACTCTAAAGACAGTTGGCAACTTCTGTACACTGTGCTCTTCAGCATGTGCTGACCCCGCTCTGTCATTTAATGTGGCCTATCACTTCATGGCTGAGTTGCTGCTGTTTCCAGTTGCTTCCACTTTTTTATAATAGCACTAACAGTTGACCGTGGAATATTTAGTAGCAAGGAAATTTCACGGACGGACTTATTGCACAGGTGGCAACCTATCACGATACCACGCTTGAATTCAATAAGCTCCTGAGAGCAACCCATTCTTTCACAAATGTTTGTAGAAGCAGTCTGCATGACTCAGTGCTTGATTTTATACACCTGTGACCATGGCAGTGATTGGAACACCTGAATCCAATGATATAGTGTATCTTCTACTGCACATGTACGAAATCTCTTTTTACATGAATTGGTAGAAGATTTCTGTGGATGCCACAAACCTTTAAAAAAAATGATGTCTCTAAATTATTCTCAGAATATTATTATTAATTATCGGAGTTTTAGGTAGGACCTCTTTAACCACAGTCTAAAGCTGGTCATACATTAGTAAATTTTCAAATGAAGGTATGTACTAACAGTGCAAAAATTCATACGAAAATTCTTAGTACATTTGACGGTTTGACAAACGAACGAAAACCATATACATTAGAACGTTTTTTGTTGGAGAAAAAATTTCCATCCTGTTCTTTCAAATTTTCTCATCACAGCAGTTGAAAACAAATGTCGATTCACCCCAATAGTGATTAGAAATCAAACAAATATTCCTAAAACAAACAATTTCAAACAAAATTCAATTAGTGTATAGCTAGCTTTACCAAAAAAATACTTTGTAAGTGTCTGGTGACCTTATATAAAACATCAATCAATTCAGGAAACTGATTGGTGACTTTAAAAATGCTTTAATGCTAGCATATATTGTCCCATTATTTAAATTATGACTTGATTCAAACAGATCTAGCACAGGAAAACAATTTATAAAATAACCTCTCAGACAAATACTCTTCTGCAGCTGCTTATTTAACATCACGGGAACACCAGGATAATAAATGGAGTCACACTTGGGATAATAGATGATCTATTATATTCTGTAATCATTTACCAGAATCTGTCAGTCAGATGATCCCATGTCAGTGGCCTGAGAAATAATGCATTGGTTGACCTTAAAGATACTGAAAGGGACCATGTTTATAGATGACACATCCTGATCAGGTTGATCACAAGAATGAAAATTCAGTTTTGCACATACACTTATAAAGGGTAAATGAGAACATAGATTTTTGCGGGCTGTCAATCATGCTGGCCCGATCCAACAACCTCCAGGTGCTTCTGTTTGCTGATGGGGCCAGATAATTTGATACTTATTAATGTATTACAGTAACGTGTTTCATCGCCGCAATACCGACATTCTTAAAGAGGGCGGGGCATCAAATAGCAGTTAAGCAGGGTTATTATAAGCTTCTGTAAGGAGAGAATGCAGATTGATGGTGTCATGACACAACATGAAAAAGTCATAATACTCAAAGTTGCAACATGGACTTTGCTGCAACATTCATCTGGAGATATCTCTATTAATAACTATATATACCTGGGTGTCAGGGGACCAATACTTGCACAGCTAATGCTAATGTTACAGCTAATTCTCATTCTTGTGCAGCTGATGCTCATTCCTGTGCAGCTAAGGATTGTACACATGTACCAGCAAACAGACAAGCTCAGGTTAACATCCAACATGCACTGATACATAGGCACATCTCTGTGCACCAGCATGCATTAGCGCGCATGTCCACACGCATAGGCACCAAGCTGCCTATTAAAAGGGAGCTCTGGTGTGTGCTAATCGCTGGACGTTCTTCGCCTTCCCCGTGACCTGTGTTCCTGCTTATGTTGACTGATTTCCCATTGCTGACCCGGCTAGTTCCTGACCTTGTTCTATAGATTTTGGATACTGACCTTGGCTTGCCCCTGACTACTCTCTGTCTGCTTTCCTGGTGCTGAACGTGGCCTGTTACTAGACCTCGCTCTCCCTGCTTCCTTGGTACAGCCTGCTACCTGGCCATGTTCCTGCCTTGTTTTTTACCCTGGCTCATCCTGACTATGGCTCTGATCCTGGCAGTCACCTGCTACCAAGCTACCAGAACCCAAGCTTCTTTGAGTCTTGTACCTCTGCCAACACATTCAGGGCTGTTCAGACCAGAGCCGCAAGGGAAGCCCACTAGTCAGCTCAGCTTCCAACCAAGGTAAGTAACACTGGGTATATGTGCACAATTCTACTAGTACTCCTATCGGTTCCTTAATACCTGTTTGCACATTGAATGTGTGTACTATTAATGATTAACTGTGGTTATGTATAATTCATTATTAACTATTAATATTTTCTTATATAAAGCTTGTATTATTTCCACAGTGGCGTGCATCTATATACTTAAGGTTAATGTTATATGCTGGTTGCAGTAGTTCCTCTGTGCTTAATTACTTTGATTAGATTACTGGTTTACTTACCAGCAAGGAAATCTCCTCTGTTAACAGACACCCAGCCCTGGGTGGAGGCATTGCCAATTTTATTATCAAACTCACTCTTCCACTTAGCAATGGTTCTGGTTCTCTTTTTTACCTACAGTGAGAGCACAATATCCTGTTTTTGGAGGGTAATATGTAATAACCCCACAAAGGAGGGCTTCATATGTTTCCATGCTTTAGTTCAGGGGTAGGCAAACTTAAAGTGGTGGTGATCTACCTGAACAACAGGGAGGAATCAAAGATTACTGGGCACAGTGTTGCCTCCTCACACCTGATTTAAACCTCTTATTGCCATACTACTGTGTCACAATCACGTTCATTGCACAGCAATCATGGGTTTAAATCAGGTGATGAGGAGGCAACATATCACCTCCTCACCACCTGTCAAACATGCTTGGATCGTTTTGCAGAGGAGCAGCAGTGCCTACTGTACCTGTGAATGAGCCCCTAGTTGTAATCGGCAGTGGCACCCTAAGGGCTTGTTCACATGTAAAGTTGGGGGGTGTTAAAACCCTGCAGTTGAATCATGTTTTTTACCCCCCCAATCCCTACCCCCTTTAGCTGCTGAGGCAGCAGCCAAAGGTGTACACATGTTGCAGCAGGAATTACACCCCCCTGTTGCTTTTGGTGAGTACTACCGCCTGTCAACCGAGACCCATTCATGTAAATGGGCCGCTCTGCAAGTGCCCTGCAACTGCATGTTTTTGCAGGATCCAAGGGCTTAATACAGGTGGTGAGAAAGCAAAACAACGCTGCCTGTTTAACCCTTTGTTATCTGTACTGCACAAGATTGCAGGGCATTTGCAGAGCAGCCTCATTCACTTGAATGGGCTATGCTGGCTGGTGCTACACCCACCAACCATGACAGGGCATAGGAGCAGCTCTACAGAGGAGACATCAACTTATGTATTTCTTGTTTCCTACTACAGCTCCAACTTTACAAGTAGTCCCTCTGCATTGCACTCTGTTTGATGGTCTGGGATGGCATGTCAGCAAGCCTAAACTGAGATCTACCAGTCACCTAGCCAAGATCCACTGGTAGATCACAATCTACTGGTTGCTGACCCCCGCTTTAGTTTAATAGAGTTCCAAGTGATTGATGTAATGAAATATCTTATTAACTGGCATCCATTTTGTATAATGCCTCCAATTCTAGATGTGTGAACAGTTAGTTTCGCTTGTAACTCCTCTCTCGTTTTCTGAGAATAGTTTCCTTTCAGTATAAACGGAGCTGCCTTTAATGGCATACCTCAGCTATTTGCTATTTCTGTTCTTCACATAACTATATTAATAGGAGTGGCATGTTTCATTGGTCATCCAAAGATTAAGCAACACCCACTGAGTTCTGTATAACCGATCTTGTTTTGCATTAAACTTTCAGAGATTTAGCTTGCAGACTTTTGTGTCTGGAGCTTTATTTCTCCCAGACCTGGTTGGGAAAATAAGGAGGACAGGGGCTACAGACATAGACTGATTCCTATCAACTGATATGTATTTTTACCATGTTTACATTAAGTTTTTATTAGGCTCACCTTTGTAATATACAGTATGTATGGGGTAAATACTGTCACTTGCAGGCACATATAACTTTAATGAATGATATATTGTTGTTGTTGATTTCTTAGTGTGTATGTGCCTTTAAGTCCACCATGTTTAACTTGAACGCTGCAAAAATATGCCTGATGAAGGGATCTTGCGAAACATCTCAGTTCTTTGCTGTGATTCGATTGCCTAACTTTTAGATGCTATTTTGAAGTCTCGCTTTGCACTGGCAGTATTTGCTTTAATCTGCTGTAAAATACTGTAGGACCCTTTCCCCCTGCTGAAACATGGAGGACCCTCTTTCGGCTGAAACATGTCAAAGTAAGACTTTGTCAGGAATCCTAGAATAATAAAGTTTTTTGAAGATTGATAAAGGAGTTCAACTGTCTTGTTTGTTCATTCTTAGAGGAAGTGGGCTGAATGATGCTGGATGTCATTCCAGTACTTTTATGATCATAGTTCTGCTTTAAGCATATCTAACAAACTTATCTACAAAGCTGTTTGGCTTTTTTTAGAAAGTTGGTTTTCAATTTTGAATAGAGTAGAGGTGGGTTAAAATAATTTTTATAACTTTTATTGCTCTCACTGTCCCTCTTGGGGAGATTTTACCTTATTTCCAGTCCTGGTGAACTTAAAGAAGTTGCAAAGTACACCTGCCATTATGAAGGCTACCAATGCTGAACCCTATAGAGAATATTAGTTCCCTGGCTGTCATGCTGATGCTCCAACACTTTCTAAGTCACTGACCAGAGACAGTTATAGAGAAAAGGAATTCTGACATTAAAGTAGTTCTAAAGGCTCAAAATTTTTTACCTTTGTGTATTCTATGCATGAAGGTAAAAAAACTCCTGCGTGCAGCGGCTCCCCCAGCCCTCCCCATCCTTACCTGAGCCCTCTCTGATCCAGCGGTGTTCTCAACAGCCTCTGCTATCTGGGGACTCTTCCTCCTCATTGGCTGAGACAGCAGCAGGAGCCCATTGACTCCCGCTGCTGTCAATCACAGCCAGTGGGCCACTGAGGAATGAGCGGGGGGCAGGGCCAAGCTGTGGCTCTATGTATCTTATGGACACATGCAGTGTTGCCCCCAGGGTGAGTGTCTTTTCCTGGAGGCACTGCTTGAAGAGGAGGAGGAGCCAGGAGCACTGGCGGGGACCTGAAAAGAAGAGGATCGGGGCTGCTCTGTGCAAAATCACTGCACAGAGCAGGTAAGTATGACATATTTCTTATTTAGAAAATCAAAGCATTAGTGTCACTTTAACTTACACCTATCCTTGTTCTGGGTGTGCATTTCCAAAGTATTGAAGGAAGAAGGCAAACACAGCCAGGCAACCAGCATTTTCAGAAAGAGGCCAGTGGCAACCTTCTGAAAGATGTATTTTAACCCTTACCCATTCCATAAAAAAAAAGGTTGGAGGTTTTATTTAATAAAGTCTTGATGCATCGTGATACTTTTTATGAACAATTGAACTGTAAATAATAAATGGAATTCCTACAATTATTTGCTTATGAATGTTGGGCAGGGCTCAGAAATCAGTAAATGTGTGCCCCTATCATGGAAAAGGAAATATGACTTTCTGGTTCTAGGGTAAGCAGGATTTGGGCAGAACAATGTATAAAATATATTTAAGAAATCAAACATGTTTTCTATAGTTAGATGTTTTATTCATTATTGATGATTATAGTTAGATGTTTTATTCATGATTGATTTGCTATGATTTGAATACATGGTGTGAGCTTTGTATTTAATCAGCGTAGGTCATCAGTTTTAATTTTCCTACGCTGAACCTCTGATTCCAGTCCTGGCTCCTTATTAATATTTTCCAGCAAATTTTGTTATGCAATATCCTTTTCTATTTGTAATGTTCACTGATATCATATCTGCTCTATGTTCTAGGAGTTAAAGAAAACTATGACAGGCAAAACTGTATTAAAGCAAATCCTTCATTAAAGTGTAATACCATAAAATTCATGCAGATATACTATACCCCCTTTTTTAAACAAACACACCTTATACTTACCTTTTTTTCTGTAGTCTTTTAGCTGGTCAGGTGAATAACAGTCCTGGAGTAGTGTGAACCCAGGCTTCGTGATGACACACCCCAATAGCACATAAAGTACTGGGACGCCTGCCTTTACACGCATATTGAACTTTAATGGCATCCCAGTCTTATCCCGTAGGGTTCAATATTGAGTTGGCCCACCCTTTGCAGCTATAACAGCTTCAACTCTTCTGAGAAGACTGTCCACAAGGTTTAGGAGTGTGTCTATGGGAATGTTTGACCATTCATCCAGACGCACATTTGACTGGTCAGGCACTGATGTCAGACGAGAAGGCCTGGCTTGCATTCTCCTCTCTAATTCATCCCAAAGTGTTGATAGGTCAGGACTCTGTGCAGTCCAGTGGATTGGGTCTTGCTTTATGCACTGGTGTGCAGTCATGTTGGAACAAGAAAGGGCCATCCCCAAACTGTTCCCACCAAGTTGGGAGTATGAAATTGTCCAAAATGTCTTGGTATGCTGATGCCTTTAAGAGTTTTCTTCACTGAAACTAAGGGGCCAAGCCCAACCCCTGAAAAACAACCCCACACCATAATCCCCCCTCCACCAAACTTTGCACTTGGCACAATGCAGTCAGGCAAGTACTGTTCTCCTGACAACAGCCAAACCCAGACACTTCCATTGGATTGCCAGACACAGAAGCATGATTTGTCACTCCAAAAAACACATCTCCACTGCTCTAGAGTCCAGTGGCGGCATGCTTTATACCACTGCATCGGACACTTTGCATTGAAGTTTCGAGGCTTTTGGCTATTGGCTCTGCAGACAGTTGGCAACTTCTGTGCACTGTGCGCTTCAGCATGCGCTGACCCCGCTCTCTCATTTTACGTGGCCTACCAATTCATGGCTGAGTTGCTGTTGTTCCCAGTTGCTTCCACTTTGTTATAATATTACTAATAGTTAATTGTGGAATATTAAGTAGCAAGGAAGTTTCCCGGAGGGACTTATTGCACAGGTGGCAACCTATCACGGTACCATGCTTGAATTCACTGAGCTCCTAAGAGCGACCCATTCTTTCACAAATGTTTGTCTGCATGCCTAGGTGCTTGATTTTATACACCTGTGGCCATGGAGGTGATTGCCACACCTGAATCTAATGATTTGAAGGGATGTTCCAATACGTTTGGCAATATAGTGTATCACTGATAGGCTGGACTCACAGGAAACTAGTAAAATTAGACTTTGAGGCTGCTAAATCACCTGCTGAGACCAGTGCTTGTACGTTGTAACACTGTGGAAGAAGTACCATGAAAGGTTCTATTAACCTCCTGTTCATTTATATTGCTTTCAATCACTATTCCTTATGAAGAGGGTGGTTTTGGATCCCCAAAATGGTTTAAATACTCTTTTTCTACTTCATAAAGCAGAACTTCAGTCTCTCAATCAATACTGATTTTTTTAAAATCCTTATGCTGCTAGCATTGGTAATTAGATAGGAAAGTATATCACATTTACTTGTTTTAAACCTTTTTTTTTTTACATTTCTTTAGTTACTTCCTGGTTTACATGCCTAGGCAAATGATGTCATACATCCCAGGAGTCTTAAGGAGTGGAAGAGGAGAACAGGAGATTTCTAAGCACACCCACTTCCTGGATTCCAGGAAGTAAATGCTACTGCTCCTATACAAGACAGAAATGTTAAGGTTTTTTTTTCCAAAGTGATTTCTAAGCAAAATAAAGCATGGAGACATGGATGGATGGAGAAGTTTGCTTTGAATATTAAAAATGAATTAAATAACATTTTAGTTTGTGGTGCTCAATTTCAGTGTATATTTGCTTAACCTCAGTAGCGGTATTCCCAAGTGTAGCTCGGGGTAAAATGTCTATACCAAAAGCGGTAACCCCGAGCTACACTCAGGCTTACCATGAAGCGCTGCATAGGGAGTCCCTGCAGAGCTTACCTTGTCCTTTGCTCCCGCGATGTGTCTCCTGCAGCGTCCCTGGCCATCTCCTCCGGCCGATGCCGGAATCCGGCTTCTGTGTTCCGTCCCTGTGACGTCGGGACGTACGGGCGCCGCCGGGGGCGGGAAATTTGAAAATTTAAAAAAAAATTCATTTTTTTCCAAACAAATTTTACATAGTAAAACATTGCTGTTTCAACCCATTTCACATACATTTTGTCCCTAGTGCTTTGTCCTGTGCCCTGCCTGCATTTTGTCTGTTCTTTCTGCCTGGAAACTGAGAAAAGTCCATGGCGTCCAAAAAGCGTTCATTTAGGTCAAAAGTGGTTTTAGACCAGCTAGAGAACAGCGATAGTAAATCAGAACCACTTGCAGAATTGAGTGATAATGATTCGTGGGGAAATTCGTCATCAGACACTGAAAACGATATTGTGACTTTTCTCAGTGATGTGCAAACTTGGCGCTCTCTTTCAAATTTCAGTGTTTTTGGTTTGATTATATTATTGAATTAAATGTATTATTATATTATTATTTTTTATGATTATTTATTAAATTATAATTTATGATTTCGTGTTTCAAATTTTATCATACCCGGGATGTTTAATAGACTCTTGTTCAGAAAGATTTCAGTGAGTTATTCCTAAAAATTACAGGCTACAATAAAAAAACTACTTATTTCCATGTAAAATAATGGTACCGCTTTCAGCACCAAAAATCTGAAATAATCATTCCGCCAGGGAGGTTAAATCCCCATACACACGGGCTGAATATCGTCCGAAATAAACTGGTACAGTAGATACCTGCTGACATTCGGGCTGTGTGTACAGGTCCTTCTTTGACAGAAGCCGATCTCACGACCGGCTTCTGTCAAATGAGCATGCTGGAAAACCAGCAGCTGATTGGCATTTGATAAGCATTCTCAGCCAATAGCTGCAAGCGTTGACCGCTATGTTCTGGTCAGAGCAAGCTGCTCCATCTTTTTTTGCTCAGCCCCCTTGGCTGAAAAAAAAAAATAGTTACCTTGTGTACCAGGCCTTGAGTGGCAAGACTGTTGGTATTGTTTTAGATACTGAGTATGTAAATAAGACCTGTGTGGGCTGTAATCTAAAAAGGTTGCATTGGTTTTGATATAGTTCAGGTTTCATGAAATAGCTAACGTGATTAACATATCTCTATTTTATCTATACTAGTTAATATTTTGATAATACTTCAATAACAGTTATCTATCTGAGGGACATCAGAGGTCTGAGTCCTGAAACAAATGGCAATGAGGACTGACTCACTGACAACTTCCATGACCCAGGACAGCTAGTTGGCCAAGAAAAGTGGAAGATAGAAGGACTTCAACCATCAATTTTACCATCTGTAACACACTGCACTGTTACTGATTGCAGGATGGTAATTAATCATAAGATGGCATGTTCTGCAGTGTAGTTATTACAGACTTTATTATGGCAAAGCATTATACAACATAGGTGGGTGTATTCTCATAAATGCCACATCCCTTAAATATAACCCTAAAACCAAAAAAAACTCCAATGGGACTTTGAAGGCACAACATACAAGGAATTAGATAAAAGATTGTTTGTAATCTTTATTATTACAATGTTCCATAAAAACATCAAACAGCTTACAAATTCGATCTATTACATTACATGTATGCTCTCAATGATATACATAGACTAGAAGCATAGCTCCATTCACCCGACGCATTTTAGAGATACAACACTCTTTCTTCAGGGGTTATAGGATATACAGTCTCTAGAACATAATAATATAATAATATAATTAACCACTTGCCCTCCAGAGGATTTACCCCCCTTCCTGACCAGGCCATTTTTTGCGTTGCGGCGCTGCGTTACTTTAACTGACAACTGCGCGGTTATGCAATGCTGCACCCCAATGAAATTTACGCCCTTTTTTTCCGATTTAATTTAGCTTTCTTTTGGTGGCATTTGATTGTCTGTGCAGCTTTTATTTTTTACACTATAAATAAAAAAAGGCCGATACTTTTGAGAAAAAAAACAATATTTGTGACTTTTTGCTATTAAACATGTCCAGTAGAAAAATTTAAAAAATCAAATTTCATCATACATTTAGGCCAAAATGTATTCTGCTACATGTCTTTGCTAAAAAAAAATCCCAATACATGTAAATTAATTGGTTTATGTGAAAGGGACTGCAGGACTGTGGCGGGCATTCTGACACTGGGGGGAACTGACTTGATGTCACTGATATCCTCAGTGACACCAATACAGTAAACAGTGCTAAAAAAAAGCACTGACACTGTACTAATGGCATTAGCCAGAAGGGGTTAGCATGAGGGGCGATCAAAGGGTTACCTATGTGCAGGGAGTGTTTTACTGGGGGGGGCTGTGTGTTGATGCTTCACTGTAAGCACACTGCTCAGGACGGCTGTGCTGTGCATATATTTATATACACACACACACACACACACACACACACACACACATACTGTATATACATATATATGATTTTGCACACCCCTGCCGCCCTGTAGCAGCATATCTGCTACAGGGCGGAGGAGAAGTGGTTAACAATCATACAAATAAACATTGCATATATATATATATATATATAAATAAATTATCATAGCTCAATAGGCAACTCACTAAATAGAGAGCCTTTCCTTTGACTAAAAGAAGCCATATTTAAAAACAAATGGTTGCTGCCAAACTGCACCGTCACCCAGATGGTAGCAGGTCCCCCAATTAAATGCACTGTTAATTATATTATTATGTTCTAGAGACTGTATATCCTATGACCCCTGAAGAAAGAGTGTTGTATCTCTGAAACGCGTCGGGTGAATGCAGCTATGCATCTAGTCTATGTATATCATTGAGAGCATACTACATATAATGGTTGATGTTTTTATGCAACATTGTAATAATAAAGATTACAAACAATATTTTATCTAATTCCTGGTATGTGGTGCCTCCAAAGCCTCATTGGGTTTTTTTTTGTTTTAGGGTAAAATAGCAAAGCAAAGCATGCTTTGTTGAACTTGTGTGCTGATAGCTAAACTTCTGTACTCAAACAAGCTGAAACAGACTACATTTCCCAGAAGAGCTGGCAAAGGAGGGGGAGCCTATATAATCAAAAGCCTGGGAACTTCCTTGAGAGGAAGGAAGGAGACTGTGAGAGAGTGAGGACATATGAGAATGTATGAGAGTAGCTAATGTAGGACTCAGTAGACCTAGGCCAGATTTGGTCACATCAGAGAAAGAGGGACTGCAGATTGCTGGTATTGCTGACAAGCAGGAGAGTCAACTCTGCAGGCAAGCAGATTGTTGTGTCATCGGCATTCTTCCTCAAAGGGATTGATAGAACAAGAGGGCCCCCCAACCAAGAAACCATCCTTCGCTCTGCTAAGATTACAGACCGGGTGAGAGGGTTCCATAACCCAGACTGTCACAAGTTACAAGTCATTCTGTTTTCATTTGCCTCAGTTCAATACACCTTTCATCACAGTTTGCCACTCAAGAGACACACTTCTTAGCCCATTCAGAACTTCAGCCTACTGTTTTAGTGTCTCTCCATTGCTCTGAACTCAGGACTCTCTTCCAGCTGCAAAGGAACTTGCTTCATCAGGCTCATTCACCACCTATATGAATTCAATTCTACTGAAGTCTAATCCCACCCCTTTCTCAACCTTAACAACTCTTGCATTCATATTCTGTGTTAAAGGGACCTTCCCCAGTTTTTCTTACCATTAGTTTAGAGGGAGCTTCTCTTACTACTGTACCCTTTTCAGGAAATCTTGTTTCCATCCAAGAGGACTTCAACTCTAATGTGCACCAACTAGAGCATCATCAAGCGCTCAGAAGAATCTGTTTCTATACTTGGGAGTGATGCTAAAGGGGATGTTATTCCCTGCAAATTCATCTTGAGAGTTAAACACTGTTTCTAGTAATTGAGAACCCATAAATGCGTTAGACTGACTTTTCTTTATACTCTAATTCAGCTGACTGAGGAAAAAAACATCTCAGTGCTGGGAATAAACTCTGGTCCTGCAGGACAACTGGATCTATTTAAAGTGGTACTGTGTATGTTCCTTTTGACTACGTTTTCCAGAGTGATTATCTTTTGTACACACCTACCATTGTTTCTTTTGTGTTTTGCATTACTTTTACTCTAACTTCAAAACAATTTGAGTTTTGGTTCACCTTAACCTGCTTGATTATTTTGTGTTTCATAGTCAGGGAGTTTTTCTGGCCAAGCGTATATAGTGGTGTCAGCAGGAGCTGTGCTCCAAATCATGCTCAGAGCAAAGAGGGGACTCAAAAAACTCAGTGGCTCTTAAAAGGGTAGTGCTACACATCTTTGTCCCGCTTTTTTTTTTCTTAAAATTTTCCAACTGGCTTTTCATGTTAGCAGAGCTGCACTGTATGTGCTAACATCAGCCATCAGATACTATGAATGCATACTAATCCTAACAAATGTCACAGAGCTCCTTGCTTTACAACAACGACTAACTGTTTGAACCCAGAACTCCCAGGCTAAAGTGTTTGGACCTATACTTATGGATTTACTGATTTACCCAACCCCATCTTTCCTCGCTGAAATACATATTAACTCTTACTGGAAGTTGCTATAAAATACAGATAAAGATTACAAACCTGAAAGCAATACAAATCAATTATAGAACCTTGATTGCAATGTTTTCTGCTGTTTAGGTGGATCCAGAATGCTGATAATAACAGTCATTATTTTTAAGCAAAACACCAAACTCAGCTGCCATAGGCACTAGAAGCAACAGTTACACTGTCAGGAACGTATGACAACAGTATCATATATGATTCAGGGTTAGGAATTGTGTGACTTATACATATTTCCTTCTTTAACATTCTCCTTAAAATTCCACACTGTAACAGTTTACAAGCTGGCCTATAATACTCCTAACATGCTTTCTTCTTGATACCATGACATTACGAAGAGTAGCAAAAAATAACTTTGCCCTGCACCCCAAGTCCCCAACAGTTATTCATGCACTTGAGAGGGAGTTATGTCATCCCAGTCCAACCAATCCAACCATTGAAAATGTTCGAGGATGCTGAACACAAGGTGAAAATGTCAGTGCTGGGGAGGGAGTCTGCAGACTTCGTAGTGCTGGAGGGAAGGTGAATACAATAGGCTTTAGTTCTGCTAATGTCTTGCCCAATTTCTATCTTTAGGTATTTCTTGTTTGACTTTCAGTTAAAGCTGTTAAAACTGGATTCTAGACAAACATATATATATATATATATATATATATATATATATATATATATATATATGCACATTGCTCAAAAAATTAAAGTAACACTTTGAAAACACATCAGATCTTGATGGAGAATAATATCTGTATAACTGTATATTGATATGGACTGAGTAATGTGTTAGGAATGTAAGGATGCCCCATCGTTTAAAGGAAATTAAAATTATCAACCTGCAGAGGACTGAATTCAAAGACATCTGAAAATCAAAGTAAAAAAATGATGCAGCAGGCTAGTCCATTTTGCTGAAATTTCACTGTAGCAACTCAAAATGGTACTCAGTAGTTTGCATGGCCCCCATGTGTTTGTATATGCCTGACAATGTCGGGGCATGCTCCTAATGAGACGACGGATAGTGTCCTGGGGTATTTCCTCCCAGATCTGGACCAGGGCATCATTGAGCTCTTGGACAGTCTGAGGGGCAACCTGGCGGCATCGGATGGACCCAAACATAATATCCTAGAGGTGTTCTATTGGGTTTAGGTCAGGCAAGCATGGGAGCCATTCAATGGTATCAATTCCTTCATCCTCCAGGAACTGCCTGCATACTCTAGCCACATGAGGCCGGGCATTGTCATGCACCAGGAGGAACCCAGGACCCACTACACCAGCGTAGGGTCTGACAATGGGTCCAAGGATTTCATCCCAATACCTAATGGCAGTCAGAGTGCCATTGTCTAGCCTGTAGAGGTCTGTGAGTCCCTCCATGGATATGCCTCCCAAGACCATCACTGACCCACCACCAAAACGGTCATGCTGAATAATGTTACTGGCAGCATAACATTCTCAATGGCTTTTCCAGACCCTTTCACGTCTTTCACATGTGCTCAGGATGAACCTGCTCTCATCTGTGAAAAGCACAAGGCATAAGTGGCAGACCTGCCAATTCTGGTATTCAATGGCAAATGTCAATTGAGCTCTATGGTGCCAGACAGTGAGCACAGGGCCCACTAGAGGATGTCGGGCCCTCAGGCCACCCTCATGAAGTCTGTTTCTGATTGTTTGGTTAGTTATTCACACCAGTGGCCTGCTGGAGGTCATTTTGTAGGGCTCTGGTAGTGCTCATCCTGTTCCTCCTTGCACAAAGGAGCAGATACCAGTCCTGCTGATGGGTTACGGACCTTCTGCGGCCCTGTCCACCTCTTCTAGAATAACTGCTAATCTCCTGGATTCTCCTTCATGCTCTTGAGACTGTGCTGGGAGACACAGCAAACCTTCTGGCAATGGCACATATTAATGTGCTATCCTGGAGGAGTTGGACTGTCTGTGCAACCTCTGTAGGGTCCAGGTGTTGCCTCATGCTACCAGTAGTGACACTGACCCTAGCCAAATGCAAAAATAGTGAAAAACAGTCAGAAAAGATGAGTAGGGGAAAAAATGTCAGTGGCCTCCACCTGTACAATTATTCCTGTTTTGGGGAGTCATCTCATTGTTGCCCATTTAGTACACCTGTTGTTAATTTCATTAATACCAAAGTAGCTTAAACTGATTAACAACCCCCTATGCTACTTAACTGACAAGATCAATATCCTAGGAGTTTAATTGACTTGATGCTATACTCTTATTAAAAATAGTTCCTTTAAACTTTTTGAGCAGTATATATACAAAAAAGCCGACATCACCTTGACAAGCCTCACCGGGCTCTTTTGTTTATGCTAGTTATATGTAAAAATGCATTGCATGATTTTTTAAATGCATACAGTTGGATTAAAATACATTTTAATATTTCCGCCGGAAGAGTTAAGCTTTAAGCTCTTTAGCACATTTTAAGCAAATTTGATGACTCCATCTCTCTAACAGCTGCAATGTATATTCTGCAAGACACTGTCAGCCTTTTGCTGATATCAGTCAAAAGCTGGAGACAGCCACACAGGTCACGTCTCAACTGTAATTTGAGAATTCAATTGTTGTATGACTCAACACTCTCACGCTGCCTTTGCATTTCTGAAAAGTTGCCAACATAAAGGTGAGCACAGTGCAAGAGACACCCTTAGGGCATTTGATATCTAGTTTATGACTACTGCCTCCACCATATAGCAATTTTCTCTATTTCCTAAAGTCGTTAGTTTTACTTTTTTCTTGCATACTGCCTGTCTGCTTATTCAGTGACTGTAATTTTATTGTGATTAGGTGGTTTTAGTGTTCTAGTATGACCCTGATTATTAAGCTTGTGGGTGTCTCAGTTCTTGGTAGGGCCACTGTCACATACCTGATGGGAGACTGAAATGACGAGGTCGGTTTCACTTGTGTCACTAGCCCTGACCCCACTGGAGTTGGAAGAGAGGGAGTCTAGGACCCAGGGGAACAAGAGTGCCAGTAGTTGTTGTTTGCAGCTCTTGCAGATGAAGACCTTGGAAGGCTGATGATCCTCTGATTTTGGCATAGTAGTAGTAGGCAGAGCAGGTTTTGCAGATTGCCAGGCGTGCACCAGAGCAAGGCAGGTAGTGAGGGCAAGAGACAGGAGCAATGTCATGGAATAGCCAGGGTCATCAACAGTCGGGCAGCACGGTACAGAATCAGAAGGAAAAGCCAAGGTCAGGAGCAGAGCCGAAGTCAGCAACCAGTATCTGGAGAGCAATCAGAGTCAGGTGAGGAACAAGCCGGGTCAGCAACAAAGGAATCACACAGGAACAAGCAGGACACGGGGGAGCTGAAGACCAGTCAGCACTGAACATGAGCAGAGGCACTCCTTAAATAGGCCGTCTGGCGCCAATCTTCGCCGAGCCTGTGCACGTGCGCAATAGTGCATTCCTGTGCGCATGCGCACAACCGTCAATTCTTCTGCGGGAATTCCTATGTGCATGCGCATTTCTGATCGCGATTCTTCTTTCCGGAAATCCCTGACAGACACCCAAGCCAGGCAAGTCAATGTAGCATTCCACAAGAAATTGCTGGGTGTTATTCAAAACTGGTGAATGAAACTCCACCAGAGGAGATGTATCAGCCTCTATAGACCTGGAGGATTGGAGCAAGGCCTGGTCTCCTGTAGCCAAATGCTCTTTTAACACTGTCTTTTTAGTTATTCCCACATATCCTTTGTATCCATGTTTTCTTACAATTTTTCATTTAACTACTGCAATTGCAAGCACACGTAAATTCTATCTACCTGCTCCAGAAAATACATGTTCTGTGGTGCTGCTCAAAGGCAGTATTCAAGGTCTGTGACTCAGCAAACATCAGCAGTAAATATAAGAGAGGAGCCACTGCTTGATCATCGACCCCTAGAGAAGGATATCTATGGATGGGGAAAGTGGATCAGTGGATATCAGTAGATGCTGAGAGGATTTAAGGGTTTGATCCCACTATACGCTTTGACCTTCACGGGTCGAAGCCTGGAGGTGAGAGGGTAATCTAGCCGTGTGTTGGAGTTTCTGCACCTGGAGTCACTTTATGATCATGTGTGCTTGCAATTGCAGTAGTGGTGTCACCCACCTATTGGACATTTGTTTACACATTTTTTATTTTTTTGTTTGTGCTTTAGTGTGACATTTTTTTGCACTTTATTTGCATGATTGATCACAGTTTAATTATCATAATTATTTATTGTTTTCATGTGCTATAAACTGTCACAATGATTGTTAATACACAATATTTATACACTATGCTTTTTATGATATTAGTTTAATATATATTTTCTGATCACTATGACCACTTGATTATTATATCTCACGAAGTGTATTGTATGTGTTATATATATTTTTTTGATTAGTAATTTTTAGTTTTATGAGTAGCGCCACATTTTTTTATTTTAATTCTTACATTTGCACACTTTGTACACTTACACAAAGTTGGGGATTTTGTAGGATTAGGGTCATGGGTATGATAATCCATTTATACCAAGAAGGTGCTAATGATCATCACTTTTGAAGAAACACAAAGAAATGGGTAACTTTAAGGACTGTAGATGCAATGGTTGGCCATGGAAACAATACAGCAGATGAAAGACACATCATACTTAATTTCCTTCGACAACAGTCTAACAGTGCCATCAGCACAGAACAGGTGGAAACCAGTGGGAATCAGGTACACCCATCTACTGTCTGGAGAAGTCTGGCCAGAAGTGGTCTTCATGAAAGAATTGTGGCCAAAAATATATACCTCCAACATGGAAACAAGGCTAAGTTGCTCAGCTATGCATCAAATGAAAAATGGCAGCAGGTGTTCTGGACTGATAAGTCAAAATCTGAAATATATGGCTGTAACAGGGGGCAGTTTGTTTCATCGAAGGGCTGGAGAGCGGTACAATAATGAGTGTCTGTAGGCAACAGTGAAGCATGGTGGAGGTTCTTTGCAAGTTTGTGGTTGCATTTCTGCAAATAGAGTTGGAGATTTTGTCAGGATCAGTGGTGTCCTCTTTGCTGAAAAAATACAGGCAGATACTTATCCATCATGCCATAGCATTAGGGAGACATGTGATTGGCCCCAAATTTATTCTGCAGCAGGACAATGACCCCAAACATACACTCAATGTCATTAAGAACTATCTTCAATGTAAAGAAGAAAAAAGAGTCCTGGAAGTGATGGTATCATCATCGAGTCTGTCTGGGATTAAGAAGAAACAAACAGAAAATTTGAGGCAGCCTACATTCACAGAAGATCTGTGGTTAGTTCTCCAAGATGTTTGGAACAACGTACCTGCCAGGTTCCTTCAAAGATGGTCACACCAAACGTTGATTTTATTTGGATTTCTCTTCTGCTCATTTACTTTTCATTTTGTTAATTGATAAAAGTAAACTATTAATACTTCACAAACTATTAATACTTAACTAGTATTTCTGAAATCATTCTTAGCAGCATTTTTTCATATCTTCCTAAAACTTTTACATAGTAGTGTACATTTTTTAAATGGGTTTCTATTTAACCCTTACTGAACCTTAGTTAACCCTAATCAGCCCTAATTAGCTCCTTCCTCCCCTTTCTTCTCCTTAGCTATTAGTTTTCTGATGAATTTCTTTTATTTTTATTTTTTAACCATTAGTGTTTAATTTTTGCACAAAAAGAAAATGTGGAAAAATTTGTAAATACTTTTGCCATGGTTTGTACCAGAAACATAATTTAGTGTCAGTGTAGGTAGGACAAACTATAGAATACAATGTATACTTTTTATTGCCAGTTACTTGTTAACAAAACAAAACAAAAAAAGCATACAAAATTAAATTTTTTCAATTATTTACATATTTTTATCTATAGATTGAATAGGAAATAAACTAATTTTTGTGAGACAATATCACAAATATTCTACTAAAACGTAATATTCCACTGTTTGTTCACATTGGGATAGGGGTAACAACATCCCCTATCAAATAATGAAAGTATAAAAAAAAAGTTTGCTGGACGTTTCAGGTACACATTCCATTAATTAAGAATACATTTTTTTGATTTTGCAAATCAAACATTTCAGAAAACTCGACTATATGTTTGTTATGAGTTCCCATTTACATAGCATTATAATAGTTATATTTTAATATTTATTACCTTTTAGATGTTTCTCAAAAGAAGGTGACTGACAGTCACCAGCTCTCTGCTTGCTGAAGGCTGAGAACTGAGCGATCAGCAGTCTTTGATTGCTCAGCTCTTGGTGTAGATGCAGTAGGGGACAGATGCAGCATCGGATCGATGCTGCTCACACCTAGGTGAGTATAAATGTTTGGGTTTTTTTAAACCAAAACTTCTCTTTTAATTCTTGCAGTAAAACGGTAAACAACTGCCTGTGCTCTTACTAGTACATTTCAGCCTATTCTTTATGATTAAAATTGTCTACTGGCCCATTTTACTTTGCTGTATTCACTGCAGTTATCTTAGTTCTTGTATTAAAACCCCTGTCATACTTTTTGTAAACAGAAAATGAACTAGCTCGTGCGCTGGCTACTATAGTGTTATAATGGATGGAGAACGTCATAAATTCAATGTCCAAGTACTTTTTCTCTTATCCTTATTTTCTCTCCCAGAGCAGTGCAGCTCTCTGTAATCTCCACTGGGGGGTGAGAAAGGATCTAAAACAATACAAAGAAAGAGAGCGCATGACTGCCCTAGTATAATACCGCTTTATTATAAGGATTACAAACTTTTCAAAATGCACTCACATTTACCAAATAGTATTGAATAAATCTGTATATAGGGTGATCTACTGCGTGATCCCGGTAAGATCTGGGGCCTCTGAATGGTCCACTGTCAACTGCAGTCAACCAAGGACTTCGGTTATATGAACTGATGGAACAGGATGGACATGTATTCAATGTAAGCAGCTAATAAATTTGTGTTATTTCTTGTACACTCCACTGAATCCTGTCTTCTCTGCCCTATGAGCAGCGGGGAAGTCTACATTTGATCCGCAAGGGGAAAGTGGTATATTACCCTGGAATGCTGGAAACGCCTTTATAAACTGCAAGAGGGTAATAGTATGTTTTCCTACTAGAGCGGTGGCACTTTTTTGGATTGGTGCACATAATCAC
This sequence comes from Staurois parvus, assembly GCF_062004578.1. NCBI lineage: Eukaryota > Metazoa > Chordata > Amphibia > Anura > Ranidae > Staurois > Staurois parvus. The sequence continues at coordinate 34,224,580 of NW_028317807.1, forward strand.
AAGTTGAGTGGTTTTTGTGAATTTCACTTGTCAGAGTGATGACACCGTTTAATCATTGTTTATAATCACTTGTCCAGTTGCTGTGAATTATAGCCACTTCAATAGTGGGGGTGTGCAGGTGGACTCACTTCATTCACTTTATTTATTTATGATTGATAGTCACAAAGAATTTTTGTATTTATATTTTATTTTTTATTAAATCTATATAATTTTTTTTTTTTTCTCTTTGGTGTTGTTTCACGAGTGTTTTGCATGGTATCACAGAATATTGTAGTAGTTGAGAGATAATGCACTATATTTAGTTCATTTTTTTGAGGTATCTTGGATTGGAAGTTATGAACTGGACATTTCATCACGTTTGGAAGATCGAATAGTGTGGACATTTGGTGGATCATTTTGAACTTTATTTGGGACATTTGGCAAACAATTTTTGTACAATTTTTGAACAGTATTTGGGACATTTTGAAGTAAAGAAAGGGTATTAGGTTTGGGTGAAGGTTTGAAGAAAAGGTTTTTTTGATAGTCTAACAGTGCCATCAGCACAGAACAGGTGGAAACCAGTGGGACTCAGGTACAAGGTCAGGACCCTGTTGTGTCAACAGGCCAAAAAGTATGGCATACAACAATACAAAGAAAAAGAGCGCACAACTGCCCTAGTATAATACCGCTTTATTATGATAAGGATTAAAAACTTTTCAAAATGCACTCACATTTACCAAACAGTATCGAATAAATCTGTATATAGGGTGATCTACTGCGTGATCCCGGTAAGATCTGGGGCCTCTGAATGGTCCGCTGTCAACTGCAGTCAACCAAGGACTGTCCTTGGTTGACTACGGTTGACAGCAGACCATCCAGAGGCCCCAGATTGCACAGGGACCACGAGGTAGATCACCCTATACACAGATATGTTCGATACTATTTAGAAAATGTGAGTTCATTTTGAAAAGTTTTTAATCCTTATCATAATAAAGCGGTATTATACTAGGGCAGTTGTGCGCTCTTTTTCTTTGTATTGTTGTATGCCATACTTTTTGGCCTGTTGACACAACAGCGTCCTGACCTTGCTGATTACATTTTCCTGCTGCTGGCCAACTTTAAACTGTTGTGCTCTTTGGCTTTAATACATTCGAGAGAATTCTCCATCATCAGAAATTAAATTGTGCCCATATTTCTATTCTGACTGATTCACTTTACTTACTTCTCTGCCTTATGTTTAATAAATCCACTCACTTGCCATCCATACCGCCATAAATCTAAGAATTTCAAACTTTTTTCTGGTTTAGATTAGTGGCATGTCAGTATAGGAGTATGTGTTTGTGCAAGCATCAATGGAATGTCCCTAGAAAGTTCAGCCGCAGGATAAAACATTTGAAAGACAGTTGGCACCTGTACTTGTACTACTACAACAATTAGAGTTAAGCTATTTGATTTTTACAACAAACATATTTTACAACCAAGGATTGCTGGTTACTTCACTAATTTAATGTATCACAGAGGTTGATTTACTAATACTGGAGAGTGTCAAATCTGGTGCAGCTGGGCATGGTAGATAGTCAGCTTCTAACTTCAGCTTATTCAATTAAGCTTTGACAAACGCTGGAAGCTGATTGGTTTCTGTGTGCAGCTGCATCAGATTTTGCACTCTACAGCTTTAGTAAATCAACCCCACAGTGTTTTTCTTTCTTTAGATTTACCAAATCATCTTTACATCCAAGATACAAATCATATTATCTCTATTAATTGGGGACAAGACCACCCAAGAATTGAACATTCTGTATCTATGATGTAATATAAATACGGTGCACAACTCAATTTACCATATTGCAATAAAAAACACACCACACTAATGCACAATAATGCATTACCACTAGAGATAAGAAAATGTTCAATAAAATTAGACATGTTTCCAAAAGCAAGCAGGTATTAACTTTAATTAATGGAAAATGTATCTAAAACCAAAGATATGAACCCTTATCATCCTTCTACTGCTTTCTGTATGCTTTCTGTATGTGTTAAAGAGATCCACTCTCCCTGTTTGTGATATGACCCTTGTTACTGGGAATGAAAGTGGGGGTAACCTCAAAACTTTTAGTTGTCACCAGAACAGGAACAGAGAGGAAGTCTTTAAATAGTGACACTTTTTCTGATAACAACTAAAATAGGATTTCCCTTACTTTTGAAAGATTTCTTCCCACTTCCTGTTGTGTCAACTGGACAGAATGTGAAATAAAATCTCCCTAATGGCACACAGAAGGCATTACATGAGTAATAAATATGTCCACTGTGGATCTGTGGTTGGTGGACCCACAGCCTCAAGTCTCAAAGATGAAGTCATAGGACAGACCATAGAAAATTTAAGTGAAACAGAACCTCAAATTTTATCTGTCTGTACAGTCAATATAAATCCTGTTGTAAAACAAATTTATCTGGTGAAGATGTTTATTACTAGAGTAAATAGGACATTGCCAATCAAGTATCCAGGCTTCCCCCAGGGCAACTTGCATCTGGAGATTGGAATGATCTACAGAGGGTGCTGCAGCTGCAAACAGAGTGTACAGGACATAAATATACTTGTGGCATTTGGTGGGATGACATTTATGTTCCCAGGACTTATTCCATAATGCTATATTATCTGACCAAGTAACACATGAGGCTGAACAGAGGTAAAATGAAAAGGGTACTATGGTACATGGGAGAACCAGGTGCCCAATTTGATAATGAAGACTAGTGCCTTTGCAGGTGCGTACTCAAAGGGATGTGCGAATAGTTCAGTTCAGCTGTTGGTCCAAATACCAGGCAGAAAATTTGCATGTTCAGTAAACAGGCAATGGATTGGTCCATTTGACAGGCAGAAGATGTGGTCAGTAGAGAAGCAAGAGGATGGTCCAGGCAGCAGGCAGAAGATGTGATCAAACACAGGCAGGGTTCAGTTCAGGCAGCAGGCAGATTAAGATACCGGTACAGGTTAATGGGCAGCTAGTGGGGCATATGGGGAAATCTATCACAAGCTCAGAGTACAACACTTGTGATGTTTAAATCATTCCTCAACAGAATACATGACCAATGGAGGTGAGAAGGGTGGAGTAGCCTGGGTTGTTGTCTGGCAAGAGGACATCAAGAGTTTTGGCTGCAGACAGGTTGCCAATACAGGACACCAGCTGATGTGAAGCATGGAAGGTTTGGCCATGTTGCCTAAGCAGCAAGAAGTTGAGTGGCATGGTGGTGTGAGTCAGCAGAACTAGACCAGGAAGAGGGCCAATGGTGAAGTTAGGCTGTAGGGAACTTAATAGAGGATGTTTCTGCATTTCAGCCTTTAATATATAGTTTAATATACATTGTAAACACTGAGGGCTATTAAGGTCAGGAAAGAGATGAGCCTGGGGTTCCAGATCCCATATTTTGTTGTAGAGCTATGAAGGTTTTCCAAAACTCATGCTATTTTGCAAGTCACCTCTATTTGCATGTATTAGATTTAGGGTAGAATGGCTTTTATCCTGATGATAATTAGTCTTATATGGAAAATAAGTTCACACTATCAGCATTGGTCATTGCTGACCAGCCTAAAATGGCATACTTTACAGTTCAGGGGGTGGAGCAACAGAATTGTAACAATCTTTCATAGACACTCTAATCTTGGATATGGTCAGAGAATGTGCCAGAAACATGCATCAGACTGATAACATCTTTGGCATTTTAAATATTTTCACAGGGGAAAGGTTTCTTACACACATGTTTTTAATTATTACAAAATGAATAATCATACTCTTGGAAAATTAACCTGTAGGTTCAGAAAAACTCAGTGCTGGCTTATCCTCATTTATTCAGCAGAGCATAGAAAATGGTTAGAAATTTTATAGCACAACTTAGCAAGATCTTCACCACTGACTTAACTAATGTGAGCATTCCGTCAGCCAGAATATTTCATGACTGCATGCGAATCAGTCAGATTGTGTATTTTACCCCCATCTATGGTACTAACGGATATACTATTGTTTTGCAGATTTTTTAGTTTTTTTTTGTTATCAATAAGTTTTTATTTGTATTTGTATACATTACAGGAAAAGGTCTATCATTAGACCAACAAACTGCATGGTCCATCAACAAATACATGCACAGAATATATACTATATATATATATATATATATATATCTTCATATTATCATATTTCATCTTTTCATTTATTTCAATCTACTTGAAATCTTTTAAGCACCTCATTCACAACACATTTCTATATATCCTTAACTCCATCTCTACTATTCCAGTTTACCCAAGGTTTCAATTGGTAGTTGAATCTGGCAGTTTTATTTTTTCTAATAGCTAGGAGACGTTCATGGACATAATTTATTTTTAAAATCTGTAAAGACTTAGAAGGGTTGGAAGTAAGGGATTTCTTCCAGTTCCTAGTTATAGTGGTTCTGGCTGCCAGTAAAATATGGGAGATGAACATATGGAAGCAAGGGGGTATTTCAGATATTTCCAAATTTAAGAGAGCAAGAGCTGGATTAGGTTTCACCAATATACCAGTAACCTCTGAGATAATAAGAAATATTTTATTCCAAAAACTTGTAAGATTCTTGCAGAACCATAAAATGTGTGGTAGTGTGCCTATGGCTCCACAGTTTCTCCAGCATAGAGGAGAGTGGGTGGGGCTAAATTTGGAAAGTTTATATGGGGTGTAGTACCAACGTGTGATAATTTTTAGGGCTAGTTCCCAGTGGTCAATACAACTAGATGATTTGTTTAGAGCCGTAAGAGCAGATTTTGATTGTACTTCAGAGAAATATATTGTCAGGTCAGATTCCCATTGGAGCATGGTCAGGTTTTTAATAAATTCAAGTTTGCTTTGTAAGGAGGTATAGAAGATGGATGTGGCCTTTTTTGGACTCCTAGTAGTCGACAAAGCTGATCAAATCGTGTCTGGGATCTATATAATATTAGAGGGTAGTGTGTATAAGGCATGTTATATTTGTTGATATTGAAATCTGTCAGTTGGCAAGAGTCCAAATTCAGCTTCTAGTGTATCCCAGTTTTTCATTGTGTCTGATGTATATAGACTGGAGATATTCTGGATACCTTTCCCTAGCCACCGCTGTACATTGAGGAAGGGGATAGCCAATTCCAGGAGTTTTAGTGGGAAGGGTGTGGAGGAGATAAAGGTAGTGTTTTGGGAGTTGGCTAGAAGTTTCCTCCAAGCTACCAGGCTGGAGTGTATAGTGGGTGAAAGAGTGTGCATTTTCCAAAGTTTCCAGACATCCATAAGTAGAAAATGTGGTAAATTACCTCCTCTAGTCAATGAACATTCAAGAGTTACCCAAGGGGTATCTGAGGATTGGTGAAACCACTCTCTCAGCAGTTGGTCTAAGCGAATGGCAGTAAGGTAATCCTCAAAGTCTCTACAGCCAGCACCACCTACAGTTTGGTGCTTGAGGATAAGGGAGCTCAATATTCTAGGTTTTTTATCATTCCACAAAAATCTACTGTAAAGCCTAGTTAAAGATCATACGATATGGAGAGGGACTGGGACCGGGAGTGATCTAAATACATATAGGATCTTAGGTAGGATTGTCATTTTAAACGCAGCTTGTCTGGCCATCCAAGATAGATTAAACTTGCATAATCGGAGTAGGTCTTCAGAGGTTTATTTTTGCAATTGTTTGCAATTTAGAGGATATTGTTATACCCAGATATGGGATCCCACTATCTTTCCATACGTACGGTAATTGAGTTTGTAGTTGGGATTTTAAGCACGCTGGAACTCCAACATTTTTATATCAGGTAGTTGGAAAAGTTGGCTTTATAGTAGGATATAGTACTAAACCATTTCAAAACTTCATGTGTAGGCAATTGAGGGGATTTGATAGCAATAAAATGATGTAGTACACAACGAGTTGGAATGTATGGTATTCTTTTCCAATAGGTAAGCCTGAGATATCTGAATGTGATCGGATCTTTTCAGCTAATGGTTCAATTAGCAAATTGAATATTGTTTGTGATAGGGGACATCCCTGCTGGGTACCATTGGTAATCGGAAAAGTTTTTGAGAGCATTTCTGAAGTGTACACCTGTGTGGATGGATTAGAGTATAAAGCAGGAATAGCTTGGTTTATGAAGTCTTTGAAGCCAAATTTTTCAAGAGTGTGGGACATATAAGACCAATGTATACGGTCGAATGCTTTTTCAGCATCAATAGATAACATTAGTAGGGGTATTCAAGAGGATTTAGCGTAGTGTATGGCATTAATCATGCGTTGCATAGCATCAGAAGAGTGTCTGCTGATTGGTCCGCTTTGATTAGTAATGGAATTAGGTGCCTGTGGCGTCAAGCAATTGATTTGGCATATATTTTGACATCTACATTTAACAGTGAAATAGGACGGAAATTTGCAGGGGTAGTAGGGTCTTTGCCAGGTTTAGGGATGGTAACTATATGTGCTTTGAGCATTTCTTCAGGTAATGAAGAAGATGAGGCAGCCATATCAAATACATGTTTGAGATGTTGTTTTAGATATTGTTGAAAGGTTTTGTAGTATTCTGATATAAAGCCATCCAGACCTGGGGATTGACCATTGGGCAAAGAGTTAATTGTATTTAATATCTATACTGGTTTAAACTCTGAGTTCAATTCTTGAAGTTGTGATGGTGTTAATGATGGTAAATTAAGTGTACTAAGGAAATCTTTTCTGTCTACTTCGAAAGGTTGGGGGGTAGTAGGGTCATCTTTCAGATTTTAAAGGGAGCCATAGTAGTTGGCAAAGGAGTCAGCTATTTCTTGTGGGTTTATTATTTTCTGGTTATCTGAGTGCTGGTACAAGAACTGGATTTTTGCTTTAGCTCTATGAGCAGCAATTCTCCTTGCCAGGAGTTTACCTGCCCTGTTTCCTGTAACGTAGTGATTAAGTTTTAGGGTTCTAGCATGTAGTTTGTCGGAGTCTAGTATGAGTCTACGTAAGTCTAGACAAGGTTGTGTGAGCTTCAAAGATATTTTTGGATTGGAGGATTTTTTTGTACGAGTGCCTAAATTGTGTCTGCATTGTAGTGGGTCTGTAAGGTGGTGTTTTCTTTGGCGTTTGAGTCTAGCACTCATTTGAATGCAAACCCCTCTCATATACGCCTTGTGGGCATTCCATAATATGAATGGGTTATCTACAGATCCTGTGTTATTGGTAAAAAATCCTTTCAAGTGGTTAGTTAGGGCTGCATGTGTTTGTGGTGAGTGTAACAATCGAGAATCACATCTCCAGAAATACATGTATATGTATATATAAATAGTGCGCTCTTTCTCCTCGATTACTACGGTAATGGGAGCATGGACGGACCCATTTGCACGCCTCTGCAAAGCGTGCTTATCAACTATAAACATATCAATTCTGGAATAAGATAAATGACGTGCGGAAAAAAAACTGAAATTGCCAGACATCAAATAGGTCTATTGAGTGCAAAAAATGTTGCCAGTATGCAAGCTGGAGCGTGAAGAGGGGTCCAACTGTGGGTCGATGGTGGAGTTGAAGTCACCGCAGAGGACAAGCGAGCCTTCTTGAACTGAAGAGATTTTCTTATAAAGACGTTTGAGGAAACAAATTGGATGAGAGTTCAGAGTGTAGATGTTGACCAGGGTATAAAACTTGGAGTTAATCAGGCAAACTAGAATAATGTATCTGCCACCTTGATCTATGTGGGAGTTTTTGAGGGTGAAAGAGAGCGAATGTTTAATGGAAATAAACACACCTCTTTGTTTAGTCGGAGCATTGGCCATGGAGGTTGTAGGAAACTGCTTATGAGAGCACTGAGGAGGAAACGATTCCAGAAAGTGCGTCTCCTGTATGCAGATGATGTCACATTGGAGTGAGCAGGCTTCTCGCCATAGGGAGGCACGTTTGGCTGGATGATTTAAACCATGGGCATTTATGGAAACAATTTTAAATGCCGTATGGATACTTATGGGTTATGATGTAGTAGGTGTAGAGGTTTGTAGTGGAGAAAGTAATAGTTGAGCCGGAGATTACTTCAGATGAAACTTGCAGTGAAGACGGCTGTGGCGTTGTTGCTTCTGTTCTGTGTAGGTTGGGTATAGGACAAGGAACAAAGAAACATTCTCCAAACTGGGGAGAGTAAACAAGAGGCAAAGATGAAAAAATGAGGACGAATATTGGTCCAGGTGCACCTGATGGGGTGCCTACGGAGAGTGAGGGGTTTTGTGCTGTGATGGACATACTCAAATCACCGATAGGATCTCAAGTAAGAGATGAGGTTGATGTGCTTGTAGATGGCCAACTGCCATTTGTTTTCTTGGTTTTCTTTTTATGAGAGTCTGTCTGCCAAGTCCCTGCTATATGGGTCGAAGATGTGGTAGCCTGGTTGGGATTGGGAGCATCCGGGAGGATTCCTTGTTGTCTGAGGAATTGTAGGCCTTCTTCAAATGTAGAGAGAGTGGTTGTCATTCCATTTACCGACACAAGTAGATGGCTAGGATACCGCCACTTAAACAGTATAGTGTGGTTGTGTACAGCCTTGGTTATTGTAAACATTTTTTTCCTCTGTATGGTGTGATGAGAAAAGTCAGGAAAGACTTTGAGGGTTGTGTATGGTGGAGGCCAGGGGCGGACTGACCATTTGGAAACTCGGGCACTGCCCGAGGGCCCGGGGTCAGTTGGGGGCCCCATGAGATGCCCCTGGTACCTTTTTCATAGGCTTTTTTGAGTTAGGGCAAGGACATAGGGGCCCCATGAGTTGTCAGTCCGCCCCTGGAGGAGGCACTGATTCGGACCTTCTGAACAGCGAAAAAATTTGTTTTTTTATGTGAAAGAAATGTAGGCGGAGGATGGCGTCTCTCGGGACCGAGTCAGGGAGATGAGGTGGACGTGGAATACGGTGGATTCTGTCCACAACTAACTCATTAGTGGAAGCGTTAGGAAGAACAGTTCGGAGCATCTGATGGGCATATGTGGACAGTTGGTCTGGGAGAACAGATTCAGGGATACCCTGTAGCTTAAGATTGTTTCTCCGTAATCTGTCTTCCAAATCTGCTAGTTTGTTTTTAAGCCACAGGATATCTTCCTCCTTTCCAGGGTTAGAGTAAACTAGCGCATTATGCGAGAAGGTGATTTCATCCATTTTTGTTTCTACATAGTTCATTCGTTCACCCAGATCATCTACATCTAGCCTGACTTTCTGTAGCACGGAACTTATGTCAGTTTGTAAGGAAAATCTCAGACAGTAACATTTCTTTCATTGTAAAGTCTGAAATAGGAGTATTAGAGCTAAGGAAGGTAGCTACAGAGTCTGCATGAGAGGTTGTTTCATCCATAGATTCACTGTGATCACTTACCTCCCTTGATTCACTGGGGAGGTCTGAATCCCATGCTGCTATTCTTGGTTGAAACTTGACTGGGCTTTTGGTGGAGGGTGTAGAGGAGCCTGAAGTATGGGGAGACTGTGTTTAAGGTTTATAACAAGTGGTAAAAAGTGAGCGCTCTTATAACAAGCAGCTGAACACACAGGGAAACCAAAAACAAACCGGCGGCATGACGTCACAACGTCCTAGGCTCCACGTGGAGGCCCGGCGGCCATCTTAATTCCCAGAGGGTCAGTTTTGTCATTTTACCTGACGCTGCTGTGATCTTTTTATTTGGCTCATACTTATGCTGTACAATTTAATAAATTATTTACGTAATATACTACACTATGGGCACTCTTCTTGGTCTCCCTTGAGGAGCTATATTACTTATAGAGCCCTGCTGTGATCCAGTCTCCAGTCCATCCATCCAGAGAGGGAATTACCTGTAAACAGGCATCCATACCCACCAATCCCTTAAAGGGACCTCTGGCCAGCTGGATCCGTTTTACATCCTCTGAGGGCACATATCCTGATATCCTGGAAGGAGGATCATCCTATGTTCCAGCCCGGACCCATACCTGTGAGGAGGACCTCTGCTGATATAAACACTGCATAATTTATTACGCTTCTGGTGAGTGCGTAATTCTTACTTCACTATACCACTGGAGCACCACCATTGGATTGAAGATTCACCCAGTGATACTCATGTATATAGACTGTCACGTATACAGCTTATTTAATATTAAGGACATTTATCATACGTTGGTTTATTACATTTTATTAGCGCTGCACATTCTTTTATATGTGTTTAAGGAGTGTGCTCTCTCATATGGGGAGTTGCTGGAGTTCTCCCTGTGTCTAGGTGCTGTTCATGGTCACCACCATTTTGTTGTGGTCTCTGATCAGCATCGCCAGCACCATTTTGCTGTGGACCGCGGCCCACTGGCAGAAAGAAAGTGGAAACTTTCTGCAGCTGTAAGCGATCTTTCCGCTTACGGGACATACCGGCAGGGTGAGGAGAGATTCCAGAGGGACTTGCTGGGGTGTGTGGCAGGATATGGGCTGCTAGTCAGCCATTCTTGGGCTGAGATCCCTGCGGTGGAGCAGAGCTCTATCTCGGAGTGGCCATCTTGGGTCATGGTCACCATGCACCCTCAGATTTTTGAGTTTTGATCTCTTATATACATGAGCTTTTTACCGTTGTAGCGATGGAAATGTAGCAAAAAAAGTGTAATAAATTGCAACCAGTTTTGGTTTGTCTCTGTAACCCTATTCTTTGTACATCCCTCTAGTTTTGAAAGTCTGAAAATTGATGGAATAGATTTCTGGTGCACACTGCCATTTCATGAAATGGGAAAACAAAAACGGTTGGGATTTAAAGAGGCTGACTACTAAAGAATAGGAAATATTTCACTCTATAAATTGTGAGAATATTCACTTTAATTATCCAGTCATGTAAAAAGCAAATTTCTTTTTACTTAATTTTGATCTGCATGATTGGGTATTTAAAAGTAAATGAGAATTTGCTCTTTACATGATTGGATAACTGAAGTGAATACTCATTCTTCTTATTCATTGAAGATTGTCAACTACTTCAGTATATCATCCTCAACATGTTCAGACCTGTGTACTCACGCGCATAGATTTCCTCACTATAGATTAGATAAGACTGTAAGGTGGCTTATTTTTCCAGCATCAACTAAACCCTGAAATACCAGCATTGGGTGGGTCAGTTTTTCATTCTGACCCAACTAACCATGGTTTGACTCATATACTCAATCATGTATAGTGTATTGGATGGGGTAGGGTATTTAATGCAAAACATGACATACTTGATTCATTGCAGTAAACACAGCTTCCCTGGTCTATCATTGGAAGTATCCTTTATTAAATTACCTTCCAAAAAACTTTATTCTTCATATTCTCTGTAATGACGGTAATTTAAGCTACATACATTTTGTCACATCAAACAAATATAATATTTTCAGGCCACAAAAGTTTTAATAAATAGGTCAGAATTTAATACCACATTATCCTTTTCAGTATATTATCAATGCTTGCAAAATGTGCTCGTAAACTTGGATTTACAATATTTAGTGCACAGTTTTTTGTTCCCTAAAGTATATGTAAACCCTCACCTTGTAAAACAACCCATTGAGTTTAAAGTAGAAATGAAAGGAAAAACATTTGTGTATGCATAATAAACAAATTATAAATACATTTTATCCCTTTTTTATAAGTGATCACACATACTCAGCTGCATAAGGATCCTAGAGAGCTGAGGGAGGAGAAACACCATCACACTGATCTTCCCAATGAATGGCTGTGTAGGGGGGCATGTCAGCACATGTTTAATCATTGAACGAGAGAAGGCAGAACTCCAACACAGCTAGAAAGCTTACCACGCTGTGCTCTCCTACCTAGTATGCTCGGTTTTTAATTGGAGTTCAGGTGGACAAAGAGAACAGGATACTTTTTCATACAAGTACATTGTACAGTAGATGCAAATCAGGAATATGAAATGTTGGATTTACATATTCCTTAAACTATAGCTAACTTCTTAGAATGTCTTCTTGACATTCTGTGTAATAATGGTAATTTAAGTCACATACATTTTGTCAGTTCAACCAAACAGAACATTTCCAGTCCACAAAAGTTTTAACACATAGATCAGACTTCATTACCACACCTTTCTTTTCAGTATATTATCAATGTTTGCAGTATATGCTCATAAACTTGGGTTTACAATATTTAGTGCATAGGTTTTTGTTCCTTAAACAATATCTAACACTTTTATTGGTTATGTGATTGTGTGAAGCATTTATACAGAGAGCAGAAAGAAAATTCGTATTTGTCCTGGTTGACCATTGTCTCTAGTACTGAATGTAAGGGAAAATCAGCAATATAGAAATAGGGGATACAGTTTTCAATGGGGTGTAGCCAGGCGCTTAGCTAAGAATGGAGAGTGAGGAAAAACACTGGCTGCATCTGTTCTCTCTAGCGGCTGTCTTGTGGTGCTGAACTGGTTCACAGCTATTACAGCAAGAGGAGGGGCTGCTGAGCCGGAAGATATCAATAGACTGAGTCAGGCAGCACTGCACTGTGGGAACTGTAGTCCAGAGGAGAGGGACTTTTTTGTAATCAAGAGCTTTTGAACTGAATTTCCTTGAGAGAGAGATTAAACAGAGGAGGGAAAAAACCTGCATTTTCTTGAGCCCTTTTGGAGTTGACCAATGGTACAACTTGGACCCAAAGCTAGTCGGCTGGCATTAGAAATAAAAATTACCCCTTTACAGCTGCTACACAGATACCTTTATCTATTGCTTATGCTAAGAGGTACCTCTCTGGAAACATTGCACCATATCCTAGCCATACTCCTAGCATGCACTCAAGACTAGTTATAGCAATACTGTATAATTCACATTGCAGTTAATGCTTATATGCACTGTTTTTTTCTGACTTTGCAGATTTATATGTTGATTCCAGTCTAGTGGTACAGAACTCTGTTGTAAGTTACTTTGGCATAATGATTATACTATCTAGCAGATTGTTTCTGAACCTATCTTATGTATACTAATTTATGCTCAAGCTACCATTCATTCTAACCCATACCATTACATTAAGTTAATTTACCACTAAACAGTCTTGTGTTTATTTCCTGGTACTAACTGACAGACAAATTAAAGATATCTATACTCATATTCTTATAAGTGCTTGCAGTGACTCTCATTCAATCAGGTGTTTCAAAGGGGCTGTGGGTGTTCTTGGAGTCGAGTTGCAGAACACAGCTCCCAACTGGGGAAGTTTCCAGCCTATAGACACAACAGAAAGTAAGATAAAATCTTCCAAAATTAGGTAAATCCCCTCTTATACTGCTGTCATAGGGACAAGTAGCCCCATGAAGTGCTACCCCAAAAGAAGCCACTTAGTAATCTAAGGCAAACCAGCCCAGCAAGAAAAAAACAAACGATAGGCAGCCACATTGACCCTGTAAAAATGATGTGCAGAAGACCAGGTTGTAGCCTTACGAATGTGTAACACCTAGGCTTGGAGATAAAAGCCCAAGAAACTCTTCCCAAGTGGGCTTCAATGGGAAAAGAAGGCACCTTATCGCAAAGCTCATAGGCAAATTCACATAAATATAGTGAATCTTTAAGCTGGGAACCTCTTTTAAGACCTTCTGGAATGAAAAAAGGAAATCAATCTATGTAAAAGAAGCAGTGGCAGAAAGGTAAACCATGATTGTCCTCTCCAAATCCAGAAAATGGAGAGAAACCTCCTTGGGGTGAACCAGTGCCTGGGACAGGGAAGGCAATGCAACATTTTTATTGATGTAAAAAAAAAACAGAAACCCACATTAGCTAAAAAAATATTCTTGGTCTCAAAAATAACCTTGCCTTTGTGTGAGATCAAATGGGACTCTCTACAGGGCAACACTGAGAAACCCTACTAGCTGAAGTGATGGGCAGAAGAAGGCCACCTTCTGGGATAAGAACGCAATGATATGTCCCTATTAGGTTCAAAAGGAGGTTTAATACTGCTTTAAGGATGAGCTCTCTGGTTAGATCACTGATTACAGGCCTTAGGTAGAACAAGGACAATCCAACACATTTGTGCATGAACTGATTCCTCAAAAGAGCTGCATCATCAGGACCAAAGAGAGAAAAATAGACAGGAAATTTAAAATGAAATTAGGGCATAAATTGCGCCCAGACGCCAGAGTTAAAACCACACTTCTCCCTTGTCAACCTGAGACTGAAAACAGGGAGAATTCTCTACACACAAATATACAAATAAACTTAGTTTACATAAGGCTACATAAATGCATAAGCAAGTACAGTCGAGGGAGAAATCTGAATTCCCCTCACAAGTGCTCATCCAGATACTGCCAAGTTACGTATAAACAGCCACAGGAAAAATAAGAAGAAAAATCCTTAGCATAGCATATAGTATAGCCTGCTAGTCACTCAAAAGAAGTTAGTCTTCAGAGATGGGAACAGGAGAATCAGGGCCGGAACAAGGGGTGGGCAGAAAGGACATGTGCCCTGGGTGCATTGGCACTGTGTGGAGAGGGGGTGCTGACAGCCAATGTGTGCTATCTGAATGATAGGAGTGATGTTGCCATCATTCCTGTCATTCAGAACAGAGCAGCGCAGGGCTCCGATAGCTGACTCCTCCTTCTCGGTACAGGTGCCTCCAGAGAGTAGGAGAAGACTGCCCTTCTTGCCAGGGACTTAGATGTACTGCTGGTCAAAAGCACACAGGGGCAGTGTCACCTCCGGCCAGTCGCTGTCATAGTAGTTTGTTGCTAGGACTGCCCAGCGTCCTAGCAACCAAATGAGTGCCCCAGCATTCAAAAGACAAGGAAGTTGTTTCCTCCTCCAGACCTGCTGCCAGTTCTCTGCCTCCCAGATTTACCTGTAGCTGTGGGCTGGACTGAGAACATAAGGGAGTGGACAGCTATGCAAGATGGGTAAGAGACCTCTAAAGAACCTGATTAAATCTTGGGCAGTGGCTCTGGAGACCCTGATGTAAGCAGGGAGACTCTGGGGCTCCTATTGTAAAGAAGGGGGGGAGCTGGGTACACTGATGTTGAGGAGGGAACTCTGGGGATTCTTGGGACTGTGACATAAGGGAGGGGGACTTTGGGTGCCTTGACACAAGGGGGGATTCTGATTTGGAAGTGGGACTCTAGGGACCTGATGAAAGGGGGAGCAGGGACTATTGGGATCCTGATAAAAGCAGGGTGACTCTGGGGACCCTGAAGTTGGGGGGGAATCTGGGGACCCTGAGGTAAGGGGGGCTCAATTTGGCATCTTCACTCTAGGCACTGGATGACCTCCCAACACTGAGGAGAACTGCCACAACTCTGTCAAGGAATCCTCAGATAAAGTGACCTGACCTAGAAAGCCTGTAACTGTAACACAACAGGTTGTCAATGCTGACTATTAGTGGGAGTTCAGCTTTGATAAGTCAAATCCATCTAGATCTACTAGGGCACCTAACACTACCCTGCTCACAAGGCATCTCAGTTGCTCCTCCAGTGGACTGGAGATGCCCTAAGACAGGATGTGTGTTACTAGCTGGTTCACAAAGTGAAAATAAAGGAAAAAAAGCCATAAGAAGAGAAAACACACGCAGCAACCACATTTAAGGATTAGTAAGCTGCAATATATTAAATTTATGGTTTTTGGTTTAACCAATTCCCCTCTGGAGCATGTTTCATTTTTTGCACATATTAGGATCTGCATTTTTGGCTATAACATTACCTAAAACCTCCAGAACATGGTATTCTGTATTTTCGCAATGCAGCAGCTCTGTAGAAAAAAAGATAGTAGTTGCAATTTTTTTTTGTGGCCTGATATTTCACAACTGTTTATCAAATCTATATTTTCACTAACATGAATTTTATTGCACAGAAACACACTTTAAAGCCCACGTTCTGGAGAATGTTACATATAACACCCATGTTTAGAATGTAAGGTGTAACATGCTCCAGTGCATGTCCTCCTCACCCCCTCAGTTTGCCTTTAACCCCAGGTTGTGCTTGATTAGCTGCTTCCCCAGCCACAGCAGCCAGGGAATCCAAATCCAGAAACACTCAGAGCTGAGCGCTTCCAGCTTCATACGCATCAGAGGAGAACAGGGAAGGAATTGGCCCAGTCTCCTCCTGCTTGTCAGCCTGAACATACAGTATTTGTTGTGCCAGGAAGAGTGGGAGAGCTCATCTGAGAGGATGAACGTACTCGTTCTCAGCTTCCCTTTTTCAAAGTGGCAAATGTGTAATGCCCATTCTCTGTCCCCATCCTAGCAACAATAATCATTGAACGATCTCTGAAAACCTATATCTTCAGGGAAGCCTATCCTGCCCTCAGCTAATAATGGAATCTTCCAACCAGTCCATCCCCCACAGTTACTACCTTTTGTTACTACCTTTTGTACCACTAGCCCCTCCCTCCTAGATTGTAAGCTCCAAGGAGCAGGGCCCTCCTATCCCTCTTGTATTGAACTGTATTGTTGCTGTATTGTCTCCCATTATATTGCAAAGCGCTAAGCAAACTGTTGGTGCTATATAAATCCTGTATAATAATAATATTGCACATGCACCAGGAAAAGAAAGCGTGCATGTACCTCTTTTGAAAAAGTGAAGCAAGCTGCCGTGATGCTGAGAATGAGTATCCAAGCTCCTCTATGTCCTGCTGGGAAGCTATAAGGGACAAGTGAAGGTAAACAATATGGGAGTACAATATATCCAGCGGGCTTCCAGGGTGCCAGAAGAGGCCTACAGATGGGCTAAGCACATTACACTGTATTTTGCAAAATGACACAAGGCATTTCAATATACTGGGGCTCCTTGTCTGCATGGCCTGTTTTACACATAAAGTGGGCTATCCTTTGCATCTACATAACCTAGCATAAAGGAAATTTGTAAGCTTCCATTCCTGACATCAAATATGCATGTCAGTATTTCACACTCTACATTCTTGTTCTATCAGGTTGCATTCACACCTGCAAATGCACCTGCATTCCGATTAAATGTTAGAACCCCCAAAAGGAGTTCTCGCAATTAGCTTTGGGAGGCAGCCCCATTGAAAGCAATGCGAGGGAGCCAGCCAGGTAATCGTGGCCACTCGCTTGTAATATTTCATCCAACTATTGTATGCAAGTGAGTGGCATCCAGGGGCAGACTGACCATTCGAGCACTCGGGCACTGCCCGAGGGCCCGGGGTCAGTAGAGGGCCCCATGAGATGCCCCAGGTACCTTTCATTGGCTTTTTTCATAGGCTTTTTTGGTATGGCCCCATGATCCCCTATTGCCTGAGGGCCCCATGAGTTGTCAGTCCGCCCCTGTCTGCGTCCAAGGCTGATCACTCACATGTGATTGTTGCATTACAAATAACTGATCACATTTAGTTGCGGGAGCAAGCAGCCTCTCGTTTCTTTCAATAGGGCTGCCTACCACAGCTAATCGCTGGGTTCTCGCATCTAATTGGACTGTGGGTGCATTTGCAGGTGTGAATACACCCTAATCGTGGGAATCCCCACTGGGATTCTCACATCTAATTGGAGCGCGGGTAAATTCGCAGATGTGAATACACCCTTAGTGGCAGCCGCAAAAAGTCAGTTTGTTAGACGTCATTAATGACGGCCTCTGTATTTCTCACTTTCCAATCTACTGTCACATTACCATTTATCTTGGTTTTAGCTGAATGGAATCATAAGTCACAGGTTCTTGATGTGACCTTCTACAAATAATGTTGCAATGAGGGTGGTTCCACCCATATTTGCTTCATGTAGAACTTATACTTTTCTCAGAATACATTTCTATAAATAGCTTGCTTTACAGTTTGCACATGATATGGAATACATCAAATGATCACAGCCTATGTAAATATATATAAGTCCACCATTGTTCCTCTTCATTCACTTGTCACAATGGGTGTGATATAACTATCTGGGTCAATGACATTAAAAGGGAAACTCTTTAAAAGGGAAATCATGAGTTAGCCTATGAAAAGCAGCTTATGTGTCTGTTGGGTAGGTGCAGTGTGGTACAGTGGCAGTAATCACACAGAGGCCCAAAGTGCAGTAATGAATGTATTGAAAAACATGAAAACGGTAATAACTGCACAGGTTGGGGCCTCACCCAACCAGGAACTTACATTCAATGCAGCAGAGAGTCGGCGGCAGTAATCCCAAGCAGAAGACATTGTTTGCCAAGGGAGGTGGAATGCAGTCTGTTTGGTCCAGCCCAAGAGGGAGCTTGCAGAAATGTAAATGTAGTCCCTGAGCTTTCCTTAGGAACCTGTCCCCACTGTTAGTGCTGTTACTGACAGGTGGGTCCCTTCACTAGCCACTTTGCAAATGCTGCCAAAACATGAGGATAGGAACCTAAAAAGACTCTATGGGATCCAAGATGGCCACCAGGGTCACCTGGATGCAGCATAGCCAACCAGAATGCTGCTCAAGGGGACCAAGGGAACCATAGAGAAACAAAGTTTCTCCAGCTGCAGTACTGCTCTAGTGCAGTGCCACCTACAGTGGAGACAACAGACTACACCTGCCTACATGTCTGCTGTTTGTTTGTTCTGGCTGCAACAGTACCTACACTTAAAGCGGAGCTCCACCCAAAAGGGGAAGTTCCGCTTTAAGGACTGCTCCCCCGCTCCCCATTAAGGATTGGCACTTTTGACAGGTACCCGCTCCCACTTCCGGTCCGATCGCCTAGGCTAAAGGAAGCGAAAGGTGTCCTCCCTCCCTCCCTCTCTCCCTCCCTGTAGTCTTTTGGTACACGTGACGGTACCAGAAGACTACAGGACTATTCATGAAGCGCAGCGCTAATCGTGCATGCGCAGTGGGTACCTGGCTGTGAAGCCGCTAGTGCCCACACTGAAGATGCCGGCCTCCTGAAATACAGGACGGCAGTTGAAATGGGCTGCGGGGGACACACCATGGGATCGTGGGACAGGTAAGTGGCTGTTTTTTAAAAGTCAGCAGCTACAGTTTTTGTAGCTGCTGACTTTATTTTTTGACAGGATGAGTGGAACTCCGCTTTAAGCTGGCCATAGATGGTTCGAATCTCAGCCAGTCCAGCAGGGACCATTAACACCAAAGCAGCTGAAACTGATTAGCAACTCCCTCTGCTACTTAACTGACCAGAATAATATCCCAGGAGTTTAATTGACTTGATACTCTACTCTGATTAAAATGTGTTCCTTGAATTTTTTTGAGCAGTGTATTTTTTATTGATGGTGGGGATTTGTGAAACTGCATTGTATGCAAGGAATAATTTTTGCCTATAACATATTTAGGTAGATTACAAGAGACAGGCTTCAATACCTTTATTTAGTATTATATGTATACACTGAGGTAAGTAAAGATATTAATCAGGTGCACATATAAAAGAAACCTTTTCTGAGAGGCACAGTATATGCAAGCTGTCATCATTTCTGACTACCATCTGAAAATGCTGGCTACCACCCTTTCATTTGGATAAAAAAGTATTTAAGGCTGAACTTCCTATGTGTATATACTGTATATATATCTATATATATATAGAGAGAGAGAGATGTATATATTATATAAACACACACTCTATATTGCAAAGAGTATTGGGATGCCTGCCTTTACACGCACATGAACTTTAATGGCATCCCAGTCGTAGTCCATAGGGTTTAATATTGAGTTGTTTCACCCTTTGTAGCTATGACCATTCTTCCAAAAGCATATTTGTGAGGTCAGGCACTGATGTCAGACGAGAAGGCCTGGCTTGCAGTTTCTGCTCTAACTCATCCCAAAGGTTTTCTATCGGGTTGATGTCAGGACAGTCAAGTTCCTCCACCCCATACCTGCTCATTCATGGCTTTATGGACCTTGCTTTGTGCACTGGTGCGCAGTCATGTTGGAACAGGAAGGGGCCATCTACAAACTGTTCCCACAAAGTTGGGAGCATGAAATTGTCCAACATGTCTTGGTATGCTCAAGCCTTAAGAGTTCCCTTCACTGGAACTAAGTGGCCAATGCCAAACCCTGAAAAACAATCCCACACCATAACCCCCCTCCACCAAGCTTTACACTTGGCACAATGCAGTCAGGCAAGTACCATTCTCCTGGCAACTGCCAAACCCAGACACATCCATCAGATTGCCAGACAGAGACTTGTGAATCATCACTCCAGAGAACAGGTCTCCACTGCTCTAGAGTCCAGTGGTGGAGTGCTTTACACCACTGCATCCAATGCTTTGTTTTGCACTTGGTGATGTAAGGCTTGGATGCAGCTGCTCAGCCATGGAAACCCATTCCATGAGCTCTCTATGCACTGGTGTTATGCTAATCTGTAGGCCACACAAAGTTTGGAGGTCATCAGCTATTGACTCTGCAGACAATTGGCAACTTCTGCGCCCTGTGCACTGACCCTGCTCTGTAATTTTATGGGGCCTACCACTTCATGGCTGAGTTGCTGTTCTTCCCAGTTGCTTCCACTTTATTATACTACCACTAACAGTTGACTGTGGCATATTTAGTAGCAAGGAAATTTCACTGATGGACTTTGCACAGGTGGCAACCTATCATGGTACCGCACTTGAATTCACTGAGCTACTGAGCGGGACCCATTCTTTCACAAATGTTTGTAGAAGCAGTCTGCATGTCTAGGTGCTTAATTTTATACACCTGTGGCCATGGAGGTGATTGGCACACCTGAATACAATGATTTGGAGGGGTGTCCCCAAACCTTTGGCAATATAGTGTATTTTAGTTGGTTATGAAGTAGCCTATTGTTTTTTTGAAAGAGGGTTAAAAAAGGCAGTTAGTGTACTATTAGTATTACTACTAATACCAGTAAGGCTTCATTTGCACAGGCTTTTAGCCACTCCACAAATCCCAATGACAAGAATCTTCTGATTCCTAGGAATGGGAATGACAGCTGTGCGCGGATAGCTGAGACCACCGAGCCCATATGCTGCAATGACGGGCTGTAGGCAGCTGAAGCTATATTTGACTGTCCCTAAAGTCCCACACAGCTGTCCGTCCCAGCAGCAGGAATCAGTAGATTATTTCTGCAAGGATTCGTTGCATAGCTAAACGCCCGTGCCAATGGAGCCTAGAAGGATTCCTTTCCATGGCACCCAGTTGTAAAATACATTGACCATTCCCTAGTGACTTGTGGTAACGTATAGGGTGAGCATTACCCTGTGCCCAATAAAGCCAGACTGATTAGAATAGCAGTGTTTTTTACCAGTTCCTTAAAAAAGAATATTCCAGCATATGGGTCTATCCGGTCAACATATTTTTTGTGTATCCATGTAGAGAACTGACACAAGCCTGCAATGTGTGAGATGCCAGAAGGATTTGTGTACCTAGGATTACCTGTGCTTTGAAGTGAGCTCTAACTGGTCACTCAGTCTCAAGTAGTTCTGTTTTAATAAAACTGATATTTACTAAAGCTTAAACATTTAGTTTGATATAACACTCTGTAGCGAAACCCCCCGTAAGGCTGCTGTATACTACTTGTCATCTTGTGCTGCCCTGACCCTGGGAACATCCCAGCTCTTCTGACAAACAAGGTTCTGACATGTTGTATACCGCTTTAAATGAACCATAGACACAATGCAACTGAACACATAAGATTTCTGTATTGATTAAAGGAAACAATGTATTTCAAGATGTCAGTCAGCCAAACCCTGGGGTAGCATTCAAGGTTGGCTGGATGGAACAGCAGGTAAATAGACACTTTAAGACTAAGTAAACAGTATTGAACAGTAGCACTTAAACA
The DNA here is from genome assembly GCF_062004578.1 of Staurois parvus. Lineage (NCBI taxonomy): Eukaryota > Metazoa > Chordata > Amphibia > Anura > Ranidae > Staurois > Staurois parvus. The sequence continues at coordinate 34,246,192 of NW_028317807.1, forward strand.
TGCAGGGAGATGATAGATGCTAAATACCTGAATGTAGCCAGGGAGTTCACTGGTGGAAAGGGGGGAGGAGGGGTTATGACTAGAAAGGGGCTTGACAGTAGGGAATCCTAAACCTATGGTGGACATTTAAGCTCTATTTGGGCCAACTCACACCCTGTAGGTAAAGTATAAGGGTAGTCTAAGTGTCAAACCACCTGAACACAGTCTTTACCAGCATGTTGGAACTCAGTAAAGTTGAAGGAAGTATCTTCAGTAAAGAAAAGAGATTATAGCAATCAACAGACAAGTCGTGGGTGTATCAAAGTGGCAAATCCCTTTATGATCTGGATTATGATGTCTGAATGTATTATCCATGTGCTCAGTGTTACTGAATAGAGAAGGATTTGGGCTTAAGCCCGCACACCAGGTCCTGGAAGTAGCTGGCACACATAAGAAGCAATGCAAGGTCTGCATTCCAGCCAGTGAAAGGCTGGATGCGATAGGTTGGTCGGATGTGAACGCGATGGTACAAGTTGGCACCCTCAGCGTGGTGACAGGGTTTTCTTCTAAGCTGCACAGTATGGTTAGGCTTACCCTTGCAGAGATGGCTCTCAGGCTCTGAGCAGGCCACGGTTCCAGCAGCAGGACAGCAGTGCTTTATTAGCAATTTGCTGGGAGATGTAGTCTAAGGATAGCTCAGGAGTCCAGATACGTCTGAACACAAGATTACAAGTCCCACTGTCTTCTTAATCCCACTATTGGTCTGAAGGTATGGATCATAGAGGTATTCCCAAATCCCTACCTACAACCGAATGATTGAAACGCTTATGTCAGCGAGAAACTTACTGGATTTATTCCCTTAATACCCTTACCCCTGGAGGACTGAACGAAGAGATCGAGATGCATATCATATTATAATAATCTCCTTCACTAATATAACTGGTTAACATCGTTATCATTACCCTTTCCATTGTCTTGTTTTTAATATGATGATTATATATGGTTATATGGAAGATGATTCTTCCATATATAATAGAATAAAGTCAGGTTTATTCATTTCATATATATTTTATATATATATATATATATATATATATATATATATATTATATTATAATTTTTTTTATTTCAGTGGAATCTTATAGTCCCCCAACCCTCCCCATTGAATTTGGATCCTGGAGAACCTCTAGTCGACCGCCTTAGGGAAATCCCTGGGCAAGGGGACCCATAAGCTGTGTGGTGGCTATTTTGGGCCTATAATAGTTTTCAACATATTTACCATCTGTTGTATCACCTCAACACACCTCCATGTATGTTACTGTGACTGTGGGGGGGAGGGGGAGTACACAAAAGACTCAATGGAGGTGAGGGGGAAGGCAACAGCTTCTTTGTGTACCTTGCTCTGAAGCCCACCCATTGGAAGATAACTTGGGTGGGTGGTTCTTGGGATGGTCTATTGTAAAGTGCATAAAACACCTAGGACAATGGACAAGCCCTCTCTTTATCGTGTGTGCCTTCCAGGAGCCAGACCTAACAACATCTGGGTGTCTGTAATGTATAAGCCATGCTCTATCTTTTATTTTCTATAACTTCCTTTCTTATAGTCATCTCTCTATACTGTAACATCTAATATTTTATTTCATGTAACATCAATTGATTGACTATATTAGTAACTATTTGTCTTCTGTATTATATTTTTCTTCTATTTGATTAATAGAAAGCTTCCTTGCTGTATAAATAAATTAGATCTTTATTTTTTGCACAGTGGTTATCTTTTAATATTAACACTATTGGCTAAATTCAGGTATAGACAAAAGGTTATAATCACTTATTACGTTTATAATCTGTATAGAACCAAGTAAATAAGAGTGGGTAGGGGGGCGTGTCCAAGATGGCGATCGGACCAGTCGCCTGAACTGGAGCTCCGACGGCTCATCTCTTCGTCCGCAGGCATCCACCGGCATCCACCGTGCATCGGAGGGCGGGGGTGAGTGTGGGGCTCACCCGTCCCCGCGACATCCCTGCTGGGCAGCTTCGGGTGCTGTTGGCGCCACTCGGAGGAGGTGACCGGGTGCGGCCTTGTTGCGGCCGGGTGGAGCCGCGGAGTTCGCCGGCGTCCAGTGTCCATCTGAGGGCGGGGGTGAGTGTGGGACTCACCCGTCCCCGCGACGTCCCTGCTGGGCAGCTTCGGGCGCTGTTGGCGCCACTCGGAGGCGGTGCCCGGGTGTGGCCTTGTTGCGGCCGAGTGGAGCCGCGGAGTCCTCCTGCTCACATCAGGCCGGTCGGTGGTGACAGAGCACGTGGTGCAGAGGTGGGAAGGGGGAAGACTGGTCACCCCCCCTCCCACTCGTTCAGTGAACGATCCGCCTGTCGTCCCTCCGTCCCAGCCGGGACGACAGGAATATAAGTGTCACCTTCCCTCCCCCCATATGTGAAGCAGGGGTGGTGTGGAGTAGTGAGGCCTAGTGAGCCCAGGACCTCGCCCTTCAGGATACAGGCTGAGTGTGTTTTCAGTCCAGGGAGACACATCACACATGAGAACATTCCTTCTCCCACAGAGAACTGCCAGCACTTCACGATCCATTGGGTCACCCCCCACACAAACCCAGGAAATATCGGCATATTGTAGAGGCCTTGCTACAGCCTTTACAACAGGAAGCTGTGCTGAGGATAGGCATATCGAAGACATCCCATACAGATTCATATAAGGGGAAGGCTGTGGTAATCCCTGTATCCGTAAGTCCGCACAGCAGAAACCATTGACCCCCCTGTTTTGCTTCTCCTTTCCTGCACGCTGAGGCATATAGTGCAATTCTGGGCCTGTTGTAAACTACCTATTCTTATTTTCACATATCTGTTCTGGGGGATCCAGCTTGACCCCAAAGACAATGGCAATATAATACCGTGAGCCTTGACACACGTAGGTGGGGCTACGCAATCTTCACAGAGAGGCGACGCAAACATGGGGAAGGCAGACAGGAAAGCTACCACTCCTCGCTCCAGATCCCCTCGCCGTACAGGTGGTCCTGCTAATCGCAGTATCCCGGAGCTATTCCGGTCTCACACTCCGGATCACACAGAATCCTCTTCTATGGCATCACCATTACATTCGCCTACAAAGGAGATTCCATCACAGTCTATTAGTTTGACAACAGTTGCCACAACAGCGGCCATACCTGGCCATGTCGAACCTCCCCCTCTCACCATCGGGGATTTGAAAGCGGTTGCATCAGATATTAAAGGGACTCTTTCAGCGGCAATAGCTGAGCTACATATTGACCTGCAGGCAGTGGCGCATAGGCTGGACGCAGTGGAGGATAAAGTTAGTATGCAAGGCCTTGCTATTCATGAGGTGCGCAAGCAGGTTGACACGCACACAATGCACCTAAGAGAGCTCGATCGTCATATTGAGGACTTGGATAATAGGGGAAGACGACATAACTTGCGGGTGCGCGGTGTACCGGAAGCAATAGAGTCTGGCCAGCTCGCCCAAGTTCTTTTAACCATCTTTAATGATCTTTTGGAAAGACCGCATGAATCTCCTATTGAGATCGAACGTCTCCATAGGGCCCTACGTCCCAAAGGCAGAGACACGGACCCACCGAGAGATATAGTTTGCTGCCTAGTCGACTTCCGACTTAAAGAGGAAATATTATGTAGAGCTCGGGACAAACAGCGCTTGTTTTACCAGGAAACGGAAATTAAATTATTTCAGGATCTCTCCCATCTCACCCTGCAACGTAGGAAAGACCTGCGCCCCTTATTAGATTTACTTCGCTCTACAGGTATCGCCTACCGTTGGAAGTTTCCGTTTGGTCTTGCTGCAACACATATGGGGAGATCAGCTCTCATGAGATTTCCGGAAGACCTTGCACCATTCTGTGAAACCTTGAATATCCCTTTACCGGATATACCTAACTGGTCCAGTGTTTCTTCTTTACAATTGCAGCTAGATGAAAGCCCCATGGAAGCACAATCTGCTGGCCACTTATCTGGAGAAAGACGACGCAAATCTTCACACCCAGCTTCAACTTCCCCGGTGCGAAGAAGGCTTATTAATGATGACAGTTTACCAGCATCGCCTGCACACCGCAAGGCGCGTCATGAATGACCTTTTCCCGTTTTCTGATATTCATGCTCATGAGTATAAACACCCCCACAGTCTGAGGCTGCTTTACTAGTGAATCGAGTAGGTTTTGTTATTTTTTATCCACGGTTCCTTTATGTGACATAACTAACATCACCTGTACTTCTCAAGGGTATGTGTATCGCATCAAATTGCCAAGCTTCATATATGTATTATGTTTCAATCATATATATTCGTTTTGTAGGCATGTCAGTGCTGAGGTATCCTTATTTGTGTTATGAAAGAGAGATGTTGGGATCTGTGGAGCTATTGGTTGTGTACCTGCTGGTATTGATGGGCTCTTTTTTGCTTGGCTAGTGCGCAATACTATGGTTCTGAAAAGCTATTTGTCTTGATCTTGCAGATAAATTCTCCATAAGCCTTGAAATGCCTCGGGACTAGCCTATACGCTTGTACATACCATCTTTGGTGGGACGGGGGATGGGGGCTTATGCGGATCAGTAGTGTACCGAGATGTGTTTATCTCTCCTGAAGCATCCTAAACAATACTACCATATTCTGGATTCATGAGATTTCGTACCATCTTGGTGTACTGCTGTACGTGCTTGCCTCTGACCCTTGTCTCTTAATTAGATCAATGCTAATATCATATTAATAGTCTATTTGCATTATTTATTTGCTCTCCTTACGTTATGTTCGTCTTACAAAACTCTTGGACTACCTCTATCTGCAATTCAGTTTATGATATGTTACATACCTCCTAACTAGATGTGAGTACTGTGGTATTTTTGATTTGGAGTTTGAGCCCATAATATATGTTTTCACATGTATAGTTCACTCCGTGGATGGGTACAATTTGGCCCTATACATTTAGCTGCTCTACTTTGACGCAGACTCGTTGGGCCACAGATTATAGATGCTTCTTCCCCAGCAACCTATCTCTGTTTTGTAGGCGATGGGGTGTTCAACACTACTTAGCATCCCTCAGTTGGGATTATTACTTACATTATCTTTGGAAAGCGGTTTCAGGAGATATTTGGCCCTTGGCTTACATCTCAGTTTCGGCATAAGGGATTTTGTTGCTCCTGCCTTGCACTTTTTCATGTACAGTAGCTATCTTTATCCGAAATTGATATGACCTATGCAGACCCTTTTCAAGTGACTCGAGTGTTTATGTGGTACGGTTTAAAGTCTCTTTTAGGAAATGACAGTTCACAGATTGCATTGTGTATGACTCGTGATAACATAATATGTATATGGTAAAATAGGATACGCTCAATTGCATAACGTATTTCCAATGACTGTCCAAGTTATGTCATACAGTTTTCAATATTGGGTCTTCTCCTTTGGCATACATTCACTTTTACACCTATTGTTGCACATCACTGTTTACGAGCCTTGATAGGGTCCAAGTGACTACCTACAACATTGAGTTTATCATGATGTTGCATATAATACTTTTAGCATACATCCCTCCCGTTACACTCCACTTATCTCTCGATACAAGTTAGCCACTTCCCACCTACGTATCTGTGTCAAGGACACATCATATTGGATCATTCCCCCTTTACACCTTTTATTCAGGAGAGTTAGGCCTCTTTAGAACTATACTATATATTCTTAATACGGCCGTTTCTGGGTTTGACACCTCTCCGACAGTATATTCGAGATTCTCACACAACGTCTTGCAAACAACCATTCCATAGGAGCTTTACTATGAGATAGAATAGCTGGACTATTCTGCCTCTGGAGTCGAGTTTTAAAGGAAGTTGAAGGAACATAGATTAATACATACATACGGGCATATATGAAACACACCTGACACTTCTCTCCTTTTTTTCTACCTAATTTTTTGACTCTGTTCCTTAATAATTTAGTTTCTATTTCAACAGTTTAGAAACTTTATATTAATCTTTTTTCTTCTGCTACCCCCTTGTCACCCCCCCCCCCTTTTTTTTTTTTTTTTTTTTTTTATACTTTTCTCTCTCTCCCTCTCTCTTTCTCTCTTCGCCTTCCCCTTCCTCTCCCTGTCTAAGCGATACGTATCGAGTACACTTATAGCCCTCAAGCAACCAGTTCGTGTAGATTTCATAATGGCTAATAAACACGCATCTAAACAGTCATTTCGCACACTTTCCGTGGCCTCTCTCAACGCAAGGGGCCTAAATGTGCCTGAAAAACGCTCGCAACTACTCACTTATATGAAAAGCTTACGTGCAGATGTGATCTTTGTCCAAGAAACTCATTTTCGAGCAGACCAAGTCCCTAAATTCTCTAATGTTAACTACCCCACGGCATTTCACTCAGTTAATGCGGAAGTAAAAGCTAAGGGGGTATCCATTTTGCTTTCTAAAACGCTCCCGTTTGAACTTACTGAGTCTCTTGAAGATCCCGAGGGCAGGTTCCTTTTTCTCAAAGGCACCCTCTTTAATAAACCACTTACCCTAGTCAATGTTTATAGTCCCAATACTGCACAAGTAAGCTTTTTTCGTAAAATCACCAAGTTACTTGCTACATTTCAATCGGGTATCCTGATTCTAGGAGGCGATTTTAATGTGGCTCTGAACCCACTGGAAGATACGTCCTCGGGGTTTTCCTCCATACCGTTCCAAGCACTCAAACAAATTAAAATTGAATTGAAGGACCTTCTCCTTCATGATACATGGCGTACCCTTCACCCTTCCGACAGAGATTATACCTTTTATTCTGCTCCTCACAAACGCCACTCTAGAATCGACTACTTCTTTCTCTCGCAAAAAGATTTAAATATCTTGCAGTCTGCCTCGATCGAACCAAAGATCCTCTCAGATCACCACCCGATTATGATAACTTTGCAATTCCTGGATACACCAGGCATATCCAAAATATGGAGACTGGATCCATTTCTCCTTACGGATTCCTCAGTTACCCTCCAGATCCGTGATTCTTTGACAAACTACTTTCGAGAAAATACATCCTTGGAAACGACCCCTCTCGTACGGTGGGAAGCGCACAAATGTGTAATACGTGGACTTATAATGTCAATCTCAGCTGCGCGAAAACGCCGGGCTCAAGCATCCTTTTATTCTTTATTGCAAAAAGTTCGCTCACTTGAGTGCGCACATAAACGATCTATAGCCTTAAGATCGGCTACTGAACTAGATCGAGCACGACAACAACTCCGCGATGTCGTAGAGAAGAAAACTAAGCGTAATTTTATTCTACAACAGAAGCTTTTCTATGAACATGGCAATAAGAGTGGCAAATTTCTTGCCCGGGCGCTACAATCTAAAAAGGCAGCTCGACACGTTTATCAGCTCCATTCCAAGCATGGACGCCTACTGAAAACATCGTCGGAAATCGCGGCGGAATTTGAAGAGTTTTACTCTAACCTATACAACCTACCTTTACAGCCCAAACCAACAGGTGACATTAGGCCACGTAAGACCATTATACAGGCCTTCCTCACGCAATATCTCCCCAAACCAGTTTCAAGGACACAAGCGAAAGAATTGGAGGGAGCTTTGACGCTACAGGAACTACAACAGGCTATTACACAGTTGAAACCTGGTAAAAGCCCAGGACCCGATGGCTTTATCAACTCTTACTACAAATCTTTTCTTGACATTTTAGCGCTTCCATTTCTACAGGCCTTCAACACATTAGACACGCCAGGACAATCTATGAGTCATCTTTCGGAGGCTCACATTACGGTTATACCCAAAGAGAATAAGGACCAAACTTCTACAGTGAATTATCGTCCGATTTCGCTATTAAATGTTGATCTAAAGATCTTTGCTAAAATTCTGGCTAACCGTTTACTACCTGTTATAGAATCCATCATATCTCCGGACCAGGTGGGCTTTGTTCCGGGCAGAGAGGCCAGAGATAACACAATTAGGGCCATTAATATACATCACTGGCTACTTCAAAAGCGACAACCTGGATTTTTTCTCTCTTTAGATGCCGAAAAGGCATTTGACAGACTAGCATGGGATTACCTGGAGGCAGTTTTGATTGGACTGGGACTGCCTTTGCGCTTTTTGACTTTTATTATGTCTCTATATATAGCCCCCACAGCGCGAGTGCGCGTTAATGGTCACCTTTCGGACTCCTTCTCAATTGGCAACGGGACCAGACAGGGATGCCCCTTGTCACCCCTCTTATTTATCCTTACATTGGAACCTTTATTGAATTGCATTAAGGATAATGCTAACATCAAGGGGATTTTGATCAATGACAAACTACATAAAGTGGCAGCCTTTGCTGATGACATACTTCTTTTCCTAACAGACCCGCATATCACGTTGCCAAACTTGCTACACGATTTCAAACTATTTCAGTACTTGGCTAACTTTAAAATCAATTTTTCTAAATCTCAAGCACTTAATATATCATTAACTCCGGATGTGTTGAAACAAGCGACATCAAATTTTCCTTTTACTTGGCAACGTGAAGCTATCACTTATTTAGGAATCCAATTACCAACACATCTTTCGGAATTATATACAAAAAATTTTCTACCCCTCTTACGTGACATCTCCAAAGACCTACAGACATGGAATAAACCCTGGTTTTCTTGGTTTGGTAGGGCAGCTATACTAAAGATGAACGTGCTCCCCAGAATATTATATCTTTTGCAGACAATCCCAATCCAATTACCAAACTCATTCTTCAAATCCTATAGAACGCTCTGTACCTCCTTTCTTTGGTATAATAAACGCCCAAGAATTAGCTTTGCCCAACTCACCATGCCCAAGAGGAGTGGAGGTATAGGACTTCCGGATATTACCCGTTATTACAGGTCCTGTCACCTAGCCAGAATAGTGGACTGGACAACAAACCACACTCGTAAGGTGTGGGTTGGTGTAGAGGCTGATTTCTCAAAGATACCACTCTCCACCTCCCCGTGGCTGAAAACCTCTCACGTCCCTTCTGAGTTTCGAGAACACCCACTTATAGGTCCCACTCTATGCTGTAGTGCTCAGTTGTTCCAGAAAAAAGAATTATCTTCCTTTCCGAGCCCTCTTACTCCGCTTAAATTGAATCCGGACTTTATTCCAGGGATTTCTCCGACCTTTCTCGCTGGGTATGGCCGTGATGAGAATCTTACAGTGGGTCAATTCTTCAAAGATTCTAGCCTATTATCTAAAGAAGACATTGCAAAGACGTGGCCATCCATTACACTAACACCATGGATGTATAGACAAATCCACCATTTCTTACGTAACTCCCCACATCTAAAAGACTATTCAAGACCGCTTACTGCATTTGAGAAGCTCTGCTTTACAGACATCCCCCAGCGGCATGTTATATCTAAGCTCTATTCCTGTCTTGAAAGTACTAACACATCTCATTCGCGGAAGACCTGTTCAGCCTGGCAACGTGACCTACAACTTCAAATCTCACCAGAGGACTGGGACCACATTTACGACCATATGCATAAAGGCTCCATTTGTGTCTCTACACAAGAAGGCAATTATAAATTATTTTCCAGATGGTACAGAGTTCCATCTGTGGTTCGTAAATTTGATCCTAACGCCTCAGATCTATGCTGGAGATGTTCCCGGGCAACAGGTACTCTTCTACATATCTGGTGGGACTGCCCGCGGCTGCAACCCTTCTGGAGAAAAGTTTTGGACATAATAACACAAGTAACTACATACACCCTAGACTTTACCCCAGCACAGTGTCTACTTCATCATTCCTCACTTTCAGTGAGGACTTATCGTAGGTCGCTTGCTTTACACATGATAAATGCGGCAAGACAGTGTATTCCGATCCATTGGCGATCGGAATACGTTCCCACCATGCGAGAGTGGTTTCTTAGGATCATCAGGTTCGCAGAGATGGAGGAGCTGATTTCAGTGGCAAAAGAACACCCCGAGAGATTCAGAAAGACTTGGGCGTGTTGGAATCATTTCCAAACTACCGATACTTATCATTGTCTAATGAAGGAATGAGCGAGAGGAGATTTGGTGACACGGAAACCCCTAGAACGTTCACCTCAGGAATAGTTACATTACGGGACTTTAACGAAATTGTATTTCTAAGTAAAGATTGAATCTGTCTCAGCCTGGAAGCTGCTAACTGATATGTCTGGTTTGGTTATGCCTATTTAGTTATATAACTCATCCTTCCCCCATTCACCTCCCCCTCCCCCCCTGCCCCCTTTTTTTTTTTTTTTTTCTCTCTCTCTCTCTCTCTCTCTCTTCCTCTGTATTCGTCCCCTATGTCCCTCCTCGCCCCACTATGATATTTTTCCTCATACTCATTCTCTTCCTCCATTCCCTTGCTCGTCTCATTCCCATCTCTTCTTTTTCTCAGTTTCACCTCTTTACCGTATTCTAACTAACTATATTTTTCATAAGGTACAGAGTACTTACAGACACACAGGTGTAACAATACTCCTCAAATCTAATCTATAATGTTCAGGTACGGAATCCTAAGACATATATGCCTTGAGTCGACACGACTATTGTTATATACCTCACTGTCCTGTCTCTTTAGATCTCCCTACACAAGGGCTATTGTACCCCGTCTTTCTATATATTACATACTGCTAACATCATTGCTATGGGTATATACTATGCCTTCCTCTTAGGACTGTATTTCAGGTTGTGCTACGATTTACTTATATGTCCTGAACCCGTCTGCGTTACGGGAGAACATGCTTAAAGACTTGCGCGGACTGCGATCCGTATTTGTTTATGACTTGTTATGCCTTTCATATCTCAATAAAAATTTCTTGGAAAAAAAAAAAAAAAAAGAGTGGGTAGGAAAACCGCCAAAACAAATGGTGCCCCTTTAGTGAGGAAGTCTGAATGTTTAGGTAAATGTTACTTGTTGTGTGGAATAGATAATTATTTACATCTTTCTTTGTTTTCATGTCTATCTTCCATTTCTGTCTAAAATACCTAGACTAGTAAGCTTTGTCGAATGTCATTTTTACCTTTTGTCTTTACTAATATTTTGATGAGACTGATTATGAACAGTATAATTGAATTAAAATTGTACTGAGAGTGTATAAGGAAACATCATAACTGCTGGGTTGCACCTATTGCAGCGGGGTGTGAGTATGAATCTGTCCTCTTTGTAATTTACTAACTGTAGATTGTAAGCGTGTAGTTAGATCTGTGAGAACCAGCTATATTGTAACTACTACACACCATACTGCAAGTAGCTGTGTCTCACGCCTGATGCGTTTCAAGCACTCAAATTTTGATTATTTAAGTTTGCTCTAATCCTTCTTGGGATAATAGGAGCAATTTAGGAAAAAATCTGTCAGAATACTTCAGAAACGTCCACGGGGGGGATTGAACTATCAAGTTCGGGTGATCCCTAGGCTGCTTGAAGGACTATATTACAAGTAGTGAAAAGCAGCAACGGTGACAGGGGCAGAACCTGTCAACCCAATCATTGGCCAGAGATTAGCTACCTCTGGGGGCAACCGCTTAAGGTTGGGGCAACCGCTTAAGGTTGGGAATTATTCCAGGGTCCAGTATCCGTAAGGATGGGTAACAGCATCAACTCAAGGAGGGCGTCTAAGTGTGGCAAACCCTGCCAACTGACCCCAAGGGAAGAGATGATCGGTAAATATGGACCCTGGGTGGTAGAATATATACATGATTGGGAGCGCTGGACTGGAATGAAGTATTCTAAAATAGGTACTTTTAAGCCTAAGACCTGGGAAGACCTCTGGTATGATCATCGTAAAAAGATGACACGCCCAAATGAAAGAGATGCTTGGAGTATATGGTTGTTAGAGTCAATGAGTAGGGAAGCAGGGAATGTTTTTAATATGGAATCATTCCATGAGAACTCATTCCAAACAACACTTGAAAGTAGATGTATGAAGGAACAGTCACAAAAGTCTAAACCCCAGAATTGTGGCAATGATGGACAGGGGGACAATGAGCAATCGTCAGGACTGGGGCCTTATGCAGTTACCCAGTCCTTGCCAGTGGAATTCTCAAGAACTGATATGGACTGTTATCAGCAGTTGATGAAAAGGGAGAGCCACAAGGTAAGGCCAAAAGACTGTGAGGAACAGGAACAGAACGAGGAAAACAGAGAAGTTAGTCAGGGAAAGGCCAGACTGGAGTTAGAAGAAGATACAAAATCAAAACCTAGCGGGAAAAGTTATAGTAAGCATGCGGGAAAAACTCCACTGATCTTTGCTGCCTGTTGGATGGCTAAGGAATATGAGCATCTGAAGGTGCAAAACGAATCACTACAGGAAGCTCTTGAAGTATCCAAAAGCGACCTGAGTAGTTTAAAAATTTCTGTAAAATATTCTGATGCGAGTCACCAACAGCTAACAAGAGATAACAAAAGATTACAGGAGGAAATTGATCAGTTAGTAGGAAAATTGAAGAATGCAGAAAGTGAATTGAATCAATTTTCTGTGGACTGCCAGAAGCAGCTCGCTCATTTTCCCATTAGATTAGATGATAAAAAGACTGATTTAAGTATTTGTCAATTCAGTGAAAAATCATCCTCCCCTAGTGTCTGTGTGAACATCTGTAAATCTCTGGATGGTGGGAGCGATTGTATAGCTGCCCCTCCATCTTGTAAGCAGCCAGAAAAAGTTGCTAATCAGGTGTCAGTTACTGAATATTCTCCGTCTAAAACACAGCCTTTAGTTAATAGATGCCGGACCACCTTAGAAAAGATCAAATGTTATGCATGTGGATTATTTGGCCACATTGCACGATTTTGTCGATCCTCTTCTGCTGGAAAGGTAGTGAAACAAAATCCATACAGGACAATGAAACGTGATGTGGAAGTGTATTCAGCACGCTTTGGAACATGGCCGAAGTGTAATAAGTATGAACGGCCGAGATCACGGGTCCCATTCCAGCAGATGAAGGTAGAGAATGCATCTACACAGGCTGAGAATAAGCAACTGAAAAGGGAGAAATCATTAAAGGAATCTCAAACTTCCAAAATGGATTTTATGGAAGTAAAAAGAAAAGTCCAGGTTATTGGAGAAGACATGCTGGCATTAGTGGTATCTTGAGTTTGTCTTTGAGATAACAAATTGTAAAAGTGTGTTTATGGAATCTATGTTGTCTTGTCTGAAGGTGAACGTAATATTTGTTTAGGCTTCAAAAATCTAATGTCTCAGTTGCTGACAGCCCACCAACAACTGTCCCCCCCCCCCTCCTGTATAGCCAGGTCTGTGAGTGGAAATGACCCTATTCATATACAAATGTTCTGAGCTGTATTCACCATAATGTGTTTGTTTTTTCTAGAAGGACAAGTTTTGAAGAATTTCTTTGGTGAAGTACAACATTTTGTAAATGTATGGTAACACTAAAATGTTTGTTTTGAGCTGCTCATTTTAACCATGGCAAACAATTTTTTTTTGGATATTAATGGTATACCATAAACAAAATCCACGTGGTAATAATTAGTTGACGTCAACAATTTTTTTTGTAATACAAAAAGTGCACTCTTTAAACATCTGAGAAAATGTTTTTTTTTTAATATTCACTGTAAGCTGTGTTGCTGTTGTAAAACCCTAACCATTGGTTGTTTATTTTTTAGGTGGAAATGTAATGTTTTATTTCTAAATTTTATTGGTGTTTTACCTCACAGGTTTTGTCATTGGCTTTCAGGGCTTTCCGAACAGAAGGCGATCATCTCGTTCCAAAATGATCTTTCTCCTGTATTGTCTGTTTTCAGGTGTCCATGTTTATGAGTTTCACCCCCCATTAGTTAGATGGTGCTTGTTTGCGTTTGTCAGTCAGGTTGTGTCTTACTGTTCAGGTCTAGGCGTGTGTTGTATGTTCTAATTGCTTTGTTGTAACCATGTGATCGTTCATTAAAACTTTTTGCCCCATATTGGTGATCCTCAGTGTGCTGGTGACAATTTGCTTTGCTTGATTCTGTTCGGTTCCAGCAGACGGTCGCTGCAGCACCCACTTATACACACCGCCATTGGTAATGCAGGAACGTGTGCGTTTGGATTGTACGCTTGTATGTCCTAATCTGACATGTATGGAGCTCAAGTATGAACGAGTTTCTTTGCTCCACTGATTGGTGACTAGGTAAAGCCAGTTTTCAGATGGAAATCTGATTAGGACAGCGCTAAAAAGTGTTACTACATCTATAGTGTTTGTGTTTTGTGAAGATATTCCTAAGGATCAGTAGGTAGGATGGTAGATGTAGTGCCATGGCTTTAACTTGTAAGGTTTGGCTGATCCTTGTTGTCTCACAAAACTTGTGTTGTAGATTGGTTAACCTCCTGCTGTTAATTCAGTTAGCTTCACCCCCACCCCCAGCCAGGCTCTCTTTTCAAGCTTACCTAATTACCATAGGCTTGTCACCTTATTGTTCCTAGCAGCCTGCCTTTGTGTACCCAATTGTATTTTTAAGCCTGTTTCCTGTCCAGTGTCACAGTGTACCTCTACCTGTCTTCTAGAGAATTCAGTTTGTTTGTTTGCATGGCTGTTTTTATGCGTTTTTGTATATTTGTCCCCAATATCTGTATGTCTCTATGCACACCTGTCAGCTTGAATTTTACCCCCTGTTTAGTGATCCCAGCGCCTCGGCGCTGCAAGAGATTCATATTTGTTTATTGGCCAATTATTCCCAATAGCAGCAGATCCTTGAACACTGTGCCTCGGCTCTTCCAAGAGCCCTTCACCTTGTGATACATGCGGGTATGCTGTAGTCTCCTCACATAGTACCCATAGGTGCCCTTCCTGTCCTAGACTCCTAGTGTACCTCAATTAATATTACAATACGGATCTGGAGATACTCAGAACCAAATTGGGAGGTCTGATACATGTTGGTAAAGGGGTCAGGAAACCCAACTTGCTCTGTCCGGTACCCAGGTACAATCAGAGGTGTCCCAGGACCTCAGAGGAATGATTGTTTTTTTTCTCAGTGGGATAATTTCCACTTTGAAAAGACACAGGTAGGGTAGTATCCAAGTTTGCTATGAGTCATAAGGATTGGTGGATGGCTCAGGTCCTTGGCTATCAATGCCTGACTTGCACTGTCTCATCCCTGTGTCCAGCTGCAGGGACTGAACAATGTGCATATACCGCAGTCAATTTGGGTACTATCCTGTCAGACTTTACTGTGTTATATCCCCGAGTCCATCATGTTTTGATGGTTTATGAGTCCGGACATCCTCAGATGATTGATACTGATGGGTGCTGGAGAGAGGAGGGTGTTATGTTAGGCTTGGGGCTTTTCAGGAGACAGCAATGCTGGCACAAAGAATAGCAGAGACACAGGGATATACCCCTATTACCTCAGGGAAAAGGCTTGGTCTCAAACCTGACACCCCCATACACCTACAGAAACTTCCTTTGGGATTTGGGCCAGAGTTAAAAGTTTGAGTTTTAGATAGCGCCAACAGTTTGTGCAGCGCATCAACAGGAGGGCCCAGCTCAAGGGGCTTATAATCTAAAGGGAGGGGGTGGTACAAAAAGTAATAGCTATGAGAGAATGGTCTGATGGAGCTCACTGAGGTATAGTTTTTAGGCGGAGGCAGATGAGGTTTCCCTAAATAAATTAATTTTCTGGGATCACCTAGTGGTGAACAGGGTAGAAGTTTGCTGGACATACTGGGGAGGGGAGTTCCAGAGGTTCTGGAGCAGTCCTGATGATGAGCATGGGAGGAGGTAACAAGAGAGCTGGAGATCAGGATGTCTTAGGAGGAGTGGAGTGGTCAATTTAAGTGTTACCTTTGGATCGAAGTTGATTAATCCAAGTAACACACACAGTAGAGAGATGCTAAGGTATGCTGATGGGTTTCTTCAGGTACAGTCCTAAAGCCACAGCTTTCTTAAACATCTTACTCCACCCTCTTCACCTGATTTGCGTAACCCTGTTGCTCTTCCTGATGCAATTAATAATGTGCATCACTATCAGGAAAATGATCACCAAACTTATAAGAAGGTGTACCTCAATGAGGTATCTCCTATAGAGAAACCGAGAGGCCATTAACTGCTCTCTAAAGAACCTGATCCGATACACACAAAATAAATTTGCACATTCAAGAGAGGACCCTAAAACAACATAAAGGAAAAGGAAACTCTTGATGTTCTTTGTTTCTTTTTTCCCCTTTTTATTGTTTTTTTTGGTTTGGTTTGTTTTAGGGAGAAGCCTCTAAATTGGAGCAATAAAATGCAGTCAAGTTTATCTAAATTCTAAACATTTTTTCAATCAAAATTTTTTACTCTCCCCGTTTTTGTGTACCTGACCTGCAAATATACTGTTGATTATAGTATGGCGGAGGACTTGTCTATTGTCTAGTAACTGCTGCAATTTTTGCAATGTTTTTGTGTTTTAATGCAGTTACCAACAGTTTTCCTAGGCGACTATATATATATATACAGTATATATTATAATTTTTTTCACCTTTTCTCATTTTTAACTTTTTTGTATGAATACAGACTCATTGCTCTTTACCAACCTAAAGTGAAGTAAAAGTCGTAGTTGGAGGAGCATTAAATCTGTACCCTTTTCATTTTTATATCATTTTTTTTATGCTTTGGCTTTTATTACTCTTTCCTCTCTCTCTTTTTCCTTGTTTCATGTAATTTTTTTAGCCTGAATTAAAAGGCTGTGGCATTTGTGCCCAACTCAGTTTCAAGAGTCCGATGGGGATCCACAGGCTTAGAATTGCTTCCTGCAGACATCCCTCAATCTGTATATAGTTTCACCCCGAGCCCTGTGAGTGGGTGGGGAGAACCCAGGGACTGAGACCTGACAATAGCATGCAGCATCGGCCATCCCCACCTTCAGGGGCTCTGGTAAATACCGGCTGTTGCTCAGACTCTGCATCCTGTGGGGATCCCACTTCACTTGCCCACATTAAGACCCCCTATGGTTAACAACATTAAAGGCTAAACAGCTGCTTCATGCTTGATTTCCCCCCAATAACATTCTCCTTCTCTTTTTTCGTATCCATGTATGATCGTCTGGAGGCCTGCCCTACCACCACCTGAAGAAACAACAACCACCACGTCATCTCTAGAGACAAGGGTGCAAAAGCTAGACCTTCCTCAACTATCTTTCGCCATGCTGAATAGTGCCATTTCGCGGTCTGATCCAATCTCTGCAAACATTGCACAGTGTTCCCAAGATACGGGACTAAAGATACCAGGATCCCGCCATCGATGTTGGAGTTCCATCCTTCCAAGGCAGAGGGGTGAGGAAACATCGCAGCACAGGCATTCATGGTGCGAATGTGAGGTCTCGGATGCACCAGGACTTCTTTGTTTACTAGGAGTTCCTTCGTGATCAAGAAAGAAGAGGAGGCCGCAGTGGTGGTGGGGGAGTTGGGCCTTCTGGGTGGTCATGGGTGGGTACAAAATCATTGAGGGAGGGCATAAGTTCTCGAATGAACTTGAGGGGGAGATGTGGTGGCTATTTTGGGCCTATAATAGTTTTCAACATATTTACCATCTGTTGTATCACCTCAACACACCTCCATGTATGTTACTGTGACTGTGGGGGGGAGGGGGAGTACACAAAAGACTCAATGGAGGTGAGGGGGAAGGCAACAGCTTCTTTGTGTACCTTGCTCTGAAGCCCACCCATTGGAAGATAACTTGGGTGGGTGGTTCTTGGGATGGTCTATTGTAAAGTGCATAAAACACCTAGGACAATGGACAAGCCCTCTCTTTATCGTGTGTGCCTTCCAGGAGCCAGACCTAACAACATCTGGGTGTCTGTAATGTATAAGCCATGCTCTATCTTTTATTTTCTATAACTTCCTTTCTTATAGTCATCTCTCTATACTGTAACATCTAATATTTTATTTCATGTAACATCAATTGATTGACTATATTAGTAACTATTTGTCTTCTGTATTATATTTTTCTTCTATTTGATTAATAGAAAGCTTCCTTGCTGTATAAATAAATTAGATCTTTATTTTTTGCACAGTGGTTATCTTTTAATATTAACACTATTGGCTAAATTCAGGTATAGACAAAAGGTTATAATCACTTATTACGTTTATAATCTGTATAGAACCAAGTAAATAAGAGTGGGTAGGAAAACCGCCAAAACAGCTGCCACTTTAGTAAAGCAGTCCCAGATGAACAGCTAGTTGGGTTCTCCATTTGACTCCCTTCTACCCTTATCTGGTCCAGGGGGTGTAGGATTACTCTTTCAGTACCCTACTGTAAGCTTGCTAGGTTGGTGGTTGCCTTCAGGCCTTATGGTGGGCTGGCTCCTTCCCTGATTCCCAGGCTGTCCTCTCTCAGGGGACATTTGAGAGATCCTCCTTTGCAGCTCCTGCCCCTCTCCTGGGCCCCCTCTCAGGCTCCACACTCCATCTTCCACCTGATATGGACTATTTCCTAATCAGGCTTTCTCACATAAGGGCTGTCTTGCCCCCCTGCCAAGCCTCCTGTTTGAGAATTGGTCAAGATTCCTTACGAATGTAGATCAGTCCCTCCTCACCCCTACTCACTGCCTTCCAGAAACTTCTCAAGCTTCTAGAGCAGGGTGAAGTATCAGGGAACTGACCTGCAGAGTCCTCAGCTCTGACACAAAGTAACCTGAATTCATTTAACAAGAGTTCAGACAGAGGCTGATGAAAATCGTTAACCAGACTAGGCAGCTACGAATACTGCATTGCAGCCCTGGACACTTGCAGGATCTGAGCAACTCACAGATTCCTTCTCTAGTTCTAGCCCAGTAGAGCTGGGGTTAAAATGTATATTCAAACAACCCCGGAACAAGAAGAACAAGTTGTCTGCAGTGGGGGCAACAACTGATGAAACCGTACTTTGGATAAGTGGGCAGTTTTATATCTGTCAATCATTCTTTTCCCATGATGAATGGCCAGCCTGACATATGGATCTGTCATCAGTCAAAGGTAGTTATGGCTATCTTAGTAAATGAGCATTGAATAGTGCCAGGGTTCACCATAGTCGCTTCTTGTTTTACCTTGTTACCAAAGATGTTACCAAAAACTCTGAATACCTTTCAGAGATTCTAAATTGGTATAACAAGATGATTCTATGAGTATGTAAATGACTGAATGCACATGTTTTCTGAAGTTTGGCCAGTGGCAAGTGCTACTGCAAATGCCACAGGAAAGGTTTTCTAAAGTAGTTTGCATTTATGAAGTCCCAGAAACAATAGAGAGAAGAACAAAGAGATTTGGTTAAACATACTGATGATAATGATGAGTCTTTACTCTGAAACTTGAGAATGCAAACCTTTGCTTGATACTCCTAGGGTAAATAGATGGAGACTGACAAGATTGACAGCAGAACCTTCTAAAAGATAAAGAACTTGAACAACAGGAGGGACTGTTAAAGTGGTTGTTAACCTCAGTCATGAAATTTGAACATAGCACAGCTATCTGTAGTGTTTACGTGTTTCTCTTCAAAGCTCTAAGTGCTTTTCTCTCTAGTGCTTTGTTCTGTTGTTATCAACATGTGTCACTTCTGAGAGGTTTTCTGGGCACGAGATAAAAGTGTGTCAGAGAGGGGGGTGGGGAGAGAGCTCAGAAGACAGCTTGTCTATTTAGAACACAGCTCCTGTGTGCTGTGCAGCTCTAATTGCAGCTCCCTGCCCCCTGCTCTGTGATGCTGAGGAATGCAGAAGGATTTTACCTAAAATCAGCACTTTTAAAGGGATGTACAAAAGAGAAGACTGCAAATAAAGAGGTAATACATATGTAGGAGAATTTGTTTCACCTATGTGTATCATCTGAGGTTGTTCACTTCACTGGGTATATGAGAGGGTTTACAACCACTTTAAGATGAGATACAACATGGAGTTGAGTTATTAACATGTAACAAGATGGAGTCCCAAGGAAGCTATCTCGTTGTGAATTAAATGTGAACTACAAGTAAACTACTGTATGCCCTACATCTTTTTGTGTTCGTTCTACTTCTTTTAGCTCTGTCTAGACAATGTAGGAATGAAAGGATGTTGTAGTTGTCAGATGGATAGGAAAGGACCTGTGGCCTTGTACCTCTGGTTATGTTATTTTCTTCTATCCTACCAGTTTTCTTTCATGTTAATTTTAATGGCTTTTTGGGCACTTTATATTGAACTTTAATTAACATGTAAAACATAATTTATTGTCATTTATCATTTTATGTGACATTTACAATTTTATCTCAGATAATCAGAGTTTCCCTTTCCCACTGGATATGTGCCCGAGATACAGAATAAAATAATGTAACAGATACCATAAATACACCATGTGTTTATTCTTGCAACTTGCCACACTGCATTGATGCTTTGTGATCCAGTGTACACTGCTATTGCTCAGTAAACCATACATAGTAGACATGTGCATTTCGTTTCATTTCTATTCATTTTTTGGATTAAAATTTAAAAAGTACAGTATATACGAATCTCCGGACGGACATATGTCAACACATCGAAAAAAGAATAAAATTAACAATGCTTTTGCTTCATTTGGATGACATCACATGGTGCGATATTAGTTCAGGCCCATGGGGAAATTAATTAAATTTTGTAATTTTGTTTGATAATCCGGATTCGGATAACTAATGGATCTGAATTTTGTTCCATTCGTTAATTTTGATGCGCATGACACCAGTGAATATTGTCCAATCTTGGTGGGTTGGACTAGAACCTGAAAATATTGAATCCTTTTGTTTCAGATTGGCCCAATTCGATAATATATTGAATATTTAGAAATCTTCCTAAAAGACTGCAACATTTTTCGAAATCTACCACGACCAACGAAGATAAAAAACGAATGCCAAAAATACGAAACAAATTCCAAAAATTATGACAAAACAAAATTCTTCAATGAACGAATGCATCTGAAATGAAACAAAAATGTCTGATGTGCGCATGCCTAATACATGAACTGATATACTTGTGTGGATTTCCTTCATTGCAAGGCTAATCTTTACACCTTGCTTGTGTGGATGGGGAAACAGCTCACTTTTTTCGGTCAGACAGCTGAGGACATAAGGCATCTATGGACAGCATTAGATTCAGTGTGGCAGTGGAAATTAAAGTGCTAAAATTAACAAGTTGGAATACTGCCATTTCATAGTGCCTATATCTGATTATGACTGCAATGATATTCTCACACAACCTTGGAAAAACAATATAACATCTTTGTATGACTGAACAATAACTGAGTATCTGAATGTTAATTTCCCACACCAATAAATGCATTTTATGGTGACAATTTTAATAACACATTTATAAGTCCATTCATCATCAGCATCTTCAGGCTCAAAAGCTCTTTGCAAATTGTGAAATAAATATGTTGCAGTCAAAAATTCGTTAAAGAAATTACTTTAATATAGTTCATAAACTGTTCAGTGTCCCTTTACATGGGCTAATAATATCCACTAAACATAGCCAGTGTCTAATCTCCTGCCTGCAGCTTCTACCTGACTGCAGTTTCTCCCTGTCTGAAACTTTTAGGCCTCATTCACACTTTGTGTTTTGGAATTGTGGTCATAATTGGCATGATTTTGCCCGCAATTACAAATTGTGCTGCAATCTCAGCAAAACGTGCAATGCGCATTTGGGTGTTATTCATGCTTAATGGCACCCCGAATGATTGTGCAATTTTGGCACAATTGCCATGCAGCAAAATGCGTGTGAATCAAAACGCACCTAGCACAGGGACAAAATTTGGTCTTTGAAGATGCACAACACACAGAAATGTGCCTTTCCATGGGACACCGCCCTGTGTGCTCTCAGCACATGTTTGTTTACAAATGGTACGCAAATATGCGGCCGCTCGGCATCAAGGACCAGCCGCCAAGAGGCCGCATATTTGCGTACTGTTGGCGTGAATAGGTTACATTTATAGATATGAAAGGGTCCTCGTCACTAGTAGTCTTCTTTTAAAACCTGCCATGGTGAGAATTTAACAAATTTGTGTAAAAAGGACACCAGATTCTCAAAGGTGCAATTTGAAAAGCTCTAGCGTGTTTGTAATGAACAGAGAAAGTTGTGCTGTGTGTTTTCTCCAGATTTCCAGGTAGTTCTGAATTGGGGCCAGGAGCCTGAAGGTTCCAAAGCATCTTGTGTGGAACCGGAGTGTAGGATCAATATAAGACAAATCTGAGCATACCGCAAGGGAGTTGTTGGTATTGGAGTTGCTGCAGCCAGGAGCAAGATATGCTCCTGTCTAGAGACAAAGGCAATCCACTCAAGACAGCACTCCATGTGGGAGAGATTCAGTCAATGGACTGAGAGAGTTGGGCCAGCTGAGAGAGTCTGGGAGATTAGAGCTGAGATGACTGGGAAACTTACGAATCTATGAGTCTCAGAGGAGTGAGAGAGCCTGGGGTGTCAGAAGAACCTCTACCAAGAGGCTAGGACTGGGCCTGTGCAGTGAGGCACTGTGACCAAAACTAAGTGAGCTTTAAGAGCCAGGTGGCTCGGCATTTTCCATTTGTATTTAATATCATGGCAGACATTTTATCCATAAAACGTAGCATAGCTGTAGAAAACTCCTTCCTGGAAAGAGTAGAGAGTGGAACAAAACTTGAGGGAGCAAGGGCAGACTCGGAGGAATGAATAAATTCAAGCAGATTACATCAATCCAAGTTATCAGAGTCGGGTCCTTCATGTGGGGTTGCTGCAGGCCACCCTTGTGCTACTAGAGAACCATGAGCTGAACATGCCCATTGGACGGCTCCCTTTTGCATAAGATCTGACATACTGCAGTGCACTAAGGCAACAATTTACAACTAAGAAGCACCTTGGGTACTTACAAACCAGAATAAGTATAAATCAGCACACATATATATATATAAAATCCTCAGAAATCCCTTAAAGTCATATCAATATCCTTCCCCTGAAGTACTAATAATACATATATTCCTTGACTTAAACCCACAATTATAGTGAAAAAATCAAGACCCAAAGAGATTACCCAAAAATAAAAAATATATAATATATAAAAGAACAAAAATAAAATCCCAATATGCAAAGTGTCCAAATAATGTGTCCAAACAAAGATCAATTTCTTGATAGGAAGACGCTTCCTACTCCACTGAAGAAGATGCAAATCAATCACAGGTGCTCTTCAAATACCTCAAAATACAAAATCTCAACATAGTATATTACCTTTTAAATCCCAGAACTAAAGTGCCACACGTGTATCATGCAAAAAAAAACACTCCAGTGTCACAGCACTCATGTGAAAAGAAAATTAATAAATATCACTGCAAACTATATATAAAGTGCATAATTACCCTAAAACAAACAGATTCCAGCTTGTAATCAACCCCATATGCACAGAGTGTCCTTAGATTGGTATCCTCTTGTTCCTCAGGACCTCACAAACAGACCAGGAATCAGTATGTGAATTATAATCATATATAAAATTTATTGTAGCCACTTACATATAAAAATGATAAGATCAGCAAAACAGCATCCAACTCCTCATGCCCAGTATACGATCCCCTATCCGTATGTAGAGGGTCTCCCGATCACCAGGTAATTCCCCCTTGCTACTCCTATCCAGCACTATCACTTTGTAGCTCTGGGGGACACCGTAAGTGCACCGTTACTCTCCAGACCTCCGACACACAGGGATCCAGAATCCAAAATGGCTGCCGCAGCACTTCCGGGAACGTCAATATGTCACGTGCCCTGGACGCGTTTCGTCACTTCCGGACTTTGTCAACAAGGATACGGACATAAGGTTCCAGTTCTTTAAGTACCCACTCCTAACCTGGCGGAAATACCTCAGCGGCCATCTTACAAAGTGGAAAATTAAGATGAATGACTACCAAAGCTAATATACCATGCTAGATAGTCCAAACCAACAAACCAACTGCGGATGAAAGGAAGGTTATATGGCAGAAGGTGACTAGGTCACTCTTGGGCAGCAGCAAAGGCAATGGCGGAAATCTGTGACCATTGAAAGTAGACCAATGGTGGGAAGCAATCTTACGCAGGAAGATTAAATGCATGCATTACACAGCTGAGAGTGAAGCAGCAAATAATTTCCTTATGTGTTGACCCTGGCTATGCAAGAAAACAGCAAATGAGTGCTATGCTGTGAGGCTTTTGCCCTAGACTTACCATAATTACGTCTGGAAACAAACTGAACACAGTGGATATTAATCTCCAGCAAGGTACTACATGCAGAACCCAGTGATTATATCACATTCCGGCAGTCTCCACCCTGACTTTGGGCATACTCCCAAGGGAGCTTTCAGGGATTAGGATCATACCACAGACTTTCCAGGACTTGTAAAGTGCTCTACAGCTAATAAACCAGTACACTAGGTGCCTGAAGAGCACCACAGGCAGGGCCCAGTGCCCAAATAACAGGGTAGCCCCACAATCTTTTTTTTGGGGGGGGCCCAGAAATGACCTTAGAGGTGGAACAGAAGATCAGCTGATCCTGATAGCTGCAAACAGAACAGGAATCTTGAAAAAATAGTGTTGATACAAATGAAAACATCTAGTAAAAATGGGTAAATTTTTCTCCGAAGAGAAAAGATGTCCATCTTCCTAGGACACTGTAAAAAAAGAAAAAACTGAAGCATCATGGCTGAGGAAGGAAATATATCTGTCTGTTTGCCAGTATCCAATTCCTCCTAAAGGTAGCAGTATAACTCAATGGTCCCAGCTTCAATTGATCCTGTGCCTCTTGATGAATGATTAGGACCTTTTTTTATTCATTCACCAAGGGGCACAGGATTCTTTGCATGTCTTTTCTGCCAAAAACCTCTACCTTCTAGAGACTTTTTAAAGTGAGATTAGTTCTGCTTTAAAAAGTAGACCAGATAGTCCTTGCCGTAATAGCAATCTTATTATGTGTGACTCAGCAGCGGGGCTTAGTCACATGCACAAGGATTACCTTTAATGCAAGGAGAAACTATCTGATTTGCTTTTTAATTGACTATGGTCAATAGTGCTTGTATGCATTTAGCAAATATGAGTGGTGTTTTTTTTGTTTCAATACTGATAAAACATAAGCATGCTGAAACATTGTTTGCATATCCTATCCCACAACCATGACCACATTGCAATCTTCAATTCATTTCAAGAATTGAAAAAGTAATGTGAAGAAGATTTTCAATGTTGCATGGCTGTTAGCATGTTCAGGTAGAAGTTATACCGGAAAAGGTCTAGAGCAGGGGTGTCCAACCTTACTGGGTACGTTGGAAGAAGAGAAATTGTCTTCGACAGCATATTATTACATTACATTACATCGAATTTATATAGCGCCAAAGGGTTTGCTCAGCGCTGTATAATAGAGGGGGGGGGGGACAATACATGAAACAGTACAGCAACAACAAACAGCACACGAGGACCCTACTCTTTCGAGCTTACAATCTAGAAGGGAGGGGGTAGTGGTACAGGAGGAAGTGGCTGTGGGGGATGGAGTGGTAGGAGGAATGAAGGAGAACGGCTGTTAGGTGAGGGTGGGGTAGGCTTCCCTGAAGAGGTGGGTTTTCAGGGAGCGCCTGAAGGTGAGGAGGGAAGGTGACAGTCTGATGGATTGGGGTAATGAGTTCCAGAGGATGAGGGAGGACCTGGAGAAGTCTTGCAGTCGTGTGTGGGAGGAGGAGACCAGGGAGCAAGATAGAAGGAGGTCCTGTGAGGAGCGAAGGGTATGGGTAGGGTGGTACTTGGGAATCAGGTTGGTGAGGTAGTTAGGGGCAGTGTTGTGAATGGCTTTGTAAGTCAGAGTTAGTAGTTTGAATTTGATGTGTTGGGCAATCGGGAGACAGTGGAGGGATAGGCAGAGGGGGGTGGCAGAGGTGGAGCGGTTGGTGAGGTGGATGAGTCTAGCCGCTGAGTTCAGGATGGTCCGAAGCGGGGAGAGCCTGCGCTGGGGTAGGCCGGTGAGAAGGGAGTTGCAGTAGTCAAGGAGTGAGAAAAAATACACTAACAATAAGGTTAGCTGATAAGCAGAAACAGTTGAGCAGTTAACGAACACTGATATAGATAATGTACCTATCTGATTAAAAAACTTCATTTTTTTATGTAGTATTTTTTTACTATAAAAGTAAAAAAGGGCAACATAAAATGAGTGCGGTATTTGACACAGTTTTTGATAAACAACAATAAGGATAGCTGATGAGCAGTTCTTCCTTCGGCTCTGAGCAACTAAGTGTGGCTGCGTTAACTAGTGATGGGCCGAAAACCCCCCTGTTCAGTTTGTGGTAAAAAATTCAAACCTAACAAGAGTTTGACCGTGAACTTTGAACTCAATGCAAATCTATGGGACTTGAACTTGTAAATTCAAATGTGCCCATTTTGAAGGTTTATATGCAAGTTATTGGCCATAAGGGGTATGGGGGCTTGGGTACTGCCCTGAGGAACATGAATCAGTGAAAAAAACCATTTTCAAAAAGTACAATGTTTTTTAAAGGAGCAGTCGTTTTTCATTGCTGAAAGTAAAAAAAGAAATTCCTCTAAATATCATGCCTGTGGGGTCGCCTTAAACTACCTGCAAAATTGCACATCAGTACAATGTATAGAACCTGCTGCAGCAGGACTGACATTTAAAAAAAAAAAAACATGTAGGAAGGTTAGGAGGGAACCCACAGAAAAATAGTTTTTCTTGTTAATGGCATTCCTACCAAAAAGCCAAACCAGGCCCTTTAAACCCCTTTAAGCCCTTTAAAACTTTTAAGGGGAACTACACCCCCTAAAAATGGGGGGGGGGATGTAGAGTCCCCCTAAATTCCTACCAGAGCTTTGATCCGAGCACAGGCCTGGCATGCCCGCAGACCCCCACAACCACCGGGAAAGGGTTGTGGGGAAGAGGCCCTTGTTCCCGTGGTCTGCTAAGCCATAGGGAGGGGGGGGCTGCTCATTCTCCCCCTTTTCCTGGCCTGCTAGGCCAGTGCTCGGATCAAGGGTTTGGTAGGATTTTAGGAGGGACCCCAGGCTTTCCCTTCCTCCATTTGTTTGGGGGTGGGGTTCCCCTTAAAGGTCCTACCAGGCCTAAAGAGCCTTTTTTTAAAAAAATACTTTTTACTGTGGGGTCCCTCCTAACCTTCTTACCAGACCTAATGGGCCTGGTAAAAATTAGGGTGGGGAGCAGCACACTATTTTGTTTTGTTTTTTAATGTATTTTTTATTTGTATTTATTTATTTTTATTATTACTATTTATTTATGTATTTTTCTTTCCGGGGAGAGTATTGTTATATAGTGTGGGGTGGGGATTGTGCACTGTGAGAGTGCAGTGCATTCTGAGATGTTTGCCGGGTAAACAGCTGGTGGTGCCTTCACACCATAACCCTTCAGAGTTATTCTTGACGAGTGCAGGATTAGACCCTGCTGTAAAATTTGAATCATATGCACCTGTCACACAGTGTGTTGAAAAAATGGGGCTTGGGTGTTGGTGCCTCTACACTGTAACTCCTTACAGTTACTCTTGATGAGCGCAGGAATTGGCACTGCTCTAAAAAACTGAAACGATATGCACCTGTTACACATGTGTGGAAAAATTGGGCCTTGGGTGTTGGTGGTGCCTGAACACTGTAACCCCTCAAAGTTACTCTTGGTGAGAGCAGGAATGGACCCTGCTTTTAAAAATTGTTAAAAATTAGAATAAAAATGTAAACAATTGAAATTACTTGCACCTGTCAAACAAGTGCAGAAAAATTGGGCCTTAGCTGTTGGTGGTGCCTGAACAATGTTTCCCCTCACAGTTACTCTTGCTGGGTGCAGGAATTGGTCTTACTGTTAAAAATTGCTAAAAATTAGAAAAAAAAAATTGTAAAAAATTGAAATGACATGCATATGTCAAACAGGTGCAGAAAAATTGGGCCTTGGGTGTTGGTGGTAATTTAAACCAAAAACGTTGGAAGCTAGCATAATCAGGACTCAGGAATTGGATAGGCAGCATAGGTCTTCAAGGGATCCCAGATTCTTAACAAATGTAATCAGTTACATCAACATCAGGGGCTTGATAGCTGCTGTTGATCCAGGACTGATTCATTTTGATAAATATCAGTCGGTCCATGGAGTTTGTGGAGAGACACACTCTTTTGTTTGTCACAAAACCTCCAGCAGCACTGAATATCCATTTGGAAAGCACACTGGTTGGAGACAGTAGCTCGATTGAGCATATTGAGCACGTTCTGGCCAGAGATCCATCCTCGACCCAATAACCCAGTGGATCCTCAGCAGATGCTGTCGATGGGCGCTTAAAGCTGACAGCCCCGGGCCTGAGGACTAAAAAATAGTTTAAAGGCATCTGTAAGCTGGCCACCTTCTCTACCGCTCTTCCTTTGACCGAAGGCTCAGAAACACGTCCAGGAAATGGTAGCCTCCCAGTGTCTGGAAAGGTGTTACACAAATTTTTCTTCAAGGCGTCCTGAAGATGTTTCATCTTCTGCTCTCTTCGTGAAGGCAGAGCCCTGCAACTTTACCCTTGCAAGGTGGAAAGAAGGGTTGCCAACCAGTAATGATCCCTTTCCTTGATACCACAAATCCTCGGGTCCTTTCGCAGGTTTTGCAGAGCCAGGGAGCCCATGCAGCGTAAGTTTGAGGAGACATGAGATTCTGAGTCCTCTGGGTCACTGAGGATGACACTGTCAGGAAATACCTCCTCCCAGCCACGTACTACTCCTGGATGGGTTTCTGGAGACTAAAAACTATCCCTTGAAGAGTACCATATGTTTTCCTCTACTTCCATGCTGCCACAATCCTCCTCCTCTTCCTCCTGTCTGTTCTGCAGCCCCACAGGAATGGTATCTGCATAAAGGGGGCCTTGAGGGGAAAGGAAGTCCTCCTCTTCCTCCTGCTGTTCTGCCTCAAGTGCCCTGTCCATGATTCCATGCAGCGTGTGCTCCAGCAGGAAGACTACTGGGATAGCATCACTGATGCATGGATTGCCGTGGCTTACCATCCTTGTGGCCTCCTCAAATGGTGACAAGACAGTGCATGCATCCTTTATCAGCAACCACTAGTGTGGCAAAAAGAAGCAAAGCTCTCCTGAGCCTGTCTTTGTACCATACTCACACAGGTACTCATTGATGGCCCTTTGCTGCATGTGCAGCCGCTGTTGCATTGCCAATGTTGAGTTCCACTTGGTGGACATGTCACAAATGAGGCGGTTAGTGGGCAGATTGAATTCCCGTTGAATATCAGCCAGCCGAACACTGGCCGTGTATGACCACCAAAAATGGCCACAGACTTTTCTGGCCTGCCTCAGAAGATCTTGTAAGTCTGGGTACCTGTTCAAGAAACGCTGCACTACTAAATTCAGGACATGTGCCAAATATGGAACAAGTGTCAAGTGTTCCTGTCGGAGGGTGGAGAGAAAGCTGGTGAATAAAATAATAAGAGAACAGGAAAATTATTATATAAAAGGAATATTGTATAAGACAATACCAAAATTAGTTAGAAATATTATATCCATTTAAGATTTAAAAAATTATAATAGAAAACTAATAAATTTGTTCCCACAAAGGATTTAAATTAAGCTAGCAGAGATGCTATGTGGATTAATAAAAAATTACTGAACCATCTCCTAAGTAGAAAAAAATCTCATGAGATATGGATATAATATTTCTAACTATTTTTGGTATTGTCTTATACAATATTCCTTTTTATATTATAATTTTCCTGTTCTCTAATTATTTTATTTATTTTTATTTACTTTATTTATTTTATTATTTTATTATATTTTTGTTAACATGTAGGTAGAGTTCCCATATGGTTGGAGCTTAATTCAATAGAGAGCAATCTAGTCTGTTTATACATGGGTTTGTCGATTTGGACTATATCTAATATATGATCATAAAGTCTCTATTACTATGTACACCGCAGCAGTTTGTGCAGCCTAATATATATAGTACCGATTTGTCTCCATCAATGCACAGTTGACCATGTTCTTGGAGCCATCCAATCAATGGGGTATGGCTTCCATTTAACTTGCCTGGAAATGGTGGTATCTCACTTCCTGAGGACGCCGTCAAGCGACACGTACGTAGAAGCGTGATCCCGTCACATCCTGGTTCTCCTGACATCAAATCCAGCCTATCGAAGGTGAGGCTTTGAGCGCACGCCAGCCATACTATTGGATTCACACAGGTTTTACAAACTGGTGTCGGTGTTATTTGCTTTTAAACCTCTAATAAACACTACACTTAGAACGTATGTAATCTGTCTGATTTATTTGAGCTACTTGGAGCACCACCTTTTATATAAGGAGAGCCTGGGATTCCAAATTTACTCTTTATTGGTTTACTTGGAGTCATGTGGATATCCAACCGAGGGCAATATCTATGATTTCCTGGTGACCGGGAGTTTGACCTAGGAGAACCTACGGCTGGTCTTTAACCCCTTGACGCTGACCGTACGCAAATATTCGGCCTCTCGGTGGCTAGGTCTTGATGCCGAGCATATTTGCGTACCATTTGAAAACACATATGTGCTGAGAGCGTGCACCCTGCGCGCTCCCAGCACATGTTAGTGTCTCACAGAAAGGTCCCGATCTCCCCTTGCGATCGGAACCTTTTCCGATCATGTGACCTCCGTGACAGTGAATCACGGTGGTCACATGACCCTAAAACCCGCCCCGCCTCCCGGCGTCTGAAACCCCTTAAAGGGGCGCCGGCGTGAAGTTAATATTTGTTATACCAAATCGCTATTTTACCACCTTAACCGGGGTCAATCACTTTTGGTGAATGAGAAATCCACTTATTGTTTGTACGTGGTGAAAGTTCACATCTGTTTGGTCTATGGAATATCATCTCCATAGGACTGTCACTATATTTATTATGTATTATGTTTATCACATTTGATATAGAATTATGAATTTATACTATTTGCTAGATGTTATAGAGAACACGTTTGTCTTTACACTATTAATTTTGTTGTAGGATTTACATTTGAGGAATGATGAGAGTTGATTTGCTCTCCCTTTTTGTTCATGGTTGTATTAGCGCCTACCTTTTCACATTTTTAGTAGTCTAAGTGTACCTCACTTTTGCAGCTGTGAACCTTTTGTTGGCTTCACTTATTATTATTTGTATACTTAGCCCTACAGGCACCACAATATTCTAGCCACTTTTTGCAGTGGTTGAACAAGCTTCATCACTGAACCCTGTCCTGCATTGTTCCCAGCTGCCAGCAGAGTTACCCAGTGCGCCATGAAGGAAATGAATTGTCCCTGAATATGCCTGACCATGCCTGCTGGATCACATGTCAGAAGTAATGTGGACCTTGCTGATGACCGCCCTGTCCAGCTAAGCCAAAACATTGCCTTCCACATGATGCTACAGAGCTGGAATGGCCTTACATGAAAATAAATTTTGTTTTGGAGCCTACCACTGTAATACAGCACATTTAGCAAAGGGGGCAGAGTCCATTAGATGGAAAGGCAGCAGTTGTAACGCTACCAATTTGGCCAACCTAGCATTTAGACACTGAGCATGTGGATGGGTGGGACAGTATTTTCAGCAGGTGATGTGCTGCTAGCAGATTATGTGCAAGAACCTGTGGCACCCATTGCTATACCATCATCCCTCTCAGTGGAGGCTGTTGACATGACTTGAGGTTATATAGTAGGGGTAGAGATCCCAGATAAGGAGCAAGGAGGAGTCTGCAGTTTTTTATGATGTGGTCATTCAGGTGCTGTTGTCAATGGACTGCATGGCAGGTCGTCATATGTCTTGTCAAGCATGTGATGCCCAAGTGGCTGGTCTTTTAGCCATGCTTGATCCGCTTCAGACAGAGACTACAGCAATGCTGCAGCCTGCTGCACATGTTCAAAAAACCCACTCCAAATAACTTTTGGGAGTCAGCAGCACCCTGCACCTGTGGAGCTCTGTCGTGTGATGCAATAGGATGGCTGCCCTTACGCCTACCCGTGGAGGATATTCTGCCTCGTTGGAGTTGTTTCTCCTCCTCACTTTCCTCCTCTATTCTCTCAGGCACCCGAGTACACTCAGTGACCTCATTATCCCTTCCCTACTCGTCACTGGAGCCAACTTGGCAGTATGCTGCGGCTGGGGGGAACATGACTGCCAATTTCTTGTCCATCATTGGTACCCTCTCTCTCTAGGCTCACGTCACTTGCTTCCTCAACCTGGGAACAAACATCTGAGCATTCAAATTGCTGCGCATCCTCCAGCAGCATGTAACTGACACTATGATCGAATAGTTCAGGTGACAGGGGGGTACAGCAATTATGGAGAATTTTTTTTTTACTGCTGCTGGAGAAAATAAAATTAAAATAAAATAAATATAAAAAATTAAGAAAGACAAAAAAAACACTGGTGATGCAGAAGGAAGAACATTTGCGACTCAGAAGGAGGAATGGCAATTATGGAGAAAAATGTTTTTGCTACTTCTGGGAGAAAAAAAAGGGAAAAACTGTTGATGCAGAAGGAGGAACACCTGCGACGCAGAAGGGTGATCAGCAATTAGCTTCAAATACTGTAGCTGCTGACTTTAATATTAGGGCACTTACCTCTCCAAGCAGCCATTCCTCACCTGTGACGATTCTTTAATCGGCTATCGGGTGCTGGCGCTGCCATCTCGACTAAGGGAAATTGGCAGTGAAGCCTTGTGGCTTCACAGCTGGTTGCGCAGTGCACTGCGTTTTGTGAATGAGCCTTCTGGGTCCTGTGAAGTATCCCAGAAGGCTGCGGGAGAAGAAGGGGGACCAAACTTCTGGGTCAGTTCGCCATAAACTGTCAAAACCTGGTACTCGCTCCCCCCCAAAAGGTGCCAAGGGGAGGGGGGAGGCAGACAAGTGGAGCTTCCCCTTTTGGGTGGAGCTCCACTTCAAAGAAATTTGCACAGTGGTTTCCTTTAATCACCAAAAGAGTTGAAACACACTACTACCTATGGTTTTTACTAAACTGACTGATCATGGGATATTTTTCCTTTTGTAAAGTTCACCTGGAAAATGGCAGGCACTGTTGTGATGTAAGTGGAAAAGCAAGCTCTTTGTCATAATAGGGCCACACCTGATGACTATGCACTCTGGACCGAGCTTCCAAATACTGTAAATTCCATTATGTTGTCTTTGGAGGGGAAGTCTTTGTTAGTTCAGTAAAAATATGACAATCTGACTGCATAGGCACAATAGAAAAGAGGCAGGGTGTAAGATCCCTACATGTGGGACGCCTTCTCCAACTATTCACTTAAACTAAGATTTATCCTCTTTCTATTGCGCTTTAGCCAATGACTAATCAACGTGCAGGTGAAATGACTGATATCAGAATGTCGTAATGTGTCATGTGAAATACCTTCTACATTCCACTGAATGCTGTGCTGGTTACTTTTTCATCTTGTGATCAGACATATCTGTCACCTGACATTCAAAATAAATAATAATGATACAGCATAAAGAACAGTACAACAGATCACAGTCACAAGTTCTAATGGATTAATATTGTTATTTTTTATTTGAAAAAGGAATTTATGAACATTTTATGTATGCCTGCAGATTAGAAACATTTACTGGTAATGCAAATAAAATCATTTCAGAAACTGAACAAACACATTCTAAAGGTATATTTCATGGCTTTCGCCATGTACTAGAATTTATTTAAAATTGTCACTCCACCCCACCCCCATCTGAAGGGAGCATATTAGTGGTTAATAAGGCTACCCTTCATAAACAAGGTGCAGGCAAGTAGGCTGCACTTGATTTAGAAGGCAGGAAGTTAAGCCCCTATTGACAAGGTTAAACTAAATCAGAGGGTTGCAAAGAGAATAAAACCTCATGGTGATTGCTGTTTGATAAGACTTTTACGGTTAAAAGTTTTAAGTATCTGATGGGTTAATTTTAACCAGTTTTTGCACATACAAGGCAAGGTAAGTCGTTTTAAAGCCTACTCCTGATGGCTTACACCCATGAGTCCTCAGGGAGTTTAGCTCAGTGATTTCCAACTTTTAAAGACTCTTTAAGGACAGGAGTAGTACTGACTGAAAGACATAGTGCACATTTCAAAATGTTTCAAAAAAGTGTTTAGATATATACCAGGGAACCACAGACCAATCAGCCTAAAATAAATGGTGTGTGATAGAATACTAAGAAACTCTATTGAAAAATTAAATATGGAAAATGGGATTATAACAATTGTAACAATCATCAATAATTTATTAACTGCTCTTTTCAGACCAGCCAGTCTACATTTTACCAAAAAGTAAGCAGTAGTTTAAATAAAGGAAGGGCAGAAGATGTCATGTATCCTGATTTTGCAAAAGCATTTGTTCCCCCACAAAATCTTAGCTTACAAACTAAGGTCTATTAGAGTGGAGGAAATAGTATGTATGTGAACAGGAAGCTGGCTTCAGCAACAGGAACAGAGGTAGGGAATAATGATTCAGTCTGAGTGGCCTGGGATCACGAGCGGTGTTCCTTGGGGGTTCCTATTTATACAGTAAATGACAAAGAGGTTGGAACTGAGAGCTCAATTTCCATGTTTGCTGATGATACAAAATGATGGGCACAGTCAGTGGTGTATTTAGGTTTCATGCTGCCCTAGGCAACACAAAAATTGGCTCCCCCCATTGACCAACAACACCTCAGTCCCCCCACCACCCAAGAGAACCTTCCATTACCACCGCCAACCATACACTGGCAACCCCCACCGCCACCCCGACAAGAGATAAGACACTCACCTTCATAGCTCCAAACATCCCCAGGAACAAGAGTCGGGCTCTGCATACACCATCAAGCAGCCCGCAGCCTCTCTCAGATCCCACCTGATCCCCATGCTGCGTGCGTCCCTTCTTCCTTTCCTTCTTTTGAGGGACAGCGATGCCCCCCTGAAAAATGCCACCCTAGGCAAATGCCTTGTTTGCCTTATGGTAAACACACCCCTGGTCACAGTATGTAGCAACCTCACAGGAAGGAAAGACAAAGCAGAGACCTGGCAGATAATGCTGAATGTTCAAAGTTATGCATTTGGGTGCCACAAATTATTTAGGCAAGATTCTCATTAGGAGAGATTACTCTGGGAAAATCAATAATGGAAGAATATGAGGGTCCTAGTGGACCACAAAATTGGTAATAGCAAGCAATGTTGAGTCACTGCTAGAATACCTTCATGCATTAAAGAGGGATACATTTATACAAATCTGTTTACAACACAGTGGTTCAGCATCATCATGAGTATTGAATTCAGTTTTGACCACCAATGAACAGAAAAGATGTCCTAGATCTAGAAAGGATGCAGCGAAGGGCAACAAAAAAAGGATACTGAATGACCTCAGCTATAAAGAAAGATTAAGTAAATAAATGTTTTTCCCTTAGAGAGGAGGCACTTAAGAGGAGACATAATCAATCACTATCTACACATTAATCAATAGTGACAGTATAGCAAATAACAACTTGTTTAACCTTAGGTCCCTAATGAGGATACATGGTCACAAATTAGGAATGAAGGAAAGGGGGTTCTTTGCAGGGGGTTTTGAAAGTCACAGCAGCAAAAAGCAGCTGGGAGTATTGAAAAGCTCAATAAACGTCTATATCAGGCCAAAATAACTGTGCATATACCGTATCAGGTTTATAGTTTCTCTATGAAAACTGGAAATCGCTGTAGCAGGCATCACTAATGTCAGGGATCTGGATATGACCAGAAATGTGTGGACTGACACAGGGAAGTAACAGGCTTCAGGAATGATGTAATAACAATATAATTTATTATTAGCCACCCAAATATACAAAACGCACAGTAAACAGCCTCTAGCGACCCACTGGCTGGAGTCCCTCAGGGCGTGGAGTCTAAGCCTCAGTTTGCTGGTTCACCAGAGCCCCTGATGGTGGGGATGGACTTGAAGCAGCCTGAGACCAGGTCGCGACCCCCGAGGAACACCAGCTGTGGTAGAGGCAGGTGCCCATGGCGTAGAGCAGGTAAGAGCCAGATGTGAAGAGGTATGTGTGGTCAGACAGGCCGGGTCGGTAACAGGCAAAGGCAAAGAATAACAGGTCACAGGCCCGAGTTCGGTAACGGGAGGTCAGGCAATGGGAGCAGGCAGAGAATGGTCAGGACGAGCCAGGGGTCAGAGCAGGAGAGGACAGCAGTATCAGGATCAGGCTGGGTCGGCAACAAGGCAATCAGGAGTACAGGACAATCAGGAACACAGGAACAAGACATCTACATCGTAATTAGAAATGATTCCCTGAGTTTCACTGATTTGAATGTATCCCTTATCAATTGACACTAAACAGAAGATAACAACTCACTCTGCCTTTTAATAATTTAGCCTGCAATTGATAAAGCTGTCACTACATGGCGCTGTTCCTATATGTAAGGTGGATTTGCGAACTGTCAGCACCTTTCACTTTTCAAGTATTTATTTATTTATGTACTGTTTACTGTCCTTTATTAACTAAATATGAATCTCCTAAGGTCCAGTGGGTTATTGGTCATTTGTCATCCCTTTGATCTCTCTTTGTTGTATGGGATGTAGAGTCAGAGACTTCCTGCTTCATGATCCTCTTTAATATGGCCCCTGGAACGCACTGCACATGCGCAGTAGTGCTTATTAGCCGGTGTGCGTTCCACTGCCACCTGCAGGCGGCCTACAGTATTTAAGCCATTACTTTAATCGCCAGCCACACTAAACAGGCTGAACTGCTGTAATACTGACACTCAGTGGCTGAATATCTCCTTGCCATGGGAACTCTGCCATACTGAAGTTTCTATCTGCCAAACCCAGGTATCTATTTATTATAATAACATACACTATACCACACAGAATGAAATAAACGTATTCTGTTTTTAAATTTTACATTTTAAATAGCACTTGTGCTTTTGCATTTACACACACATATATGTATACACGTTTATTCTGTGGATTCTCTCTCTCTCTCTGTGTGTGTATATATGTGTATATATGTGTATGTATATGGAAAGTTTTTTTTTTTTCTTTTGTACGTTTTGTATATATACACTTTTTCTGTATGTGACTTTTTACATTATGATTACTATTATTACTATACATATTACCATGAGTATTTTCATGTGTATTGCTACGCTCAGTTAACAGTATCACCACCTGTTATACCATCATGATTTATGTAATTAGTTTGAGGGGAATTTGTATTTGTATATGCATTTGTTTTTTACCAGCTCTGATGAAGAAGGGAGCACCCTTCGAAACGCGTTAGCCTTCATACCCCCCCTTTTTGATTTACCTGTAACCCTGTTTGGATTATGGTTACTTATGCCTGTTATACAATCATTTTGTGAGTATATTTCCTTATTAATAAAATTAGTCACTATTTATTGAGGTAATGCGCAAGGTTTGTGCGCTCTTTCTTTCATCTTCCTCTACACAGGAACAAGATACAGGGGCTCATGGGACAACACCAAGGCACTGATTGCAGGCCTGGTGCTGCTTAAATATACCTCCTGCAATCAGCCTCAGGTGATGGCTTGATTGAAGGAGTGAGATCCTGGCTGCTGAAAGCGCCCGCTGGCAAGCACCGGTACTGCAGCCTACACAGCAGGTGAGCCCATTCCTGACACACCCGCTGGCAAGTACCGGTACTGCAGCCCACACGGCAGGTGAGCCCATTCCTGACAACTACTACCGTGACCTCCACTGGATTTTGGGTCCCACGTTGAGCAGCTGACCTGCTGCTTACTGAACAGAGGAGACTGCCCACTTGGTACAGAGAATGAATTGCATTTTCTCATTTAAGTGTCCTCTGACTGGACAAGATGGAGATTGTGATATCAGTGTCCCACCTCTCCACCTAATCTAATCAGAGAGCAGTTTGCATTAATTTTAAAAATGCAAAGCGATCTTTAACTGGTTCCCATGCTGAGTGGGCAACCTCATGTGTTCACAAATTCAGCAGAGCAGCCGCTGGGCCGAAGACCTGGAAGCTAGTAGAGATTACTATAGTAGCCTACTACAGGTTTTTCCAGCTTCCAAGGGGATCGACCAGGTATGGTATATGCATAGTTACATTGTTCCAAGCTAAAAATATCCAGACCTGGAATTCTTCTTTAAGTACAGGCATGTCTCACTCCTTCATTACCAAGTCATTTTTCAGATACTTTGACTCACAATTAATTGGTGCACTGTACCCAAATTAATTTTAAAACATTTTTTAGACAGACAGAGCTTTCTTTTGGTGATATATGATAATCACTTTTATTTTTCACTATATACAGGACTATGTATTGTTATAAAGCATTTCAAATAAAAATGTTTTTTCATAAATGTAGGCCAAAATATATTTTGTTACGTTTCTTTGGTAAAATAAAAATCCAAATAAGTGTAAAATAATTATTCTGTGCAAGTTATAGAATCTACAGTCTATGTTGTATATATACTATATTGCCAAAATTATTGGGACACCTGCCTTTACACGCACATGAACTTTAATGGCATCCCAGTTTTAGTCCGTAAGGTTCAATATTGAATTGTCCCACACTTTGTAGCTATAACAGCTTCATCTCTTCTGGGAAGGCTGTCCACAAGGTTCAGGAGTGTGTCTATGGGAATGTTGGACCATTCTTCCAGAAGTGCATTTGTGAGGTCAGGCACTGATGTCGAACAAGAAGGCCTGGCCTGCAGTCTCTGCTCTAATTTATCTCAAAGGTGTTGGCAACCGCCAAACCCAGACATGTCCATCAGATTTCCAGACAAGCATGATTCATTACTCCAGAGAACATGCCTCCACTGCTCTAAAGTCCAGTGGCGGCTTGCTTTACACCACTGAATCCAATGCTTTACATTGCACTTGGTGACTGTTAGTGGTATTATAACAAAGTGGAAGCAACTGAGAACAACAGCAACTCAGCCACGAAGTAGTAGGACACGTATACACCTGTGGCCATGGAGATGACTAGAACACCTGAATCCAATAATTTGGAGGGGTGTTCCAATGCTTTTGGCAATATAGTGTACTATACTATACTATACTTTAATGGCATTCCAGTCTTAATCCGTAGGGTTCAGTATTGAGTTGACCCACCTTTTGCAGCTATAACAGCTTCAGCTCTACTGGGAAGGCTGTCCACAAGGTTTAGGAGTGTGTCTATGGGAATGTTTGACCATTCTTCCAGAAGCGTATTTGTGAGGTAAGGCACTGCTCGGCCATGGAAACCCATTACATGAAGCTCTCTACGCACTGTTGTGGTGCTAATCTGAAGGCCACACTGTCAGCACCTGTGGTGTTGAGCTCTTAATCCACAGCTTGGGGTTCCCCAGGGCGTGGAGTCTAAGCCCCAGCCTGCTTGTTCACCAGAGCCCCAGATGGTGGGGATGGACTTGGAGCAGGCTGGAACCAGGTTGCGGCCCCCAGGTACACCCAGATGTGGTAGAAGAGACCGCTAGCGGGAGCAGGGTACAATGGGAGTAGACTAGGAGATCCAGAAGACAAGCCGAAGTTGGGACAGGCGGAAGACAAGCAAGGTCAGGAACAAAGCCGGGGTCGGTACACAGGTGGATGATGTAGGAGAGAAGTCAGGGAAAAACCCGGGGTCGGTACACAGAAACACTAGACCGGATACTTGGAAGAACACTGGGGAGCACAGACAACAAACGTTGCTCAGGCAATGTGGGACAGACTGAGCATGTCTTAAATGGACAGGCAGACAAGGAGGCGGGCCAGGAAGTGATGAAAGGGAAGAACATGAAACCCAGGGAATAGCAGACGATGCCCATAGGTGAGCAGAGAGAGACACACACACATGTGAAGGAAACACAAACAGCAAGGAGGTAAGACAAAGCAACAGGAGGCTGCAGGCTAACTTGTGACACACATGAAATTTGGAGGTCTTTACTTTTTGACTCTGCAGACAGTTGTCGAATTCTGCACACTGTGCGCTTCAGCATGCTCTGTAGTATTGCATGTCCTACCACTTCGTGGCTGAGTTGCTGTTGTTCCCAGTTGCTTCCACTTTGTTATAATACCACTAACAGTTGACCGTGGAATATTTAGTAGCAAGGAAATTTCATGGATGGACTTATTGCACAGGTGGCAACCTATCATGGTACCACTCTTGAATTCACTGAGCGCCTGAGAGTGAACCATTCTTTCACAAATGTTTTCAGAAACAGTCTGCATGCCTAGGTGTTTGATTTTATACACCTGCGGCCATGGAGGTGATTGGAACACCTGAATCCAATGATTTGAAGGGGGGTCCCGATACATTTG
Source organism: Staurois parvus (assembly GCF_062004578.1). Lineage (NCBI taxonomy): Eukaryota > Metazoa > Chordata > Amphibia > Anura > Ranidae > Staurois > Staurois parvus. Next base: position 34,286,299 of record NW_028317807.1, read on the forward strand.
GCAGTATAGTGTATTTGAAATTTATCACCACCGATGTTCTTATAGATTTTCAGATTTCCGAATGCCCTAAAATATCAGGACAGTATAAACACCCCTAAATGGCCCATTTTTGAAAAATAGACACCTAAAAGTACTTGTTAAGAGGCATGGTGAATCTTTTCAGGATTAACCACTTCAAGACCGGACACTTTCACCCCCTTCCTGCCCAGGCTATATTTAGGTTTTCAGCACTGTCACACTTTGAATGACAATTAATCAGTCATACAACACTATCAAAATGAATTTTTTAGAGAGATATATCTTTCATTTGGTGGTATTTAATCACCAATGTGTTTGTTTAAATTTCTTGCTATATAAAAAATACAGAAAATTTTGAAAATACCCCCTTCCCCCCAAATAACCCGTTTTTGGAAAGTAGACAGTCCAAGGTATTTAGTAACTGGCATAATGAGTTTTTTAAGTTGTAATTTTTTGTCACAATCTGTTTGAGAAATGAAGAGATTAAATACTATGTGCTTTTTTCACAAAGTTGTCATTTTGATGAGTTATATCTTACACACAACATAGGCATACTTTCAATTACACCCCAAAATACATTCTTCTATGCCTTCTGAGTAAAGGGATACTACGTATGGGACTTTTTCACAGCCTAGATGCATAGAAGGGCCCAAAATCCAAGGACAATCTTTGGGCTTTCCAGGAGCATAAATTACGTCTAATTTCCTGACTATTTGTCATATTTCTTGAGTCCCTGAAGTACCAGGAAAGGAAAAGGAGAAACCTACAAAATGATCACATTCTGGAAAGCAATTACTCTAAGGTATTTTTTTAAGGCATAGTGAGTCTTTTGAAAATTTTATTTTTTTGCCACAAGTTTTTGGAATATGGAAGAAAAAAAATGAAGATAGGGGGTTTGTTTTACACAAAGTTATCAATAACACATTCTACCACGCTTCCTGAGTATGGCGATACAACAGGCGTAAGACTGTACGAGCCTCTGTATAGCATAACCTATAGCAGTCCCTATTCCTATAAGCTAAGCAAGCCTAACCTACTGGTACATAGCTGCCCCTAGAAATTTCATGCTCACTGGCCAGGAAGTACAAGAGACTAAGAGAAAGGAAGAACAAAAGAGTTCCAGTGCTTTAAGGAGTGCAGTTGCCAGCGGGGGATGTCTAGTGTCTCACAGTATTGTAGTTCCTATTCCTGTGTAGGAATAGTGATGGGCCAAACACTCCAGTGTTTGGTTTGCAGTCAAACATTCGAACCTAATGAATGTTCGACCGCGAACTTCGAACTCAGTGCAAGTCTATAGGTTTCAAACTTGAAAATTCAAAAGTGCCCATTTTGAAGGCTTATATGCAAGTCATTGGCCATAAAGGGGTAGGGGACACGGGTACCGCCTTGAGGGATATGAATCAGTGAAAAACATTTTCAAAAAGTACCATTTTTAAAGGGGCAGTCATTTTTCATTACTTAAAGTATAAAAAAAAAATGAAAAATTCCTTTAAATATTATGCCTGGGGGCTACCTGCAAATATGCACATCTGTACAATGAATAGAACCTGCTGCAGCAGGACTGACAGTTTTTTAAAAAATTACATTTTTATTTTTTTTTAAAACAGCTTAGCCCCCCCTGCCCCAATTCATGCCAGACCCTATAGGTCTGGTTGAAAGGCTAGCAGGGACCCAACAGTAATTTTTTTTTTAAAAGAGCAAGGGGTTCCCCCTAAAGGCCATGCCAGGCTCTCTAGGCCTGGTAGGACTTTTAAGAGGAACCCCATCTCCCAAAAGTGGGGGGGGGGAGTGTGTAGGGTGCCCCCTAAAAGCCATCTCAGTTCCTTTAGGCCTGGTAGGACTTTAAGTGGAACCCCACCCCCCAAGAATGGGGGGGAAAGCTTGAGGTCCCCCCTAAATTCCTACCAGACCCTTGATCCAAGTGCAGGATCCCCTGCTGCTTACCAGGCCACGTGCCCTTGTGAATGAGTAAGGGATGCCCATTCACTAAAGGGTTACATTCCTTAAAAAATAAAGAGACCAGTCTTTTGAAAAATTCCTTTAATTGTACAAAAAACAAAACAACAGTTTTTCATACGTCCTTTTAATAAGAAAAAAAAAAGCCAAACAAATGATAACATCATTGTAATCCATCGTCAATCACGGCATCCAGCTTTGTCACGCCAACACTGTTTCTTTTTTTTATATGTATTTTTGTTTTATTTCATTTTTTGGGGGGGAGAGTATTCTCCCCTCTGTCTTTGGCAGTGTCCAGCAACACACTACACAAGGCTGCTGTGTAAGCAGGCTTATATAGCATGGGGTGAGGACTTAGCCGTGAGCCATGATTGGCTATAGTCACCATGACTTTGGCCAATCATGGCTCTTACAGTGCATTGGGCTGTGATTGGCCAAATCATTGGACCTGACCTGTGGCCATGTGCATTTTTTTGGCCAATCACGGCTCTCACAATGCGAACACATGAATGGCTGATGTTCGAGCCCAACGCAGATGGGTCAGTTAAAGCAACAAGCATAGACATGCTCAGCAAATATGCAAAGGATTGGTCCAGGCAGCAGGCTGAAACGTGGTCAATAAACAGGCTAGGGTCAGTGCAAGCGGCATTCAGAGACAACACTCCAATCAGAAACACTGTTGCTGGCTTACACTGGTCTGGTGACACTGGGGACTAGTGTGGCAGCAATAAGGACACTGCTGCTGACCTATACTGGTCTGGTGACACTGGGACTTTGATGCAACATTCATCGGGAGGTATCTCTATTAATAACCATATATACTGATATCACTAGACGAGTGTTGCATCAAAGTCCAGACCAGAAGGGATAGGGTTAACTAAAAAAACAGGAGGTGCATATAAACTGTATTGCAATAAACTGATTCACCTACTAATATAAAGCAAAGTGATACATATAGTAGCACAGACCTAGCTGTTTGGTACTTTGCATGTGAGATAATACCAATAGGACAGAGATAAGTCTGTCAAAAAGTTTTAAATACACACTGAAGAAGCTATGGGCATCTTCTCCTATTAGAACAGAATTGTCTCTGCTTCTGGTCTGGGTGAAATACAACAACTTCCCCATTAATAGAACACGTGTCCTCAGACTCAGTCCTTTCTATCGCCCTCTCTCTCTCTCTCTCTCTCTCTTCACTTCCTTCTTCTGAGGTTTCTAAGTCAGCCTCCCAGAGACAGGAAGTGTTAATACATACAGGGGGTGGACTGACCATTCGGTCACACGGGCACTACCCAAGGGCCTGGAGTCAGTATTGGCCCCATGAAAAGCTCCACACATTTCACACAGTGGAAGTATCTTTATGTCTGTCTGAATAATGTGTCCGCTTGAAACATGGACACATTATTCAGACAGGAATGTGGCTGAAAGTGGGGAGTCCGAGATAGGAGCAGCAGATAAGGCACAGGGACTGTCAGTGACAGTGAAGAGAGCAGGGGAGGAGATGGCAGCAGTTGAAGCCCCTGATCCAGGAAGTAGCTCATGTTAGGTGAATAGGCACTGACTCCTTCACCACTCTCTGTCTCTCCCTCTCCCTTTTACCCTCCCTCTCTCACCCTCTCTCATTCTTTCATCCTCTCTCCCTCACTCTCTCTCTCCCTCTTCCTCTCTCTCCCACTCTCTCACCCTCTCTCTCTCTTCCTCTCACTCTCTCTCTCTCACCCCCTCTCCCTCTCTCTCACCCCCTCTCTCCCCCCTCTCTCTCCCATCCCTTCCCCCTCTCTCACCCTCTCTCGCACCCTGTCGCTCTCTTCCTCTCTCTCTCTTGCTCTCCCTCTCTCTCACTCTCTCTCCCTTTCTCCTTCACCCTATCTCACCCCCCCTCTCTCTCTCTCTCTCTCACTCATCCTCTCTCCCTCACACTCTCTCACCCTCCCTCCCTGTCTTTCTCTCCCTATCACCCTCTCTCTCTCACCCTGTCTCTCTCCCACTATCTCACCCTGTCTCTCTCACCCTCTCTCTCTCTCATACCACCTCCCCATCCTCTCTTTCCCTCTCCCCCCTCTCTCTCATCCTCTTTCACCCTCTCCTTCTCTCTCTCCCCCTCTCTCTCAGTCCCTCTCCTTCTCTCTCTCAGCCCCTCTCTCTCACACCCTCTCCCTCTCATTCTCAGCCCCTCTCCCTCTCCACCTCTTTCACCCCTCTCTCTCACCCGTTTCTCACCCTCTCTCATCCCCCTCTCTCTCACTCTCTCACCCCCCTCTCTCTCTCTCTCTCTCACCCCCTCCCTCTCTCACCCTCTCTCTCTCTCACCCCCTATCTCTCACCCCCTCATTCACCCCCCCTTATTCACCCCCCCTCATTCACCCCCCTCTCTCACCCCCTCCCCCTCTCACCCACCCTCTCACCCCTCTCTCACCCCCCCTCACCTTCTCTCTCTCTCACCAACCCCCCCTCTCTCTCTCTCACCCTCTCTCCCACCCTCTCCCTTACTCATTCCCTCTCTATCTCACCCTCCCTCTCTCTCTCACCCCCCCCCCTTCTCACCTTCCTCTCCCCCCACCTTCTCTCCCCTTCCTACATCTCTCTTCTACTTTTCCATCTCTCTCTCCGTCCCCTCTTCTGTCTCTCTCTCACTAGATTCTTAGTTTCTAACAGGAGTTTATGTCATAATTCAGTAAAAAATCCACAGATTTTCCATGTTCTGTCAGGAAAAAAAAATGGTTGTGGGGGGTTAGCACACCTGTCAGGAAAGAGGCTGAGTGGGAGCTGAACAGCCGCACAAGACAATTAACCTCTGTCATTGGGCATCTTTACTGTACAATCTAACCAGCAGGCATTGCCTAGAGCCCCCAAAAACCACATCCATTTTTGTGCATGCCGCACTTATTTCTGTGCTGTCAGGGCCCAAATTATGACCTTGCACACAGGCCCACTGCTTTCATAAATTGCCCCTGGTTGCGTCATAAAGATGACTGCCATGCCACAGCCATCTTTAAACCTGGAAGTGCCCAGTGCTTCTACAGAAAGAAGCCAGGAACGTCCCTGCAAGCTATGCTGTAGATATATAAATACCCCCCTATGCAGCTGAGCTGCAATATGTAGGTGGGGCATTGTGTGGGTGTGGCTTGAGTGTGGGCGAGGACACAGGGCCCCATTGTCTCCTATTGCCCGGGTGCCCCATGAATACATAATTATACATAATACTGTGATATTAGAGGCTAACATTAGAGGGCACCAGATCTCTACATGTGCTAAAATCTGCCTAAAATCAGCACTCTCATTATGGGTTTTGATCTGGGATCAACAGTGGCACATTGGAGCTGGAGTGTGCTTAAAAGACTTCAAAATGCAGCTTGAAGTTTTAATAAAAGTTATAGCCTTTGTAAAGGGATGCTAAAGGTTTGATATCATGTAATCATTAAGAAATCTATTTATACAAAAAAGTTTATCGGGTTCATCACTTTCTTTGCTGTAGCCAGAAGGGTTACCTAGTGAAAATAGAAACAAAACAATGATTAGCTCAGCAACAAGATTCTCTGCGTGGTTTTGTGATCTGGTTGCTATGGAAAATTATCTTTACATTTCACGTAGCAATTTCTGTTAGCAGTCTTCTGCTAGTGACTGGTGCATTCTCTAAAACAGGAATAGAGGAAAGCTTAAGGTGCTCACTAAAATGAATTTACTTCTAACTGTAAATTTTCTAGCACAGTACCTTAGGCAGCGTCTCAATTTTATTGTCCTATGTCTGCAGACTAAATGTACCATATATTGCAATTTTACTATACAAATAAACCAAATGACTGATACGATGTCATACCATACACCCTAAAGAGATCACATTTAGATAAACCCAAAAAATGTCTTACACTCAAGTCCAGACACTTTCACCCCCTTCCAGTCCAGGCCAATATTCAGCTTTCAGTGCTATCACACTTTGAATGACAATTGCGCGGTCATGCAACACTGTACCCATATGAATTTTTTAGCATTTTTTTGAGACAGATAAACCTTTACTTTGGTGGTTTTTATTCACCACTGAGATTTTTATTTTTTTGCTATATAAATAAAAAGCTCAAAACATTTTGAAAAAAAAGTGTTTTTCTTATAAAAGTTTGCAAATAAATAATCCTTCTTCATAAATCGTGGCCAAAATGTATTCATCTATCTTTTTAGTAAAAACAAAAACTAACCCAAATTAGTTTATAACCGAAAATTATAATTTTTCAAAAAAATTTTTTACATTTTTATTTATGTTTTTGTTTTCTTTTAACATACTGTCACCCTAGCAGTACAGTGTCACTATAGTGAGACTGTACTACTTGTGGGGGGTGATGAGGATTTTTTTTTTCTTTTTTTACACTGATTGCTTTTACACCCATAAAGGCTGTAAAATCAATCATTTCTCCTTCTCTCTGGCTGCATTCCTGCAGCCATTGAGAAATACTGTGCGAGCTATGATTGGTCACAGCTTGTCACATGGTACAAGGCTGTTGTGAATAGGGGATGTAGGGGATGGAAAAAAAAAAGGGAACAGAGATAAGACACAGCAAAAGCAAAGTCTGGGGGGGGGGAGACAACACTCACAGAGGCAGTCATGCTTAAGGTGATAAAACTGTTGGATAATGATTGAGGAATCCCATGTTCAAATTATCTCTTGTATCAAATAGAATTATCATTCTTAGTTCAAAAGTTTTTCTTTCCTGAATGGATTTGAAATTTCCTTTAAGAACTAAAATATTGAGGTCTCACAAAGTGTGGTCTGGTTCTGCGAAATGGTGTCCCACAGGTGTGCATCTTCTTTATGTCCCTTGATGGTATGTCTGTGCAAATTCATCCTTGTTTGCAACTTCTATCCTGTTCAGCCTCAGACTGCATAGCTATTTGTATATTCATGAAGAGGTGGGGTTGGAGAGAACAGGAAGGAGAGAGAGAAGCCATGTTTTGGAGCATGGCGAATAAGGGGCCCTGTGAGCTGAAAATCTGATGACATCCAGGTGTGAAAGCATCCCTCAGTAACCAGAGCTGCAGCTAAGTAAAGCTGATGAGATTGCTGCCAGGAAGCTGATGAGAGTGCTGCCAGGAATGCTGATGAGATTGCTGCCAGGAAGGCTGATGAGAGCAGAGGAACTAAGCAACATATACGGCAAGACCGCATGCTTGTTGGAGAGACATTTGTTCTGTTCAGAGTCACCAGTGGATACAAAGCAGACCCGGGTTGGTAAGATAGTGCACGCACCTCATTTCAGTGTTGGCGCCTTAAGACTGAGTCCAGGCCTATAGTTAGTTAGTAAGGGTCTCTGTTTGTTTCAGGCTACAAGTGTTGTTACTGATCATTGGAAGGACTCCACAACTTAAAGTGACATTTCACATTGGAGAGCTGATACAATCCTACCAACTCAAGCCAGACTGGCGTTTTGCTCAGAAGGAATACTCAGGCACGTGCTACAGGACCAGTTATGGGAGAGGGAATATTGTAGATTTGTGTAAGATTGTAAGCTGTTGTGCTGCACCGCAGGCTAGCCCATAACATACACCCATACACTGATTCCTGCTCTTTTAGGGTAATAACAGGTAAGGTGTGGCAGCTTAGTTGTGCCCACCAGTAGGTAAATTACTACACTTTCTACCTTCATCCATCAGAAGGCGCCATGCTGTGCAGCACAAGGGTCTTAGCCTTTGGGCTGGGTGTATGTACATTTATTGTATGTTTCCAGCATTTGTGGTTGTGTTTATTTGAGACATCTAAGTAAAATTCTGTTGTGGCAAAAGCTGGTGTTGGGGTTGCTTTCCTCGTTCGTGACTTCACTGAATCATGGGGAGCCCAGCCCGGTACACGGCTTACATCTTATCTCTGTTCTCTTCTTTTTTTTTTCCATCCCCTACATCTCTTCTAACATTCTGCTAAACCTTTGTGATCAGTACTGCTTGTACCCAAAGAAGGGGACACTCCCCGAAAGCTTGTTCTCAAAATTGTTTGTTAGTGCAAATAAGAAAAGTATCACGGACAGTACTCAATTGTTTCTGCCGCAAATGCACTAATACGGCTGCAATCACCTCAAGCAAATAAAAATACTAAAACTTCAAAAACTAAATCCAATCTATTCATATAATCTCTAGAGACCAGCCTGCTAAAAATATAAAAAATGAGTTGCTGATAACACCTTACTTCCAACAGGATTCTCTCCGACTTAACTAATGTAATCTCCCCCCAATTCTTATCTACTTTCTGTATTGCCCAAAACTTAAGACCCCTTGGGTCCTTATTATGACATTCTCAGAAGTGTTTCAATACTGAATATGTTTTCACTCCCTTTTTAATACTATTAATATGCTCTTTCATACATACTTGTAATTGTCTAGACGTTCGACCCATGTACTGCTTCTGGCAGGGACATTCCAACATGTACACCACTGCTTCAGTGTTACATGCATAAAATCCTTCCTGCATCTTCCACATTTCTAAAGGCCTGTGTTAAAGTTCCCTCCTGTTTCCTTGGATGTAGGTCAGCCGGCCGATACAGAGGCCGTTTGTGGTCCCTTTTTGGCAGTCCCAACTCACCGTCGTCCAGCTCACTGATACCTCTGTAAGTCTATATTGCTGTGCTATAGATCACCACCCTCTACCTCAGTGCTTCCCTCTGTTTGCCCAAATGTACAATAAACATTTTTTACTGATCCAGCGCCTTGGCACCCTTGTTTTTCCACTTCCGGATCTCCCTTGGGTCTGATTTCACCAGGAGTTGTGGATTTTCATTTCCCCGTGCTACTTCTCCACTAGGTTCCATCCCACACCTGGTTCCACTACTTCATTCATTTTTGTGTGATTTCATTTGTGTTGGACAATTCATTGGTTTGTGCTTTTAGTGCATACCTTATGCACCAGCAATGCAGTGGTCTTGACAACACCAAATATGCACAAAGACTTGATCTAGGCTGAGTAATAAAGGGTGATGTATATCTGGACAAGATGCTCACAAACAGGGGCAGACTGACAACTCATGGGGCCCCCGGGCAATAGGGGATCATGGGGACCCTGTGTCCTTGCCCAAACTCAAAGTCTAACAAAAAGGTACCAGGGGCATCTCATGGGGCCCCCTACTGACCCCCTCGGGCAGTGCCTGAGTTTCCAAATGGTCAGTGCGCCCCTGCTCACAAGCTATTTTGCAAATGCTTCCTATTAACTGGTCCTGAATTTCTACTGAATCATGCAGAAGGAACATCAATTGCTAATGTCTTAAATCAGCTAGACCCTCACAACGACCCAGAGATTCATCCTGAAGTCAAAATCCTTGCTATTAGATCCAATCAGAAGTTCAGCTTGGGTTACTATTGCTTTGAATGTTTCTCTAAGTGGACAAGTCTTATACACAGCTGTAATGCCTATGAAATGTGTTGGCCTTGGACCCTTTGCTTCTTGGGGAACTTTTACAATAAAGCATCGTTGCCCAGATGCCAGAAGCACGAGAAATGACATTGATGTAATTTCTCTAGGCCAGGGGTAGGCAACCTGCGGCTCTCTAGCTGTTGTGGAACTACATTTCCCATGAGGCATTGCAAAGATTACAAAACTGACAGTTACAGCTATGACTTGCAGAGGCATGATGGAACTTGTAGTCCTGCGGCTCTCAGGTTGCCTACCCCTGCTCTAGGCTTAAGGAACAGAGTCACAAGACATTAGACTGCTTAAAGCAGATAAGAAGTGTTTGTGAGATTGAACGTGTTTGTGACATCTAGAAATGTTACATTAGACTGCTTAAATTATATAAGAACCTGTTTGTGCATTTAAAAATGTTTAAAGTTAGAAATCTTTAAGTTAAGGGTAGATAAGAAGCTTATGGAAAGTTACCAGAAGCCAGAAGAGGATATTTAACGGGGAGCATGAACACGGTCGGTTGGGAGCCTTCCTGTGCGAAAGGGGACGCTCTGACGCTAGGACTCTTGCCAAGGTTATATGGGCTCATCGATTGGCTACATTTAAGGCTTCTCTGCGACACCCTGTGCATTATGATTTCGATGGGGTCTGTTCCTTCCCATCTTCCCGTAGCTTTGGTAATGTATTAATTCTATGCTGTGACGCTGTCAAAAGATGTGTCTGTTTCATGCTGTAATGCTCACATTATTATTGGTGTGTGTGTGAGCATAGAATGCATGAAGTAAAAAAAACCTTGAGCCTTTACAACTACTTGAAGGCTAATTTTCATCAACAAAATAAAAAAATTTAAAGCATATTCAAACCCAAAACAAAGCTTTAATATATCACAGCTTACTAATCCTTGGATGTGGTAGTTACTTTGGTTCTCTGTTTAGGGTTTTTTTCCCTTTATTTTCACCTGATGATCTGGCCAATAACATTGTCTATGGAGTAGCAATGGAGACACCCTTGTACAGCAGCATTGTCTGGAGAGGGTAGTGTTAGATGGACTTTAGGTAAGTGACTAACAAATGAAAACCTAATTGAAACAGTTTGCTTTTTCTTTTGGGATAAAGGCTTTAACCAAATTAATAAAAGCTGACTATTGTAAGAACCCCTGCCCATGTTCAATGATTTGTCTTTACTCACCAGTCGCCACTTTTGCTAGACAGCTTGGTCCATTAAAGAAAGTTGAAAACAAAAAACAAAATCACTAAGGGCCAGCTAACATCACATGCAGTCCAGTGTGTTTTTTCTTCATTAAAACTGCATGGAAAGTAGGTTATATGGTTTCCCATGGCATAGTTCGCACCAGTGCAGTCATTTTCAGGGTGTTCCAGTTCCAGAAAAAAAAGTAGATCATGCTGCATTTTGCCTGCACTGGACTGTACTGGAACACCATTAATCACATCAAAAATGCAACAGAAAGCATAAAAAAATGCACCAGACCCCAGTACAGTAAAAAAACTGAATTTAAAGAGTACCTGGAATGTATCCAGAAATGCAGCAAAAACATGTTAAAAATGCGCATGCAGAAAGGCATCCGGAACAGATCTGGAGTGTGTTTTCGTGGTGTGAACCAGCCCTAAGTTCTAATAAAAAAGAAAATGAATGCAGCCAGCACATTTACACCCCGGTTACATCGAGTGCGACTTGGCATGCGATTTGTATTACATGCGACTTGCAAATCCTATGCCAAGTCACACCCTATTGTCCGCTATTAGAGAGGTCATATCGGTGCTATTCTGACTTGGTTGGAGCCACACTGATTTCTAAAGTAGTGCACGTACTACTTTTGGTGCAATTTGCATAGACATCTGTAAGTCACTGTAAGTCGCACAATTTCAAAATCGGGCTTGATGTGACCGGGGGTTTAAGGATTAGTAAAGTGCAATCTATTACATGTTTGATTTTGGAATTACTGTAGATACACTTTAAATGACAGCAATGTCTTATCAAGTTTATCCAGCAGGTGGCAGCAGTCCTCTTCCAAATCATGTAGCAGAAAAGGTAAAAACAAATCTTACTGACTGAAGTCTGAAGAAGGAAAATCACAGATAGGGAATCATTCTGTAAAACTAGACAAGAGAATATACTGTACATAGATTATACACAGTATATTGTCTTGTCTAGTTTTACAATACAGTGTGTGTGTGTGTGTGTATGTGTGTGTATATATATATATATATATATATATATATATGTATATATATATATATATATATATATATATATATATATATACACACACATACACACACACACTGTGTATATATATATATATATATATATATATACACTAAATTGCCAAAAGTATTAGCACACCCCTCCAAATCATTGGATTTAGGTGTTCCAATCACCTCCATGGCCACAGGTGTATAAAATCAAGTACCTAGGCATGCAGACAGCTTCTATACACATTTGTGAAAGAATGGGTCACTCTCAGGAGCTCAGTGAATTCAAGAGTGGTACCATGATAGGTTGCTACCTGTGCAATAAGTCCATTCATGAAATTTCCTTGCTACTAAATATTCCACGGTCAACTGTTAGTGGTATTATAACAATGTGGAAGCAACTGGGAACAACAGCAACTCAGCCACAAAGTGGTAGGCTATATAAAATGACAGAGTGGGGTCAGCGCATGCTGAAGCGCACAGTGCGCAGAAGTTGCCAGCTGTCTGCAGAGTCAATAGCTAAAGACCATCAAACGTCATGTGGCCTTCAGATTAGCACAACAGCAGTGCGTAGAGAGCTTCATGGAATGAATTTCCATGGCCGAGCAGCTGCATGCAAGCCTTACATCACCAAGTGCAATGCAAACTCTAGAGCAGAAGAGACGTGTTCTCTGGAGTGACCAATCACGCTTCTCTCTCTGGCAATCCGATGGACATGTCTGGGTTTGGCGGTTGCCAGGACAACGGTACTGGCCTGACTGCATTGTGCCAAGTGTAAAGTTTGGTGGAGGGGGGGATTATGGTGTAGGTTTGTTTTTCAGGGTTTAGGCTTGGCTCCTTAGTTCCAGTGAAGGGAACTCTTAAGGCGTCAGCATACCAAGACATTTTGGGCAATTTCATGTGGGAACCGTTTAGGGATGGCCCTTTCCCGTTCCAACATGACTGCGCACCACTGCACAAAGCAAGGTCCATAAAGACATGGATGAGCATGTTTTACTGGCCTGCACAGAGTCCTGGTCTCAACCCCATAGAACACCTTTGGGATGAATTAGAGTGGAGACTGCGAGCCATCAGTGCCTGAGCTCACAAATGCGCTTCAGGAAGAATGGTCAAATATTCCCATAGACACCCTCCTAAACCTTGTGGACATGTGGACAGCCTTCCCAGAAGAGTTGAAGCTGTTATAGCTGCAAAGGGATATATATATTCACACGGGGTAAGATGAGTAATGAACACGACACCATTTTTGTAGGTAAATATATTTCTAAAGGTGCTATTGATATGAAATTTTCACCACATGTCAGTAACAACCCATGCAATCCATACATACAAAGAAACCAAGACAAATATTAATCAGAATCTCAGAAATTAAGTTATGTGTAATAAAAATGGAATGACTCTGCCCCGTAGCCATTTTTCTTCTGGACAGGAAGCAAATTTGTCTCCTGGCTGGAGCCACCAGTCTCCAATTGGGAGCCCTAAACTACTAAAATAGGTTAGCTTATAATGGCTACGCACACCTGGACATACACACAGCCTGCAGATATCCTGTAGGACTTGGCCACAGGATTGAAGGCTTCGTCCACCCCCCCTTTCCCCCCCCCCAAGACATTTTGAAGCCTTCAGACTCCAGACCCTGATCCGGGATTACCAAACCTAGATAATACTGACAAGCCAGTCTTCTACACTCAGAAACAATACTCTGGAGCCCCGCAAACTGTAACTTTGAGAATCCTGTGAGCCCTGTGCCTGTATTCACAAAGTGGCAGGGCTTAGCACTGTTTTTATATATACTGTACTACTTACATATACAGTATATATAATGAAGCTAAAAAATCAGTAAGCCTCTTGTCTAGATAGATTCAGGGATCTCTCAAATGCTGGTAATTGGGGGAAAGGGCTTCAATAGCTGAGGCTTTCATTTGAATTTTTAGGGAATTAGTGAAAATGTCTGGGGAAACTGTTCAAGAAAGCCTTTTTCATTATTTTATAGGTGCTTTCCCATTTTGGTTCCTAATGGTGTGATTGTCCATTGCAGCAAAATCAGACTGCAAAATACAAAGTCCAGAAATGACACAGTTGCTAGAACAAAAGTGGGCTCATCATTTTTTAAGGTACTACTTCAGGGTCTAATGATAGGCACCATATTCCCTTACATTAATTAGTGCATTTTGCACAATACTTATGTATTAAATCTGAAGATTTTATTGCACTAGATTGGTGCTCTCTCTTATTTTTTATGTTTTATCTTTGTCTAATTAAGACTCAAGGGCAGTGATATTTCCTGACTACTGCCCCTGCCTGGACTTTTTTCTTCTACTATCCTTGCAGTATTAGTGGGATTGGATGGTGCTTTCCCCTGGCAAAGCCCCCTATGTTGAGGGCATGTGACCTGGTATTGTTCAGGAGGGGTGGCCGCACGCCCACCCACCAAACCCCTTTTCCTAACCAGCCAGGCTGTTGCTAGGATTATGGGTCTGGTGTAGATTTGTAGGGAGACTTTTTAATTTTTTTCCTGCTTGGAATTCCCCTTAAAATCACTACCAGACCCTGATATTTTGGGATGAACTTTACCTACATTTTTCTTTATCCTTGCTGTAGGATGTGCTGAAAAAAGACCAAACACCTTCCAGTTCAGCCAAAAAAAAAAAAAAGTTATAATCCTATACCTACAATTGATCCAGAGGAAGGCAAAAAAATCGAGCAAAGCATGATCCAATTTGCACCTGCAGGGGAAAAAAATCCTTCCTGATCCCCCAAAAGGCAATCGGATATTCCCTGGATCAACTATACCTATAAGTGTTAGTATCCAGTTATATTCTGTGTATCTAGGAAAAAATGCAGGCCTTCTTTAAAGCAATCCACTGAGCTGGCCAGAACCAAATCTTGAGGGAGTCTATTCCACAATTTCACAACTCTTACTATGAAGAAACCTTTCTGTATTTAGAGATTAAATCTCTTTTCCTCCAGATGTAAGGAGTGCCCGCTTGTCCTCTGTGATTACCTAAGGGTGAATAACTCTACACCACATTCACTATATGAACCACTGATGTATTTATACATGTTGATCATATTCCCCCTTAATCTCCTCTTCTCAGGAGAGAATAAATTCAGTTTCTCAAATCTTTTCTCATAGCTGAGCCCCTCCATGCCTTTTATCAATTTGGTTGCCCTTCTCTGTACTTTCTCCAGTTCCCAGATATTCTTTTTGTGGTTGGTGCCCAAAACTGAACTGCATATTCCAGATGAGGTATTACTAATGATTCGTACAGGAGTAAAATGATATATTTCTCTCTGAAGTCTGTACCTCTTTTAAAAAAAGAGAGCGTTTTGCTCATTTTATAAATCTCAGCTTTGCATTGCATGACATTATTAAGCTTATGATCTACCAGAACTCCCAGATCCTTCTCCACCATTGATTCCCCCAGTTGTACTCCCCCTAGTTTGTATGATGCATGCATATTATTAGTCCCCAAGTGCATAGCCTTAAATTTATCAACATTAAACCTCATTTGCCACATAGTTGCCCAATTAAACAGTGCATTGAGGTCGGCTTGTAAGCTGGAGATATCCTGTAAGGACGTTATTCTCCTGCAAAGCTTGGTGTCATCTGCAAAGACTGAAATGGTATTTGTAATCCCAGACTCTATATGGTTTATAAATATATAAGGGTCCCAACACTGAACCTTGGGGTACACCACTGAAAACCCTAGACCATTCAGAGTATGAATCATTAACCCCTACTCTCTGAATACAATCTTTTAGCCAGTTTTCTATCCATTTACATACTGATTTTTCCAAGCCTGTAGACTTTACCTTACACATTAGCTGTGTGTGGGGAACTGTGCTAGCTAGTTTAAGTGAGCTAACTTATCTGTAATTAAGTATGTCCCACGTTGTGCAGGCAGTTGGATCCTATAGAAATCTTCACTGCAGGGATGCACTATCCTCTTCCTTTCTCTACACTTCCAGCTCTGAGGGAGTTAATAGCTTTGGGTCTTCTGGGGTCTTTTAACCCCAGTACTGCTTTTTTAACAGTGTAGATTAAATAAATCTGCAGACATTTCAGGTCTGTAGATACGAAGGTAGGAATTGCAAGATATAGTTTTAATTTTTTTTTTTTTCCTGCACCTCTAGGTGTACCTTTAAAAAAAAATTCCAGAGTTGGGCTTTAAACTATCAATGTAAAAATTGAGTTTTTCCTTTCTGTGGATTGTTGCTGACTTTTCTGATTGTGTGCAGTAAAAACAGCATGCAGGGTTTCATGAAATAAACAGGAAGGTTTCTATAATAGTATTACAGTACGTACAGTCAGGTCCATAAATATTGTGACATCAACACAATTCTAACATTTTTGGCTCTATACACCACCACAATGGATTTGAAATGAAACAAACAAGATGTGCTTTAACTGCAGACTGTCAGCTTTAATTTGAGGGTATTTACATCCAAATCAGGTGAACGGTGTAGGAATTACAACAGTTTGCATATGTGCCTCCCACTTGTTAAGGGACCAAAAGTAATGGGACAGAATAATAATCATAAATCAAACTTTCACTTTTTAATACTTGGTTGCAAATCCTTTGCAGTCAATTACAGCCTGAAGTCTGGAACGCATAGACATCACCAGACGCTGGGTTTCATCCCTGGTGATGCTGTGCCAGGCCTCTACTGCAACTGTCTTCAGTTCCTGCTTGTTCTTGGGGCATTTTCCCTTCAGTTTTGTCTTCAGCAAGTGAAATGCATGCTCAATCGGATTCAGGTCAGGTGATTGACTTGGCCATTGCATAACATTCCACTTATTTCCCTTAAAAAACTCTTTGGTTGCTTTTGCAGTATGCTTTGGGTCATTGTCCATCTGCACTGTGAAGCGGCGTCCAATGAGTTCTGAAGCATTTGGCTGAATATGAGCAGATAATATTGCCCGAAACACTTCAGAATTCATCCTGCTGCTTTTGTCAGCAGTCACATCAGCAATAAATACAAGAGAACCAGTTCCATTGGCAGCCATACATGCCCACGCCATGACACTACCACCACTAGAGATGAGCGAATCGAAGTATCCGAAGTGGAATTCGAGTCGAATATCGGAAAAATTTCGATTCGTGCCGAATCCGAAAAACAGCCTAATTCGGACGCGCGAATCGAAATTTTTCCGAAAATGGCGGCTGACATGTGCGGCGACGGAGCGGGGATGTCGGGGAAGGCGCGCAGACAAGGCGCGCTGCCCCATAATGCATTCCTCAACGACATGTGATCGCATCAACCAATCAGCAGCCAGCCAGCCAGCACTGTGTAATGGTCGAGGTATATATAGCGGCCATTTTGGAAATCTTCATTTGCCTGCAGTCATTGAACAGAGGCAGACCGCTCTGTACTAGGGACAGGGACAGAGTTAGGGCCACAGAAACGAGAATTGGGGACAGAGAGAAGTTACTTAGGGACAGAGAACCATTACTCAGGGACACAGACTTGTTAATGAGGGCCACAGAATCGTTATTTAGGGACAAAGAAACGCTAGTTAGGGCCACAGAATTCATACTCAGGGACAGACAGAATTTTCACTCAGTGCCAGAGAATTGTTACTTAGGGCCACAGAAACGTTATTAGGGCCACAGAATTTTTACTCAGGGACAGACAGAATTGTTACTGAGTGCCAGAGAATTGTTACTCAGGGACAGACAGAATTGTTACTGAGTGCCAGAGAATTCTTACTCAGGGCCACAGAATTCATACTCAGGGACAGACAGAATTGTTACTCAGGGACAGACAGAATTGTTACTGAGTGCCAGAGAATTGTTACTCAGGGACAGACAGAATTGTTACTGAGTGCCAGAGAATTGTTACTCAGGGACAGACAGAATTGTTACTGAGTGCCAGAGAATTGTTACTCAGGGACAGACAGAATTGTTACTGAGTGCCAGAGAATTGTTACTCAGGGACAGACAGAATTGTTACTGAGTGCCAGAGAATTGTTACTCAGGGACAGACAGAATTGTTACTGAGTGCCAGAGAATTGTTACTCGCACAGACACAAAATTGTTACTTGCACAGACACAGAATTGTTACTCGCACAGACACAGAATTGTTACTCAGGGCCACAGAATTCATACTCAGGGACAGACAGAATTGTTACTGAGTGCCAGAGAATTGTTACTCAGGGACAGACAGAATTGTTACTGAGTGCCAGAGAATTGTTACTCAGGGACAGACAGAATTGTTACTGAGTGCCAGAGAATTGTTACTCGCACAGACACAAAATTGTTACTTGCACAGACACAGAATTGTTACTCGCACAGACACAGAATTGTTACTCAGGGCCACAGAATTCATACTCAGGGACAGACAGAATTGTTACTGAGTGCCAGAGAATTGTTACTTAGGGACAGACAGAATTGTTACTGAGTGCCAGAGAATTGTTACTCAGGGACAGACAGAATTGTTACTGAGTGCCAGAGAATTGTTACTCGCACAGACACAAAATTGTTACTTGCACAGACACAGAATTGTTACTCGCACAGACACAGAATTGTTACTCAGGGCCACAGAATTCATACTCAGGGACAGACAGAATTGTTACTGAGTGCCAGAGAATTGTTACTCAGGGACAGACAGAATTGTTACTGAGTGCCAGAGAATTGTTACTCAGGGACAGACAGAATTGTTACTGAGTGCCAGAGAATTGTTACTCGCACAGACACAAAATTGTTACTTGCACAGACACAGAATTGTTACTCGCACAGACACAGAATTGTTACTCAGGGCCACAGAATTCATACTCAGGGACAGACAGAATTGTTACTGAGTGCCAGAGAATTGTTACTCAGGGACAGACAGAATTGTTACTGAGTGCCAGAGAATTGTTACTCAGGGACAGACAGAATTGTTACTGAGTGCCAGAGAATTGTTACTCAGGGACAGACAGAATTGTTACTGAGTGCCAGAGAATTGTTACTCGCACAGACACAAAATTGTTACTTGCACAGACACAGAATTGTTACTCGCACAGACACAGAATTGTTACTCAGGGCCACAGAATTCATACTCAGGGACAGACAGAATTGTTACTGAGTGCCAGAGAATTGTTACTCAGGGACAGACAGAATTGTTACTGAGTGCCAGAGAATTGTTACTCGCACAGACACAAAATTGTTACTTGCACAGACACAGAATTGTTACTCGCACAGACACAGAATTGTTACTCAGGGCCACAGAATTCATACTCAGGGACAGACAGAATTGTTACTGAGTGCCAGAGAATTGTTACTCAGGGACAGACAGAATTGTTACTGAGTGCCAGAGAATTGTTACTCAGGGACAGACAGAATTGTTACTGAGTGCCAGAGAATTGTTACTCGCACAGACACAAAATTGTTACTTGCACAGACACAGAATTGTTACTCGCACAGACACAGAATTGTTACTCAGGGCCACAGAATTCATACTCAGGGACAGACAGAATTGTTACTGAGTGCCAGAGAATTGTTACTCAGGGACAGACAGAATTGTTACTGAGTGCCAGAGAATTGTTACTCAGGGACAGACAGAATTGTTACTGAGTGCCAGAGAATTGTTACTCGCACAGACACAAAATTGTTACTTGCACAGACACAGAATTGTTACTCGCACAGACACAGAATTGTTACTCAGGGCCACAGAATTCATACTCAGGGACAGACAGAATTGTTACTGAGTGCCAGAGAATTGTTACTCAGGGACAGACAGAATTGTTACTGAGTGCCAGAGAATTGTTACTCAGGGACAGACAGAATTGTTACTGAGTGCCAGAGAATTGTTACTCGCACAGACACAAAATTGTTACTTGCACAGACACAGAATTGTTACTCGCACAGACACAGAATTGTTACTCAGGGCCACAGAATTCATACTCAGGGACAGACAGAATTGTTACTGAGTGCCAGAGAATTGTTACTCAGGGACAGACAGAATTGTTACTGAGTGCCAGAGAATTGTTACTCAGGGACAGACAGAATTGTTACTGAGTGCCAGAGAATTGTTACTCGCACAGACACAAAATTGTTACTTGCACAGACACAGAATTGTTACTCGCACAGACACAGAATTGTTACTCAGGGCCACAGAATTCATACTCAGGGACAGACAGAATTGTTACTGAGTGCCAGAGAATTGTTACTCAGGGACAGACAGAATTGTTACTGAGTGCCAGAGAATTGTTACTCAGGGACAGACAGAATTGTTACTGAGTGCCAGAGAATTGTTACTCGCACAGACACAAAATTGTTACTTGCACAGACACAGAATTGTTACTCGCACAGACACAGAATTGTTACTCAGGGCCACAGAATTCATACTCAGGGACAGACAGAATTGTTACTGAGTGCCAGAGAATTGTTACTTAGGGACAGACAGAATTGTTACTGAGTGCCAGAGAATTGTTACTCAGGGACAGACAGAATTGTTACTGAGTGCCAGAGAATTGTTACTCGCACAGACACAAAATTGTTACTTGCACAGACACAGAATTGTTACTCGCACAGACACAGAATTGTTACTCAGGGCCACAGAATTCATACTCAGGGACAGACAGAATTGTTACTGAGTGCCAGAGAATTGTTACTCAGGGACAGACAGAATTGTTACTGAGTGCCAGAGAATTGTTACTCAGGGACAGACAGAATTGTTACTGAGTGCCAGAGAATTGTTACTCGCACAGACACAAAATTGTTACTTGCACAGACACAGAATTGTTACTCGCACAGACACAGAATTGTTACTCAGGGCCACAGAATTCATACTCAGGGACAGACAGAATTGTTACTGAGTGCCAGAGAATTGTTACTTAGGGACAGACAGAATTGTTACTGAGTGCCAGAGAATTGTTACTCAGGGACAGACAGAATTGTTACTGAGTGCCAGAGAATTGTTACTCGCACAGACACAAAATTGTTACTTGCACAGACACAGAATTGTTACTCGCACAGACACAGAATTGTTACTCAGGGCCACAGAATTCATACTCAGGGACAGACAGAATTGTTACTGAGTGCCAGAGAATTGTTACTCAGGGACAGACAGAATTGTTACTGAGTGCCAGAGAATTGTTACTCAGGGACAGACAGAATTGTTACTGAGTGCCAGAGAATTGTTACTCGCACAGACACAAAATTGTTACTTGCACAGACACAGAATTGTTACTCGCACAGACACAGAATTGTTACTCAGGGCCACAGAATTCATACTCAGGGACAGACAGAATTGTTACTGAGTGCCAGAGAATTGTTACTCAGGGACAGACAGAATTGTTACTGAGTGCCAGAGAATTGTTACTCAGGGACACACAGAATTGTTACTGAGTGCCAGAGAATTGTTACTCGCACAGACACAAAATTGTTACTTGCACAGACACAGAATTGTTACTCGCACAGACACAGAATTGTTACTCGCACAGACACAGAATTGTTACTCAGGGCCACAGAATTCATACTCAGGGACAGACAGAATTGTTACTGAGTGCCAGAGAATTGTTACTCAGGGACACCTAATCGTTGAATTAAATAGTATGTCAGACAACATGCAGAGGAGTGGCAGAGGAGGCAATGTTTTAGGAGCGAGCAGACGTGGCAGCAGAGGAAGGGGTCGAGGCAGCAGTATTCGCAGCCAGAGGCCAGTGCTCCCGGTGTCATCCAGCGGTCGTGTCTCCACCGACAACCCTGCCGTCATTGATTGGTTGGCTCGGTCGTCTTCCTCTTCCCAGGTCACCTCTGACACCTACAGCCAACGGTCGGTGGGTACGTCAGACACAACCGTTAGTTGGCATGGCCCGGGACCAAGCCCACTGAAATCACGTGTCCTCTACCTGCCCCTGTCCTTTGCTGTTCCCTCACCAAGCGAAGTATCGCATGCTGTGGGCTCAGCCCCACTGTACAGTGAGGAAGAGCTAACAGAGGGCGGTCAGGAACGGGGGGAGACATCGGCCTTTTCAGCAGCCAAGCGAACAAGTACTGGCGAGGAGAGTGGCTCGGTAGCCGGTCTAGAGACAGGTCTGTCTCCTGACCCAGACGCAGCCGAGGGGGCTAGTAGTGAGGCGGAGACCCTACTTGATGATGAGGAGGTTGATCGCACTTGGCAGCCTCGTCGTCATCAGGCAATTTCTTCCGCATCATCAGGAGAAGAGGGTGGCAGCTTGGCAGCGAGCAAAACAGTCGGTGGGTTGCCCAGGAGACAGCAGCAGGGTCGCATCAGTGTCAGTGGAGCCAAACGTCCACGGAGTAGAGCACCAGCTCCACTGCAGCCTACCACCACGGCCAGTAGTGGTGCCGGTGCGCACGGAGGAAGTAGCAGTCAGCCAGTGAAGAGTAGCGGGGGCAAAGTTTCCTACTCGGTGGTGTGGCAATTTTTCCTCAAGCCGCCCGAGGAAGTAAACGTAGCCGTATGTCGACTATGTGGCCAGAAATGCAAGCGTGGCCAGGGGGCCCATGTTGGGACTACAGCGTTGCGTCAGCATATGCAGCGTCACCATTCGGTGGCCTGGGAAAACCGTGATAAACATACGGCGGTTCTGCCTGCCCCAGCCCCCGCTCCATCACCCGCTCCGTTACTTGCTCCGTCACCCGACGTCGTCAATCGCCCTCTATCAGCCAGTCAAGGCTCCAACACCTCTGCTGAGGGGAGTTGTCGCTCATTGGCATCTTCCGCTCGTTCAGATGCTCCTTCTCCTGCTACTCCTCTTCTCGGATTCCGTCAACAGTCTTTCTTGGAATCCGTATCCAAGAGACAACAGTTTGCGAGCACGCACCCGACGGTGCAAAAGCTGAACGTCCTCCTGTCCAAGTTGCTGGTGCTGCAGTCCCTCCCTTTCCAACTGGTGGACTCAGCACCTTTCCGAGAAATGATGGCTTGTGCCGCGCCGCGGTGGAGAGTGCCAAGCCGTCATTTCTTTGCCCAAAAGGCAGTGCCAGCCCTGCATTCACATGTAGAAGAGATGGTGGGCCAGTCTTTGAGCATGTCGGTCTCTGCCAAAGTGCACGGCAGCGCCGACGTGTGGAGCTGTAACTACGGTCAGGGACAGTACATGTCATTTACGGCCCACTGGGTGAACGTGGTGCCGGCACAGCCGCACCAGCAACTTGGACAGGTCACGACGCTTTTGCCTCCACGTTTGCACGTCCTTGGTCCAGCAAGCATGTCCGCCTCTACCACCTCTTTTTCCGCCGTGTCCTCAGCCGCCACCCCCGTGCCAAGTCCCATTACCCGACCGGCATATCACATGTGCAGGGCGCAACGGTGTCACGCTGTGCTGCACCTGGTATGCCTTGGCGAACGTAGTCACACAGGGGAGGAACTGCTGAGTGTAATGAACAGAGAAATCGACAGATGGCTGTCTCCGCGCAAACTAAAAATCGGAACCATGTTGACTGACAACGGAAAGAACATGGTGTCTGCTCTGCGTCAAGGAAGGTTGTGCCATGCGCCATGCATGGCTCACGTGTTCAATCTGGTTGTCAAGCGGTTCCTAAAATCCACCATCCCACTGCAAGACATCCTTAAAATGTCACGTAAACTGTGCATGCATTTCAGCCATTCCTACACCG
Source organism: Staurois parvus (assembly GCF_062004578.1). NCBI lineage: Eukaryota > Metazoa > Chordata > Amphibia > Anura > Ranidae > Staurois > Staurois parvus. Next base: position 34,309,431 of record NW_028317807.1, read on the forward strand.
CAAAGAACACCCTCATTGAGCTGCAGCGGCAGAACGGAATTCCACAGCATCGCCTGATCTGCGACGTTGCAACAAGGTGGAATTCAACCCTACACATGTTAGACCGCCTTTACGAGCAGCGAAAGGCCATCACCGATTTCCTGATGTTACAAGCGGATAAAGGTACTCCCCTGTGTAACTTAGATGTCAGCCATTGGCAGCTCATGCGTGACACCTGCCGCTTGCTCAGGCCCTTTGAGGAGGCCACGCTATTCGTGAGTCGGCAGGACTATGGGATGAACGACGTCATTCCTCTGTTGCACGTCCTGGAACAAATGCTGTTAACAATGGCTGGTCAGGGTGCGGTAGACGTGGCGCACAGATCTCAACGCCACATGACCCCTGTGGGGGCAGGACAGGAAGAAGAGGAGGAGGTAGAGGAGGACATTTGTGCTCAGGAATTATTGAGTGAAATGGGTGGTTTTTCCACTCAGCGGACAGGAGTGGAGGAGCAGGAGCATCTGGTAGAGGAGGAGGAGGAGGAGACAGAGGACCCAGACGCACCGTGGCAGTATGCTGTGGAGATGGAGGCAGGGAGTCCCTCGCATTCCTTGGCACAAATGGCCCATAGCATGCTCGGTTGCTTGCGTAGCGACAGCCGAATAATAACCATCAGACAGAGGGATGACTTTTGGCTGTCCACCTTGTTGGACCCTCGCTACCGGTCCAAAATGGTGGCCTTTTTCACACCTGCTGAGAGGGAGGCCAAAATTACGTACTATAAAAACCACCTATGTAGTCAGTTGGTCTCTGCCTTTGTGCGCCAACGTCCATCCTCAGACACTGTGGGCCCTGTGCGCTCGCGTTCCGCTGGCATGGCAGCAGGGGAGGGGTGGGGTGGTAGGAGCAGTGGCAGCTCCACCAGCAGTGGCTGCCTCAGTCTGCAGTCGATGATGAGTAGCTTTCTTCACCAGCGCAGTGAGGAAACTACTAACCAGCCGCAGCAGCAGCAGCAGCATCAGGTGGACCTGGAGCAGGAGCTCAAACAACAGGCTTGGGCCTACTTGGACAGCACCCTGCCAACCGAGGTAGACAATCCCCTTGACTACTGGGCAACGAAACTTGACCTTTGGCCCCAACTAGCTGAATTTGCCCTTGAAAGGCTGTCATGCCCGGCCAGTAGCGTGGCATCGGAGCGCGTGTTTAGTGCGGCAGGAGGTATTGTAACTCCGCGGAGGACACGACTGTCCACCCAAAGTGTGGAGAGACTCACGTTTGTGAAAATGAATCAGGCGTGGATTAGTCTGGATTTCAAACCACCAGTTCCTGACACAACTGACTAAATCCGCCATGAATCATGCCTCAAACATGTGCCACTTTCAGGTCTCCTCACACTGCTGGTGTGTTTAATTTTTTGACATAGGGTGCTGGCAGATTACGGGCCTCCTATAGCTGCTGCCAGGCCCCTAATCTGCCATAGGCCCCTATATACCGCCTCCTCATGCTGCTGCTAGGTCCAGAGTCTCTCATGGGTCCCTGTACGGCCTCCCATTGCTGCTGTCTCCATCGCCACACTCTGCTGCCATGTGCCACTTTCAGGTCTCTTCACACTGCTGGTGTGTTTAATTTTTTGACATAGGGTGCAGGCAGATTACGGGCCTCACATAGCTGCTGCCAGGCCCCTAATCTGCCATGGGCCCCTATATACCGCCTCCTCATGCTGCTGCCAAGTCTAGAGTCTGTCATGGGTCCCTGTACGGCCTCCCATTGCTGCTGTCTCCATCGCCACACTCTGCTGCCATGTGCCACTTTCAGGTCTCTTCACACTGCTGGTGTGTTAAATTTTTTGACATAGGGTGCAGGCAGATTACGGGCCTCACATAGCTGCTGCCAGGCCCCTAATCTGCCATGGGCCCCTATATACCGCCTCCTCATGCTGCTGCCAAGTCTAGAGTCTGTCATGGGTCCCTGTACGGCCTCCCATTGCTGCTGTCTCCATCGCCACACTCTGCTGCCATGTGCCACTTTCAGGTCTCTTCACACTGCTGGTGTGTTAAATTTTTTGACATAGGGTGCAGGCAGATTACGGGCCTCACATAGCTGCTGCCAGGCCCCTAATCTGCCATGGGCCCCTATATACCGCCTCCTCATGCTGCTGCCAAGTCCAGAGTCTCTCATGGGTCCCTGTACGGCCTCCCATTGCTGCTGTCTCCATCGCCACACTCTGCTGCCATGTGCCACTTTCAGGTCTCTTCACACTGCTGGTGTGTTAAATTTTTTGACATAGGGTGCAGGCAGATTACGGGCCTCACATAGCTGCTGCCAGGCCCCTAATCTGCCATGGGCCCCTATATACCGCCTCCTCATGCTGCTGCCAAGTCTAGAGTCTGTCATGGGTCCCTGTACGGCCTCCCATTGCTGCTGTCTCCATCGCCACACTCTGCTGCCATGTGCCACTTTCAGGTCTCTTCACACTGCTGGTGTGTTAAATTTTTTGACATAGGGTGCAGGCAGATTACGGGCCTCACATAGCTGCTGCCAGGCCCCTAATCTGCCATGGGCCCCTATATACCGCCTCCTCATGCTGCTGCCAAGTCCAGAGTCTCTCATGGGTCCCTGTACGGCCTCCCATTGCTGCTGTCTCCATCGCCACACTCTGCTGCCATGTGCCACTTTCAGGTCTCTTCACACTGCTGGTGTGTTAAATTTTTTGACATAGGGTGCAGGCAGATTACGGGCCTCACATAGCTGCTGCCAGGCCCCTAATCTGCCATGGGCCCCTATATACCGCCTCCTCATGCTGCTGCCAAGTCTAGAGTCTGTCATGGGTCCCTGTACGGCCTCCCATTGCTGCTGTCTCCATCGCCACACTCTGCTGCCATGTGCCACTTTCAGGTCTCTTCACACTGCTGGTGTGTTAAATTTTTTGACATAGGGTGCAGGCAGATTACGGGCCTCACATAGCTGCTGCCAGGCCCCTAATCTGCCATGGGCCCCTATATACCGCCTCCTCATGCTGCTGCCAAGTCTAGAGTCTGTCATGGGTCCCTGTACGGCCTCCCATTGCTGCTGTCTCCATCGCCACACTCTGCTGCCATGTGCCACTTTCAGGTCTCTTCACACTGCTGGTGTGTTAAATTTTTTGACATAGGGTGCAGGCAGATTACGGGCCTCACATAGCTGCTGCCAGGCCCCTAATCTGCCATGGGCCCCTATATACCGCCTCCTCATGCTGCTGCCAAGTCTAGAGTCTGTCATGGGTCCCTGTACGGCCTCCCATTGCTGCTGTCTCCATCGCCACACTCTGCTGCCATGTGCCACTTTCAGGTCTCTTCACACTGCTGGTGTGTTTAATTTTTTGACATAGGGTGCAGGCAGATTACGGGCCTCACATAGCTGCTGCCAGGCCCCTAATCTGCCATGGGCCCCTATATACCGCCTCCTCATGCTGCTGCCAAGTCCAGAGTCTGTCATGGGTCCCTGTACGGCCTCCCATTGCTGCTGTCTCCATCGCCACACTCTGCTGCCATGTGCCACTTTCAGGTCTCTTCACACTGCTGGTGTGTTAAATTTTTTGACATAGGGTGCAGGCAGATTACGGGCCTCACATAGCTGCTGCCAGGCCCCTAATCTGCCATGGGCCCCTATATACCGCCTCCTCATGCTGCTGCCAAGTCTAGAGTCTGTCATGGGTCCCTGTACGGCCTCCCATTGCTGCTGTCTCCATCGCCACACTCTGCCATGTGCCACTTTCAGGTCTCTTCACACTGCTGGTGTGTTTAATTTTTTGACATAGGGTGCAGGCAGATTACGGGCCTCACATAGCTGCTGCCAGGCCCCTAATCTGCCATGGGCCCCTATATACCGCCTCCTCATGCTGCTGCCAAGTCCAGAGTCTCTCATGGGTCCCTGTACGGCCTCCCATTGCTGCTGTCTCCATCGCCACACTCTGCTGCCATGTGCCACTTTCAGGTCTCTTCACACTGCTGGTGTGTTAAATTTTTTGACATAGGGTGCAGGCAGATTACGGGCCTCACATAGCTGCTGCCAGGCCCCTAATCTGCCATGGGCCCCTATATACCGCCTCCTCATGCTGCTGCCAAGTCTAGAGTCTGTCATGGGTCCCTGTACGGCCTCCCATTGCTGCTGTCTCCATCGCCACACTCTGCTGCCATGTGCCACTTTCAGGTCTCTTCACACTGCTGGTGTGTTAAATTTTTTGACATAGGGTGCTGGCAGATTACGGGCCTCCCATTGCTGCTGCCAGACATGTAATCTGCCATGGGCCCCCGTACCGACTCCTCATGCTGTGACGTTGCAACAAGGTGTAATTCAACCCTACATATGTTAGACCGCCTTTACGAACAGCTAAAGGCCATCACAGATTTCCTGATGTTAAAAGCGGATAAAGGTACTCCCTGTGTAACTTAGATGTCAGCCATTGTCAGCTCATGTGTGACACCTGCGCTTGCTCAGGCCCTTTGAGGAGGCCACGCTATTCGTGAGTCGGCAGGACTATGGGATGAATGAGGTCAAATCGGCCATGGGCCCCCGTACCGCCTGTTCACGCTGATGCTGGTCCCACAGTGTGACCTGGGTCCCTGTACGGCCTCCCATTGCTTCCACTCTGCCATGTGCCACTTTGAAATCTCCTCACACTCCTGCGGTTGTCCATTTTGTCATAGGTTGCTGGCAGATTACAGGCCTTCCATAGGTGCCACCAAGCCCCATATCGGCCATGGGCCCCCGTACCGCCTGGTCACGCTGCTGCTGGGCCCACAGTGTGACCTGGGTCCCTGTACCGCCTCCCATTGCTCCCACTCTGCCATGTGCCACTTTCAGGTCTCCTCACGCTCCTGCTGGTTTCCATTTTGTCATAGGTTGCTGTATGGCCTCCCATTGCTGCTGCCTCCACCGCCACACTGTGGCTCCAAACACTGGTTTTGGCCCCGTGACTGGCCAAAGGAGTGAAGTGTGCAGTGATTCTAAGATCGACGGCACTCATCTGCATGTCATACTGACAGACAGTATTATTTCTCTTCCCCAGCAGACTCCAAGGGCATTTAAATTAAAGGTACAGTGTTCTGCACTAATATTAAGTCTCTCTGAAGCCTAGAAACACCCTTTTTTAAGTTAAATTCACAGCGAATTTATTCGACTCGAATCGAATATTGTCCACGAATTCGCCGAATCAGTCGAATCGAATTTTTCATTTCTTCGCTCATCTCTAACCACCACCATGCTCACCATGTATGGCACTTTAAATCCCAGCAAAAAGCTATTCTTCTCAGTGGACAAGCGTAGCGCTATCAAGCTCCGCTCTACATGTTTCGTCGTATGACATCATCAGGCCAACTTTCCTGCAGCAGAGAGCTGCAACATCTCATGCGATATTTGACCTACCATTCCAGGTGGTCAATTATCTGTGGTGAGTGGGGCTCTGGAGGGGGAGCACTAATTGGAGCACTACACACAGAGAATTGCTATGGATAAGTTTTGCTACTGTATCACTTAATATTCACACCGGGTGCTGATGGAGGTTTCTTTGGGGTTTTTATTAAACTTTACATTTTTTTGGAACTTTTATATGTTTGCACAATTATTGAGACTTTAATATATATATATTGTTTTATACAAATTCACTGCATGCACAGTTTCATGGTATTGTATATGTGCTATTTTTAGCACTATTGTCGTTTAAGCACCTTGTATTTACTTATGGGTTTATTTGGGATTTAGTCACTGGGGAGGAGGGATATAATTGCCAGCCCACGGGACATTATAGCACATGCACATTTGTGGGGACCCTTTGTGTAGTAGGGAGTTCATTCATTTATTTAATTATTTAAAGTAGTTTTTGGGAGAGGCAGTGCAGCGATTTTTGTGTTTGCATGCACACATTTGTTCACCGGTACACATTTGTGATTTTGCTAGCAGCAGCCAGTCTAATTGATCAGTCCTCTGCGCAGGTTATACTCACACACCTTGCATTTAATGTTTCTTAGTAAAAAATATACAAAGCATCAGTTTAAACCAAATATATAAATTAAATATCCTTATAGTTTCCTTTTAAAGTATAACTGAGGAAAAAAATGTCATCTTAATTGTACAGTACAGGACACTGGCAAATTATTAATAGACTCTGGGTTATAGGCTCTTACCTTCAGGTAAATGGACACGTAACTAGTTGATTATTTTCTTTTATTATTTTATCTTCAAATTCTTCAATCAACTCCTCACTGTATTCCAATTTTTTGATTGAAAAGATACTTTTATTGCAGAAGCATCAAAAACAACATGTTACGTGTAATCGGGGTGCATCTCACCCTGTACTGCGACGCAGCGCACCACATAGCAATACAGTTCCAAGCATACAATAAATACAGTCAGGCAAATAAATACATTCGCTCAGCGGTATGATGCCTGACGTGATGTGCACGGAGGATGAATCCCCCGGACCACCACGTCATGCATGACGCCGCTTACCCCAAAAACTGTAGCATCCTAATACAATATACATTTCCTAGTCACTATGTCATGCACTATAACGATAACTGAAAAACACGATCAACAATAGGCATCGGGTGTGTGGGGGGGGGGGGAAGGGGGAGGAAGGGGGAAACACAGGCCCGAAGCTTTATTGAAGGGACAAAGACACGCAAGGGGGGAGTAGGGGGAAGGGGGAAATCTTCAGACGTCCTCTTCCTCCTTAAAGTCCATCAAGGAATAGTCTCTGAGCAGACTGAGGGTCAGTCTGCGGCAATCCTCAATGGACATCCTCTCCCGCTGGAGGGTGAGGCGCTTTCTGGCGCACCATAAAGCGTCCTTAAAACAGCACAGCACCCGCCAGGTGCTGTCAATGTCCTCCAGAGAAAAGGTTCCACAGAACAGTCCATTCAACACCCCAAAGTGAGTGATGGCTGTCTGTGGCACAAAGTCCTTGAGTTCAGGTTCCAGGGCCCCCAACAGGGCCTGAGCAAATGAGCACTCCCAGAAAACGTGGTAAGACGTTTCCTCATGGATGATGCAGAAGGGGCAGTGTCTGTATCTGCTCAGGTTCCTGGCATGCATAAATGTCCTGAGAGGCAGTCCCCCCTGGATAGCCATCCATGCCAGGTCTTTGTGCCTGTTGGTGAGGATGTTGGAAGAAACATTCCTCCAGACCACCTTGCAGGTGTCTGAAGGCAGGCCTGGAACCGACTCCAAAATGTCGCTGGCTCGGATGAGTTTGTAGATCGTCTTTGGCTTCCACAAGGCCGGCTTGACTCCCTGCAGCCCTTGCTCCCTGATGAACTTGAAGGTATCCAAGTAGAACCAAGGAGTGTCCCAGTTGTAGGGGATGGAACTATCCCAAGTGTCCCACCCCAGGGACCTCCAGAGAGGCAACAGGAAGAAGCGAGACATTGCGTTCCCGCCAGAGTCCGTAGTCCGTCTTGGCAAAGTTCTGCGGACGCAGTTGCAAGCAAAGAACACCCTCAGCTGGGAGGCGATGTCGGGCACGCCCTTACCGCCCTTGAGGGGTTCCTTGAACATGACTGCCCGCTTCACTCTGTCCATCTTGGAGCCCCAGATGAAGTGAAACACCGCCCTGGTGATGGCCTTACAGGTGTTGACCCGAGGGGGCCAGGCCTGGGCGAGGTACTGCAACACAGGGAGAATCTCGCTGCGGAGTACCAGTGTCTTCCCTTCGATGGTGAGGTCTCTGAGGCTCCAGAGTCCAAACTCAAGACCTCTCCAAGATAACATTTTGTTGAACTGGAGCAAGCATACTCCTCATGACCTTCCTTTGCTCCTATCCAGCCACAATACAGGGATTATGGTCACCTGTGGAAACCAAGTTCCCCATCAACATCTATGAGCTCAGAACAATAAAGATGGCTCTGCAGCACTCTGTCCCCCTTCTGCAAGGACACCAGATCAAACACTCAACCACCAAGAGGACACCAGGAGTCAAGAAACCCTAAGGGAAGCAAGCCAGACCATCTTATGGATGGAAACTCACAGTTCAGTGATCTCAGTGGTTGATAACCCAAGAGTGAACAGCTGGAAAGGAGACTATCTCAGCCGCCACTGCCTAGGTCAGGGGGAATGGGCCCTCTATACAAATATATTCAACCTGATATTTTAGAAAACTGGGACTCAGATGTAGACATCCTGGCCTCCAGATTCAACAACAAAGTACCTGAGTTTTTGGCCAAGACCAAGGATCCTGTAACACTGGCCTCAGATGCACAGATAATCCCCTGGAATCAGTTCTACCTTGTCTGCTCAACAAGACAGAACAGGAGAAGAAGACTGTGATTCTATTTGTATCAAGCTGGCTGAGAAAGATTTGATACACTGTCATACTTAGACTACTAGGAGGCAATCCCTGGCCTCTCCTTATTCTATCCTGCTTCTCAGTCTCTTGCTTTAAAAGCTTGGCTTAAGAAACTGAGACGTTTCTGAGTCTGTCAATCCTGCCTTGCTAAAAGCAAGAAAGGCCACTTCCAGAAAAATCTACTATTATACCTGGAAATCCTTCTTTGCCTGGTGTGAATACAGGCATCACTAAACTCAGACACTACTCTGTGCCTCACGTTCTGAACTTCCTTCAATCAGGTGTTGACCAAACTTGGCCTTAAGCACTCTGAAAGGACAGGTCTTTTCCTTGTATTTTCTTTTTCAAAAGCCTCTGGCTTCCTTCTTCCTTCTCAAAATCTTAATTAAAGGTGTATCTCGCATCAGGCCCCCATTACAGAACCCTTCCTTGGGATCTCAACTTGATTCTCTGTGACTTGCAGAACCACCCTTTGAACTCATCAGGTCTATCACCTTAGATGATCTTTCCTGCAAAGTGACCTTTCTGGTAGCTATCACATTTGTTAGATGTGCCTCTGAAATAGCAGCTCTCTCTGCCAGTTCTCATTCTTCACAATGCAAGGCAGCCTTACTTCCAAGACATCCTTACTATGGTGGTATCACGCTTTCACCTCAATAAAGACATAGTGTTACCATCCTTATGCCCTGCTTCAAAGCATCAAAAAGAAATCTCTCTTCATTACCTAGACATAGTCTACATCAAAGCAACAGCTTGCATCAGGAAAACTAATTTCCTATATGGCCTCTTGTTAGGGCCTCAGGAAAAATGCCCTGCTGCAAAGTCTACCATTGCTCATTATATAAGAACACTGATCAGCAGAGCTCACACTTTAAGGGACACTTACACGCTCATTCCACCAAATCAGTGAGAGTATCTTGAGCTTTCAAGCACCATTCCTCTGTAGCCCAGCTTTGTAAGGTCTCCACCTGGTCTTCTGCTCATACCTTTTTAAAGTTGTTGTGGGCTTTTGAATCACGTCTCAAGAATATGACTTTTATCAAGACATAGTATTATATGGCAAACAGATCAGCATAACCGGATGTTAAGAGTTAATTTTGTCTTGGTTGAACCACCAAGAATTCTAGTTAAAGAACTGGAGAGAATGGGTGAAGGGATTGTTTTTCTTTCCTCCTAGAGACAATACTATTTTGAAGTTCTACAGGTGATCAAACACCATTATTCAGACTTCAATAAGCAGGTAAACATATACAAGGTCTGGACATGACAATAGAGGAACCAAACTGATTGTCTGAGAGCTTACCCAAACCTTGTAGAGTGTGATGAACCAACAGACCTCTGAAACTATTACCATATACTATTGTTCACCAAGGGTGAAAGCATTAACAATTGTTTACCATGAGCCCAATACAAGGGCCATGCAAATAGAGAGTTTTTTCCCTACACAGAGAAAAATGTTGATTCTGAAACAAAGGGGTGAAATTCAGGACATTTAAGTTTAAAAGTTCACTGTATATCATGACAAAAATATACTACAAAAACAGATTATAAATAAGATGTTATAGATTTTAAACACCACTAAATACTCAGCAATGGGAACTATATATCACTAACTTGAGTATTGAGATGATGGGAAGTAAGATGTATTATAAACTAGCATTAGTTACATGTCTTATCAGGAAACAAACAGGATGATATTTCAAGTAGGAATAACTGAATATACACCTATATTCCATGGTCCCTATTTAGAATATCATAGGTATGATCACTGCTATATCTGGAAAGAGCCGTATATTTTATTCCTGAAATTACCTGAAGATTCCACCCAAGGTATGAGTCATCTCAAATACTCACATTGTTCTGTGATACATGACCGCCACCTGGCGGGCAGGTGAGAAATAGCTTATGTACACACATTTCTCAACTAGCCAATCAGGAAGCTTGGTGGGAAGGTATCTTAGAACAATGGACTAGTGGATATAAAAGCCCATGTGCTTTAAGAAAAGGACCCTCATAAAGACCTCATGGAAAGACCTGACATCTGAAGAAGATCTCTGCTGAAATAACTACTCTTCCATCTTTTCAAACTTCCTAAAACTTTAAACCTCTAAACTTATAACTTCCTACATTCTCCCCTATTGAATCTATCACTTGCCTATATATCAGTCTAAAGGCGTTCCACTGCCAGCTAAATCCACGGGAGAGTTGCCTAGTCTGACGTCCAGGTGTGGTGAGATGTTTATTTGATTTTGTATTAATTATTTTCTCTGTTGTGTGGAATCATAAAATTACCTCAGTGTATCATAACAATATTGGGTAGTTAGATATATGTAGTCAGATACTGTGTTACTGTTAAAAAAATTGTTTATTGCCATATTATAAATTTTTCCATATTTCATAATTTATTGAATATTAATAACCAGAGTATCACATATCAAGGGCTTACTTCTTGCAATCCTATGGCCACGGCGTGCGAGAATATAACCTTTGAGATATTCGAAATTATTAATTATTAATAAATTTAATAAATAATCATATCATTTAAAATTTGTGATTGATGTAATTAATTAGAGACATTATTAGTGTGTCTTACATTGGTAGGATATATTTTTGATTGTGTGTACCAATGTTCATTTATCACCAGTCTTTTGCGTTTTGTGTTAATATATATATAATTTTTGTACATAAATAAATTTTTATATTTATCTATTATAAGGCAAATTTTGTGTGTATGGTACGAAATCATATTGGCTAAAAGAATTCAAGGTATAATAATAAGTGGTGATCAAATTATCAAAGTGTCCAAATTATTGGTTTATTAAATATTTGCCGTATTTTAACGGCTGGAGGCACTGTAATATTTCATCTAAGGGAAAGGGACACGCCCTTTATAAATAATATATATCCTTACATAAACCACCACAACATAAATTTTGGAGGCACTGCTGAGAGCCATAGAAATCGTACCATAACACAAAACGCACTGGTGATTGTATATTTGTACACTTTATCAAACATATATTTTGTATCAAAATGGCATCCAGTAATCACGGATCCACCTCTTCCAAGCATAACGAGGAAAATATGGCGGCTCAAGGCATTGAGCAAGAAGCTATGAAGCCAGCTCGGAAAGCTGCCGGTGCTTGGCAGAAGTATGTTGAAAATGAAGTAATAGATTATCTCCGCAAGAGATTAAGTTTGGGGAATAGCAATAAGGAATTTGTGGATGAAGAGAAAAAGCAGGCTATTAGCACTTTTGAGGACCTGTTCAACCAAAAGGGCCAGGTTGTTGGGTTTTTAATAGCATTTGCTGGAGCAGAAAGTGATAGAAGCCGTGACAGACTTCTCCTAGAAGCTTGGCCCATGTTATGGTTCATGACCGCTGGAGCTGCCCAGCAGACCATGACTCTAAGGGAAGAGTTGTCAGAGGCCCGCCTCCTGTTAGAAAGCAAAAATCAGGACATTGAATCTTTGAAAGGGAAGCTTGGTCATGCCGGTGTTCGTTTAGACGAATCCGAGAAACATTATGATAGATTGGTCGGAGACTTTCGAAGTGCTCAGGACCTATATGAAAGAAACTTTCAGGAATTAAAACAACTTCAAAAGAAGTATCAGGACTTAAAAGATGAGGTGGAGTACTTCAGATCAGAGAGGTTATCTCCTGTCAAAATTAAAGTTCACCCAGGGGATAAGCATGACCAGTCAGAACTTACCTTGATAAAATCTGAGCAGAAAACTCTGGAGGAGCAGATTATAAGGTTGACGGCCCAAATAAATTCTGGGGTCCAAAGACGGACCAACCCAGTCAAGCCAGAGGCTGATGAGCGGAGATACCCGCATCACAGCGAAGTATCTGATAGTGAGTCAGGGTCAGAATATAGGTCACCTCCTAAGCTTTCAAGATACACTCCAGAGCGCTCTGAAGAAAATTATGAGGTTTCATATAGGCAGGAAGGGAAATCCCAGGGGTCATTCAGGAGATATGACACCCCAAAGGTTATTAAGTTCCTGAAGGACACTGTTCCTATGTTTTCTAAGAAAGGGTCCCTTGAGATCACCGAACACATGAGAACATATGAACAGACGTTAGAGATTCTGGGCATTAGAGATGACCACACCAAAATAAAATTGCTGCCATGGGTGTTTGAAGAGAAATACCGGCAATTCTTTGAGACCTTGAGGGCCTATTCCAATCAGTCCTGGAGAGAGGTTAAACATAAGTGCCACATGGAATTTGGGCCTTATAAAACTGTAACCTCTGCCAAGGCTGCGGCCTACAATTTAAAGTGTGGTCCTCACCAAAGCCCTGCAGAATTTCTGGCTGTCCTCAGAAATGCCTATTTCCTGGCTGAAAAGGATCCCAATCCTAACCAGCCAGAATTCAAGACACTATTCTATGAAGCATTACCTGCTTACATAAAATTGGGACTTGCAAAGGATTACAGAAAGGGATGCTCTCTTGATTGGTTGGTGAGAGAGAGTGACTATTTATTCTCGATCCAACAGTCCAGTGAGGGCGGGATAAAAAGAGAACCTAAAAATAGCCCCAAGATGGTAGCAGCCACTACCGTTTCCCCTCCAAATCCAAATTTGCAGGCAGAGAAAAAATCATATGCGGAAGTAGTCCGTGGGGGTAAAACCAATGGTTCCCCTAGATTTGTACCTCAAACCCAACAAGTGAAGGAGGTCCAAAACTTTGCACCCCAAAACCAGTGGGTGAGAAAGGATAGACAAAAGCCAGGGAACTACGGTAGTGGAAGTGAGAAGAATAAAAAGTATGGTAAGGGTCAGTACAGTGATGAGAATCAAAGGAGGCAATGGTATCCTCAGAGGTTCTATTATCCTCGCCAAAACCAACATGGGAATTTTTATGGGAACCCCAATTTCAACAGGCCCCATAATTACAATAAGAATCCCAATTTTAATAAAAACTCCGACTTCCAAAGATTTCCTCCACGCCAAGAACACCCTCAGGCTCAAAGGGGGGATACAGTACCCCAGGCTCCCTTTAATAACAGGGAGACCCCAAAACCTCAGAGAGAACAATGGCGTCGGGACCAGAGCAGTAGTTCTGACTCTGAGTCTCATTACCAGTCTCGTCCAAAATACAAGCGCAAGTATAGGAAAAGGGAGAATCAACAGAATGACTCCTCTGAGCGTATTGGACAAATAGAGGCACAGGTCAGCATAATGGCTGAACAAATGGACAGGCTTGTCACTCAATTTCCATCCAATCCTTTTTTAGGAGCAGCTCCTGTGACCAACCAAGGGTCACAGAATTAACAGGCAACCAAGCCTTAAACCAACAGGGGAGGACACTGAGTCAAATGACAGGAGATGTGTGCCCCGTCCCTGACACGCCTACTAATAGAGAATCTAGTTCTCAGGCAAAGGGGGACCATTTGTTGGTTATTAATGATTCTCCTGCTTTTCAGTGTCCATCTATTGCCCCTAATATAGTCGCGGCATCGGAAGTCATCAGGATTGACAAGCCAGACGGAGCACCAACTTCTAGTTGTGCTTCTGTCTTGAGACAGTCCAAGAATCCCACCAGGGAGGATAAGGGTGATGTGTCCACCACATGCGGTGAGATAAGAGCTAGTCATATGTTATTGAAGGGCCCACAGATCTTCAACCACACCAATTTCATGTGTGAGCTGACTGAATCTGATGGGAGATATTATGCCACGGTACAGGTGCAGGATGCCAGTGATCTTTCGATTGTCGGCTTAATAGACACTGGATCCCAAGCAACCATCATGTCACAGGAACATTTTGACAAAGTGACGAATGTCATGCCCACCAAGCCGAGACTTAAAAGTTTTGACAGCTCATTGATTGGTGTAGGTGGAGACCCGTTACAAGTCATGGGTACCGCCTGGCTTAAACTGAAACTGGGTAATAAGGAACTGAGACACCCCATCATCATTGCCAGCATCTCCCAGCACCACATGATAATTGGGATGGACTTCCTAAAAAGGCTGAACACGATAGTTGACTGTGTGAACCAAGTCCTGTGGTCACAGGTAAATACCCCAATTAAATATGGGAAACTTAAAACTCCCCATTCCCGACAACACTGCCACCTGGTGGAAGAAAGGCCTGGATCATTAGAAATCCATTTCAGGAACAGCCAACTTCCTGATGTAACGGTTATCAAACCTGATGACCATAACCCTATCGGAAGAGATGAGGAACACATTTTTAGAATTCCCCAAGATAAAATAAAAGATATTTCCCTCCAAGATGACATCCTTACGATATCTTTTCATCAGGAGGATAAACCAAGAAAAGGGGGAGATCACACCCAATTCTTGACAGGTATTGAAAGGGTTAACAGCGACTTGTTTATCCCCATCCGGATAAATGGTCTTAATAGGTCAAAATATGCCAAACTAGATTTGAGACAGGAACACAGCTTTGTAAGCCATGGGTTGATAAAACACCTGACCGAAATGGAAATGATCCGTTTCTCCACACCTCAGCGTCATTGGATTTCAGACTCCCTTGATGACTCTGATGATCACAATTCAATGGCTAGGTGTCTCTTAAACGTCACTGTAGGAAATAAAACAGCCACCCATGTGTTCCTAGTCTTGGATAATCCCCAAACTAAAATTTATTTTGGCAACGATGTATTACATCGCTTTGCAATGCAAGTCGACCTAATTAATGACTGTTTATGGAGTCGACTAAAGGGGGACCCCGAAAAATACCAAAATCTGGACTTAGCTTTAAAATCCCAGCAACAGATGCCTTATGCTGTTGAAGTCCAGGTAGCCCAGAAGATTACAATTCCTAAGGGCATAAATAACTTCATACTCCCCATCCAAGTTAAAAAGGGACATAGACTGAAGGGGTCAGATGCATTAGTATGCCTCTCCCATAAAATGCAGGGGGAGGGACTGAACATTACACACACGCCCCTAGTCAACACATATCAATCCCCGATGTACATTTACATCCATAATCTGTCCAATCAGGACATCGTCTTACCCAAAGAGACCCTTATTGGTCTAGCGGTAGAGACTGAATATTACACCTTTGGGGTCACTAACCAGGTGATTGGACTCATCCCCGATGAATATTTGTCGGAGGAACAATTAATTGAACAAACATTCCATTCACTACCAGAGGGTATTTTCACCATAGAGTCCATTTATCCATTCGATTCTAAAGATGGCACCTGTCGAATCGAAGAGACATCAATTGTCTTTGATCACCCAATCAAAGAACAAGAGTACCCCAAAGAACCTGGATGGCAAGAGAACACACACACACATCACATACCCAATGACCTCACCACAAAACTTGAAGAGGCATATGAGATAGGTCAGCCGGAAAGCTTTCCTGGATTCAAGGAGTTAGTGGAAGAGATGGTGGCCCTCGCCGACGCGTGTGCCAGTGATCTCGACCGACAATTGCTCCGAGAGCTTCTCCTTGAATTCCAAGAGATCTTTGCCAAGGATTCTTACGATTGTGGGACTACTGACCTACACATCGCTAGGATCCAAACAGATCCAGATGCCCCACCAGTATTCGTAAGACAGTATAGGTTACCATTAGCTTCCTATGAATCTCTAGCTGAGATTATCAGGAAGTTACATGAAAGGGGTATAATTAGGCCCATCCACAGCTCCTACAACCACCCGATCCTGGGTATATTAAAACCCAATGGACAATGGCGTTTGTGCGCTGACCTCCATCAGCTAAACAAGCGTGTGTACATGTCATGATGGCCTGTCCCATACATAGACCAGTGTCTAGCCCAGCTCCAAGGATCCCAAGTTTTCACAGCCTTGGATTGTGCACAGGGGTATTGGACCATAAAGGTGAGTGAGGAAGACCAATACAAACTGGCCTTCAGTTTTGGGAATCGACAATATTGTTGGGTGAGAATGCCTTTCGGATTCATAAATTCCGGACATGAATTTGCTGTGTTCATGCACAAGGCCATGCCAGACGCCTTCGAAAGGGGGACGTTGGCATATGTGGACGATATCCTGATCAAAAGTACTGATATGGCCAAACACATTACAGAACTTCGGCATGTCCTGGGCCAATTAAAAGCAGCAGGAGTAAAACTGTCCTTACAAAAAGCCCAGTGGTGTCGCACGAAGGTAAACTTCCTAGGCCATGAAGTTACTGCTGAAGGTTTGAACCCACAAAAGAAGAAGGTTGAGGCGGTTCTGAACTGTAAAGTCCCTACTAACCTTAAAGAATTGAGATCATTCCTAGGTATGGTGAACTACTCGCGTAAGTTTATTGATAATTACGCCGAGATAAGCAAGCCGTTGCTTCACCTACTGAAGAAGGATGTCGAATGGTCGTGGGGTAAGAAACAGGAGGACGCCATGAAGGAATTAAAGGAACGTCTCACACAAGCTCCGTGTCTCGGATATCCCGAAGGGGGTAAAAATTTCTATCTAGAGACAGGGTTTACGCAGGTAAGTATGAGTTCTGTTCTTTACCAGAAACGTGATAATGTCAGTAAGGTGATTGCCTATGCCAGTAAAACTTTGTCCCCGGTTGAAGTAAAGTTCAGTGACTGTGAAAAAGCTCTATTGTCCACCGTGTGGGCATTACAGAATTTTCGCAGTTACATTCAGGGAGAGAGAATCATTGTTGAAACGGCACACCAGCCTTTACAGTATTTAAAGAGTGAACGTATCAAGGGAGGAAATGTGTCTAATAGCCGCATCACTGCGTGGACTTTGTCTTTGCAAGGGTGGCCTCTTGAAATTCGGTACAAACAGAACAAGGAAAGTCCAGTAGCCCAGGGCCTAGCCGAGCTCCATGATTGTTCCACAACTACGCCTGCTATGGAGAGCCCGGACACTGACTTTCTGGAAGAACAACTGTTCTCTCCCTACAAGGTTTACGATGAAGAATACTGTAAACAGCTGCCGTGTGTATATGTGGATGGTTGTGCTTTTCATCACAAGGATGGGGAACAGCTCCAACTAGTGGCAGGTATTGGAATCGTTTGGACCCAAGGTGTCACCCCAATTTCTGTGGGATACAAACTTGGACCAAAAAGCAGTCAGGTTGCTGAACTTACTGCAATTCTTAGAGCAGTTGAGATGGCTATAGAGTTCAACATCAAAGAGTGTGCCATCATAACCGATTCCAATTATGTCAGGAATAGTTTTGTAGAGTATTTCCCTAGGTGGAAGCGAAACAACATGAACAAGAGTAATCACAAACCCGTGAAACATGGTAAGCTCTTTTGTCACATCGATGAACTGGTAAGGTCCAATGACATCACCCTGCACTTCAAGAAGACCAAAGGCCACTCCAAGGTTCTAGGTGCCGAGAAGGAAGGGAACGATCTGGCCGATTCTCTAGCCAAGGAAGGGGCAATCACCGGTGAACTGTTAGACATTGATCAATTTTTAGGTACCGTACAGGTTGAAGCTGTCACCAGGCAACAGGCCAGAACAGCTGGTGATCCGAATGCATTACAGTGGAGTCACGATTCTCCTAGTGAGGATTTAATTACTGCCCAAAAAGAAGACCCAATAATTGGCTTGTTTTATAGTCATATAGAAGATCCCAACCAAAATCCCATAAATAAGGAAGTATGTAGTGGGAAGGAGGATTTACGTATCTTAATGAAATCCAAATCCCAATTCTCTTTATACCAGGGATTGTTGATACGAACCTCAAAGGGTGGCGTACAACAATGGGTCGTCCCACTTAAATTTAGAGGTTTGATGCTACAGCATGCCCATGATGCTCCCACTTCCGGTCATCGTGGGGAAAAGATCACGTATGAGATCCTGCGGGATTATGCCTACTGGCCTCATATGTTACGTGATGTGAAGGAGTACTGCCAAGGTTGCCTAATATGTCCCCAATTTCAACCTACCAAGCCAACTCACAGAGCACCTCTCCAGAAGAGGGGGATATGTATGCCTTGGTCAGACCTTCAAATGGATTTTATTGGGCCAGTAACAAAATCTTCACGAGGAAATCGGTATATGTTAACAGTTACATGTTTATTCACCAAGTATGTCGAATGTATACCAGCACCAAATAACAGCTCCGAGACATGTGCTGCATTGCTAATAAATCATGTATTTTCACGTTTTGGTTTACCTCAGAGGATAGAGTCTGATAGAGGATCGCACTTCACTAGCGAAGTGATGGCCAAATTGTGGAAAATTTTAGGGGTTAAAAGGAAATTGCATATCGCCTATCGGCCAGCCTCTAGTGGTGGTGTAGAACGATACAATCAGACCATCGTTAATGTCCTTAAGAAATTTGTTAAGGAAACAGGCAAAGATTGGGATGTCAAACTGCCACTGGTCCTGATGGCGTTGAGGGCTACTCCGAATACAGTTACAAAAATGTCATCTTTTGAACTGATGACAGGTAGACGGATGGTACTGCCCCAGCACTTATTGTATCGCACTACAGATCAAAATTTGATCAATGCTACCACCACACACCAGTACATAGAGGATTTACGTAAACATCTGCAATATGCTTTTGCCTTTGCCCAGCGAAATTTGGAAAGAGCTGCAACTAGTGCTAAGACATACTATGATCTCAAAACCTCCAAGAAGGAATATGAGATTGGTGACAAGGTCTATCTATACAACTTTGCAAGAGACCAGATCAAGGAACGGAAATTCCTTCCATCTTGGAAAGGTCCGTTCTCTATCATTGATAAAATCTCTCCGGTCGCATATAAATTGCAGGTTACCCGGTATGGTGAAATCAGTGATAGATGGGTGCACATCAATCAATTACGTGCTTGCCATCCGAAGTCTCAATTGCAGTTGTTGGAAGACTGAACCCACCAATTCCTATCTGGAGATATTGAGATCATTATTAAATTTCCTTTAAACATATAATTCATCTTTTGCCTTACAGGATCCAGTAACATAATTTTATGTATATCCCATACTTAAACTGTTCATTTTAATAATTTAGAAAGGAAGGCCCAGACTATGACCAGACCGGCGATCGGAGGTGTCAATGACCGGACCCTAGAAGGAAGCTATAATGTCCTGTGGGAAAGACCAGATGCCAGAGATCGATCCGGAGACGATAACCTGATGTCCCAGGCCACCAAGGGCCAGTCCAGAGGAAAAGACCCGCCTAGGAGACCGTCTAAGAGACCTGTCGTGCGGAGGACCCATGGACCCCAAGGTGGATGTGCCAGGCCAGGCCGGCCTCATCACAAGACCAGGATCGTCATCGGAAGTGTCCATCTAAAGACGCCGAGTCAAGTTGAGGAACAACCAGCATGACCGCTGCCATTTTATTATCGAATTTTTTTTTTGAATTTCATTCCCTTCACCGGAGAAGACGAACGATCACTCTAACCCAAAAGTCCCACTCATGTTTTTCGATACAGACACCCCTCTACGCGTGCCTATACCCCAAAAACAAAGGGGGATTTTGTTGTGGGCTTTTGAATCACGTCTCAAGAATATGACTTTTATCAAGACATAGTATTATATGGCAAACAGATCAGCATAACCGGATGTTAAGAGTTAATTTTGTCTTGGTTGAACCACCAAGAATTCTAGTTAAAGAACTGGAGAGAATGGGTGAAGGGATTGTTTTTCTTTCCTCCTAGAGACAATACTATTTTGAAGTTCTACAGGTGATCAAACACCATTATTCAGACTTCAATAAGCAGGTAAACATATACAAGGTCTGGACATGACAATAGAGGAACCAAACTGATTGTCTGAGAGCTTACCCAAACCTTGTAGAGTGTGATGAACCAACAGACCTCTGAAACTATTACCATATACTATTGTTCACCAAGGGTGAAAGCATTAACAATTGTTTACCATGAGCCCAATACAAGGGCCATGCAAATAGAGAGTTTTTTCCCTACACAGAGAAAAATGTTGATTCTGAAACAAAGGGGTGAAATTCAGGACATTTAAGTTTAAAAGTTCACTGTATATCATGACAAAAATATACTACAAAAACAGATTATAAATAAGATGTTATAGATTTTAAACACCACTAAATACTCAGCAATGGGAACTATATATCACTAACTTGAGTATTGAGATGATGGGAAGTAAGATGTATTATAAACTAGCATTAGTTACATGTCTTATCAGGAAACAAACAGGATGATATTTCAAGTAGGAATAACTGAATATACACCTATATTCCATGGTCCCTATTTAGAATATCATAGGTATGATCACTGCTATATCTGGAAAGAGCCGTATATTTTATTCCTGAAATTACCTGAAGATTCCACCCAAGGTATGAGTCATCTCAAATACTCACATTGTTCTGTGATACATGACCGCCACCTGGCGGGCAGGTGAGAAATAGCTTATGTACACACATTTCTCAACTAGCCAATCAGGAAGCCTGGTGGGAAGGTATCTTAGAACAATGGACTAGTGGATATAAAAGCCCATGTGCTTTAAGAAAAGGACCCTCATAAAGACCTCATGGAAAGACCTGACATCTGAAGAAGATCTCTGCTGAAATAACTACTCTTCCATCTTTTCAAACTTCCTAAAACTTTAAACCTCTAAACTTATAACTTCCTACATTCTCCCCTATTGAATCTATCACTTGCCTATATATCAGTCTAAAGGCGTTCCACTGCCAGCTAAATCCACGGGAGAGTTGCCTAGTCTGACGTCCAGGTGTGGTGAGATGTTTATTTGATTTTGTATTAATTATTTTCTCTGTTGTGTGGAATCATAAAATTACCTCAGTGTATCATAACAATATTGGGTAGTTAGATATATGTAGTCAGATACTGTGTTACTGTTAAAAAAATTGTTTATTGCCATATTATAAATTTTTCCATATTTCATAATTTATTGAATATTAATAACCAGAGTATCACATATCAAGGGCTTACTTCTTGCAATCCTATGGCCACGGCGTGCGAGAATATAACCTTTGAGATATTCGAAATTATTAATTATTAATAAATTTAATAAATAATCATATCATTTAAAATTTGTGATTGATGTAATTAATTAGAGACATTATTAGTGTGTCTTACATTGGTAGGATATATTTTTGATTGTGTGTACCAATGTTCATTTATCACCAGTCTTTTGCGTTTTGTGTTAATATATATATAATTTTTGTACATAAATAAATTTTTATATTTATCTATTATAAGGCAAATTTTGTGTGTATGGTACGAAATCATATTGGCTAAAAGAATTCAAGGTATAATAATAAGTGGTGATCAAATTATCAAAGTGTCCAAATTATTGGTTTATTAAATATTTGCCGTATTTTAACGGCTGGAGGCACTGTAATATTTCATCTAAGGGAAAGGGACACGCCCTTTATAAATAATATATATCCTTACATAAACCACCACAACAAAGTTTTACCTGGTGCACATCCAATCTTCTGAAGTTTTTGGCAACAAGGTTCTTGCAGCGACATTCTGAAGTTGGGTTTGTTGACCGTTGTGTTGTTGAGCCTGTTGGCACAGTTCTCTTTGCCTAGTAGTTGCCCACCCTTCTCTGTCTTTGCCTGTGTCCTGTACTGTATGATTAAAACAAAAAGAAATTTTGACGTGTTTGTAAATTCTATAACTTGGAGTACAGTACAGGACACCCTTTCTTCTATTGCTTGATTACTCTGCATTGCTTGCTACAAAACTGAGAATTCATGGAGTGGGGTAGGATTATAGGGGAGGCGTCTAGTGGGCATGTGCTTGCTAGTGTCCAATCACCTGAAGGTATGAGCCTATAACCCCAGGGTCTGTGAATATATTTGCCTTTGCCCCGTACTGTATGCCAAGATATGAAATTTACAAGTCAAAATTCAATTTGTTTAGTTTTAGATGAAGTGGAGAGGGATTAGAATACCTGTCAGGCTTTTTTTGCTGTCTGTGTCCCTGTTAAGGAGATTCACCTTCTGTATTTGTCATGGTGACTGTTATCACCAAAAGTGAAAGTAAAAAAATGCTTAATTTCGAGAAGTCACCAGAACAGAAATAAAGGGGAAACCTTCCAATGGGAACACTAATATGAGGAATTTACCTTACTTTGAAGGAGTTTCTTCTGACTTAATATTGAGGCTATGGGACCTGAAGTGAAGAGATATCCCCCCAATAGGAGACAGGTGGCAAAAAAAAAAACTGACATGAGTACTCTATCCAAAACAAAAAAAAGGTATTGCTTTCAGTTCTGCTTCAAGACTCAAGAGTCTATGGTCATTCTGTAACTCCCATTTAGAAATCAAATACGTAAATATATTAAGGGGCCTAGTTATAAAAAAAAAATTGCCACACTCTTGTTACTTGGAGATTAATACACAAAAATGATTGGCTAAACCCGGAAGGGATTTTTTTTACTTCTTTTCCCTTTTAGCAGTGTAAAGCACTTTTTGATAGATACACAGTAAATTTTATACAGGTGTGTACATCAAACCAAAATGTGGAACAAATGGGTTGGAAAGGGAGAGATAGAGAGACTTTGTCTAATTCAGGGGTGCTCAATCCATGGCCCGGTAGCCACATGTGGCCCAAGGAGCCCTCTGATGTGGGCTGCGACCTTATGCTCTGGGAATGCCACGGCGGCAAGCCCAGATTGTGGGTTGCCCACCCACCATCCCAAAGAATCAGTGCATGGAGCCAGCACTGGCAGCAGAGGAAGCAAGCAGCTGCAGGGGGAGCAGGAGCCACATAAGCCAATGCTTCCTCTGTAGCGCCGGCTCTGGTCCCAGGTGAGTGATAGCAAGTGCACTTCACCTGGGATCTTTCTAGCACCCTAGCAATGCCAGCAGAAGCTGGAATAGAAAAAGAACAGTTTATTAACCACTTGAGCTCCGGAAGATTTTACCCCCTTTATGACTAGGCCATTTTTTGCTGATCGGCACTGCTCTATTTTAACTGGTAATTGTGCGGTCATGCAAAACTGCGCCCAAATGAAGTTCATAATTCTTTTCACACAAATAGAGCATTCTTTTGGTGGTATTTTATCACCACTGAGTTTTTAATATTTTTTATTATATAAATGAAAAGACAGATCATTTTGAAAAAAAAAATATTCATAAACCCCACCTGTGAACTAGTATACCCACTTAAAACAAAGGTTCAAGGAGCTCTTCTTGAAACTATCACGTTTTTGATGTACAATACACCAGCAAAGTAAAATTTTGTAATAAGCTTTGAGAAATGTAGCATTGAGCGTTCCAAGAGCTACTAAGGTCTTTCTCCCACAAGGGGACATACAATGGGAGTTGTGAATCACTGCGATGGAGGGAGGTATAGACTGTAGGATAATCTTAAATAGTGAAGGCCGGTTTTCTGTACAATTCCATTTCCTGTACAATTTTTCACAGAGATAATCCCCTTGAACAGAGAGTCATGAGGATGAGTTCAGAGAGGATAAAAGTTAGATTGGCAGTCTATGTGTCAGTTTGAACGTAATTACAGTTTTGCATTTATTTAAACAATTCCATTGAAATAGTGTAATGGGTGGACTGTATAGAGGAGAAATTTCAAACCCTTGCAAGTTAACTACCTTATACACCCTCCATAATCTCTCTTTAATCCAGCATATAAATCTGCAAGGTACTTCATATCCTGGGGAAAGCTACTGCTGTAGATATGCCTCAACACTAACCTAGAAAAAGAACATTAATAGCGGCACTGTAAGAGGTTAATGGGGATAACTCTGCAGTCCAATATGGGTGAGGATATGAGGGATTGCCAATCATGTTAAACTTGTATTAATTCGACCATACTGTGCTATTTATTTTGGTCATTGGTTTCCCTCTGGTCAGTCTTTTTTGATTTATTAATTCTACAAAGCCTGAGATTTGTTCGGTGAGTGTTTATCCAGGAAATCCAGGCAGACCCATCATAACAAACACAAAAACTTGATTTATTAAGGAATTAATTAAATGTTACTACCTTCCCCATTCTAGATAATGTTCCAGCACTCATTTTACTTTTACCTTGTTCTTGTAGCAAGAAATAGCTTTCAACATCAGGCTCCGAAATATTAATATACAGAGAAAGGTGGGGATAGGAGGCAGAGCTGACAATGGTCGTAGGGATTTTAAGGCAGCAAAGGCATTGTTTATTCAGCTGAAGCAGTAAGACAGAATCACGCTGGTATGTGGTAGATCATCAGTTAGTTTTCAAAGCATTTTTGAAGCATTTTTAGAAGGATAAAACATGGGGAAATGTACATGTATTGAATTAACACAATATATAATGTTTATTTGTGTGTATTTTACATGGGTCATGGATTATTTTATGTCATTTAGTTGCATACTGTATAAAAAAAAAAGAAAGAAAGCAAATTGTCAATATTCAATATTTCCATGTAACAAGATTACATAAGCAATGTCATTAGATGTAATAAGGGATGTTTGATTAAGACATTTCATGGCTGAACTTAAGCTTGGTTGCCCTACAGCGTTCTTTTGCTGCCATAGAAGAGCACAGACATGAGTGAAATAATGAAAATGTCCTTCATGTCTGTGTAGCTACACTAAGGAGTCCATTTATACATTTTTTTCACACAAGATTCGGACAACATTCACCCTGAAGTTACTGTCTGACCTCTTGCATCTGTATCTAAAACCGAAGCAATAAATGTGGCAGTATGCACAGCATTACACAATCCAAATTAATAATATCCAAGGGAAACCTAAACACTTTTGGGTCTCCTGGACAACTTGGCAAAAAAATAACTCAAATGAGAAACTCAGCACAATACGCTAGGCTTGAAGACAGGGTCCCTACATTTAACATATACTGCACAACATAGTTTTTGTGGTGGTTGGCTTCTTCCAGTTTTAAATATTAATCACTTGCCCTCCAGAAGATTTACCCCCCTTCCTGGCCAGGCCATTTTTTGCATAATGGTGCTGTGTTACTTTAACCCACAATTGCGCGGTCATGCAACGCTGCACCCACATGAAATTTACATTCTTTTTTCCCACAAATCGAGCTTTCTTTTGGTGGTATTTGATCACCCTTTTGCTATTAAACATGTCCAGTAAAAAAATGTAAAAAATCTAATTTCGTCATAAATTTAGGCCAAAATGTATTCTGTTACATGTCTTTGCTAAAAAAAATCCCAATTCATGTAAATTTTTTACTAGTAATGGCAGCGATCAGCAACTTATAGTGGAACTGCGGGACTGCAGTGGGCATTCTGACACTGGGGGGAACTGACTTGGTGTCACTGACATCCCCAGTGACACCAATACAGTGATCAGTGCTAAAAAAAAAAGCACTGACACTGTACTAATGGCACAGGGCATGAAGGGGTTAGCATGAGGGTGATCAAAGGGTTAACTGTGTGCTGTATGCTGTTTTACTGGCTGTGCACAGCCATGCAAAGCAGTGTGCACAAGCTGACAGTTGTGCACAGTTCTCCTCCCCATCGGAAATGCTCACTGGGCGCCGACGGGTAATCACTGGCTGGGACCCAGTGAATTGACAGCCGTGGCCGCAAAAGGAGGCGTGGGTTGGGCGCATGCGCGCCTCATACCCGGAAATGTAAAATTTGCGCACATGCGCCACCCTGTAGCAGTATTTCTGCTATAGGGCGGTTTGGAAGCAGTTAAATAAATGTGGGTTGGCAGGCATTATGATTGAAGATGAATTTATAATGAGGGCCTTTTTTGGGATTTTAATTTTTTTAATAAACATTTGAATGTCTAAGTTACCCTTTTTTGGGTTCTATGTACCTCTTACTCTTTCATGTGGGGGGGGGACAGTATCTGGGGGCTACCTTATTTTTCAAGCCCCACCCAAAGCCCCACACCAGCATTGGCCAGGGTTGTGAGGAAGAGACCATTGTCCTCATTAACATGGGCATTAAGCGTTTTGCCATTGTGTCCCCCCTGGCAAGGTTTCTCCTTATATTGAGGGTATGCAGCCTGGTTGGCATGCTGGCCGGCTGTAGGAGTTGCTGCAGAAAATGTGATAGTAACAAAAAAAAACTGCTAACAAATTGCATTTAATTGTCAGCTGCTATTAAAAAACACACACACAGAGACCCCTCCAAAGGTTCACTAAATATTTTGCAGGACCTTTTGAGGGGTCTGTGTGCCATTCTTTTAAATAGAAGCCAGAAAGGAAATGTAATTTGTGGCAAATTAAAACCAGTTTCATTTGTAAGTATCTATACTTTTTTGCACTGGTACATGTTCCCCATGGCTAAGCCAACCCCCCTCCCCCATGCTATATTTGACAAGCTTTGCCTATTAGCCAAGTAAATTACCATTTTTGGTTTAACAGATTCAGTTCTTATTCATTTCAATGGGGTTCGGGTTCAGCATCCAAATCTCTGCAGTTTGCTGAACCCTGCATCTGACCACCTCTAGCTGACTAGAGACAGGAGGAAAACAAACAACTATTTTCTTATTGAAGAGTATAATGTTTGATGTCTGAAATGTAATACTTTCTTGTTACAATGAATTCTTGTAGTCCATTTGCTTACTCAGGTTATATTACACATTGCTTCTCCTAGACCCTGAAGCAGAGAACTATCTGCGTAATATTTCTGTATTTCTCTCCCTTTTTTAAATAGCTTTTGCCTATACACGTCTTTTGTAGCCTTTGTGTATGTTATTGATCACTCACCTTTTTTGGAATATTTAATATAACACTAATTAACCTCAAATTCCATTCTTCTAAAATAAATACAAATTTGAAAAGGCAGAGAAAGCCTGTTGTAGTATGTCCATTTTAGCTCATTTACAGTGGAACTAAACCTACTGATTTAAAGTGGTTGTAAACCTCAGACATGAAATATGAACAAAGCATATCCCTCTATAGTGTGTACTTGTCTCAAGCATTAAGAGCACTAAGTGTTATTTCTGTCTGCTGTTTCATTCCTCTACTATCAACATGAATCACTCCTGACAAGTTTTCCTGATGCCAAGAGAAAAAAAGGTGACAGGGAAAGGATCCCCAATGCACAGTCTGTGGTTGACAGCTTCAACTCTGCTCCTGTGTGCTGTGTGAAGGGGGGGGGGGGTGTCCCTTCCCTCCAATCAGCTCTCAGAGCTTTGCTCACTGAGCGCTGCAGTGTGTATTTCAGCTATCTGCCCCCTGTTTTCTGAAAGCTCAGACAAGCTTTATAAATTCTGGATTTTAAACTGATGTAGAGAAGAGAAGACTGCAGATAAACAGGAACACCTTATGTAGGAGGATTTGTTTAATCTCTGTGTATCAACTGAGGCCAGTCACTTCACTGGCTATATGTAAGGGTTTACAACCAATTTAACTGTTTCCCAAAACAGATACATTCAGTGGATTCCTTGCGTCAGAACTGTTAAAGTTACTCATGTGCTTATGTTAGTTTTCAACTGAACTGTCAAGCCATAAAATGACTTGTATTATAGCTGATCACATGTGCAAAACCATGGCAACTGCAGATCAAACAGTAGCTAAAGATGGCAGCTTCCTTGGTTGTAAAGGATAGGAGGGTTTCGTTCTGCTTTAAGCCGCATGTGTGTTTGAAAACACCTGCATACTAGCCTGCAATCTACTGGAAAATAGAGTTTTCTGACTGTCAGTGTTGGGTCTCTTTCAAACCTGCAAGCTGGCAATGAGGGCAACCTTGGTGTTTTCACGTGTGTGTATAGGAGAAATCATTTTCTTGCATTTATTGGCCAGCATATTGGAGGCATTTTTAAAATCGCAACTTTCTTATTTATCCTTTTTTCTTTCTCTTTTCTTGTACCTGTGACAAGTAGCTTCAAAGTAGAAAAGAATTGTATTGTGTTATTTTTCAGGGAAATTTGTTATTGATTCTTTCATAGGCAAAAAAAAAGTTGCGCAATTGAACAAACCAAGAAAATACAGTGAAAACCATGTATCCACTCATTAAGGCCCCTTTCAGATGGGGTGGACCTGCCAGCGGATCCATTTGCTCAGTGGGAAATCTCTCCACTTATCCCTGCTGAGCAAGCAGATGACAGGTCTGTGTTCGCTCCACTGCTACTTTTTCCTATGGGGCGATTGGATGGAAACGCACCACCCATCCGTTTCCACCCAACCGATCCGCCGGATAGATGGGGAATGGATCCCCATCTGTCTATTTTTGGTGTACAGGATGGGATCGGATGCCAGCGGGTGTCAGTGGATACTTGTGCACTGACATCCGCCGGTCCATAGAGGTCTATGGATGATCCGATCAGGTCTGGCTAACAAACTGACAGGTGGACACAATTGGACTGTCAGTGTGGGGCCTAAAGTATTTCCATACAATAAATCAACAGTTGAACATATGTTTAATTGTATAATAAACATACACACAGTCATCAGCAATGTTTATTCCTTGTGGCAACCCAAATAAATATCAGATGAGCCAGAATGTGCACACTATAAATAGATATAATGGATAATCATAACACGATATTGACAGCAGTATTATATTTTACTTATTACTCCGCAGAGTATTATTTGTGAACAGACATTATTATAAACAGACAGTATATAAGGTAAGCCAGTATTGTGGATTGTGTTTCCAGCCAGGGGAACCAAAGCTTGTCAAATCTTTTGGGGCAGCCTCAGGCCTCGTACATTACCCTATACATGGGAATCACATTGGTTCAAGGTGGGGGGGGGTCTTGAGATTTCCAATGAATTGTTGAAATGTATTGTGTTAGTCAGATAGCAAGAGAAAATTAAAAATGTAGGTGAAACATTTGGAAGTATATTTCAGAAGGCAGCATTGGAAAAAACACACTGTTCTCTTTGTCAGACATGGTGGTCTTTGATGCCTACTGTATTTGTGCACATATAGAAATATGATTTCTGAGTAATTTTATGGAATCATGCCCAATAAAGAGAACTGAGGATTTCTGAAAGCTTGCATCTCAAAATTTACTCAGCCGTAAGAGAATATCAACCAATGTGTGAAAATAAAATATAATAATTAATATAATATGACCACAAATAATAGTGCTCACAAAAATAAATAAATATTAAACATACTATTAAATTAATACCACCACCAAAAAAAATGTGTGTGTAAAAAAAATAATTAAATAAATAAATATTCATTCGTTGGATCCTCTTAAAGTCCATTCAATAAAGTCCACATATCAATAATATATATGATCTTCAATCAAAAGTTAAAGAATCGTCCTTCACCGATATATACTCCAGTGCTCAACACCCCATCAAAATGCAAACTCACCAGATACTGGTGAAAAATCAGCATGTCTTTGTACACTCAATGATTGTGATACACTCCACAGCTTAGCTCTCTCCAGCTGAAAGATCCCATATACTCCACAGATCACATGTGAATAGAATAAATAAACAACACTCGCAATAGTATAATAACGTTTGAAACTATTTATTTCCAAGCAACCCCCATAAAACCGCACTCACATTATGTCAGTACAAAATAAGCATTTGGTTTAAAATCTTTCACAGCAATCTTTCTTATCTCAGTGCTCCCTGCTCCTACAGTGGCATCTCACCAGCCTGCAAAGATGGCATTGTTGCAGTCACGTGGTCCAGACACGTGACACGAAGTTCGTGATGATGTCACTGCTTGATCACGCCCTAACGCATTTCGTCACACAACTTCGTCCGAGGGTGTGATCAGCAGTGAGTGGCAAGAGCTCATATAGAACCGCCCACCTTCTCATTGGTCAATTAGATAAACAACACCTGAATACTATTTAACTAGTTGCCGACCGCAGATAGCCGAATGGCGGCTAAACTGCGGCCGGCCAGTTCTGAGTGGACGTCATATGACGTCCTCCCAGAACGCGCTCTCCTGCGTGCCCCAGGGGGCGTGCACCCGGCGATCTCTGTGATCGCTGTGTCCTACGGACACAGCTGATCACGTGATGTGGTAAAAGGCCAATCATACCGGCCTTTTACCACGTGATCAGCGGTGTCCAATGACACGCTGATCACAGGGAAATGCAAGTGTTGGTTCTCGGCTGCACTTTCCTCACGCTGTCAGATCATGAGGAAAGTACTGTCGAGAACCGGCAGTTGTCAGAGCGGGGATCGGCACCGATCATCAGGGCACTGATGATCAGTGCCCTGATGATCGGTGCCCAGCAATGCCACCTGCAAGTTCCGCCCACCTGTGCCCAGCAGTGCACCCACTTGCTCCGCCCACCTGTGCCCAGCAGATCACCCACCTGTGCCCAGCAGTGCACCCACCTGTGCCCAGCAGTGCACCCACCTGTGCCACTCTGCAGTGTCACACACCTGTGCCCAGAAATGCCACCTACCTGTGCCCAGCAGTGCCACCCACCTGTGCCCACCCACCTGTGCCCACCAGTGCCACCCACCTGTGCCCACCCACCAGTGCTGCCAACCAGTGCCACCCACCAGTGCAGCCCAGCAGTGCTGCCAGTCAGTGCCACCAGTCAGTGCCCAGGGGTTGTGCCAGTCAGTGCCACCAGTCAGTGCCTAGCAGTGATGCCAGTCAGTGCCGTCTCTCAGTACCCATCATCAGTGTCACCTATCAGTGCCGCCTATCAGTGCTGCATATTAGTGCCGCCTATCTGTGACACCTCATTAGTGCTGTCTATCAGTGCCGCCTATCCGTGCCACCTCATTAGTACTGCCTATCAGTGCCCTTTAGTGCTGCCTATCAGTGCCCATCAGTGCCGCCCATCAGTGCTGCCTCATCAACACAGATCAGTGAAGGAGAAAAAATACCTGTTTGAAAAATTTTATAATAGAAACAAAGAAACTTTTTTTTTTCAAATTTTTTGCACTTTTTTAATTTATAGCGCAAAAAGTAAAGCACCCAGTGGCGATTAAATACCACCAAAAGAAAGCTCTATTTGTGAGAAACAAATGATCAAAATTTCATATGGGTACAATGTTGCATGACTGCGCAATTGTCAATCAAAGTGCGGCAGTGCTGAAAGCTGAAAATTGGCCTGGTAAATAAGGGGGTATAAGTGCCTGGTAGGCAAGTGGTTAATATAGAAAGGTGTATGACACAAATGACTGGATAACTTAGGCACCATTGACCTAGTACCAAATCCAATCATTAGCGCCATCTTGTGCTCAATATATAAATGGCAGCAAATACATAATACATTAATAAGCATAATTACAACCATACAATGATTGATTGATATGAGCCTAAATAATACATATACATTAAATCACCTAAATAATATCATAAAAACAAAAAACTAAATTACACATAAACTGAATAAATTAAAATACATTAAAATTAAAGTTAAATTAAAAATCACTAATAAAACAATTTAAATCACGTTCGACAATTAAACCATTCGGAGATAATGCTTCAGTCATATATATCCATCTGGTCTCACATTTAAGTAATTCCCTAATCCTATTTGACCCTCTCCAGGCCCTAGGGACAGATTTTATAGCCCAAAATTTAATAACAGTAAGATCACAATTGTTAGATTTTTTTAAATGCATGGATACACTATGATATTTGTAGCCCTTCATTATATTTTTCAGATGTTCAAGTATTCTAACTTTTAAATGTCTCTTTATTCTCCCAATGTAAATGAGACCACAGGGACATTCTAAGGCATAAACTACATGAGTGGTTTCACAAGTCAAAAATGCAGATATATCAAACTCTCTTCCATTAGATTTGGATTTAAATTTTGTTAATCCTTTAAATTTATTATTCACTATACGACAGGCAGAACATTTCTTACAATAATAAAATCTTTTTTTATTCCAAAACATTCCCACTTGTTTGGGTGGATCCAAATTTTTATGAACTACTTTATCCCCTATAGTTGGAGCCTTTCTATATATAAACATAGGTCTATCAGGAATGATTTTACCTAATACTTTATCCATCTTCAAGACATGCCAATGTTTTTGAAAAATATGCTCAACATCTTTATACTGTGTGTGAAAATTCGAGATGAAACCCCATTGGGGTTCATCATCTGATTCTAATTTTGGTTACTCATTCAAGAATTGTTCTATCGGGATCCTATACACTTCCTTAACTGTATCCTGAAGGTTCTTTTGTTTATGAGCTTTATCTGTAAACCTATTGACAATAATGTCAGATTGAGACAAAAAAATCACTGTCCCGGGTCTCTGCCTCCTCATTGGCTGAGACAGCAAGTGGGAGCCATTGGCTCCTGCTGCTGTCAATCACACCTAGTCAGCCAATGAGGGAGGGCGGGGCCAAGCTGTGGCTCCATGTGTGAATTGAGAAACGGAGCAGCAGGTGCCCCCATAGCAAGCTTCTTGCTGTGGGGGCACCCGACAGGTGGGAGGGGCCAGAAGAGCCTCGGGGGGGCCTGAGAAGAGGAGGATCCAGGCTGCTCTGTGCAAAACCACTGCACATAGTAGGTAAGTATAGACATGTATGTTATTTTCCAAAAATAAAAAATGAACCTTTAGAATCACTTAAAGGCAAATAGGTTGTGCACGCTGCAAGAGCAGTTGCTCCAGAGCTTAGTAAATGAGCAGAAGCTCTTCTGACTTCCATCATCCAATCACGTGCAAGCAAAAATGCAGGGTTTTTTTTTTTCATTTTCCTTGAATGTGATTGGGTATTTTTTGCAAAGTGAAGTTTTACCTAATTTTCTAAGGTCTGGAGCAACTGCTCTTGCAGAGTGCACAGTCGCCTTTTGTAAATCAACCCCACCAAGTCAAGAAGTGTGTTACTGGCCAGATCACCACATGGAATTAAAGGTTAAAAAGCCTTCAAAAGAAAATGTTTTCAGCCATTGGGGTTTAAGCTCAGAAGTTTAAAGTTAGTGTTAAAATTGTGTTAAAATTCAAAAATATAATGGCTTACCTTTTTCCTGCATGTAATTGTACTTGGTGATAATGGCCTTCTCCAGGGACTCCTGTGATAGGAACGCAAGGTTCACTCACTTTGTATTAATGCAGGAGCAGTGTTGTTACCCTGTGCTGCATGCTTCCAAACACAACTGTAAGGTGACATGCCGTCACACATTGGGCATAGGGCACGTTAAACTGGAATCCCCAGGAACTCCTTCTGCACTGCCCTCAGCTATTTTAATTGACAGCAAAATGGCTTGGACAGCAGGGCCATGTGCCTAAATCTAAGGTACGCTCAGGCTGGAATGGTAGATGCCTGATACAGCCAAGGAGATGTACACAGAAAAAGTTAAGTTAAAAAGCTAAAAAACACTTTAAAAATGCAATAGTGATTAGTTAATGCAGCTATTTTAAATTAAACCTTTTTACATTTAGGTTTATTATAAATTTGAATTAAAGTAAAAACTTTAATAATTTTACAGATGGATTTATAATGCCAAAAACAGATAAGAGCGACACCAAAGGGCACATTTGTGTGGTAAAAACAGCAAGACATATATTCATTAATGCGGTACATTGAAAACTGAGATTTAACCTACAGCAAGTAGGGATTTGTTAGCTAATTGGTATTATTATTTATTACAGGTATTTGTATAACACTATCAATTTAAGTGATGCTTTACATATAAATTGGTATAGTCACATCAGACCCTAGCCCTCAAGGATCTTAGAATCTAAGGTCCCTAACTCACATTCATACATACAAATACTAGGGCCAATTTAGACAGGAGCCAATTAACCTACCAACATCTTTGGAGTGTGAGAGGAAACCCATACATGCACATGGAGAACATGCAAACTCCAGGCAGGTAATGCTATGGTTGGGATTTGAACTGACAACCCTAGTACTGCTAGACAGATGTGCTTACAACTTAAGCATTGCACTGTCCATATCACTTGATATCATTTTTGTACTTTGTTACATGAACTCCAAAACAGACCACTAAGCACAAAATGAAAGAATGACATTAAAACTAAAGTTTTGATAGAAAAAAATGACTATTGCTTTATTGACCTAACCTACCTATAATGAAACACAGTATGTCCCCGGTTGTGCAGGCAGCTGAACCCTATTTCTATCATTCAACATGACATTCATCATTCATTGAAGTACATACCAAATATTTGATAAAAATCCCACACATGAATATAAAAAAGAACTTACAAAATTAATAAAATATGGGAGTAAAAAAAGTATCTTGAATGATAAAGAAGCTAAATATTTAGTATCATCCACTTGTAGATTACCTATCATATACTCCATACCCAAAATACACAAAGATAATATAAATCCTCCAATAAGACCAATCATTAATGGTATTAATTCACTTACAGCAAGGCTAGGAGAATATATAGACCAATATCTTCAGCCATTAGTAGAACAAACTAAAGCGTATCTGAAAGATACTAGACATATTATATTACTTACACAAGATCTACACATTAATGAAAACACACAACTGAGTACAGCGGATGTCTCATTGCTCTATACGATTATAGATCACGAGGGAGCCATAAAAGCGGCAAAATGGGCTCTAAATAAGTACTCTTCCCTACATATAAAACAACAAAAATATCTAATAAAATGCCTAGAATTCTGTTTAAACCATAACTATTTTTGGTATCAAAATAATTACTACCTACAGGTGAAAGCGGTGGCTATGGGCGCTCGTTTCGCCCCGAGTATAGCGAATTTGTATATGGCACAATGGGAAGAGGAAGAAATTTTTCAAAATCAGAGAAAAGATATATTATTATATCATAGATTTATAGATGATCTGATAATAATATGGAATGGAGACGAAACAACATTATCTAAATATTATGAAGACCTAAATAAGAATGACAGAAATATCACGCTGGAACATAAGTAATAAGGAGGTAAATTTTCTAGACATATGGTTGATAAATAATGGTTCCCGTATATATACAAAAAATTATTTAAAAAAAAACAATAGAAACGCATGTATATCCACCAATAGCTGTCACTACAAACCCAGGATTAAAAATATCCCAAGAGGACAGTTTATGCGTCTGAGACTAAACTGTACTAATCTCACAGATTATAGGGAACAAAGTAATATTCTAACGAAAAGGTTTATTGATAAAGGGTATAGGAGTGAAGAAATACAGCAAGAGAAAAAACAAATATAATTACTAGATAGAAAAATTCTTTTGGAAAATAATAAAAAGATAAACACGGAAAGTACGAATGTATCTATGATAATGCCATTTAACAAACAATTTAGGGGTATACAAAAAATTATCAACAAACATTGGAATGTATTAAAATTAGACAAGGATCTAAAGAACATCATACGAGATAAACTGAGGTTTATATATAAAAAAGCCCCAAATATTAGAGATAAAATAGTTAAAAATATTCTAGATCCACCAAGCATGAGTAATACATATACATTCTTTCAGGGTGTTGGTTTTTACCCATGCGGTAGGTGTTATTGCTGCAGAAGAACTAAGAGTAATCCTAAACGCAGGTCACAGTTCCAAAATCCTAGTAATGGTAAAACCTATAAAATCAAACAATTTAAATCCTGTGACACAAAAGGAGTTGTATATGCTCTAAAATGTCCGTGTAACATGATATACGTATATTAGTAGAACAAAAAGAACCTTGAAAGAACGAATCAAAGAACACGTTTACAACATTAATAAAGGTTATAAATACCACAATGTACCTTTACATTTCCTTCAATTTCACAACCAAAGAGTAGATAAACTTGAATTTTGGGGCATTGAAAAACACAGTAGACACTGGAGAGGAGACAATTTAGTAAGGGAAATCAGTAAAAAGGAGTCCCATTGGATATATGAAATGGACTGTCTGGTCCCTAAAGGCCTAAATAAAGAGTTTGATCTTTCATGCTTTATAAGTGATTACTAGAATATATATGTCCCTATGGTACGTCTTTTCGGTTTTTAGTTAAGGGCATAGAGAGGCAGTTAGTTACGTTTAAGGCGTATAAGTCAGTGTGCGGGCCATGGGTGCATGCAGAGATTGAATAGTAATACTAGGATTGAATATTCATAATAATATAAATAGATCCTATGGTTGAAGATTGATGATAGCATATAAAATGCAATATAGTCCTTATTAATTTTATATTAGTATGTATTTGCTCCTGTGAGGATAGGTGTATTCATATATACAGTTGCAAGAAAAAGTATGTGAACCCCTTGGGATTACGTGGAGTTTTGCATGAATTGGGCATAAAATGTGCTCTGAACGTCATCGAAGTCACAACAATAGAAGAACACAGTCTGCTGAACATAATACTACACAAACATTAGATGTTGCCATGGTTTAATTGCACATAACATGTAAACATTCACAGTGCAGGGAGGAAAAAGTATGTGAACCTTTGGACTTAATAACTGGCTGACCCTCCTTTGGCAGCAATAACCTCAACCAAACGTTTCCTGTAGTTGCAGATCAGACCTGCACAGCGATCTGGAGTCATTTTGGACCACTCCTCTTCACAAAACTGTTTCAGTGTAACAATATTCTTAGGATGTCTGGTGTGAATCTCTCTCTTAAGGTCATGCCACAGCATTTCAATCGGGTTGAGGTCAGGACTCTGACTGGGCCACTCCAGAAGGCGTATTCTGTGCTGTTGCAGCCATTGTTTTGTTGAATTACTTGTATGCTTTGGGTCATTGTCCTGTTGCATCACCCATCCTCTGCGGAGCTTCAGTTGGCGGACAGATGGTCGTACGTTTTCCTGCAAAATGTCTTGATAAACTCTGGAATTCATTTTCCCATCAAAGACAACAATCCATCCAGGCCCTGAGGCAGCAAAGCAGCCCCAAACCATGATGCTCCCTCCGCCATGTTTCACAGTGGGGATGAGGTTTTGATGTTGGTGTGCTGTGCCTTTTTTTCTCCACACATAGTGTTGTGTGTCCTTCCCAAATAACTCAATCTTGGTTTCATCTGTCCACAGTATATTTTGCCAGTAGTGCTGTGGAACATCCAGGTGCTCTTTTGCAAACTTCAAACGTGCTGCAATATTCTTTTTGGACAGCAATGGCTTCCTCCGTGGTGTCCTCCCATGTACTCCATTCTTGTTTAATGTTTTCCTTATTGTAGATGTGTCAACAAAAGTGTTAGCATGTGCCAGAGATTTCTGTAGGTCTTTAGCTGACACTCTGGGATTCTTCTTTACCTCATGCAGCATTCTGTGCTGTGCTCTTGCAGTCATTTTTACAGGACGACCACGCCTAGGGAGAGTAGCAACAGTGCTAAACTTTCTCCATTTGTAGACAGTCTGTCTTACCATGGACACATGAACATCAAGGCTTTTGGAGATACTTTTGTAACCCTTTCCAGCTTCATGCAAGTCAACAATTCTTGATGGTAGGTCTTCTGAGAGCTCTTTTCTGCGAGGCTTGGTTCACATCAGACAGTGCTTCTTGAAACCAGTAAACCCAAAACAGGTGTGTGTTTTTTAAGGGCAGGACAGCTGTCAGCAACACATCCAATATCATCACACTGATTGGAGTCAAGGTTGGCTCACTCCTGGCTCCAATTAGCTCTGGGAGAAGTCATTAAGCTAGGGCCTCACATACTTTTTCCTCCCTGCACTGTGAATGTTTACATGTTATGTGCAATTAAACCATGGCAACATCTAATGTTTGTGTAGTATTATGTTCAGCAGACTGTGTTCTTCTATTGTTGTGACTTAGATGACGTTCAGAGCACATTTTATGCCCAATTCATGCAAAACTCCACGTAATCCCAAGGGGTTCACATACCTTTTCTTGCAACTGTATATATATGTGTGTATGTTCATATAAATGTATACATATATATATATATATTTTTATTATTTTTATTTTTTACTTTCATGAATTCCCATTAAATATATTTATTGAGTAATTTATATTTATATATTGTTATTTTTTAATTATTCTGTATACTTATGAGTGTATGTGACCGACTTTCTTCCCAAATATTGCGGACACAGCCCATATAACCAGTAGATATAGGGTTGATAACCAGTGGACGTAATAGTTACAATATATGTAAAAATAACATCGCAGTTGGCAACATTGTCTCAGGTTCACAGACACAGCTGCCCTTGATGATAGCTATAGAATTATGGCCCCAAAAAGATGGCCGCGACCATACAAACTTCAAGAAAATGGCGCCGAATAGTATAAAAGAAGTCTATGCAAGGTGATCGTCCTATCATATCCCCCGGAAGAAGCCACTTGACCCTGTGGCGCAACGCGTTGGGGAGGGGCATTGACATCACCACGGCAACCCAACTTCATGGCGAGTATAGACTGTGTATGCAGTTACATGGAGGAAGCCTGTCACATCCTCACAGGGGGATTTTATATACTACAAAGCGCTTTTTTACTTCACACATGTGAGTGCATTTAGAGAGCAATAAAAACACTTTTTATAAAACGATAAGGCACCATATCTTTCTTTTTTTCCCCACTATACTAACAAGGAAACAAGGGGAATGGAAGCCTTTACAGCAATGTAAGGAAGCTTATACCATCACGCTCCTATTAGAAGCAACCTACCCAGAAAAATCCAGGGAAGCTCCAGGGGATTTCAACCATTCTAATCATATAAAAGCTATGTTAGCCTAGCAATAGGCTAACAAGGAGGTGAGCTCATATAAGTGATAAAATTCAAGCAAGGATTCCACCATAGATATTTTTTGGACATTATTATATTATTTAAATTTATTGTTTGTACACATTTTTAAAAATAATTGTTGTTGCACATTTTTTATTTTTTATTCTTTATTTATATATTATTTTTTTTAGAATCATAGTTTATTTTTTTTTATTTGCACTTATATTATTTTGTTGCACAATTTACTGATTTAATAATTATTTTTCTTTATGCACATATTGAATATCACTTTTATTGAATGTAAAGGTGTATCTTCTCGGATTGAGGTAGCGTTTAATATTACTATTATTGCTATCCAGTATATATTTAAGCCACAAACATGGAACATCTTTACTTGTTTTTGTCCACTAAAACAGAGATGATATGCTATTGACATGATGATTTTTTTTTTTTTTTTTGCAATGCCTATTCCTATCAATAATTGGAACCATTATGAATGCACCTTTACACCTTTTTTGCGAGCAATGCATAATTTGCTTTTATCAGACCGCTGTATGAATGGTATCTGATTACTATCAGTTCCTTCTAGTTCAGTACTAAGGTGTTATTAAAATGTAAAACACATGATCAGAGGGGCTGATATATCCAAGAAGATCTATGGGTAGCAGCTGCATTATTACACTCTAGAGGACTGACTGTACTGCCGCAGCTCTCCTCCTGCTCTCCCCCTCTCCCCACCTGTGTTGGTTTAGCTGCTGCCTGTGCAGTTTTGCAGTCAAACACTGAGCATCAAGTGATTTCAGCACGGTCTTCAGTTGGGAAAAATGAGGGATCCGCAACCTGCAGAGAAATCTGCTCTGCAGAAGGATGGATTTGATCCTAAGGCAAAAGGTAAGGACATATAAACAGCAAACATAGGATTTATGTGCTTCAACTGTACATTTATACCCATGCAGTAATGAACCCATTGCATTTATAGCCATACAACCTTCAGTTCACAAAAGGACATTAGAATACACAATTCTTGAAAAGCAGAACATTCATCTCTCAATGCAGTTGTATTTGAATCAAGCTAAAAGGACTCGCTTCTTATTATTAAATCCTCTATCTATCTATCTATCTATCTATCTATCTATTGTACATCTTTATATCTATCTATCTATCTATCTATCTATCTATTGTACATCTTTATATCTATCAATCTATTAATACTATTTATCTTTCTATCCATCTATCAGGCTAGCTGTCATCTCTATCTGTCCATCTGCCTTTCTGTACATATGAAATGCCACAATACCATGCTTCCTTTGTATATTGTATGTGTAGCATAATTCTCCCAGGCTACCTTTTTGACACAATAGATGTCACACTGTCTTCTATTCATGTGTAGACAGATGGCACCAATCACACCATTTGTGCAATGCCTTTAAAGAATATCACCAGTTGCTTACACTGATTGCAGTGCTAGTTAGCCAGCAGTAAATTAGTATTGATGTAACCTACCTTGGTTTCCATTTTAATGCTGTTGTACTGTATATACAATTTATAGAATTCTTGTCAGCTCTGTAACAGTTCTCTTTGAGTGTGAATTACGTTTATGACTTATGAATATCTCTTTTCTAAGACATGCATTGGGACTGTAAAATGCTATTAGAAAATAATTTTTTACTACTGTATTATTTCAAACTTCCATTTTTATTGGCACCCTAAATCACTAACACTTGTGCATTTTCATGCTCTTGGCAATTTTTGGGAAGGCTACCGTAAAAATGTATGGGCATAGAATTCTGAGTATCAATTTTGCATTCTTTAGTGGAGTGGATGGTACGCTGTAGCATCAATGAGATAATGAAGGTTATATTTGTAAATAAGGTATGCAGAGAAAATAAAAGGAAGAACTTCCTGTGCTAGGAATGGGTCCTATTCAACAAGCTGCTGGCACAAACCCCCTTACCAAAATGAGTAAATATACATAAATATAAAGTGCAGCGCTATCCCTAAACTTACTAAATGAATAAATATAAAGTGCAACCTAACTGTGCAAAATATAGCAGTGCTCTAAATAATACCACAAGGTACTAAACCTATGTGCAAAATGTGCAATTACAAAAAAGTGCAACCCGTGTAATCCCAAATGGAAAAAATAAAGTGACAATTAGTGACAATTACTAACAAAAATCACTGCGAACATCTGTTATATGAAAATAAGTCCATAAGGAAAAAATATAGTGTCCAAATACAACATAAGGAACTCTCAATCTTCATGCATGTGATCACACGTGTCCACACTGTGTGAATCCAAACAATAGCTGTAATGGCCCCTCACCTCCTTGCCAAGACCCCACAGGGTCAGCTTGCTTTAAAACAGGACACCACTCTGATGACTCACCGGGTCCTCCCCCGCCTCTTACACTCTATCAGCAGCCTCCTCCTCGGTTCATATATAAACAAAAGCTCACATAGTGTAATACTGTTTATTCTTCAAATGAATATATAATAAAATTGCCCACTCACATTAAGATTCTTCTAATTACAAGCCTTCAATACCCCATGCTATGAATCTCCTGCATGGGTATTTTGATACAGGGATTTCAAGTATGGCCGCCACGCCGGAAATGATGTCACTGCGCTCCCAGAATCCTCCTCGCGTACTGACACGTTGCGTCACGGTAACACGTGACTTCCTCAGGGTTCCTGAGGATGGAATGGAGGAATGGAGTGGATGGTACGCTGTAGCATCAATGAGATAATGAAGGTTATATTTGTAAATAAGGTATGCAGAGAAAATAAAAGGAAGAACTTCCTGTACTAGGAATGGGGCCCTATTCAACAAGCTGCTGGCACAAACCCCCTTACCAAAAGGTAGGTCCTAAACCTATGTGCAAAATGTGCAATTACAAAAAAGTGCAACCCGTGTAATCCCAAATGGGAATAAAGTGACAATTAGTGACAATTACTAACAAAAATCACTGCAAACATCTGTTATATGAAAATAAGTCCATAAGGACTGCACTTTATATTTAAGGTATGCAGAGAGGATTCTATACTGAGCAGTCCAAAATGTGTAGAATCTGCAAAAATTACAAGGAAGAATAATGAAGTAGAAAGAGTGGTAATGTTAGAGAAGTCTGTCCAGCATACTAAGTGTGTGATGTGTGTTATTGGGAGGGGGAGTACAGATGTATATGTTGACGTGTGTGGCGAAAATAGATGTGCTATGGAGATATCTAGTGGTGGGGGCAGCAGAGATTGAGGAAAATGAAGCAAGATCTATGATTATGATGTGTGAACCTGCAGTGAGTCACACTATACCGGTGTGAAGAGCAGACGTAGCAGTATCATGGGTGATTATTGTGTTGGATCATGTGATATGATAAAAAAGTAGCTGCAATATAGAAATAATGAGGACTTGTGTGTTACAAAATATATATATATATATATATATATATACACATACTGTATGCGTGTTAGCCAGTGCTACCAAACATTTTGAAAGTGCTTCACTGAGATTGGAAAGGTTTTTTACAGGCATTCAGTACGACATTTCCTGTGAAACTGCTTGTAGTCAAGCATTTCGAGTGACTATAAGGGAGTTGTTTTGGAAATGTTTTTTAATGTAATGCTTCTCACAAAAACATTATGATGTGAAAAATTCTTGAACAGCAAATCTTCAAGAGGGTGGCAAACCATTTCTCATGTTCTTACTAAGTGAACATTATTTCTTTGTGAGCATGCAAATGTAAAATGAATTACAGTTTCTTTTATTCACACAAAATGTTAAGAGTTAGTAAATAGGGGGTCAAAGGCTAGGTACCTACAAAGTGGCCTTGGATGGATTTATTTATTTATCTATTACAGGTACCTAACCACTTGCTGCCTGGTCACAGTAGATTTGTTGTGACCTGGTGGCAGCTGCAGGCTAAGCAATGTAAATAAACGTTGTGAGCCTGCTTCCGGATTTGGGGCACAGGCCCTCCCGCTGACCCGAGCTGCAGTTGGACACAGCAAGATTTTGTCAGCAAGTCCAGTCCTCCCGTCCCATGATTTATGGCTGAGACCTATGGATCGGCTGTGTCCTATTATAGCCCAGAGTATTTTGTCTACAAACAACACAAAGAATACAGAGCAACAACACTGTACATAGTGATCTGCAAAGCAGGGAGAAAAAAACGCCATGTCTGTTAGTAAAAGCTGCACATATCATATACATTACACTTGTTAGACACACAGTTAACCCTTTGATTGCCCTATTGGTGTTAATCCCTTCCCATCCAGTGTCATTAGTACAGTGACAATGTACAGTATTAGCACTAATCACTGTAGTAGTGTCACGCGGCCAGCACAGTGGCTAACTGGTTAGCACTTCCACCTAGCAGCTCTAGGGTCATCAGTTCAAATCCCAGCCATGGCACTACCTGCTTGGAGTTTGCATGTTCTCCCTGTGACTGCGAGGGGTATTCCAGTTTCCTCCCACACTCCAAAGACATGCTGGTAGGTTAGTTGGCTCCTATCTAAATTGGCCTTATGTATGATTGTGAGTGGGGAACCTTAGATTCTATGCTCCTTGAGGGTTAGGGACTGATGTGAATGTACAATATATGTAAAGCGCTGCATAAATTGACAGCTCTATATAAGTACTTGCAATAAATAAATAAATAGTGGCTGATGGCACCACTTACTTCTTAGAAAGGTCTGCAGCATCCTATCTCAACTGTAATAAAATTTCAATTATGGACTTAAACTTCATTGTTTTCCTACTATTTAAAAGGCTGTTATCTTTTCACAATGCCACTCCAGAGGTTGACTACATTGGCTGTCAAGCTACTTTTGCTGCTCCCCCAAGTTACCCTTTGTGGATGATTTTTCACTTACCTATGTATCTCTCCCAGCTATTTTGGAGAGACTGTTTGTTGTTTTGCTTACTATATACCTTTTACTGGTGACTGACGAGCTGCAAGTAAGACTCAACTTGCTTACCCCATGCCGCTCTTAATTGTCTTAGAAGTCTTAGAAATTACAAATGCATACTACTGTTTCCTTCCCATAATGATATTTCCTGATTATTACCATGTGGAGTATACCAAATACTAACTTTATCTCCTTGAATGTGTCCATGACCGAATTAAAAGACTTGTTATAATTTGTC
This sequence comes from Staurois parvus, assembly GCF_062004578.1. Taxonomy (NCBI): domain Eukaryota; kingdom Metazoa; phylum Chordata; class Amphibia; order Anura; family Ranidae; genus Staurois; species Staurois parvus. The sequence goes on from NW_028317807.1 coordinate 34,353,271, forward strand.
AGCGGTCTGTCTTCAGGAGGCATATATTACTAAAAATTGTGCATACTTCTTTAAAAAAAAAAAGAGCACTTCCAGCATTCTTTCCATTATTATAATACCAATTACTTGCATGGAGTAAGCATCCTTTTTTCTGCAGCAGCCCCTGATCTACCACAAGGTAGATATCTGTTTATGGTTTGCATTATTTACTCCCATTACTTGTATTTTGGCCAACATTTACATTCCCCCCATACAGTCCTGAGGTCCTAAAATGTTTTGCTCTATTTCTGGCAGACACGTATAATCTTCTTTTTATTGTATAGAGAGACTTTAATAACATACGAAACCCTTTACCTGACATACACTATTCAATAGATTGCAAACCCTCAAATAGCACACACAACTAGGTCTTAGGGATATTTGGAGGCCACAACATCCTGAAGAGAGAAAATACTCTCCTTTTTTAGGTGCCAAATGATTCTCTCCAGGAAAGATCTCTTACTAGGTAATAATACTACATTCTTGACTACTATACTACAAAAGGCATGTTGGACCATGTATGGCCAGCTTAACCCTGTTTAGCCACTTGCCACTTCCACATGGTAGAGTTACTGTGGTGGGGCGACACGTGAAGGGTCAGTCTCATATATATATACATGATTGATCCTGTACCTGTTTGGAAACTTGCAGTGCGCCTGCTGGGGGGAGCAGCATGTCCTCCCTGTGACCGCTGTACCCACTAGACACAGCAGATCACTGTTATTTATAACCAAGTATCATGTGATCGCTATGATTGGTCATAACGATCACATGATAACAATGTAAATAACCCTTCATGAACGACTTTCCATCCATGAAGAGGTTGCTTACTGTTGTGAACAGCAATTGCATGGTACCTGGGTAACTGTACCATGCAATTAGCTTAGCCAATCACATATCACAATCAAAAGCAAGCTGTCCATTAAATGGTTAACCCAATCATGACAGCTAAAGCTATTGCCTATACAGCGATCTTCAAAAAAAATCCCTGATCACCCCCCTAGAGTAGTACAGTATTACTTTGGTGACAATGAGCTACTCTGATGACAGGGTAAAAAAAAAGTTTAAAAAAATAAAAAAAGTTTTAAAAATGTAATAAAAAAATATTTAAATGTATTTATTTATTTTACCATACTGTCAGTATCCCTGATCACCACCACACCAATCATATGATGACGCTGTACTGCGCAGGTGATAGTATGTAAAAAAAAAGAAAAACATTTTTTATTGGTCATTTTCCAAAAACTTGTCCTGCCGTTTTAGGGTCTCAAGAAATGCGATAGGCTGTCAGTATATCAAATATATGAAATTATTATGGTGCCAATTTAATCAATAAATTAACATTGGTACTGGGGAAACTCCAAATGCCAATATTAATTACAGCTGCCCCTATAAAGTGGACCAACACTTATATGCATGATATGAGTAAATAGAAAGGTGCTGTGATCAAACACCTAATGAAGGTGTCTATTATAAACCAAAAACAAAACCACAAAAATATATAAGAAACCAAAAAAAATATGTGTGCATCAGCCAACAAATCAAAAATAATAAGCACATATGTCGTGTTTCCCAAAATAAAGTCTCTAATAATTTTTTATTTCTTATATATTTTTGTGGTTTTGTTTTTGGTTTATAATAGGCACCTTCACTAAGTGTTTGATCACAGCACCTTTCTATTTACTCATATCATATGTCAGTATATCAGGATTGATCAATTTTTAATTTATATACTACAGTTTGTAGATATTATAACTTTCGCACAAGCCAATTAATATACACCTATTGGGATTTTTATTCACCAAAGACATGCAGCAAAATACATTTTGACCTAAATTTATGAAGAGATTTTTTTTTTAATAACAGAAAAAAATATACCGTATTTGCCGGCGTATAAGACGACTGGGCGTATAAGACGACCCCCCTACTTTTCCTGCTAAAATTTAGTGTTTGAGCTATACTCGCCGTATAAGACTACCCCTCTTACAATGCACACCAGTGGCAGGAATAGTGCCCCATCATTGGTATCAGTGGCAGGAATAGTGCCCCATCATTGGTATCAGTGGCAGGAATAGTGCCCCATCATTGGTATCAGTGGCAGGAATAGTGCCCCATCATTGGCATTAGTGGCAGGAATAGTGCCCCATCATTAGTATCAGTGGGGGGAATAGTGCCCCATCATTGGTGTCAGTAGGAGGAATGGTGTCCCAACATTGGTGTCAGTGGGAGGAATGGTGTCCCATCATTGGTGTCAGTGGGGGGGGGGGGAATAGTGCCCCATCGTTGATGTCAGTGGGGGGGAGGAATAGTGCCCCATCGTTGGTGTCAGTGGGGGGGAGGAATAGTGCCCCATCGTTGGTGTCAGTGGGGGGGAGGAATAGTGCCCCATCGTTGGTGTCAGTGGGAGGAATAGTGCCCCATCGTTGGTGTCAGTGGGAGGAATAGTGCCCCATCGTTGGTGTCAGTGGGAGGAATAGTGCCCCATCATTGGTATCAGTGGGAGGAATAGTGCTCCATCATTGGTATCAGTGACACCAATGATGGGGCACTATTCCTCCCACTGACACTTGCTGACCCTGTTCTCGTATGGTGCTGCTGCAGCCAGCATATGTGGTTGCAGCAGCACCTCTACACTGACCACTTACCTGCTGGTCCTGCACTCGATTTTCGCGGGGCCGCTCGGCTCCACCCCCTCGCCGGTGATTGGCCGCCTGTGTGCCTTTCCTGAGCTACAGTTCTGGCGGCCAATCACTGGTGAGGAGGCGGAGCCGAGCAGCCGCACGAACATCCAGTGACTGAACTGAAGGCGCAGCCGCGCTTCCTGGACCGGATCGTCGTGGGACCGGAACCAGGTAAGAAACAGCCGCTGCCCACCCCTGTACTTAGTGTCCCTTCCATTGGGGGAAGGGGGGGGCGGCGGCGGCAACGCGCCGCCCCCCTAAAAAGTGTCAGTATGCCGTATACCGGCGTATAAGACGACCCCCGACTTTTGAGAAGATTTTTAAGGGGTAAAAAGTCGTCTTATACGCCGGCAAATACGGTAATTTTTTTCAAAATGTTTGGTCTTTTTTCTTATATAATAAAAACCCAGTGGTGATCAAGTACCAACAAAAGAAAGCTGTATCTGTGTGAAAAAATTATATATACTTAATCTGGGTACAGTGTTGCTTGACTGCGCAATTACCAGTTAAAGTAGCACAGTGCCCAATAGTAAAAAATGGCTTGGTCATGAAGGGGGTGAAACCTTTCGAAGATCAAGTGATTAAATCAGACCTTATCAACTTTCAAATTTCTTACTTGGGTGCGACTTCTAAGAATGTTGTTTGGCACGCTTTCAAAGTCAAAAATGGGAAACCAACCTTATTAAGGCAGGGTTAGAAGCCAAATGCAGGGATTTAAATAAGCCTAAAGTTGAAGCACAAACTACCTGGGTCTAGGAACCCGACGCCCGAAGTACACTAGTCCCTTTCTTCACCCCTGCCAAGTCACCCACTTCCCTTCAAGCTGGCTGCTATCTTCTCTGTACTGTTATCCCTAGACATCTTCAGCCACAACACCACCCACAAGGGTTAACTTAGCCAGACCTTATGTATAGGGTTCTCCTTCCCTAACCCAAAGGGTTAATGTCATCTCTCGTCAAATGGTCACGCGTGTGACCCTAAATAAGTTCAGTACAGGCAAAGGTTTGCTTTCTCAGAATTCTTTTATTGGAAATGTTCTCGACAGAACAGAACAAACATATCTCCATGATTACATACATTGGTGTCCCTGGTACCCTGCCCCACAGTCCAGTCCATATCTGGTTAACAAAAGTCCAACAAAACAGCAAGTGTCCATCTCCTGGAACCCTGATTGGGTTCCCGGGAAGGGGCTACAGAAGTCAGAGTATGATAACATTCCTCCACCAATGATTGACAGTGAGAGAGAGAGAATGGCCCAAAAGACAAGGACCACAAGTCACTACTCCCCTGGTATTTATGTGCAACCCAGAAAGCTGGCAAAACACTTAACCCCCTCACTGACCATACTCCAGTTCCAGCTCACAGTACCAGTACAGTGCACAGGTCAAAATAAATACAATACATTAAAACAGTAGAAACTAAATTTCAAAGTGGTAGATGCCCGCCTTTACACCTACTTCATATTTGTTACATATTCCCTATCAGATAACATAACTTAACCACATGCCCGCCACCCCATAGCAGATGTACTGCTACAGGGCAGCTTCACTGGGCAAAATAACGTAAATATACTGTATGTGATTTTGCATTTCGTGCACGTGCGCCACCATACATGCACTGCTATTGGCTCCTGAGGATGTCAATCACCAGATCCTGGCTGTCCAGGACTCAGTGAATATTAGCGAAGCTGAGCTTGTAAACAACACAGATCTGTCTCCTGTCAGCATGAACATACTGCTTTCTATCACTCTGCTTTCTATTTCTCTGCACAGCAGAGAGATAGGAAGCAGCAGGTCTGCTTAGTAAAACACCACACAGTACACAATAAAATCACTCCCTAACACACAGTTAAACCTTTGATCACCCCAAATGTTAACCCCTTCCTGCCAAGTGTCATTAGTACAGTGTCAGTACTTTTTATTAGCACTGATCACTGTATCAGTGTCACTGGAGAGGTCAGTGGCAGTTAGTCAGTTCCCACCCAGTGCAAGAATGCCCGCCGCAGTCCCGCTATAAGTCTCTGGTTGCCACCATAACTAGTATAAAAACATAAATAAATAGAAATTACAGTATATATAACACCATTTGTAGACGCTATAACTTTCACATAAACCAATTATACACTTATTGGGATTTTTGTTTAGCAAAGACATAGCAGAATACATTTTGGCCTAAATTTATGATGAAATTTTATTCGTTTAATATTTTTATTGGATATGTTTTATAGCAAAAAGTCAAAAATATAGTTTTTTTTCAAAATTGTCAGTATTGTTTTGATTATAGTGAAAAAAATTAAAAAAGCAAAGGTGATGAAATACCACCGAAAGAAAGCTCTGTGGGAGAAAAAATTACATAAATTCCATTTATGTACAGCATTGCATGACAATTGTCAGTTAAAGCAATGCAGTGCTGTATCGCAAAAAAGGCCTGGTCAAGAAGGTGGGTAAATCTTCTGGAGGACAAGTGGTTAAAAAAAATAAATTGCTGCTTATTTTTTAATTGCTTTTTTCTTGCTGAAAAATTCTTAGTTAGCCCTTCTATATAATTTTGAGGAGGGGTCTGTGGGAAGTAATTTATATATTGTAATTAACACCGTCTGTACTGTGCTGACAGATTTCACCAGTTCATCAGTTGTAAACAAGATTTGAACACTGTCTGTTCTAGCAAAGGGTTGAAGATTTCAGGGCTTGGGTTCTGCAAAGTATGTTAAAGCACTTTAAAAAAGTTGTACCTTTGTGTCCCTTATGTGCACATTACCATCTATTCAAGACAAAAGAAGCTTGCATATAGTTTTCTGTAGTTTCCAGGATGCAAGGTCAGGCTCCTGCACATGCTCAGTACTGCTGTCTGCCTATACCTCCCATATGGGCAGACAGTTACTAAAAAGCAAGAGGAGTCAATGAACTACAGAGGCGCTCTCCAGCACCCTTGCAGTTCATTGAGAACTACAAGCTGTCTTGGGGTGGGAGATGGGACTTGTAGTTTGTAGACATGGCTGTATAGGCTCTATTTTTAAATTGTGACAGCAGGTGTGGGGAGAGGATCCCCTATCCGCTGTTACAGTGGAGGAATCAGGGGGTGTGGGGCTGCTGCATTAGTAACATGGGAAAGGCACCAATGGAATACTAATAAACCTGAGTCCAAGTGTTATTCTCTTCATATAGGTCTAGAGAGGCACTATGGTAAAGTTAAACTGCATTGGCTGCAAGGGATGCGGAATCAATTCTGCTATTTTCAGACATTGGCAGTAAGAGTCTGCATACTTTATATTGTGAGATCAGTCAAACTTGAGTAGTGCATTAAAGCAGTGTGGTTGGTCTGTGTTTAAAAGAGAAGTATGGTCAAAGTTTTGGCCATACTTCTCTTGTAGGTCACAGAAGTGCACTTACTTTTGCACTCCTGTGACCCAGAGTCAGCCTATAGCAGGCTATTGCCCACCATCACGTGATATCACAGATCCGCTCCAGGCTCTAAAAGGATCTCAATCATATTTAGAGATGAAGCCAGCTGTGCCCGCCCTCCTCGTCAGCCCAGTGGTTCAATGAGCACTGGAGGGGTAGAGCAGAGAGCGGTGACTGACAGAAGACCGAGAACTGAGTGATCAGCGGACATGTGATGGAGGTGAGTAAGTATGTTTGTGGGGTGATTTTGGATTAGAGGAAAGAAATCGCAACAATTATGGCTTACCAAGTTTATCCCCATGCAGTATTTTAAACTTTATTAAAAAAATATATATATATTGTTTATATTGGTCATAATGGTAATGACCAATATAATTGGTCATGACACAAATAACACAAATATCACGTCAGTGATCACAGAGTACTGTTTTGGTTATGTATAAAAACTCAGCGAGCGCTTGAAGATCATGTAGCAACAAAATGCACTATAAAATTAACCTGTAACCTTCAAGATAGCATAAATAATAGAAGTGCAGTGCTATAAAATCAAAAGATTATATACACAACTGATGAATATATAAAGTTCCCAGTGCATGTGTAATCCAAGGAATGATAGGTGAAATAAATGATATATAAAATGGACTGGTGTGTGATTACAATAAATAGACAATCAATAAATAATAAATGAATGTCCCATAAAAGTGCAAATAGTCCTTAAATGTGGAGTATCTTATGCTGAGGTGAGGAATTCTGTTATCCAATATTCCAATATAGCATATAATTCTTATGAGAGATGATTCGGTGAAGTGCGGAAGGTGGTAAAAATCCACACTCACCAGATGCGCATTTAAAATGTGCAGTGTATACAATATGATGAAGTCTGCCAGAGGTCCCCTTTAAGGTGGGATGGATGTGGAGCCTGGTAAGGATATCCCTCCTCTAGAGTCTGGGGCTGCTTATGGCCTGATGTCACCCGGGATTCTGCAAATTTAATAGCTCGGTACAGAGCCAGAAAGAAGGGTGCCCATAGTGTAGTAATGTTAAGGTAATTTATTGAAAAAAAGACGTCATCATCCACGAGATAGAATATTGTTAGCACATCTTGCTGACATAAAGCACTGACCAGCTGGGATCAAAGATGGCCGCAGAACCTCCGTGATCCGGCAGCGTGACGTCTCGGCGTGCGGCTCCTCCTTAACGCATTTCATACCACGTACGTTGTCAAAAGGGGTGTGCCAGTGAACTTTCAGCTTGTCAGAATGTGAAGAACGACATTGTCTCCATGCTTTGCTTGTGGGTGTCTGTGTGTGTGAATGGATGGACATGTATATATATGTGTTGTGTGTTGTGTATTGCGCTCTCTTCTGATGCCTTTTTATGATGCTTGTATGCGACATAATTCGTGATCCTAGAACCTTGTATGGCAAAAAATCCTGCTTAGCAGAGCAATTTCATTGAAGGGAGGGGACACTACATATATGGTCTTTTGATTTACAGGCCCATATGTAATGACCATAAGCTGACAATGTTGCATCAGCCTGCTCATGTTTAAATGAGAATATAAACTAAGAATGTATCTTTACAATATAATATCTCATTAATGATGCATAACCAAAAATCTACGTATGTAACACATATTACCAACTTACATGCTGAAAAATGCATTCTGGCCTTGAAAATTTTGATAGTATTTTCGCTATAGATTCATGAACTATGCCATCACTGATATTTAAACCAGCTATTAATCGAGTGAATGCATAAGTCTCTTTCTGGAACTTGAAAACTAGCTTGTACTGACAACTTTTAGTTAAGGGGATGGAAAAATGGCTGTTAGCAATTTCTAGAACTGAAAACACTTTGGCCTCGGCATTCAAATGTAACTTGATATTAGAATGATCAGGAACAACTGCTTTGTTATTTGTGATATGTTTATTAAGTGTCCTGAAGTCAACTGACAAAAAATATGAATTGTCAGCATTTTTGACAGGCCAAATACAGTTATTTACCGCTGATTGTGCTTTCTTTAAAATGCCAAGTTGTACGATCTCTTCAATAATGGCAGAATGTGGTCCTATTGATTCTAGTGGTAACTCATACTGAATAAGAGGTATTGAATATTTTCCCTCAATATTCAATTCTGTATTTTTCAAAGTTCCTATGTCCTTTGTAAATTTTGACCACAAACGTGGAAAACATGGTACCATGTCCTTTAAAGCACAATTACCATCAGTATCAGGCCATTTTTGTGTTTTAAACATTTTAGTAATGGAACCAACATCACTGTATACAGAAGGATCAATTAACATTGATTTGGGCCTAGATGGATTCCTCCAAATACCTTTGGTCATAATATCAATAATCCAATTCTGTTTATTGATCACATCAATGCCAAGAATATTCTCTGTACCGTGAAAATACTAAGGGGTTTATTTACTAAAGCTGGAGAGTCCAAAATCAGACTCCCTTCTGCATAGAAACCAATCAGCTTCCAGGTTTCATTGCCAAAGCTTCATTGAACAAGCTGAAGTTAGAAGCTGATTGGCTTCTATGCAGAAGGGAGTCTGATTTTGGACTCTCCAGCTTTAGTAAATAAACCCCTAAATGTCAATGTTGGTTTTCACTAGTCCAGGTACTTCAAATGTTACATTAGACACCTTTCTAGCAGTGGAATGACCTGTACTATTAAAACCGTTTATATTACACATAGGTGAGTTAGCTTTTACAGGTTTGTTTTCTCTGGTTACACTAATCTCAGATCCACTGTCAATCAAAAATGTAATCTTTTTACCATTTAGTAAACCTTGTACATATGGTCTTCCATTGTCATCCAATACAATTGGAGCAACATATTCTAATGGTATTGGGGATGAATCTTGATGTGATTCTATTTTTGGAACTGGCAATAAACCATTTGTGTCAGTGACAGCCCTTTTCGCCATATTGTCTGAACTGTTGTTGCTAGTCAAATTACTAATTTGTTTGACTGCTGAGGCATAAGGGAATGCAGTCAAGCGTTTCTCATGACACAATAAAGCAGGTTGTACAAAAGCTGCTTTTTTATTTTCTATTTCCATAGTTTTTATTTCTGAGTCTTTTTTTAAACTTCCAGCACTGCCGTTTCATATGATCTTGTCTATGACAGTGAAAACTTAGAAAACTTAGATTCTCCTTGACTCACTTGTCTGCACCTGTCATTGTCATTGTCATTCTTACTGGGACCTGTAGTTCCTGACATAACTGCTGCCTGACTATTTTTATCACATTGAATCACAGCTACTTCGTAAGTGAGATTGCTCTGTTTCAACTGTCTCCTAATTTTATCAATGAAACTTGCTATCTCATTCAGATTTTGTCTTTCATTTGCTATGCCATTTGTTACTGGGACAAGATACTTGAATTTCTTTACAAAAGCTTTAATCATAGCCTCATTTTCTACTCAAATATAATTTTATATGCTTTGGAAAATTTAATTTTAAACTCAAAAGGGTCTTCTTCTGCAGTAGTGTGTAGTAAGTCTAGCATTTCTATGGAAGGTACGTCCTCACCAGTTGTACATAACAGCAGTTGTCGCAGCCTGTCTGTCGCGTCACTATGTTTCTCCTGTCCTTCATCGTCAATAACAGATTTTTTTATTCGAGTCATAAACGTAATTGGCAACCATAAATGAAATAAATTATTTCTTTGATCATTTGAAAGTTTATGACATTCTGCGTGGATCTCAAATGTTTCCGCATTGCTAAACGCAGCTCTCTTTGAGTCATAAGCAGGGATGTCTTTTAAAACTGTCATTAGTTGGTTATGTATTTGCAACTTAAGTTTTGCAGTTTTACGTAACAATTCATTATGTTTAATTTCTGTTTTCGTCATCAGAGTCAATATTGTCTATTTCTGAACTTTCTGGAATGTAGGAGGGTCTTGGCTCTGACCTTGAATCACTCTGTTTGTCATCTGTGTTTGTTATCATGGCAACCTGTTTACTGTCATTCTGCAGTCTTAACAAAAGATTTGTTCTGGAATTAATTTGTTCCTCAAGATCTTCTACGTAATCACATAAAATTTCACACTTTGGGCAATTAAGAGCATCTTAGGACACATTTTCATGCATTTCTGTGTTCTGTCAAGTGCTATGTTCAGTCTGCTTTAATGTACAAACATTTTTAGCAGGTAAATCAACATTAAAAATCATTTTGTTGAATATTCTTACCAAATGTAAGATATTAGATATCTTTTTACGCTGTTTGGTTACAGTAAATCTAGATTTTTCTATCTGAATATTGGCCTGTAAACATTCATTGTACATGTATTGCCATAAACGACCATCATCAGGATAAAAGAAACATCTGTAAACTCCAGCTTGCTTTCTCTAGCTATTTCATCAATAAATTCCATAATTGTTACTCACTGTAATCAGAAGATTTTCTCATTTGACCCGACTCAGTCACTGGACCTCTTATCCACGTCTGGTCAATCTCCTTAGTTTCTTCCTTTCCTAGGTTCTCGATCGTCTTTTTTTCAAGACTTGAATTTTTTACAAAATTGTGCTTGATTATCCCCTCTGAGGAAGGAGTGGAATTCTGTAAAAATGGAAAAAAAGAACGGGATGGCAGGCTCACCATTAATGTAGAATTTTCTGAGACACATATAATACTTCTTTAGTGTCTATAGGCGATTTTGCAAATAATTAAAGAGCCGGCGAAGTAAAAAATAAAGTGTGATTTTATTTTATCACACAATGGCTTAAAATAACAAAGTAAAGTATATCACGAACAGTTCCTTGTAGGTAAAACAGAAATATCAAAACAGAAGTTATAAAGATGTGTCACCCTTATATTCATGGCCGTTGTCCTTCATGTGCTCTTGTCTTGTTTATTGCAACATGTGCTTTAGCAAGAAGGAAGTGAGGAGTTCTTGTCTTAGAGAATTCACCTGTTCCAGTCTGTCAGTTCATAGCATCTTAATGCCGTGTGTGTGTGTCTGAAGCACCCTCCTCGCATCTCTTAGGATGCCTTTTTATAATGCTTGTATGCGTCATAATTCGTGATCCTAGAACCTTGTATGGCAAACAATACTGCTTAGCAGAGCAATTTCATTGAAGGGTGGGGACACTACATATATGGTCTTTTGATTGACAGGCCCATATGTAATGACCCCATAAGCTGGTGATGTTGCATCAGCTGGTCATGTGACCAGTCTCTGTTTAAATGATAATATAAACTAAGAATGTATCTTTACAACATAATATCTCATTAATGTTGCATAACTAAAAATCTACGTATGTAACACATATTGCCAACTTATAAAACAAACTATATACACACAGATACTATTAGAATATATTATTGCATACTAATTCTATTTTGGTTCATTCTTGACTCCCATGACATTCTACACTAGAGTCCTTTAACCAGCTATGCCCTTCTACAGAATACTCAGCTTTCAGCTGATACTTAGCTTCAAACATATTTTTCTGTCTCAGTTATAACTGAAGAATTTAACACTATCGTTTGTTGAAGGCCAATCACACATTTTAATATTAATTATGATTAATCATAAAAACCAAATATTTTGCAAGCTTGCCATCAATATAATCTAAATGCCAAATTATGAATTTGGAATATTTATCAGTTACTATGCAGAGCACCTACAGATTTTGCAGTCTACATTTTTAGTAAATAAAGATTACTGCTAGTGCCTACAATACCCACAAGGATTAATCACCAGTAAATGCAACAGTTGTCTTAGATTCTCAGACCTGCACAAAACAGATTGCACCTGTCCCAAAATATGTCCATAGTAAAAAAAGTAGAACATAACGATTTAAGAACCCAAAAAACACTGTTAACAAAAAAAACTGATATGACTAAATTAAATTAGTTTACAAAGGGTATCCAACACTGTGTTAATCCTGACTTGTAAGGTGGTCAGAGTATCCCTTATATCTTCTATCTCTACGTTGCATGCCATTAATTCAGCTATCAGTTTTTGTGCTGTGAAACTGTTGAGTCCAGTCGAATCTGAATTTCCTGTTAATAAAATTTTCCAAAAATGATTAACATACAGACATATAAATTTACACAGATGAATGTAAATATATGAATAATTACCTAAACGTGTGCTAATGTCTGCCTCCTGCATCTGTAACTGGTAGAAGGTCAATGATGATTTCATCTACATGCTCATCAGGGCCTCTTGGGTCATCTATCCCCTTTGTTTCAGTCTCTTCGCGGACAGATTACTCTGTATCCTGCTTCTTCATGCGTTTCCCTGTGTTAAAATATTTGGAATTAATCTTTAAAGCAATAAATTTCTAATGGGGGCCCCACAAATTTGTAAACATAGTGAAATATAGACAATATATATATCCCCAGTAAAACACAGCACACAGTTAACACTTTGATTGCCCCTCCCTTTACACCCTTCCTGCCCAGTGACATTAGTACAGTGTCAGTGCTTTTTATCACTGATCACTGTATTGGTGTCACTGGGGATGTCAGTGACACCAAGTAATTTATCCCAGTGTCAGAATGTCCGCCACAGTCTTGCAATAAGTTGCTGATTGCTGCCATTACTAGTATAAAAAAAAACATTGTCTATACGGTCATTTGTAAGCATTATAACTTTACGTACATGGATACAAAACATACATGGAATAGACACAGAGCAACTAATAGATGCATGGACAACGCACATATACAACACACACAGCACATATGTCTCATTAAATGCATCATGAAAGCAGAACATAACAGATTCATGCTGAGACATATAGTACATGCAGCATGAATAAAGCACATACAGTAGCAAACATCAGGTAACACATAAAACAAAAGAAATATATATGGTATTCCATTGAAGAATAAACACACTTTTTCTGAGAATTTTCCTTATTTTCTTGAATTGATCAACCTCCTTTAAGTTGAGATCAGACCATCTTTTTGTCAGTTGATCCTTTTGTTTATTGAACTCCGTGTTTCCTTCAAAGGACTTTGAGGATTTTTTCCATAATTGCATCCTTACTTTGATTTGTATTCTTGTATACTTTGAGCTTGCAATCATAATCCTTCTAGTGCAGAATTCTCACCATTTCAACCATCTCTTGGAATGACATGTTGCTGGCCTTTTTCTTCTTTTTTGATCTGTCACTCTCCAGCTGCTTCACTATGCCAACATGATCGCTCTCACTGCCTGTGCTGTCTTCTTGCTCCGCCATCTTGTCCCCACAAAGGTCGCCAGAAAGAAGCAGAGCTTAGAGTGTACAAAGGTGTCAGCAAAGCACGTCATTTCTTTGGTAGGAATGACTTTTCATACGAAAGAACGTTACTGTCAGCACCTGTGGTGGTGAGCTCTTTGATCCACAACTTGGGGTTCCCCAGGGCGTGGAGTCTAAGCCCCAGGCTGCTTGTTCACCAGGGCCCCTGATGGTGGGGATGGACTTGGAGCAGGCTGGAACCAGGTCGCGGCCCCCTGGTTCACCCAGCTGAGATAGAGGAGACCGCTAGCAGGAGCAGGGTACAACGGGAATAGACACAGGAGATCCAGTTGGCAAGCCGAGGTCAGGACAGACGGAAAACTAGCAATGTCAGGAATGAAGCCATGGTCAGTACACAGACTATATAGGAGCAATGTCAGGAACGAAGCCGGGGTCGGTACACAGATATACTATAAGGATTCTCAGTAGAACACAAGGGAGCTCCGACAACAACATGTTGCTAAGGCAAAGTGAGACAGACTGAGCATGTCTTAAATAGACAAGCCAGCTAGGAGGATGGAAGGAAAGGACATAAAACCCAGGGAATAGCAGACGACGCCCACAGGTGAGCACAGACAAACACACATGTAAAGGAAACTAGAACAGCAAGGAGGTAAGACTAAACAAACAAGAGGTTGCAGGCTAACTTGTGACAGCTACTGCACTTGAGAGAATGAACTAACATCGATAATTCAGACGAAAGAACAAAATTTCTTCAGGAAAAAATGACAAAACCAACACAATTGTCTGTGAGCATTTAATACAGGTAGTTCATGTCTCCAAATTTCTGTGCTTATACTACATTTTGGACAAAGGCCTTCCCATGTACAGTATGCTGTCTACCATATTAGTATTCCCAGCAACAGCATAATGTGTTTAGTTAACTTTTTGGGATTTTATTCTAAATATACTTTATTGTGTGCATTTTATAAATGTAATTTCTGTTTCTTTTCAGCTATGGCCCAGAAATTCACCTCTCCTGCATTTTTACCACAATTTATAGACATGTTCCGTGATTTTCCATGCCTATGGAAGGATAAATCCAAGGAGTATTCCAATCGCTTGATGCGTGATGAGCATACAACAAATTGGTACAATTATGTACTGCAGTTTACCCACTTGCTGATGATGTGTATGTAAAGCACAAGATTGACAACCTGCGCACAGTGTTTAAAAAGGAGTTAAACAAAATTGAGGATTCCAAGAAATCTGGTGCAAGGGCCGATGATGTTTATGTGCCATGAATGTGGTATTTTGATAGTCTGCTCTTCTTAGCTGACTCCGATGTTCCCAGAGAGTCACATTGCTCCTTGCAGCCAGGTCCCTCATATGACACATCCCACGTGTCCTTGTCACCTCTAACACAGGTGGACTTTGATATACCAGAGACACAGGTAATTGAAATAAAACATCTATATTTTCAATGTATAAACAAATGTACCCAAAAAATTAACAATTAAAGCACTGTCAACAGATCTCAAACTATATTTAATAGTTATATACACACACACATTGTACGCATGCACAGCATCATCAATTCAGATGTTGTATATATATTTACACCACATTATCCTGCCAAGACACTGCTCCATTCCGCACAAAATAATGCACATAATTAACACGGTTTTGACGTGCTGTCATTGTGGGCAAAATAGGTCGTGCACAAGCCATGTTTTCTACGCCACCATTATCATTTCTCCATTCTCCAAGCAGTTCACCACTTAAAAGAACTTCTCTATCCAATGATACTGGTGGCATATAGGCTATTGTAGTACACCGCAAAAAATATGAAGCAAGCAGCAGCTCTCCACAATTACATCAATTGTGTCTATGTCCACATTGATGGGATTGTGGAAAATGCTAAACCGACTAGCCATTATTGCAAATGCATTTTCGACCACGCGCCTTGCTCGTGACAGCCGGTAGGTGAACACTTTTGTTCATGAGTCATATTTCTCCATGGGAATGGTTTCAACATATGATCATGCAAAGAAAACACATCACCTCCAACAAAGACAAAATTCAGTCCTTCAACTGTCTCAGCTAATGTTGGAAGATTTAGAAGTCCATTTTTCATTTTTTGTAGGAATTCAGTATGCTCCATAACACCTCCATCAGAATTCTGGCCATTTTTACTAATATCAAGGTAGAGGAATTCATATTTTGCATTTATTCCATGTTTTCCATCTATGGCACTGCCACAGTTCAGAAAGTTTCAAAGGTCATGGAATTCTTTAGCAGTCTGCAGCCATTCTTGAGAGCTACTTGGAAACTGTAAAAGATAAAGATACAAATGTTTTAATGTGTGTTTCTTGAACATTAAACATATTTTCACTGCTTTTTTGGTATAGGAAAGTGAAGGTTCACAGGAAATAACAAGCCCAGCATTGAGAATCAACAGAGGAAAAAAGCGAAAATCTACTGAGTATGACACAGCAACTTTTTTGAGACATGCATCTGCTGCCCTGGCTCAAAAGGAGGATGAATGTGACATATTTGCAAAACATATTGCACATGAGCTGCGTAAGATGACCCAACATCAACGGGAAATACTTGATCCATTTATCTATAAACTTTTAACCATAGGTCAAAGGGAACAAGCAACCTATAATACCAAAATTGTTGGATATAATTCACTCAGTTTAAGCCAGACACTTATGTCTGGATAGAACAGTGTAAATAATATGCCCCATCCGTCACAGAGTATTACAAACCCCTATCAATCTATGCCCCCTCTTTTCCACAATAGGCCCACCCATTCTCAGGCTAGGCTCCCACAATCCCCACAATCAGATTATTCCACCCTAATCTCATACAACTGCGAACTGGCAAATACATGACCAAATGATGAGTTCCTGGTCTCATGATGTGCAATACACAAACCTTTGAGACATTTGTTCTTTATATATATGCCTAATGTTATTGTGCACTGTATAAACTTTGAATTTATTATATTTTGTTTGTATTTCAATAAATACACTTCTAAATTGTTGTTGTTAAAGTTTGCATTGATACTTTTTTGGGTAATTTTTAAATAAGTATTATATAATATTAATCCCTTACCCTCCAGAGGATTTACCCCCCTTCCTGACCTGGCCATTATTTGCGTTACACCCAAATTATATTTTAGGCCATTTGTGACAGGAATAGAGCTTTCTTTCGATGGTATTTGATCACCTGTGCATTATTCTTTTTTGGGGGGGGGTTATAAAAATATAAATACACCGACTAATTGGATACAAAAAACCCAAAAGATGTATTATAGTAAATGGTAAATTATTTGTTTTCTGTGCAAGTTATAGTGTTTCAAATGGTATTATACTATATATACTGGATATTTTTTTAACACTTTCTTTAATTGGAATGGCATCAATCAGTGACTTATAGCAGGACTGCAGGACTGGGGTGGCCAATCTGACACTGGAGGGAACTGACTTGGTGTCACAAACACCTCCAGTAACACCAATACAGTCCACCATATAAGTGCTAATAAGAAGCACTGACACTGTACTAATAGCAATGGGCAGGAAGGGGTTAACATGTGGGCTGATAAAATGGTTAACTGTGTGCTGTTTCACATTATATGCTGTGTGTGTTTCACTGTAAGCACATTAGTTTGTATGGCTCAGCTATGCAGAGCCATACAAAGTAGTGTGCAGGAGCTGACAGGAGGGAAAACTGTATTGTTTACATACAGTTCTCCCGGCCCAATTAGTAATACTCAGTGATCACCGGGTGTCGGCAAGTAATCACCGGCTGGGACCCAGTCATTGATAACCGAGGCCGCAAATGGCCTATATTTGGAAATATATGTTCTAATCTTTCGGTCATATATACATACAGTATTTATCTCTATATAATAAATACCTTCAAATAGTCATCTTTCAGCACATTGGATATTGCTGCACACGTTTCTGGGATTATCCTACCCAAGGACTGTGCCGATATACCTGTTTAAAACTTGAGGTCTTCGTAGGATCTTCCCATTGCTAGGTAATGGAGGGTTGCTATGAGCCTTTCCTCAGCGCTGATGGATTTGTGCATGAAAGAGTCTGTCTTCTTGATGTCTGGTCCAACAAGGTTTAGGAGGAGCTCAAACGACTGCTGTGACAGTCTTAAATAGTTTTTGCAATCGTCAGGATTGTTTTCTTTTAAATTTGACAGAGGGTTCATGAGGGAAAACAAGGCCCATTGAAGAAGCCAGTCTTTGGACCATTGGACCATATCCTGCTCTTCCTTTTTTTTTTGCTCCTCCAGTGCTACCAAGCAAGCACCATTATGGCAGTTTTTCTTTTGGAGATGTTGCTGGGCATTGTTGTGCAATATAATGTCGTTCGCACAGATCTTTTGTGCGTCCAAAATGCTTACTATGTTCCTTCAGTCAGCCTCTCTGTATAGTGGGGGAGGGTTTGAAAGGGTAAAAAATGACATAATTTCCTGTTATATGGGGTGAAATTTATGACTTGGTCGGCCGATTTTCGAAATCATTGATGGCACCATCGAATTACCGAGCGAACAACATTTTCAATTTTCGGACGAAATATCGTTTGGAATTCGAACCATGTATGGCCTGCATTAGGAGCTCAGTGAATTCAAGCGTGGTACCATGATAGGTTGCCACCTGTGCAATAAGTCTGTCTGTGAAACTTCCTTGCTACTAAATATTCCACTGTCAGCTGTTAGTGGTATTATAACAAAGTGGAAGCAACTGGAAACAACAGCAACTCAGCCATGAATTTGTAGGCCACATAAAATGACAGAGCACGGTCAGCGCATGCTGAAGCGCACAGTGCGCAGAAGTTGCCAACTGTCTGCAGATTCAATAGCCAAAAACCTCCAAACTTCATGTGGACTTGAGATTAGGACAACACAGTGCAAAGAGAGCTCATGGAATGGGTTTCCATGGCCGAGCAGCTGCATCCAAGCCTTACATCACCAAGTGCAATGCAAAGTGTCCAATGCAGTGGTATAAAGCATGCTGCCACTGGACTCTAGAGTAGTGGAGACAAGTTCTCTGGTTTGACGAATCATGCTTCTCTGTCTAGCAATCCGATGGAAGTGTCTGGGTTTGGCGGTTGCCAGGAGAACGGTACTTGTCTGACTGCATTGTGCCAAGTGTAAAGTTTGGTGGAGGGGGGATTATGGTGTGGGGTTGTTTTTCAGGGGTTGGGCTTGGCCCCTTAGTTCCAGTGAAGAGAACTCTTAAAGGCATCAGCATACCAAGACATTTTGGACAATTTCATGCTCCCAACTTTGTGGTAACA
Source organism: Staurois parvus (assembly GCF_062004578.1). Classification (NCBI taxonomy): domain Eukaryota; kingdom Metazoa; phylum Chordata; class Amphibia; order Anura; family Ranidae; genus Staurois; species Staurois parvus. Next base: position 34,371,884 of record NW_028317807.1, read on the forward strand.
GTTTGGGGATGGTCCTTTCTTGTTCCAACATGACTGCGTACCAGTGCATAAATCAAGGTCCAATCCACTGGCCTGCACAGAGTCCTGACCTATCAACCCTTTGGAATGAATTAGAGAGGAGACTGCGAGCCAGGCCTTCTTGTCCGACATTAGTGCCTGACCAGTCAAATGCGCTTCTAGAAGAATGGTCAAACATTCCCATAGACACACCTTGTGGACAGTCTTCCTAGAAGAGTTGAAGCTGTTATAGCTGCAAAGGGTGGGCCAACTGAATATTGAACCCTACGGACTAAGACTGGGATGCCATTAAAGTTCATGTGCGTGTAAAGGCAGGCATCCCAATACTTTATGTGCTATTGGGGTGTGTCATCACGAAGCCTGGGTTCACACTACTCCAGGACTGTTAATCACCTGACCAGCTAAAATACTACAGAAAAAAAGGTAAGTATAAGGTGTGTTTGTTTAAAAAAGGGGGTATAGTATATTTGCATGAATTTTATGGTATTACACTTTAATGAAGGATTTGCTTTAATACAGTTTTGCCTGTCATAGTTTTCTTTAAAGCAGAAATGATATCAGTGAACATTACAAATAGAAAAGGATATTGCATAACAAAATTGGCTGGAAAATATTAACGAGGAGCCAGGACTGGAATCAGAGGTTCAGCGTAGGAAAATTAAAACTGATGACTCACGTTGATTAAATACAAAGCTCACACCATGTATTCAAATCATAGCAAATCAATCATGAATAAAACATCTAACTATAATCATCAATAATTAATAAAACATCTAACTATAAAAAACATTTTTGATTTCTTAAATATATTTTATACATTGTTCTGCCAAAATACTGCTTACCCTAGAACCAGAAAATCGTATTTCCTTTTCCATGATAGGGGCACACATTTACTGACTTCTGAGCCCTGCCCAACATTCATAAGCAAATAATTGTAGGATTTCCATTTGTTAAATACAGTTCAATTGTTCATAAAAAGTATCACGATGCATCAAGACTTTATTAAATAAAACCTCCAACCATTTTTTTTTTATGGATTGGGTAAGGGTTAAAATACATCTTTTATAAGGTTGCCATTGCTGGACTCTTCCTGAAAATGCTGGTTGCCTGGCTGTGTCTGCCTTCTTTCTTCAATACTTTGGAAACGCAGACCCAGAACAAGGATGGGTGTTAAAGTGACACTAATGCTTTGGTTTTTTTTCTCTAAATAAGAAATATGTCATACTTACCTGCTCTGTGCAGTGATTTTGCACAGAGCAGCCCCAATCCTCTTCTTTTCAGGTCCCCGCCAGCGCTCCTGGCTCCTACTCCTTCTCAAGCAGTGCCTCCAGGAATAGACACTCACCCTGGGGGCACCACTGCATGTTTCCAAAAGATACAGAGAGCCACAGCTTGGCCCTGCCCCCCCGCTCATTCCTCACTGGCTCACTGGCTGTGATTGACAACAACAGGAGCCAATGGGTTCCTGCTGCTGTCTCAGCCAATGAGGAGGAAGAGTCCCCAGACAGCAGAGGCTGTGAGAATACCGCTGGATCAGAGAGGGCTCAGGTAAGGATGGGGGGGGAGCCGCTGCACACAGGAGGTTATTTACCTTCATGCATAGAATACACGAAGGTAAAAAACCTTGAAACTTTAGAACCACTTTAATGTCAGAATTCCTTATCTCTATAACTGTCTCTGGTCAGTGACTTAGAAAGTATTGAAGCATCAGCATGACAGCCAGGGAACTAATATTCTCTATAGGGTTCAGCATTGGTAGCCTTCATAATGGCAGGTGTACTTTACAACTTCTTTAAGTTCACAAGGACTGGAAATACTGTAAGGTAAAATCTCCCCAAGAGGGACAGTGAGAGCAATAAAAGCTATAAAAATGATTCTAACCCACCTCTACTCTATTCAAAATTGAAAACCAACTTTCTAAAAAAAAAACAAACAAACAGCTTTCTAGATATGTTTTTGTTAGATATGCTTTTAGCAGAACTGTGGTCATAAAATGATTAGAATGACATCCAGCATCATTCAGCCCACTTCCTCTAAGAATGAACAAACAAGACAGTTGAACTCCTTTATCAATCTTCACAAAACTTTATTACTCTAGGATTCCTGACCAAGTCTTACTTTGACATGTTTCAGCCAAAAGACTTTACTCACAGAGATGAGGGAAAGCAGGGGGAAAGGGTCCTACAGTATTTTACAGCAGGTTAAAGCAAATATTGCCAGTGCAAAGTGAGAATTCAAAATAGCATCTAAAAGTTAAGCAATCGAATCACAGCAAAGAACTGAGATGTTTCACAAGACCCCTTCATCAGGCATATTTTTGCAGCATTCAAGTTAAACATGGTGGTCTTAAAGGCACATACACACTAAGAATTCAACAACAACAATATATCATTCATTAAAGTTATATGTGCCTGCAAGTGACAGTATTTACCCCATACATACTGTATATTACAAAGGTGAGCCTAATAAAAACTTAATGTAAACATGGTAAAAATACATATCAGTTGATAGGAATCAGCCTATGTCTGTAGCCCCTGTCCTCCTTATTTTCCCAACCAGGTCTGGGAGAAATAAAGCTCCAGACACAAAAGTCTGCAAGCTAAATCTCTGAAAGTTTAATGCAAAACAAGATCGGTTATACAGAACTCAGTGGGTGTTGCTTAATCTTTGGATGACCAATGAAACACGCCACTCCTATTAATATAGTTACGTGAAGAACAGAAATAGCAAATAGCTGAGGTATGCCATTAAAGGCAGCTCCGTTTATACTGAAATGAAACCATTCTCAGAAAACGAGAGAGGAGTTACAAAAGAAACTAACTGTTCACAAATTTAGAATTGGAGGCATTATAATGGATGCCAGTTAATAAGATATTTCATTACATCAATCACTTCTATTAAACTCTAATAAACTAAAGCGGGGGTCAGCAACCAGTAGATTGTGATCTACCAGTGGATCTTGGCTAGGTGACTGGTAGATCTCAGTCTGGGCTTGCTGACATGCCATCCCAGACCATCAAACAGAGTGCAATGCAGAGGGACTACTTGTAAAGTTGGAGCTGTAGTAGGAAACAAGAAATACATAAGTTGATGTCTCCTCTGTAGAGCTGCTCCTATGCCCTGTCATGGTTGGTGGGTGTAGCACCAGCCAAGCATGGCCCATTCAAGTGAATGAGGCTGCTCTGCAAATGCCCTGCAATCTTGTGCAGTACAGATAACAAAGGGTTAAACAGGCAGCGTTGTTTTGCTTTCTCACCACCTGTATTAAGCCCTTGGATCCTGCAAAAACATGCAGTTGCAGGGCACTTGCAGAGCGGCCCATTTACATGAATGGGTCTTGGTTGACAGGCGGTAGCACTCACCAAAAGCAACAGGGAGGTGTAATTCCTGCTGCAACATGTGTACTCCTTTGGCTGCTGCCTCAGCAGCTAAAGGGGGTAGGGATTGGGGGGGGGGGTAAAAAACATGATTAAACTGCAGGGTTTTAACACCCCCCAACTTTACATGTGAACAAGACCTTAGGATACCCCTGCTGATTACAACTAGGGGCTCATTCACAGGTACAGTAGGCACTGCTGCTCCTCTGCAAAATGATCCAAGCGTGTTTGACAGGTGGTGAGGAGGTGATATGTTGCCTCCTCATCACCTGATTTAAACCCATGATTGCTGTGCAATGAACGTGATTGTGACACAGTAGTATGCCAATAAGAGGTTTAAATCAGGTGTGAGGAGGCAACACTGTGCCCAGTAATCTTTGATTCCTCCCTGTTGCTCAGGTAGATCACCACCACTTTAAGTTTGCCTACCCCTGAACTAAAGCATGGAAACATATGAAGCCCTCTTTTGTGGGGTTATTACATATTACTCTCCAAAAACAGGATATTGTGCTCTCACTGTAGGTAAAAAAGAGAACCAGAACCATTGCTAAGTGGAAGAGTGAGTTTGATAATAAAATTGGCAATGCCTCCACCCAGGGCTGGGTGTCTGATAACAGAGGAGATTTCCTTACTGGTAAGTAAACCAGTAATCTAATCAAAGTAATTAAGCACAGAGGAACTACTGCAACCAGTATATAACATTAACCTTAAGTATATAGATGCATGCCACTGTGGAAATAATACAAGCTTTATATAAGAAAATATTAATAGTTAATAATGAATTATACATAACCACAGTTAATCATTAATAGTACACACATTCAATGTGCAAACAGGTATTAACCACTTGCCGACCGCGCATAGCCGAATGACGGCTTCACCGCGGCCGGCTAGTTCTGAGTGGACGTCATATGACGTCCTCCCAGAACGCGCTCTCCTGCGCGCCCCAGGGGGCGCGCACCCGGCGATCTCCGTGATCGCTGTGTCCTACGGACACAGCTGATCACGAGATGTGGTGAAAGGCCGATCCCACCGGCCTTTTACCACGTGATCAGCGGTGTCCAATGACACGCTGATCACAGGAAAATGCAAGTGCCGGTTCTCGGCTGCACTTTCCTCACGCTGTCAGATCGTGAGGAAAGTACTGCCGAGAACCGGCAGTTGTCAGAGCGGGGATCGGCACCAATCATCAGGGCACTGATGATCAGTGCCCTGATGATCGGTGCCCAGCAGTGACCCCCGCAAGTTCCGATCAGCTGTGCGCCCACTAGCCCCGCCCACCCATTCCCAGCGGTGCCCCCACCTGTGCCCAGCAGTGCCCCCACCTGTGCCCAGCAGTGCCCCCACCTGTGCCACTCTGCAGTGCCACCTACCTGTGCCCAGCAGTGCCACCTACATGTGCCCAGCAGTGCCACCCACCTGTGCCCACCCACCTGTGCCCACCAGTGCCACCCACCTGTGCCCACCAGTGCCACCCACCTGTGCCCACCCACCAGTGCTGTCCACCAGTGCCACCCACCAGTGCCACCCACCAGTGCTGCCAGTCAGTGCCACCAGTCAGTGCCCAGGGGTTGTGCCAGTCAGTGCCGCCAGTCAGTGCCCAGAAGTGATGCCAGTCAGTGCCGTCTATCAGTACCCATCATCAGTGTCACCTATCAGTGCCGCCTATCAGTGCTGCATATCAGTGCCGCCTATCCGTGACCCCTAATTAGTGCTGTCTATCAGTGCCGCCTATCCGTGCCACCTCATTAGTACTGCCTATCAGTGCCCTTTAGTGCTGCCTATCAGTGCCCATCAGTGCCGCCTATCAGTGCCCATCAGTGCCGCCTCATCAACGCAAATCAGTGAAGGAGAAAAAATACCTGTTTGAAAAATTTTATAAAAGAAACAAATAAACTTTTTTTTTTTTTTCAAATTTTTTGCACTTTTTTTAATTTATAGCGCAAAAAGTAAAGCGCCCAGTGGCAATTAAATACCACCAAAAGAAAGCTCTATTTGTGAGAAAAAAATGATCAAAATTTCATATGGGTACAATGTTGCATGACCGCGCAATTGTCAATCAAAGTGCGGCAGCGCTGAAAGCTGAAAATTGGCCTGGTAAGGAAGGGGGTATAAGTGCCTGGTAGGCAAGTGGTTAAGGAACCGATAGGAGTACTAGTAGAATTGTGCACATATACCCAGTGTTACTTACCTTGGTTGGAAGCTGAGCTGACTAGTGGGCTTCCCTTGCGGCTCTGGTCTGAACAGCCCTGAATGTGTTGGCAGAGGTACAAGACTCAAAGAAGCCTGGATGCTGGTAGCTTGGTAGCAGGTGACTGCCAGGATCAGAGCCATAGTCAGGATGAGCCAGGGTAAAAAACGAGGCAGGAACGTGGCCAGGTAGCAGGCTGTACCAAGGAAGCAGGGAGAGAGAGGTCTAGTAACAGGCCGAGGTCAGCACCAGGAAAGCAGGCAGAGAGTAGTCAGGGGCAAGCCAAGGTCAGTATCCAAAATCTATAGAACAAGGTCAGGAACTAGTCGGGTCCAGTGGCATCCCGAGGCAGATGTGGGGGGTGCGGTCCGCACCGGGTGACACCGACCACACGGGGTGACACCGGACCCGCTCCACAAAAAGTTAAGTTGTAAAGCAAGCCGACGATCCCCGCAGGATGGATTCAATCCATCCTGCGGGGATCGTTGGCTTTCTTTACAACTTACCTTTTCTTGGAGCGGGTTCAGTGTCACCCCGTATAGGTTGTATGCCAACGACATTGCGGGGATTGTCGGCATGCAACCTATACGGGGTGACACCGCTGAGCGGCAAGATTTGTGTCCCATGTAGATATGTCCCCCCTGAAGCAACTGCGCATGTCCCGGTTTCAGACGTAAGAAGCCAATCGCTGATCACCAACTGTAGTACAGAGCTGCCACAGTTAACCCCTTTTAGGCTGCACCGCTGATTATTTGGGAGCATAATGGATCGGAAAGAACAGTTACATAGGGGGGCGGGAGTGACATGGGGAGTACAGACACATGTGGGGAGGACAGTGACATGGGAGGGGAGTTACATGGGGAGGACAGTGACATGTGGGGGGGTCAGTGACATGGGGGGGCCATTGTAGCGGCAAGATGTGTCTCCCATGTAGATATGTCCCCCCCTGAAGCAAATTGGCATGGAAAGGGTTACTTCACCAAAGGTACATGGTCAGATACAGTAGTTCTATCATTGATTGATCGTGCCTGAAACCGGGACATGTGCAGTTGCTTCAGGGGGGACATATCTACATGGGAGACACATTTTGCCGCTACACCGGACCCGCTCCAAAAAAAGGTAAGTTGTAAATAAAGCCATCGATCCCCGAATGATGGATCGGATCTGCAGATCGAGCATAATGGATCGGAGTCCGATCCATTATGCTCAATCCACAGATCCGATCCATTCTGCAGGGATCGTCAGAGGGGGTGTCACCAAGTGTTACCGCACCGGGTGACACCAACCCTAGGGACGCCTCTGGCCGGGTCAGCAATGGGAAATCAGTCAACATAAGCAGGAACACAGGTCACGGGGAAGGTGAAGAACGTCCAGCGATTAGCACACACCAGAGCTCCCTTTAAATAGGCAGCTTGGTGCCTATGTGTGTGAACATGCGCGCTAATGCACGTTGGTGCACAGAGATGTGCCTATGTATCAGTGCATGTTGGATATTAACCTGAGCTTGTCTGTTTGCTGGTACATGTGCACAATCCTTAGCTACACGGGAATGAGCATCAGCTGCACAAGAATGAGAATTAGCTGTAACATTAGCATTAGCTGTGCAAGTATTGGTCCCCTGACACCCAGGTATATATAGTTATTAATAGAGATATCTCCAGATGAATGTTGCAGCAAAGTCCATGTTGCAACTTTGAGTATTATGACTTTTTCATGTATGTGTCATGACACCATCAATCTGCATTCTCTCCTTACAGAAGCTTATAATGACCCTGTTTAACTGCTATTTGATGCCCTCGCCCTCTTTAAGAATGTCGGTATTGCGGAGATGAAACACGTTACAGTAATACATTAATGAGTATCAAATTATCTGTCCCCATCAGCAACAAGAAGCACCTGGGGGTTGTTGGATCGGGCCAGCATGATTGACAGCCCGCAAAAATCTATGTTCTCATTTACCCTTTATAAGTGTATGTGTAAAACTGAGTTTTCATTCTTTTGATCATCCTGATCAGAATGTGTCATCTAAAAACATGGTCCCTTTCAGTATCTTTAAGGTCAACCAATGCATTATTTCTCAGGCCACTGACATGGGATCATCTGACTGACAGATTCTGGTAAATGATTACACAATATAATAGATCATCTATTATCCCAAGTGTGACTATTATCCTGGTGTTCCCGTGATGTTAAATAAGCAGCTTCAGAAGAGTATTTGTCTGAGAGCTTCTTTTATAAATTGTTTTCCTGTGCTAGATCTGTTTGAATCAAGTCATAGTTTTAATAATGGGACATTATATGCTAGCATTAAAGAATTTTTTACAGTCACCAATCAGTTTCTTGAATTGATTGACATTTTATATAAGGTCACCAGACATTTACAAAGTATTTGTTTGGTAAAGCTAGCTATACACTTAGTTAATTTTGTTTGAAATTGTTTGTTTTAGTAATATTTGTTTGATTTTCTAATCACTAGTGGGGTCAATCGACATTTGTTTTCAACTGCTGTGATGAGAATATTTGAAAGAACTGGATAAAAAAATTTTCTCCAACAAAAATCTAATAATGAATATGGTTTTCGTTCATTTGTCAAACTGTCAAATGTACTAAGAATATTCCTATGAATTTTTTTGCTGTTAGTACATACCTTCATTTGAAAATTTACTAATGTATGGCGAGCTTTAGATTGTGGTTAAAGAGGCCCTACCTAAAACTCTGATAATTAATAATAATAATCTGAGAATAATTTAGATTAATTAATAATTGCCAAAAGTATTGGGGCACCCCTCTAAATCATTGGATTCAGGTGTTCCAATCACTGCCATGGTCACAGGTGTATAAAATCAAGCACTGAGTCATGCAGACTGCTTCTACAAACATTTGTGAAAGAATGGGTCGCTCTCAGAAGCTTATTGAATTCAAGCGTGGTACTGTGATAGGTTGCCACCTGTGCAAGAAGTCCGTCCATGAAATTTCCTTGCTACTAAATATTACACAGTCAACTGTTAGTGATATTAGAACAAAATGGAAGCAACTGGGAACAACAACAACTCAGCCATGAAGTGATAGGCCAAGTAAAATGACAGAGCGGAGTTAGTGCATGCTGAAGCGCACAGTGTATAGAAGTCGCCAACTGTCTTTAGAGACAATAGCTAAAGACTTCCAAACTTTGTGTTGCCTTCAGTATTGAACAACAGTGCATAGAGAGCTTCATAGAATGGGTTTCCATGGCCAAGCAGATGCATCCAAGCCTTACATCACCAAGTGCAATGCAAAGGGTCAGATGCAGTGGTGTAAAGCACGCCGCAACTGGACTCTAGAGCAGAGGAGACATGTTCTCAGGAGTGATGAATCATGCTTCTCTGTCTGGCAATCCAGTGGACGTGTCTGGGTTTGGCGGTTGCCAGGAGAACAGTACTTGTCTGGCTGCCTGTTCCAACATGACTGCATACCAGTGCACAAAAGCACGGTCCATAAAGACATGGATGAGTGAGTTTGGGGTGGAGGAACTTGACTGGCCTGCATAGAGTCCTGACTTAAACCCGCTAGAACACCTTTGGGATGAATTAGAGCGGAGACTGCGAGCCAGGCCTTCTCGTTTGACATCAGTGCCTGAGCTCACAAATGCGCTTCTTGAAGAATGGTCATACATTCCCATAGACACACTCCTAAACCTTGTGGACAGTCAACTCAATATTGAACCCTACGGACTAAGACTGGGATGCCATTAAAGTTTATGTTCGTGTAAATGCAGGTGTCCCAATACTTTTGGCAATATAGTGTATGTCCCCTTTTCTCCATAGAAAAACAACTTAAAATATTAAAATAAATAATAAACATTTTACTAGTACTACCTTGAATTAAAGCCATATTCTAGGATACCTTTTATTTTTAAAGTTCTGTACAACTTTGTAAAGCAGAAAACAGTATATCACCCAACTGCAGTCCTATGGAAATGAGGTATTGCATGTCTCAGGCATAGGATCTAAATATGCATTCTTCAATTGTCAAATATGTGCTGCCCAAGAAAACTGAGATCTTAGCCTGCATGGTCTACAAGGCATTCAAAAAAACTCAAATGTGGCAAGTTAGCATTGTGTATGTACTGTATCTTGTTACTTTCATGGAATCTCCTCTGCAGTTTTTTCAGACCACTCAGAATTCAGATATATTTACTTTGTAAATTAGGATTTTGGTTTAAAAACTGTATTATCTTGCACTTGGAACTGTAAAATTGTATTGTGTAATTAGCACTAGTGAGTTCCAGGGAATGGGGCCAAATCTACATATGGGAAGGTGCATACATTAGCCCTTATTTTTTATAAATATTCCCTGAGGTGTTAATTGATTTAGGACTACATGCTTAGCTGTTCCTAGCAGCTTCACATTAATTATTAATTAGTATAGCAGAACTGTAATACACTGATCATTCCTTTATGCAATATGTCTTTCAAGTTACAATGGCCATACATGTTCCAATAAATCACAACTTACATTTCCAAAATACATAATTGATTTTACCAAATCGCTATTTTGTTGTTTATTGGTCATGTATTAAAGCAGAACTTATAGAAATGTTTTTGTTTGCATTTTGGATAGAGTAAGAAGGGCTATAACCCATGTAAGTTTTTTTTTATTTGCCATCTGTGCCCCATTGGGAAGATTTCTCTTTACTTCCTGCCCTAAAGCTACAAGAGGAAGTGAGTGGAAATCCCTCCAAAGTGAGAGAAATCCTTGGTGGTCATCAGACTAGTGTCCCTATTGAAAGATTTACCCTTTTTTCTTCTTATTGCGACAACCCAAAATTTGGGGCTTTCTTTCACTTTTAATTTTAAAGGTCACTTGGATAAATGGAGTCAATTTCCCAAATGGTGGCATTGACAGCAATAAAAATTGGACAGAGGTTCTAATCCCTCTCCACTCTATCTAGAACTAAAGAAAAAAGTTTTGGCTTCAGTTATATTTTAAATGTTTTTTTTCCTTATTAAAATAAAGATTATAAAAGCAGATATTTGATATATAGTAAAACAACAGTTAAAACATATAAACTTATATAAAAATACAGCTCAAGTCTTTAGAGTTTCACTACCAGCAAACTCCATAAAGTGACATGATTTGAAGAGATTTGCCAATGGCGTCATAGGCTGCTTTCAGCATATATATGGGTAGCCTAGCAAGCGCACTTCAAAGCGTCTAAATGCACAAAAAGGAACCACAAAATGGAAAATAAAGTGCAGCGCTAAGATGAATGGTGACAGTAAAATCAAAAACTTATGCAATAGTAACTGAAAAATGAAGTCCAATGTAGTGAACTAAATAGGTGATCAGTCCAAAGAGATGTATGAAGACTTTAGTCAGTATGAGCACTACTCCAGCATCCCGATGTGAAAGTGTGGAAAGATTGCCCACTCACCGGAAGCGCAATCTTAATGAGCATATAGAGATCCTCAGCTGACCGGAGGTCCTGTGCAGGTACTGCCGGGTACTATGATGATCCTCAGGTGGTCCCTCAGTTTGGGTGGCAGGTAACAGGAATACTGGTCTGGTCTTAGGACTTACTTCCTAGGCCTGGACAGGTCGCCTGGAATCCTGGGCTGAGGTGTGGAAGCTCAGTGCAAGGCAATAAAGATATAGGTGCTCATAGTGTAGTATTCCAAAGGATTTATTAAGTATGAATTAGTAATGTATCAAACGCAAGCATAGATGAATAAAATGAATGTACAAGGTGACTGTGAGTAGTGGTAGCATGAATAGCTGAATACACTGACCAGTGTGAACCATAAGCTGGCCGCCGAACCTCCTGATCTGTCAGAGTGCCGTCAAGGCTTGCAAGGGCTCATCCTAGACGCGTTTTGTGTAAAGACACGTCTGCTGTAGGGGTGATGCCAACTGCTTTCAGCAGTTGGTGGTATTAGTCAATAGCAAATCGGGTGGCGCCTATGTGCTAACGTCAGGCCGCCACGTCCGCGATCCGGAGCGGCAGCCATCTTGGTATGTGATATATTGATTGCTCCAAGTGGAATGTTTTTATGGAATATATTTTTATGAATATTAAAAATACTACACTATATTTCAACCCCTGGGCTCCATATGGTGAGCATCTCTCCTTAGGACCTAACCAGACTGTTATAGTTGCTGGAGAGTGGATGGCATAGACCTTCTGATATACATGCTACTGAGCAAGTAGCTCTCTGGTGAGTGCATAGTGGTGGTGGATCGTACACTGGATATAGAGCACTGTGTGGGACTGAACACTATCTGCTGTGATTGATATCACAACTTCACAGACATAAAGATTTATATCGGAAGGACTTTATTGATCACTATTCTGTTGTTGGCTACACTGAGACCTATTTAGATTTATTTTGCTTTCTGTCAATGATTTGTTTTATTATTCACTTGATAGTTTTTTCATGCGCTGCACAGTTTTTATTTAAGTTGGTAGTTTTGGAAGGATTTTCTACGTTAGTCACAGGCAGAGAATTGGAGGACAACAGTTACAAAGCTACCAGAGAGACACCCAATGCCACTATTTCATTTATATGGAGTGCTTCGGTTACACTCCCTGAGTTGAGGAGCTCAGTGTAATAAAGAAGAGGGCGAACATGACTGTGGCCTGTGGAGGAGGTAAGGTTTTGGATATGGTTATAGTCTAGGTCTGTGGAGAAGAAGCAGTCATGGGTGGCCTGGAAAGTATGTTTCTTTGTCAGCTTTGTGCAGCAGCAGTGGCAAATGCGCCCAAGGGCTCCAAGCACATATCTGTGATATGCTGCAGGAATCCAGGTGGGTACCCTCAATGCCCGCGCATGATTGCCCATAAGACAAGAGGTATAAGTGTTCTGTCCCTGAGGCGAACTCTAGGAATTGGTACCACTCTGGGAGCCCCACAAGGGACCCTCTGATGCCTCCAGCTAATAAACCACCATTTTTTTAGTGGTGTGAGGTTCCAGAAAAATCCCTATCACATCCAGAGCCTGAGGGGAGTGCCACCGCTGCCACTTTCTCTCAAGCCCATCCTTCTGTGCACCCGGACCTAACCGTGTGAGAAGGAGAGCTTGGACAGCTTCCCCAGAGCCGCTACACGCTTATGCATGATTTACACTTTTTGGCTGCTGGCTATATATTAAATGGTGGTTAGCATACTTGCCTGGAATTCAAATGTGATTGTGTTTTTAGTCAATGGGCATTTGAAAAAAGTTCATTTTAGGAAGAACTTTGGTTTACATAAAATAAAACAGGCTATTCCTTTTTAAAAAAGAAATGTTGCAATAACTATATACAAGCAATTAACACTAATAATTATTTTCATTTTCAGGAAACAGAATAAAGTGGTAGTAAACCGCACCTAAAAAAAAAAAAATCCCCTGCAAGGGGATACTAGCACATGATAAACGAATCCCTGCAGCGGCACACTGTCACCGCTGCAGAAGCTTCCATCTACACCCAGTCTTCCTTTCGGATTCGTGAGCTTCGGCCGTCTGACTGGCTGAGCCGCAATGATGTCACTCCCACGCATATGCGGTATGCTGTTCCTTCAGAGCGCATGCGCCAGCTCTCAAAAAAGAGCGACTATCTCCTAAATGATTCACTTTATTATAACCTTGCATGTAGGTAAAATTATACAAAAAGAGTTTACTACCACTTTAAATTGCAGTCCTAACATAGAGTTTTATGCCTGTGCCCACATATGTCATGTTGAATATAAGCAAAAAGAATTATGGGAGCAAAGCTTCTAATCTGATTCAGACCTGCTTGTCTATGACATGTTAAGGAGGAGTAATAATCCCATAAAGGTTTATTTTTTTTTCTGTTTTTGGGTATGAGCCAAGTGTTTTATTTTTTTAAAGGGCTATTGTTGCTTTAACAGTATTTATTTTTTTTTAGTTCTGTAGTGGGATGGAAGACCCTTTAAGTTTGGGTACTGCTTTAAAGTGAAGCTCCAGACTCCCCCCAACAAATCAAAAGACAGTAGCTACAAATACTGTTTTATTTTGTTTTATTTTTTTTTTCCATAAAGTTTATTAATAAACTCAGAGCATACAATAGGTACAGGTAATACAAGGTATCAGTCGGAAACACAATAGGAGGTAATACACATACAGCAAACAAAAAGATACATAGCAATACATAGGCAAAGAATCAGACGTAAGTCATCCCAGGGAATGTTTTAATATTATTATTATTATTATACAGGATTTACATTATATAGCGCCAGCAGTTTGGCGCCGTGCTGTACAATATAAAGGGAGACAGTACAATTACAATACACTTCAGTACAGAAGGAATAGGAGGGCCCTGCTCCTGGAGCTTACAATGTAAAGGAAGGGGGAGTTGGTACAAAAGGTGATAGCTGCGGGGGATGATCTTATGAAGGTGGCTCAAGTACAGTTCTTAGGTGGAGGTGGAGGTGGGGTAGGCTTCACCAAATAAGTGAGTTTTCAAAGATCGCCTAAAGGCAGACAGATTGGGGGCTGACTGGACATACTGGGGTAGGGAGTTCCAGAGGATGGGGGATGCTCTGGAGAAGTCCTGGAGGCGAGCATGGAAGGAAGTGATGAGGGATCTAGAGAGCAAGATGTCTTGGGAGCAGCAGAGTGGGCAATTTGGACGATATCTGCGGATGAGGTTGGTGATGTAGCTAGGGGCAATGTTGTGAATGGCTTTGTATGCTGTGGTTAGTATTTTGAATTTTATATGTTGGGTTAGTGGAAGCCAGTGAAGTGAGGCCGACAGGAATCAGGAAGTACCATTTTTTCTTTAAACTATATAAAACTAATTATCCTTTAGAAAAACTATAAACTGCCATGCTGCTTCCATACATAGGTTGTAAAAGCAATATGTGTTTACTCATGTTTTATTAATATTCTTCTTGAGAATGCAAATTTGGATCTGTCTCTGTTAAAATAGAATTAAAGCCAACTTTTTTCAAAGATGTTTTTTCAGATAAAATAGTCTGGAATGCTTGTTATCATTACAAAGATGAATAAGGTTTATACCATACATTGAAACTTAGCATACATTATGAACCTTATCCATAAAGCATATATATATCCTTATTTATTTGAATGTTGATAGTGATAGTTAGGCAATATAAATGTAATGCTGGCCATACACTAACAGATATCTCCATCCACAGTTTATAGCATGAATGGACCAACCTCCCACTGCAGCAATTGTATCCCGACAGTTGGCACCAACAGCATTCAGAATTCCTGATTGGATGCAGCTGCTATTCGGCTGACAATTGTCTGATTAACAACCCATGTAGGACCAGTATAAACTTCATTCTATTTGTCAAACAGGGTTGCTGGACACACATTACAAACACCTATCAGACTCTCCCTAAACTCTGGTACATAAAATACATGTTGGCTTGTAGGGCACAACACACAAAAGTCTGTAGCTGTTTCCTGTGTATGTGGAGAAATGGAGCATACGACACGCTTCCCTGCATTTGGCACCTAGGACTGGCCCAACACCATTGCAATCTATTGGTTTGAATTTCTGTCACCGTTGTTGCACCTGTCGGATAATATATACATATTCCGACTGCAGCAGCACACAACCTGGATAAGAACACACCCACAACCTTCTGATTGGACAATGAGAGAAGACTGATTTCAGCATTGCAGTGCAGCAGAGCCTGGGTGATGCCTAAGGCCAGGTTCACACTGTGCGGGTTCCTTTTTCATTTGCATTGTATGGTGCATTTTGTTTTTTTGCTGTCGTGTTTTTCATGCTTTTTTTATGCATCTTGCATTATTTATTTATTTTTATTTTTTTAACCGCTTGCCTACAGGGCACTTATACCCCCTTCCTGCCCAGACCAATTTCCAGCTCTCAGCGCTGTCACACTTTGAATGACAATTGCGTGGTCATGCAACACTGTACCCAGATAGAGCTTTATTTTGGTGGTACTTAATTACCTCTGGGTTGTTTATTTTTTCTTAAACAAACCAAAAACCGCTGAAAATTTTGAAAAAAAAATGTTTTTTCTTAGTTTTTGTTATAAAATTTTGTAAATAAGTGATTTTTCTCCTTCACTGATGTGTGCTAATGAGGCTGCAGTGATGGGCACTGATAGGCTGCACTGATGGACACTGATAGGTGGCACTGATGGGCACTGATGAGGAGGCGCTGGTAGGTGGCACCGATGGGCATTGACAGGCATCACTGATGGGCACTGAAAGGCAGCACTGATATATGGCACTAATAGGCGGCACTGATAGGTGGCACTGACTGGCACTGATAGGCGGCACTGACTGGCACTGTTAGGTGGCACTGACTGACACTGTAAGGCGACACTGACTGGCACTGATAGGCGGCACTGATGGGTGGCACTGATTGACAGGACTGATAGGTGGCACTGATTGGCATTGATAGGTGACACTGAAAGGCATCTCAGATGGGCACTGATATGTGGCATTGATGGGCACTGGCACGTGGCACTATTCAGCACTGACAGCTGGCACTGATGAACACTGACAGGTGGCACTTCTGGGGCCACACTGATAATCAGGGCACACTAATCATCAGTGCCCTGATGATCAGTGTACATGTCCCCTCCGCGAAATGCCGATTACCAGCTCTCCTCTCCTCTCGAGCTGTCAGCGTGACAGCTTGAGAGGAGAGAAATGCCGATAACCGGCATTTCCCCGTTTACATGTGATCAGCTGTGACTGGACACAGCTGATCACATGACCGAGCCGACATCTTCGGCTCTTTCCGTAGATTGGTGATCTGCTGTGTCTGAGGGACACAGCGCACCGCCGATCGCCGCGCTGCGTGCTCCCTGAGCCGCACATGCGTGGTGAGAATGGGAGGACGTCATATGACGTCCTGCCAGAACGAGAGAACCACCTTGCGCCCGTCATTGGACTATATGGCGGGCTGGAGGTGGTGCCAATAGACAGAAGAGAGGACAATTTTGTATCATGTATAACGATCTGAGAGCACACGAGGACAAATTTTTTCAGTACACATGGATGTCCATAAAAAGGTGAGTTTTGAACTTTTCCTGTAGCTACATATGTTTGTCATAACCTCCCTCTCCCACTTCCACCCCTCATTTTCTTTTCCTTTTTTTTTGTCTTGTGCTTTCTTGGTCTACTCAGCAGCAAGCTGGAGCGACAAAACACCTTCTTCCAGGACTCCTTCCTACCAGTAGAAAGGCTGATGATCACATTAAGGTAAGTGTTTATACTCTAAACTGTACAAGTAATAATGACAACGTATATTGAATTTCAAAAACATTTTCTTTTCTTTTTTTCATACAGTTTTTTCATCAAAATAGTAAAATGTAATAAACTGTATAACATTTTTTTTCTGTAATTTTTTTTCTGAAGTTTTTTTATGAAAAAATACAAAATGGCATTGTTGCCAACATATTATGATACAAAATTGTAAAATAAGGCACTATAGGCTCTGATAAACTTGTTCCTCCTGAGAAGTATCATGCTGCTCAAGATCCTGGGGCTGGGGCTCTGCAAAGCGTGGTTTAGGTTCCCTGTATCTCTGGGGAGCATTGGCAGGTGGATACATTGGGCCCCAACTTTGCCCTTCTGGCACAAAGTGGGGCACAGGTGGCCCTGGTGGTGGCATAAGCTCCATAGGTGTTGCTGAAACATGATAGCAATATTGTGGTGCCTGATAATTTGGCCGCACAGGAGTTTGGTAAGCACTGTGCATTGAGTATGACACATAAGAGCCCCAAGTTGGTGTCTGCAGGGGAGAGCTTGTGGGTGGGGGAGGGTTGGCAGAGGTAATGAAGGAGGTCAGACACTGCATCATTGCAATACAAATCCCCCCTGTCTTTCAAGAAGAACTTGATCGATAAAGGGGACTAGTGTGTTTATGTACTGCTGGGAAAAAGACATTTGGTTTTTAAATAGAGCTACCAGCTCATTTAATGTATCAATCACGTAGAGTCATCCTTCTTGATGCTTCTCCCTTCTGAGACATAGTAGTTGATGGGCCTGCTCAACTCTTCCTCCACCTCCTACTCCCTCATCTCCTATGTCAACCTGGATATGGGCGAACCAGTAGCTGGGGTTCCAGGGGTGTTGAAGGACACTCCCCAGGGTCCTCTGCACATGCCTGAGATTCCCAGCTGCTCTCCTTGCTGCAAATACAGAAAGAAGAAACATTATGTAATTCCAAATATTATTTTTATTTCAAATACAAATTATTGAAATGATGCTGTGATCCTAGCTTACCTTCTCATCTCTAGGATCGGTTTGAGAAAATCCAGGTCCTTAGCAAATTAGTAGGGGGTAAATTTGTTGCACCAGACCCACTCCTTGCTTGCCGTTCTATACACACCTGTCTATTGTAGGAGTCGTTTGCAGTCCGCCATCTTGTACACAACTCTTTTACTGCAAAACATAAAAATATTTTTTTCTTCTTCATTTCAGGTACCTTGCAACTGGACATTCTTTAGCCAGTCTACATTTTCATATATATGTTTACTGCTGCTTAAGGTAGAGAGACTTCCAATCTCCAAGCACAACTCCTCCTGTAGGTGGTAGCCCAGCACATGTGCTGCATAGATGAGAACACAGGAAGTCCAATCAGCTGCAATCCAAACAATCCACTTTATTGAACCAAGATAAAACCAATACTGATAGTGAAAATAAAGTGGGGGACTAGCAGGTAAACGTGTTTCACGCTAAAGACAGCGCTGATTCATTACCACAATAATGGTAAAACTGTCCGTGTGGTCTTCAAGAAACCAACAGTGGAAGAATGGTGCAACATAGCTGCTGTGTTCCAAGAGCACTGTAATTTCCCAAATTGTCTGGGTGAGATAGATGTGAAACATAATCACATAATAAAGCCAGTAGTAAGTGACAGCAGTTTTTATAACTAAAAAAAATATTTTTCATTTGTGTTATTTGCAGTGGCACATGGCAACTATTGTTTTACTTACATAGATATTGGGTCTTAAGGGAACAGCTTAGACTCGAGTATTTTCTCACACTCCTCATTTGGGCAAATGCTTCAAAACAATGACCTGGGTCTTCCACCAAACAGTCCGCTACCAAGAACAAGGGTCCTGCTCTACCATACCTGTATGTATTTGTAGGTGATGAGGCGTTCACCCTCAGTGAACATCTGCTAAGGCCCTTTTCCAGTCGCTTCTTGGATATTGAGTGTTTAACTATTTCCTCACTAGGACCCGTAGAGTTGTGGAGTGTGCTTTTGGCACCCTTGCCAATAAATGGCATTTGTTGCACACTCCCATCCACCTAAACATGCAGCATGCTATAAAAGCTGTTAAAGCAGCATGTGCCCAGCATAATTTTATTCGGGAACGGGATGGATGTCAGTACGAGGACACAATTACCCAGCACCTCAGGGCAGCAGGGATGCATTATGTGCCTATTTCATGTCTCCAAATGGTCAGGTTCCATGGCAACTTGAGGCTTTTTAATATTTGTGGTCGACTACATATAATTTTTAAGACAAAAATACTGCTATGAAAGGTTGATCATTAGCATTGTTAGGTTTGCAAAACTTCTGGTTATGTATTATAAACTTGGTTCTTATGGTAAAAAAAAATATTTTTTTTTATTTTGGGAGAAATTAAGGTAATAAAAAAATGATTATATTTTGGAGTTGAGTGGCTTTTTTTGGTAATCTAAAAAAAAAAAAAAGTTACAGCAATCATGAGCTAAAAAGCTGAAACCAGATAATACAGATAGCACCCACTTTTGTTTTCTTTATGTTTCTTGCTGAAGGAATCCCATTTAGAATAGACTTCTTTTGCATTTTCCACCCATCCTTGATGCTGCTTTGATGTGTTCTTGTGTTCTGGGTTCGCAGGGATGTATAGATAATAGATACGTCCGGGACCTCACCAGCTGTATGAGTACCTCTGTGTTCGCCATGTTGCCTTTTTCTTGGATCCGACTTCCTAGTTTGCAGGGCGGCATGGGAAGTCTGTTGACAAGGGGAGGTGTTAGTAGTGAAACATGTAAAAAATGCATCAAAAACGCACGCAAAATGCAGCACTTACGTTTTATATGCGGTCCCAAAAAACGTGCCCGCAAAAAAAAACGCATAGATGTGAACGGGATCCATAGGAAATCCTGATACATGGCATGCACTGCGTTCCTGCAAAATGCTAAATGCATAAAAAACTGTACAGGTGTGAACCTGGCCTAATACCAGCATACTTGATTCAAAGCATGAGAGCCAGAGTGCTCCAGGACCAGCTGTTTCTTAGTGATGGGTTTTGTATGCATTTGGTCACCCTGAACTTGCCTCCTTGCTGCATTACTATTTTTTTTTTTCATTTCAGTTTATGTCCGCTTTACCCATAACTCGAAATTAATCCCTAATCACTAAGCAAGATCTTACAATAAGCCAGTAAGAGTTGTCTTTTCACTTTAGTTAGGCTCCATGCACTCTGGGCTTAAAAAATGCCAGCTCCCTTGGCAGAAAAACACACTGATATAGAGCGTTTTTGTACACAGTTTAGGAGAGTTAGAGAAGTTTAGAGTTTTTTCTGCAAGAAAGCTTTAATAAAAAATGCAAACCAGAAGGGTTTTTTTCCTGCCTCTACCTGTTGAGCTTAAAATATGCCTCTAATTGTCCTAATGTGCAGGGACATATAGGATAACACTGAGCTGCTTCTACAGGCAAAACACAAAACTCCTGTAGAAGCAACTATTTTTAAGCTAGGAGCCTAAGATGCAGGCTTGTATATTTCTTTAGTGATTGCTTACCAAACAGTAGGACAGCTGTTGTACTTCTCACAGAACTATATAGTGTAATGCCAACCTGCCTAATATTTGCTCCAGCAATACAAGATGGAAACCAACCAGAAGAACATGGTAGATGGCGACATCCAGGCAGTTGTGATCTAAAGCAGTAAGTATATTACCTTGCAAAAGACAAAGCAAAAGGCACTTCTTGAGTTCCTGTCAGTCACGCACTCTTTTACTAACAATTTAAGTTGTCTATAATTTTGTAAAGCAACTGTATAAGTAAATAAACTATACTTTTTATAATTAAAAGCAGTTGAGCTTCATTCAAGCAAGTACTCTCTCATTGTCAACTGGCTTAAAACTGGTCTCTTTGGGTTTGGAATAGTCAAACCTATGGACACTTTTCCAAATAGAGTTCAGCAGCCTCTTAGAAGGTTACGGCGCTATTGTCTGTTTTTTCAGATGTGCCTGCCTCAGGTTTGGTCATTTGGACACCCACACGTGCGAAGCTCCATCTCTTTCTCTACTAGAGAAGGAAGTTCCTCCCCTTGTTCTGAGGTACTGTGCTGGTCAGCCTTTGCTTAGCACAAACTACCAAACAGTAACATACTGTATATTCTGCCTTTTCTTATACATATTTTATCTTTATTACAATCACCCATTTTTTCTGCCCAGATAAGACTGAAAGGTATGTTCGCCTATAATTCCATACCATAGCATATCTGCAAAATCATATGGCCGTGTGGTCTGCTTGGTGCAGAACAGCTTTTTCTTCACAGATCAGCATCTCAGTTGGGCAATATTCCTTTCATGCATGGGTTGTGTTTTCTATTAACTCCAAAAGAAAGTCAATACACCACTTGGAAAATTAGTGTAGACTTTCCTTTGGAATTAATGCATGCATGTGCAGGAGGGACAGGGTCCAACTAGAGGATTTGGAAGAAAAAGCTGTGCAGTGCCAGGCAGGCCACACATTGTAGATCTTAGCAGAGCAGGCACAGGTAATTACCGTATTTTTCGCTCCATAAGACGCACCAGACCATAAGACGCACCTAGGTTTTAGAGGCAGAAAACAGGAAAAAAAAAATTCTGAACTAATGGACTGCAGACATAGTAGAGGAGATGACCAGAGACTGCGGACATCGTACAGGGATGACCAGTGATTGTGGACAGTACAGGGATGACCAGAGAGTGCGGACAGTACAGGGATGACCAGAGAGTGCGGACAGTACAGGGATGACCAGTGACTGCGGACAGTACAGGGATGACCAGTGACTGTGGACAGTACAGGAGATGACTGCTGACCTTTGGGGAGGGGGGGGAGCGGGTACCTTAATTTGACAGGTACCCGCTCTTACTTCCGCAGAGTTTTTCTTTGATCTTACCTGTTCCTTGATCCAGCCGCGCGCTGTCTACCCGGCTTCTGTAGTGTGGGCGCTCGGCGGACAGCCCGATGCCCAGTGCGCATGCGCGAGAAGCGCTGCGCTTTGTGATTGGTCCGGCGGCTTCTGGGATCTGTCATGTGTCCCAGGTACCGCCTTACCATTCACAAAGCGCACCGCTTCTTGTGCATGCGCACTTGGGACCCGGCTGTCACGCACACTACAGAAGCCGGGAAGACAGCGCGCCGCTGGATAGAGGAACAGGTAAGGTCCCACTGCAGAGCTGAGCGGCCGGCCCGGTATTCTGACACGGCGGCAGTGAAAATACTGGACCGGTCGCTCTATATTCGCTCCATAAGACGCACTGACATTTTCCCCCCTTTTTTGGGGGGAAAAAAGTGCGTCTTATGGAGCGAAAAATACGGTATATGCTTTGCTCAGAGCAGGTGCAGTCTAAGTGCAATTAGCCTTAAATAAGGCATTATTGGAATTGTAGTTCTACCCTTGGGGGGTCATAGGTTTTTCATAAAAGCAAACCGAGCAGTGAAACTAATACATGTTCAGATTTACTTTGGCTCCTTTTTTACAAGACTTTTGGCTAGTTTTGATATTAAAATAAATCTGTAGGCATGACAGAATTAATTTACATAACCGTCCCCTGGGTTGCCTGAAACTCAATATAGCTATCCTGTATCCTTTATGTACCTATATCTCATTGAATCTGTAATTTTTCACAATGATCTTTTGTCCTGTACTCTGTCTTACTGCTTATCCTCTGCTGCAATGCAATAAAACATTTATTTATTTCAGGTACTTATATAGCGCCATCAATTTACGCAGCACTTTACATATATATTGTGCATTCACATCAATCCCTAACCCTCAAGGGGTGTACAATCTAAGGTCCCTAACTTACATTCATACATACACATACTAGGGCCAATTTAGACAGGATCCAATTCACCTACCAGCATGTCTTTGGAGTGTGGGAGGAAACCGGAGTACCCAGAGGAAACCCATGCAGGTACAGGAAGAACATGCAAACTCCAGGCAGGTGGTGCCGTGGTTGGGATTCAAACCAACAACCCTAGTACTGCCAGGCAGAAGTGCTAACCATTTAGCCACTGTGCTGCCCATAAACTGTGCTACATAAACATAATCTTTAAAAAATTAAATCTACAAATCCTGTTCACTGAGCTTTTGCTTTTTAACAAGGTAAGGTATTGCAGCATAGCTTTGTATTTGAGACATTTATACATGCAGCCAAAATATAAAGACTACTGTGCCAGCACCAGAATTTCAACTGCCAATAATGAAATTAAATCCACAGAGAACACTCCAGTCAAAAATACAGAAACTACTAAACCATCTGTTAAAAAATCCATAGGTTTTACCTATAATTCATCTAAAGAAATAAATCACCATACCCCTAGGATGTCGCATAATAGAACACCTATACACCAGAAAGAACATAGACCCCCACCTAACAGACATGCACCACCACATCAGCAAACAGATGAGTATAGGAAAAAACCATCAGAATAATCCAAATAATTTTAATAGGACTCCATTACCTTATTATCAAAATAGACCCCTACCACCTTTTTTCCAATCAAGAGGAAGACCGTACTACAAGAATAGAAATAGAGGATATATCACTACAGAGGCCCTCAAAATTCTTACACTACAATATATGTCTGAATATAGAGACGATTACAGAGATGAATATAGGAATGAACATAGAAATGAGTATTCATCAGAATACAAGAATGAACATCACATTCAATCTACTAATTCAAACAAATATACACCCCAATCTTACACTATTCCTGTACAGAATAGATATTCGCCTCTAGAATCAGAGGAATCATACGCCCCATTACCCAATCCTTTTTTAGAGTGGAACCAAAATCTCAATACAGAAAATCGCAACAGAGAAAATGGAGAAAGAGAAGAAGTAGAGGAGGAAGAAAACATAAACAAAAAAAGGAGAAGAAATCAATAGGAGAAGGGATTTTTAATCTAAGTGGAACTCCTCTTAAACAGGAAGAAATCTATGTACTAGATCAAGGTTTAAAATTTGCTCCTAATAAAGGATTGAACAAATTTGAAACCTATATCAGTTTACAAAAATTAGTTAGAAAATTAAATATTAAAAAATATTATGCTCAAAATCCTATAGAACACAATTACCCCAACCAAACATCCAATATTCAACATAGTAGTCTGAAAAATAAATCTACATTTAATCCTAAAATAGTGATATATCAATATATCAATATTTAAAAAAAAATTGGTCATAAAAGATTTAGACAAGTTGAATGTACAAAAATATAAGGAAGACACTACTTTAAAGAAAGGCATTAAAAGCCTTAATGATAGGAAAAACATAGTAGTTAGACAAGCTGACAAGGGGGGGGCATCGTAGTGTTGTCCAAAACATTCTATGAAAAATCTATGAATGATATGGTAAGTGACACAAATACATATCCGTTGTTGAATACTAATCTGACAAGAACATACAAAAATGAGTTAATAAAATTGGTAAATTATGGAAATAAGAAGCACATATTTAATGATAAAGAAACAAGATATCTGGTGCCATCAACATGTAAATTACCTATAATTTACTCAGTACCCAAAATTCATAAGGATCCAATAAACCCACCAATAAGACCAATTATTAATGGCATTGACTCACTCACTGCCAGAATGGGAGAGTATATTGATTTATATCTACAGCCATTAGTTGCACAAACCGCAGCTTATTTAAAGGACACCAGGCATATCATCCAATTGACACAGAATTTACATCTTAATGAAAACATCATACTAAGTACAGCAGACGTGTCCTCGTTATACACGAACATAAACCATGAAGGAGCAATTAAAGCGGCAAAATGGGCCCTAAGGAAATACTCCACTTTGCATAAAAAACAACAGAAATTTTTAATCAAATGTATAACATTCTGTCTCAATCATAACTACTTTTGGTATTCAGATACATATTATTTACAGGTAAAAGGAGTAGCCATGGGGGCTCGTTTTGCCCCCAGCATAGCAAATCCCTATGTGGCACAATGGGAGGAAGAAAGAACATTCCATAATCAGAGACAAGAACTAAAACTATATCATAGATTCATAGACGATCTAGTAATAATATGGAATGGAGGTGAAAATTAATTGCTGAATTTTCATAAGGATTTAAATAACAACGACCACAATATAACACCAAGTTGGAATATTAGCAATAAAGCGATACACTTTTTGGATATATGCTTAATCAAAGAAGGATCATGTACAGTATCTATACCAAAAACTATTTTAAACCAATGGATAGAAATGCTTACATCCCTACCCATAGCTGCCATTATAGACCATGGATTAAGAACATACCGAGGGGACAATTTATGAGGTTAAGACATAATTGTACTAGCATAACAGATTATCAAGAACAAAGTAATATCCTGGTAAAGAGATTCATTGAAAAAGGGTACAAGAAAGAAATTATAGAAGAGGAAAGAAATCAAATTGAGGCACTAGATAGAAATAATTTATTAAGAGATACAAAATCTAAGAACAATATTGAGGATAGTGGCATAGCCATGGTAATGCCATACAATAAGCAATATAGAGATATACAAAAAATTATTAATAAACACTGGGATGTATTCAAATTAGATAAGGTTTTGAAAAATGTAGTATCAGAAAAACCTAGATATATATATATATATAAAAAGGCCAACAATATCCGTGATAAAGTTGTCAAGAATATATTAAACCCACCAGATACAAACAAAAATTATACGTTTTTCCAAGGAATAGGATTTTATAAATGCGGCAGATGTTACAGCTGTATAAGGATAAAAAACAATCCAAAGCACAGAGTGGAATTTACAAATCCCGCTAATGGCAATATATATAAGATCAAACAGTTTAAATCCTGCGACACGAAAGGAGTAGTTTATGCTCTTAAATGCCCATGTAATAAAATATATATTGGGAGAACCAAAAGACCATTAAAAGAACATGTCCGTAATATCATTAAAGGATATAAACATCATAATGTACCGTTGCATTTCCGACAATTCCATAGACAACAAGTTGAAGGTTTGGAATTCTGGGGTATTGAAAAACATAATGTACATTGGAGAGGAGATAATTTAGTCAGAAGTCAGCAAGAAAGAATCACACTGGATTTATAAAATGAATTGCCTAAATAAAGAAATTGACCTCTCATGTTTTTTGAGCGATTATTGATCTGTATAATAGTTTATATACAGATTTTTGTTATTAGATATGTGGGGCCAGTATATGTACTGTTATTAATTAGCAAGTTGGGTATAAAACACATTGGAACTTCTTTTTAGATGTTCCCTAGACGATTACCCAATAATTGCATTATACACATTTAAAATAGTTATTTATTCCATATTTATCCATTTTTTTAATGAACTTCACCAGGGGCAGACTGACCATTTGGAAACTCGGGCACTGCCCGAGGGCCTGGGGTCAGTAGGGGGCCCCATGAGATGCCCCTGGTACCTTTTTCATAGGCGTTTTTGAGTTTGGGCAAGGACATAGGGGCCCCATAATCCCCTATTGCCCGGGGGCCCCATGAGTTGTCAGTCCGCCCCTGAACATAACTAATACGCTCTAGGGGATAGTTGTGATTAGATTTTTTAGAATATTTAGTATACATGCGTATGTGGGTAATGCATGTTAAATAATGCTAATTAGATAAAGATTTTTACCCATAATAATTTGCATCTGATTATTATTTATTTTTTTATTATTATTTTTATTTTTATTTTATATTTATTAATTTTTTCTGTATTTATTTTTACCTAATATATGAAGTATGTAATAATCAGCATGTATTAGTATACATTTTTTATATATATACTTTTTATATTTGTTCAAATTTTAATTTCCTATATTCATTATATAATTTTTATATCCACATAAATATACACTTCTGTACAAGCTGAACAACATGGTTACAAATTATACATGCACGTAAGAATATATTTGCAAATATAGGATGGTGATATTTTGTATCGAATATATGTTTTTATTACGCGCATTATTTGTTGGATCCACCTGGGGGTGTGTAGTGCACACGGTGTTATCATAGCCGCAGATTGCTATGACATACACTGTAACAAATTAGTAATATACTATATACAAAGTTAGTGATGTTTCTATCACATATAACTCCAAAAATTTGGCCGCGCCTATTAAGACTACAATAAAACGGTGCTTTAACACCATATAAGGAGCTGAGACATGGTGATCGTCTTACTACATCCCCCAGACGAAGCTACGTTTTCCCTGTGGCGCAACGCGTTGGGGAGGGGCAGTGACGTCACTACGCATATGTTCATCGATACGGCGAGTATTGACGGTGTGTGTCAACACACCCACGAGGCTGATCCTTACCGCACCGAGCGGTTATTCACATGATAAACACATTTTAAATTTGATTAATGTGAGTGCATTTTGGAAGCGCAATAAAGGCTGTTTGTACCTTGGATAAGGCACCATATATCCTTTCCTTTCTTCTATGATTCATACGAGGATACATAGAGAACCGTAGTGAGGAGCGGTACAAGGGGGGAGAAATCCCTACAACCACACGGGCCCATAGAGAAGCTGCAGAATCCCAGTTATATATCCACAGGCTACTTGGAACTGAATTTTTAGTTTTAGTTTTTTGCACAATTGCACATTGGACATATTTATTTATTTAAATTTTTGTACTCGTATATTTTTTTCACTTACACCCTGTTCCAAATTATTATGTAAATTATATTTTTCTCATTTACCTAAATAATTGATGTAAATAACAGTCAGCATAATTCTCATGTTATCAACTATTAAGAGTACAATTCAAATTTTATTGAACAAACCTCCTAATGATAACAGTATTTTTTTTAAACATAAAAAACTTACAATGCACTGTTCCAAATTATTACGCACAGTAAGTTTCAAAACACTATAGGTTGTAAAGAACTGAAAATTGTCATTTGTTGTGTTTGCAGCATATTTACTGAAATCAAAAGCTATTTCAATCAAACTTTTAACAACATTTTAACTTTTTAAACATTTTAACAGGTCATGTTACATTGTAACATAGGACCCCTTATTTGATAGCAGCTTCACAAGTCTTGCACCCATTGAACTTGTGAGTTTTTGGACAGTTTCTGCTTGAATTTGTTTGCAAGATGTCAGAATAGCCTCCGAGAGGTGCTGTTTGGATGTAATCTGCCTCCCACCCTCATAGATCTTTTGCTTGAGGATGCTCCAAAGGTTCTCAATAGGATTGAGGTCAGGGGAGGATGGAGGCCACACCATGACTTTCTCTCCGTTTATCCCCATAGCAGCCATTGATGCAGAGGTATTCTTTGCAGCATAAGATGGTGCATTGTCATGCATGAAAATTATTTTATTACAGAAAGCATAGTTCTTCCTTCTGTACCAGGGAAGAAAGTGGTTAGTCATAAACTCCACATACTTTGCAGAGGTCATCTTTACACCTTCAGGGACCCTAAAGGGGC
Source organism: Staurois parvus (assembly GCF_062004578.1). Taxonomy (NCBI): domain Eukaryota; kingdom Metazoa; phylum Chordata; class Amphibia; order Anura; family Ranidae; genus Staurois; species Staurois parvus. The sequence goes on from NW_028317807.1 coordinate 34,400,123, forward strand.
CGACCAGCTCTGTTCCCATGATTCCGGCCCAAAACATGACACCACCTCCGCCTTGCTGACGTCGCAGCCTTGTTGGAACAGGGTGGCCGTCCACCAACCATCCACTACTCCATCCAACTGGACCATCCAGGGTTGCACGGCACTCATCAGTGAACAGGACTGTTTGAAAATTAGTCTTCATGTATTTTTCTGCCCAATGCAGCCATTTCTGCTTGTGAGCATTGGTTAGTGGTGACCGAATAGAAGGTTTGTGCACAGTTGCAAGACTCTGGAGGACTCTACACTTTGATGTCTGTGGGACTCCAGAGGCACCAGAAGCTTCAAATATCTGTTTGGTGCTATGTAATGGTAGTTTAGCAGCTGCTCTCTTGATCCGATGCATGGATCTGGCAGAAATCTTCCTCAATGTGCCTTTATCTGCACAAACCCGTCTGTGCTCTGAATCAGCCACAACTCTCTTAATAGTGCGATGATCATGCTTAAGTTTTTGTGAAATATCTAATGTTTTCATACCTCGTCCAAGGCATTGAACTATTTCACTCTTTTCGGCAGCAGAGAGATCCTTTTTCTTCCCCATATTGCTTGAAAATGGTGCTCTGCTTATTAATGTGGAACATCCTCGTTTAGTAGTTTTTCCTTAAATTGGGCTCACCTGCCAATCTAATTATCACAGGAGTCCGAGATTGTTTTCAGTGATCAAAAGAGCCCTGAGACACAATGCCATCCATGAGTTAAACTGAAAAACAAATTATTTAATCTTTTTGACACTTAAATAGAATTTGCATAATAATTTGGAACAGGGTGTACATTAATATCACAATTGGACTTTAGTTATTTTTGGAGATTTTATTTTGTTTTTTCACTTTGTGATTGCAATTTGATCTTTTTATGGTGATGTCATTTTATAAGATGATATCATTATTCTCATATAACACTTTATCGAGTTGGTATATCTAATACTTCACAGTATAAGTTAATATAATTGGAACACAACTTAATTGAAATATATTTAGCATTTTAGTATAAAGATTTATATTAGAGCGCGGCAACTTATTAATCATTATCTTCCATTCAGCACACATCATATGAGGGTGAGCAAGGGAGCCTGCGATCTAATATAACAACTGTTGACTCCAGTGGCTAACAAGTTAATATATTCATCACCAGAATTTACGTTTATGGGACCACATCTTAGTCCATGAAATGACCCAAAATGATCCCCTTTGCAGGACTTTTGAGAATAAAGAAAGATGAGAACATTGTAGGATGAGTATTGTATTTTTGTGGGAGATAATAAAGGTCTAAGTGCTGCATTTACAGATGACTTAGCATGAATGCATTTGTAGGGATATGCTGCTCTCAATAGTCTGTGTTTGTAAATAGCTGCTGCTTTTTATTTACCGTGGAGTTGGTTGGTGATAGATAGGTGCTTCCTGTCCCTGCTAACTGGGTCAGAAACTCTGATTGGAGGACTATGTTTATAAAGGGGTGTTTCCAGGAAATAGAATTTTCCTTGACCTTGAATGTATGCCTATGTTCTAATAATATAACTCTTGCTGCCTATAGTTTCTTGAGTCTGTATCCGAATCCTTGTGACAGATGTATCTCTGTCCTATTGTTAATTATCTCACATGCACAGTGCCAGATAGCTATGTCTGTACTATTGTATGTGTGTAATGGTCACCTTGCTGTATGTTTGTAGGTGAACTGTCAGGGAGCGAGGAGCCAGACACACAAGGAGGTGCAATAAAAGGTAGGTTTATTGTACAAAAACAAGACAGAGTCTATGCAAGTACAACAGCAACAGCAGATGACTGGGTAGGACAGTAGCCAGGAAGGATGGTCGCTAGAGCCGGGGTCAGAAGCCAGGAAGGATGATTGCCAGAGCCGGGGTCAGAAGCCAGGAAGGATGATCGCCAGAGCCGAAGTCAGAAGCCAGGAAGGATGATGGCCAGAGCCGGGGTCAGAAGCCAGGAAGGATGGTCGCCAGAGCCGGGGTCAGAAGCCAGGAAGGATGGTCGCCAGAGCCGGGGTCAGAAGCCAGGAAGGATGGTCGCCAGAGCCGGGGTCAGAAGCCAGGTAGGAGCCTTGTCAAAACCGAGTCGATATCCAGGAGAGCACTGAGACACTAACAGGAGCTTGTTGCAATTCAACAGACAGGACATGAATGCAAAGAGCAGCTGCAGACAGCAGGCTTAAATGTGATAAGCCACCACCTCCTGGAGGAGAAGCCACAGAGGCTTGAAAGCATAAAGGATCCCACAATGCTTTGCAGAAACCTAAGATGGATGCCAGCACATGGAGCAGCACAAGCTCTGAGGAAAGGAAGGACCTTGACAGTACCTCCTCCTCAAGGGCCCCTCCCCCTCCGCGGCTCAACATAAGGCTTCTGGGGAAAGCGGGTGTGAAAAGCGCGGAGGAGGGCAGGAGCATGAACATCCACGGAAGGAACCCAGGAACGCTCCTCGGGACCATAACCACGCCAATGGAGCAAGAACTGCACCCGACTGCGGACCAACCGAGAGTCCAGGATGCGGCTCACCTCATACTCCTCATGACCGTCAACCTGGATAGGATGAGGCCGAGGCGGAGAGGCAGTAAAGCGATTACAGACCAGAGGCTTCAACAGGGATACGTGGAAGACATTGGAGATACGCATCCCAGGAGGAAGAGCAGGAGCATAGGCAACCGTGTTCACCCTGCGGAGGATGCGGAAAGGACCAACAAAACGGGGAGCCAGTTTCAGTGCGGGCACCCGCAGATTGAGGTTACGAGTGGACAACCACACCCGATCTCTGACCTGGTATGAAGGAGCGGGCAACCGTCTACGATCAGCCTGGAACTTCTGGCGCTGTGCTGAGTCCTTCAAGGACCTCTGGATCTGCCCCCACGAGGAACGCAGGGCAGCAAGATGGTTATCCACAGCCGGAATGTCCTGTGGCGAGAACAACTCAGGCAATACAGCGGGTTGGAACCCATAGTTGGCCATGAAGGGAGACATCCCGGAGGAGGAGTTGACAGCCGAGTTCCTCGCAAACTTTGCCCATGGCAGGAGATCGACCCAATTGTCTTGATGGTCTGATATATAGCAGCGAAGGAATTGTTCCAGGGCCTGGTTGGAACGCTCCGCAGCCCCATCGGTAGGCCGAAGAGAAGGAGAGCTTGATACCCAACTGGGAACAGAAGGCGCGGCAGAACCTGGACACAAACTGGCTCCCACGGTCCGAGACAATCACCTTGGTCAACCCATGCAATCAAAAGATCTCCCTGGCGAAAACAGTAGCCAGTTCTTGCGCAGTCGGCAATTTTTTGAACAGAACACAATGGCACATCTTGGAAAAATGATCAATGACCATAAGAATGACCGTATGGCCTTCAGACGCAGGGAGGTCAACAATAAAATCCATGCCCAGGTGTGACCAGGGACGCTCCCCATTAGGAATGGGTTGCAGAAGGCCCAATGGAAGATGCCGAGGAGATTTATTCTGGGCACAGACCGAACATGCCGCTAGATATGAGGCAATGTTGGAACAGAGAGATGGCCACCAGAATAACCGAGAAACGACCCAGGACAACTGGTTCCTCCCTGGATGACTGGCAGTCTTGGAATTATGGTAGGTACACAGCAGGCAGGTACACAATCCCTCAGGTACAAAACATCTGCCAGCCGGTCTCAGGGGGAGCATCAGTTTGAGCCGCCAAAATCTGCTCCCCAAGGGGAGAAGTCAGGTTGGTACGAATGGCAGCCAGGATCTGGTCCGGAGGTATGACCGAGGTCGGCTCAGAGTCCTCCCTGGACAGCTCAGAGTATTGCCACGACAAGGCATCAGCCCTGACATTCTTGGAGCCAGGCAAATAGGATACCACATAGTTAAAATGCGACAAGAACAGAGCCCATCTGGCCTGACGGGGTGTCAACCTCTTAGCCTCCGAGAGATACGTCAGGTTCTTGCGGTCAGTGAGAATGAGAACCGGAACCACAGAACCCTCGAGCAGGTGCCTCCATTCCTTGAGAGCCTGAATAATGGCCAAAAACTCCCTGTCTCCAATCTGGTAGTTGCATTCTGTGGAGGAAAGCTTCCTGGAGTAGAACCCACAGGGAAGTAGGGGTCCATCGGGTGACCGACGCTGAGACAAGAGGGCGCCTACTCCCGTCTCAGAAGCATCAACCTCGAGGACAAAAGACAACCCAGGATTGGGATGAGACAGTATCAGAGCAGAAGCAAAGGCGGATTTCAGAGCTTCGAAAGCTAAGATGGCCTCGGGTAACCACTCGTGAGGATTACTGCCCTTCTTGGTCAGATCTGAGAGAGGTTTGGCCAGCGTGGAGAAGTTCCTGATAAACGTGCGATAACAGTTGGCGAATCCCAAAAAGCGCTGAATGGACCGAAGACCACTGGGACGAGGCCACTGCAGAACCGCCGAAACCTTCTGAGGGTCCATGGAAAAACCCACAGCGGAAATTATGTAGCCCAAAAAGGCAACCTGGGATCGGTGAAATTCGCACTTCTCGAGCTTACAAAAAAGCTTGTTCTCACGTAACCGTTGCAGCACCCGCTTAACGTCCTGGACATGAGACTCCATAGATGCAGAGTAAACTAGGATGTCGTCCAAGTAAACTACCACGCACTGCTGCAACAAGTCACGAAAGACATCATTAATGAACTCCTGAAAGACCGCGGGCGCGTTACACAACCCGAAGGGCATGACCAGGGATTCATAGAGGCCGGTTCTGGTGTTGAACGCGGTCTTCCACTCGTCGCCCTCCTTGATCCGTATGAGGTTGTACGCAGCCCTAAAGTCGAGTTTAGTAAAGACCGTTGCTCCCTTGAGGCGGTCAAACAACTTGGTAATCAACGGAATTGGGTAAGCATTCTTAATCGTGATTCGATTGAGGCCCCTAAAATCAATGCAAGGCCTCAACTCACTGCCTGTAACGGACCGCCTGACAGTACCTCTATCAGTCCCCTGATAGAGCCTCCCCAGAGTGCGGAGTCTAAGTACCGGAGCACTTGTTCACCAGGGCCCCTGATGGTGGGGATGGACTTGGAGCGCTCCGGGACCAGGTCGCAGCTGCTAGGTATCTCTACCAGAGGTAGAGGAGTCTGCCAAGGGCTCCAGCGGGTTAAGAGTCTGATGTGAGGGAGCCCAGGGATCCCTGAGGGATGGATGGACGGATGAGCAAAGTCAGAGTCAAACAAGCTGGGTCGGTAACTAGCGGGTCGGTGAGGTACAAGACGATAGGCAAAGGATAGTCGGGTCACACGCAGGGTCAATACCAAAAGATCAGATCTATAAGGGAACATCCAGGAGCAGAGTCAGGCAAGCCAAGGGGTCAGGACAGGAGAAGGCAACAAGGTCAGACAATCCAGATCAGAGTACTCACTACACAGGCAACAGGATACAAAAGACCATTCGGCAACAAGCATCTGTGCAGGGCTGGCTTAAGTAGCCCGCCCTGCACCTGACCGTAGCCGCCTAGGTCCCAGTGCCTGCCTAGTACTGTCAAGACGACATGTGCGCCTGGGTCCTAGTGCCCTGCTACCTGTATGTCTTGACAGACGCCTACGCATGTGTAGACCCATGCGTCGCGATGGTCCCCGACATTGCCCCCCCCCCCATGGGCATCCTCTGGGTGCCCAACTGATCTCTCCACTGCGGGTGACCACGCACAAACTCCCGCATAAGTCTGGGGGCATGAACATTTTTAGCAGGTTCCCAAGAATTCTCCTCAGGACCATAGCCTTTCCACTTAATCAAAACCTGGGTCTGGCCCCCCCTCCTACGACAGTTCAGAATTGCTTCCACCTCAAATTCTTCCTGTCCCTCCACTGTAATAGCCTCAGGGGGCCTGGATTCCCGGTCCGGAAATGGGTCTGCGACCACTGGTTTCAGTAATGAGACATGAAACACCGGATGGATCTTAAAGGTCTCCGGAAGGGTCCTAGCTTTGACGGACAACGCAATTTTAGGTTAGTGGTTGCCAGCCAGACCTTATCTCCTGGCTGCAGCACCAATTCCCCCCTTCGCTTCTTGTCAAACGCCTCTTTGTTGTCTTCCTGGACTTTAGCCATGGCCTCCTGCAACAGTTTGTTGTTTTCTGAGAAAAAAATCGATCATGCTTTGGGTAGCTGGAACCGTGCTTTCAACAACCAGATCAGGCATGAATGTGGCGTGGAATCTGTAATTCGCAAAAAATGGCGACTGCCCTGTGGCAGAGTGGTTTGCATTATTGAAAGCAAATTCTGCTAAGGGCAAGAGGGTCAGCCAGTCATTCTGTAAAAACGATGTGCAACACCTCAGGTACTGTTCCAATGTCTGGTTGGTTCTTTCCGTCTGTCCGTTGGTTTGTGGATGAAAGGCGGAGGAAAGTGAGAGCTTAATGCCCAGAGCCTTGCATAGGGCTTTCCAAAACTTAGAGGTAAATTGTACCCCCCAGTCAGACACTACATCTTCTGGAACCCCATGTAACCTGACCACTTCTTTGATGAAAATCCGAGCGGTCTCTTTAGCTGATGGGGTACCTTTCAGGGGTACAAAATGGGCCATCTTTGACAGACGGTCCACAATAACGAAGATTACCGTATGGCCCTGGGACGGGGGTAGTTCCACTATAAAATCCATTGCTATCATCTGCCAGCATCGAGCAGGAATGGGTAGTGGGCGTAGCAGACCCCAAGCCTTATTTATGGTTGGCTTATTCCTCTGGCAAATCGCACAAGACTTTACGTAGCATTTGCAATCCTTGTTCATGTCAGGCCACCAGAAGGTGCGTTTAAGCAGCTCCAGCGTTTTTGCCACTCCAAAGTGCCCAGCCATTGGGTGGTCGTGACAGTGCCCTAACACCTGCGTCTGCACATCATCCGGTACCACAATCAATCCCTCCTTTCATAACAATCCTCCTTCGAGGGAGAGTGATATTCCTGGTAGAGGGTGGCAAGTCCCAGATGCGTCTTGCAGCTTAGCACGCAGCTCTGTTTGGAGGGCCAAAAAGTTTCCTGATGACAGAATGGTATCCGGCCTGAGTTCTTCCTTGGGATCCTCAAACATGCGCGAAAGGGCATCTGGCTTTGTGTTCTTTGAACCCGGCCTGTAGGTGATGTGGAAGGAAAACCGTGAGAAGAAAAGAGCCCACCTAGCTTGGCGTGGCCTTAAGCGTTTAGCTGTTCTCAGGTATTCGAGGTTCTTATGGTCAGTAAAAATCAAAATTGGGTGAGCCGCTCCTTCCAGCAGGTATCTCCACTCCTCCAGGGCGGTTTTGATGGCCAATAGTTCTCGATCCCCAATGTCATAGTTGCGTTCTGCCGGAGTAAGTTTCCTGGAGAAGAATGCCACTGGGTGCAACAATTCTTTTGGTCCTTCCCTCTGGGATAAAGTTGATCCCACCGCGTTCTCGGATGCATCCACCTCTAGCACATAAGGTAGTGCAGTGTCCGGGTGACCCAGAATGGGGGCGGTGGTAAACAGTCGTTTCAGGGTCTCGAATGCTTCCTGAGCTTCTGATGTCCATTTGAAGCGAGTCCCTGACTTAGTCAACTGCGTGATAGGGGAGACCAGACCTGAAAAATTCCTAATAAACTTCCTGTAGAAGTTGGCGAACCCAATAAACCGTTGGACACCTTTTTTATCGGTTGGGATCGGCCATTCAAGGATTGCCGAGACCTTTTGGGGATCCATTGCGATCCCCGCAGTGGAGATGATCAACCCCAGAAAGGAAATGCTCTGTTGCTCAAAGCTACATTTATCGGTCTTGGCACATAGGCCGTGTAGGCGCAACCGCTCCAGAACCTTAATCACATGGACTCTATGGTTGTCTAGGGATGGTGAAAATATCAAAATGTCATCCAGGTAAACAATGACAAAAATGTCCAGAAAGTCCCTAAAGACATCGTTCACAAAATGCTGGAAGGTGGCCGGAGCATTGCAGAGCCCAAAAGGCATGACCAAGTACTCAAAGTGGCCAAACCGAGTACGGAAGGCCGTCTTCCACTCGTCCCCCTCTCGGATGCGTACCAAGTTGTATGCCCCACGGAGATCCAACTTAGTGAAGCAAACCGCTGCCCTTAGGCTTTGAAAAAGTTCGGGGACCAGTGGTAGAGGGTAGCGGTTTTTAATTGTAACCCGATTCAGTTCCCGATAATCAACACAAGGCCTTAAAGTCTTATCTTTCTTCTCCACGAAGAAAATACCCGCCCCTGCCGGTAAAGTGGAAGGACGAATACATTTCTTCTGGAGATTTTCTTCAATGTACTCTTTCAGTACCCCCAACTCCACCTCAGATAACGGGAATATGCGACCAAAAGGGATCTCAGATCCAGGCAGTAACTCAATGGGACAGTCATATGGTCGATGAGGGGGCAAAGTGTCGGCCCCACGTTTGCTAAATACATCCAGGTAATCATGGTATACCACTGGAACAACCTGTCTCAAGCTGGAATCCTCCTCTGCACATAGGAGGATTTGGGGGGCCCGGGGCCCGGAGGCATGACAGTTTTCCCGACAATAGGCCGAGGGAAAACTGAGGGACCCGGTTTCCCAGTTGATCTGAGGGTTGTGGGCTTGTAGCCACGGAAGCCCCAAGATCACTGGGAAAAGGGGTGACGCGATAGCGTCAAAACGTAATAACTCCCGGTGAAGGCCCATTATGGTGGTGAGTATAGGGGGAGTTTCTTGGTCAACCAAACCCGATTTAATCTGGGAACCGTCAGTCAGGAACAAATTAAGTCCCTATTTCCTGGCCTGTAAAGGTATTTCCTGCTGACGGGCAAAATCAATGTCCAAAAAGCAACTGCAGGCCCCTGAGTCAATGATTGCAGTGGTCTCCATGGTTCTTTCCGGAAGCTGAAAAAAGAGGGGTACTGCTAAGTAACTGGATTGACTCATATTACCCAGGGAACAAAAGGGAACTGTAGTTCTCGACTTACGTGCCTTCACCGGGCAGTTCCGCATGACATGTCCAGTTCCTCCACAGTAGAAACAGAGGTTCCTGGTGCATCTTCTCTGGCGCTCCTCTGGGGTGAGGGCCTGCCGAGCCAATCCCAGTTGCATGGGCTCTGAAGTATCCACAGGAACGGCTGATGGAACATCGGTAGGGGCGAGATGACCTGTGCCCCTGGGAGGTGCCCATGTGACTCCTTGACCGTGGCCTGACCTCTCAGACCGGCGTTCCCGCAACCTGCGATCGATTTGGATCGCCAGGGCGATCAGATCTTCCAAGGACTCTGGGAGACCAACCCGGGCTAACTCATCCTTTAGCGCCTCCGAGAGTCCGACCCGGAATTGGTGACGCAGGGCAGCATCGTTCCAACGCGTGTCCCCCATCCATCGCCTGAACTCGGAGGCATATTCCTCCGCAGCTCAACGACCCTGTCGGAGGGAGTAGAGGGTGGATTCAGCTAAAGTCACCCGCTGGGGTTCGTCATAGAGGACAGACATGGCCTCAAAAAATGTGTTTATGGTCTGTAACTGGGGGTCCTGCGTTTCCCTTAATCTATGGGCCCAGTCCTGGGGTTCGTCTTGTAGTAGGGAAATCACGAATCCTACTTTAACCGACTCAGTGGTGAAGGTACGAGGTTGCAGGTCAAAATACAGCAGACATGCGTTTTTGAAGGACCTAAACCGTGCACGATCTCCCCGAAAACATTCAGGCATGGGAACACGAGGATCGGCTGGTGAAGCTGCAGCCGCAGCCCCTATGGGAGATCCAGAGGCTACCTCAGGGCTAACAGTTGAGGCCTGGCTCTGAGGAGGAGCCTCGGACATGGTCATGGTGTCAAACCGATTTTCTAACCGGGAGCATTTGTCCTGGAGGGCAGTTACTGCCTGGGTTAGGGCGGACAAATGTCGGCAAATCTCTTCTATGGGAGAAGGCCCCCCTCCAGACTCAGTCATGGCCGAATGGTACTGTAACGGACCGCCTGACAGTACCTCTATCAGTCCCCTGATAGAGCCTCCCCAGAGTGCGGAGTCTAAGTACCGGAGCACTTGTTCACCAGGGCTCCCGATGGTAGGGATGGACTTGGAGCGCTCCGGGACCAGGTCGCAGCTGCTAGGTATCTCTACCAGAGGTAGAGGAGTCTGCCAAGGGCTCCAGCGGGTTAAGAGTCTGATGTGAGGGAGCCCAGGGATCCCTGAGGGATGGATGGACGGATGAGCAAAGTCAGAGTCAAACAAGCTGGGTCAGTAACTAGCGGGTCGGTGAGGTACAAGACGATAGGCAAAGGATAGTCGGGTCACACGCAGGGTCAATACCAAAAGATCAGATCTATAAGGGAACATCCAGGAGCAGAGTCAGGCAAGCCAAGGGGTCAGGACAGGAGAAGGCAACAAGGTCAGACAATCCAGATCAGAGTACTCACTACACAGGCAACAGGATACAAAAGACCATTCGGCAACAAGCATCTGTGCAGGGCTGGCTTAAGTAGCCCGCCCTGCACCTGACCGTCGCCGCCTAGGTCCCAGTGCCTGCCTAGTACTGTGAAGACGACATGTGCGCCTGGGTCCTAGTGCCCTGCTACCTGTATGTCTTGACAGACGCCTATGCATGTGTAGACCCATGCGTCGCGATGGTCCCTGACACTGCCCTTCTTTTTCACGAAAAAAAAGCCAGCTCCTGCTGGAGAAGTAGACTTGCGAATGTGCCTGTGGTAAAGCGCATCCGCAACGTACTCCTCCATGGCCTGATTCTCCGCAACCGAAAGAGGATACACCCTGCCACGAGGAGGAGTGGCACCGGGTTGTAAGTCTATGGCACAATCATATGGACGATGAGGAGGCAGAGCATCGGCTCGCACCTTGTCAAACACGTCCAGGTACTCCCCGTATTCAGTGGGCAACACAGAGTCCGAGGAGGCACACAACACCTTAACAGGTCCATGGATGCAATCGACCACACACTGTGGAGACCATGAGAGGATCTCGGCCGACTGCCAATCAAAGGTCGGATTGTGCTTCTGAAGCCAGGGATAGCCCAAAACCACGGAGTAGTGTGGGGAATAAATTACCTGGAAACAGGCCAACTCCCTGTGAACAGCCCCAATAGCTACTTGAACTGGCAGGGTCTCGCGGGTAACCTGCGACGGTTGCAGAGGCCTGCCATCTATGCGCTTGAGGGCCAATGGAGTAACTCAAGCCTGCTGAGGAATGGAGTACTGGGCAGCAAATGAACTGTCCATAAACAACCCGTCAGCACCAGAGTCTACCAACGCCTGGGCCGTCACCGAGCTCTTCGCCCAAGAGAGGACAACGTAGTAGTTTATCTTTACGGAAAACCGGGGACAAGGAAACTCCTCCCAAGATCTGCCCCCGACAGGATCTCAGGTGAGAGCGTTTCCCGGATGGACTGGACAGGACTGCCGAAAATGCCCACCGAGACCACAGTACAGGCAACGACCCTCCCGACGCCAAGAGGCCCGCTCCCCCTCAGAAAGGCGAGCAAACCCCAGCTGCATGAGCTCTCCGCCAGACAAACCATCCCCAGGAGGCGTGGGAGGAGAGGGAGGAACGGGTGGGACAGAAAACGTAGGCGCCAATCGGTTAGGAGGCCTCCGCAGACTCTCCTTAAATGAAAGCCTCTCTCTGAGCCTGGTGTCAATCAGGATTAGGAAGGAAATGAGTGCCTCGAGCTCCATAGGCAATTCTTTGGCTGCAATCTTGTCCTTCAACGCATCTGAGAGACTATGAGAGAAAGCAGCCACCAGAGCCTCATTGTTCCAACCCACCTCTGCTAGGGTTATGAAATTCTATGGCGTACTCGGCAACGGTTCGTGAACCCTGATGCATGGACATGAGCAGCTTAGCAGCAGAGGCGGAGCAAGCAGGCACATCGAATACCGTATGGAAGGAGGCAACAAAACCGGCAAACTCGTGAATCACAGGGTTATCGTTCTCCCATAAGGGATTTGCCCAGGCCAAGGCCTTGTCCGAAAGCAGCGAGATTAGGAAGCCCACCTTTAACCTCTCCGTAGGAGAAGCGTGGGGTATCAATTCAAAATATATGCCCACTTGGTTAAGGAAACCCCGACACTGACTCGGCTCACCCCCAAAGCGCTGTGGAAGGGGGGCTGAACCAGTCATGCCTCTGGGCACCTCAGGTGCAGCAGCAGATGCGGAGGTAGGCGCAACAACCGGAGCAACAGCGAGAGCGACAACCGGCCTAATAGCACCAGGAGCAAGGTGCGCTGTGTGTGCAAGCAGCGTCTGCAACGCCTGAGCGAACTGATCCAACAAGAGATCCTGCTGATCAAGTCTGGCAACCAACATAGGGAGCGAGAGCGTACCAGCACCATCAGGATTCATGGCATTCGTGTAGTGTCAGGGAGCGAGGAGCCAGACACACAAGGAGGTGCAATAAAAGGTAGGTTTATTGTACAAAAACAAGACAGAGTCTATGCAAGTACAACGGCAACAGCAGATGACTGGGTAGGACAGTAGCCAGGAAGGATGGTCGCCAGAGCCGGGGTCAGAAGCCAGGAAGGATGATGGCCAGAGCCGGGGTCAGAAGCCAGGAAGGATGATCGCCAGACCCGGGGTCAGAAGCCAGGAAGGATGATAGCCAGAGCCAGGGTCAGAAGCCAAGAAGGATGGTCGCCAGAGCCGGGGTCAGAAGCCAGGAAGGAGTCTTGTCAAAACCGAGTCGATATCCAGGAGAGCACTGAGACACTAACAGGAGCTTGTTGCAATTCAACAGACAGGACACGAATGCAAAGAGCAGCTGCAGACAGCAGGCTTAAATGTGATAAGCCACCACCTCCTGGAGGAGGAGCCGCAGAGGCTTGAAAGCATAAAGGATCCCACAATGCTTTGCAGAAACCTAAGATGGATGCCAGCACATGGAGCAGCACAAGCTCTGAGAAAAGGTAGGACCTTGACATGAACATGATTATTGCAACAGAGTTTATATGCAGTTCCTGTTATTTTAGTTAACCCCGTCTCTTCTGGTCTGGGATTCTTTACCTAGTTTTAGCTCAGGGCTCAATAGCCAGCATAGGCTATATCAGGATAGGCCACTTGATAGTTAGAGGTGCAGTTGAATGATAGATTAGATGCCACTAGGAACTAAGACACAGATTAGATAGGCTGACTTTGAGTTCTAGTGTCACACCACACTTTATGCTTGTTAGAAGCTGTGCTCCAGGCTGGTTGGACAACAGTTGGACAACAGTTCCTATCATCTTGTTTTCAGGTCTCTGATACCAGGACAGATGCTGCATTGCAATCATCCTCAGGGGCCCCCGCAACTTAATATTGCTGTAAAATTCATCTGGAGGTATCTTTATTAATAACTATGTATACCTGGGTATGTGTGCACAATTCCATCAGGTATCTTGTCGGACCATTTGCTGATAATACCTGTTTGTACATTAGATATATATATATATATATATATATATATACTATTATTAATATTTTCTTATATAAGGCATGTATTAATTCCATACTGGTGTACATCAATATACTTATGGTTAATGTTATATGCTGTTCCTCTGCTCCCAATTATTTTGATTAGATTACGAATTAATTTCCCACTAAGGTAATCCTATCTGTTCAAAGAGGCCATGTCCTGAATGGAGGCACTGCCAACTTCATTATCAAAAACACTCTTCCACTTTGAAGGTTCTGGTTCTCTTATTTACAGGTTTAGCACATTATCCTGTTTGGGGAGGGCCATTTGTCATAACCACTCCCCTCCAAAAGAGGACTACACAATCAACATCCACAAATCGGTGCTTATCTGGCTATAAGGCTTTTTACACAATGTCTCTAGCATTTGTAAGAACAGCATGTTCAGTAAAAGTGATGGGCCCCATGTTCAGTTCGTGCTGAACATTCAAGTCTAACCAACAGAGGAGACAATTCACTAAGCGGTACCTTACCTCCACAACTGTGTATTCAGTAAGATACTGCACAGCTATTAAAAACATTCTTTAATGTTTCAGCTGTCAGCGGGATTCCCCGCTGACACCTGAATGTAAAAGTTGCCTTACAATTAAAAAAAAAACATGTGGGGTCCCCCTCATCCATACCATCCCTTTGGCGTGGGGGTCCCCCCAAAATCCATCTGAGTATGCAGCATGGCAGGTCAGGAAAGGGGGGGATGAATGAGCGTCCCCCCTCTTGAACCATACCAGGTCACATGCCCTCAACATAGGATGGTGCTTTGGGGCCCTCTCAAAGCACCTTGTCCCCATGTTGGTGGGGACAAGGGCCTCTTACCAGTGGTTGTGGGGGTCTATGGGCAGGGGATTATTGGAATCTTGAAGCCCCCTTTAACAAGGGGGCCCCCCAGATCCCTCCCCTCTATGTGAATGAGTATGGGGTACATGGTACTGCTACTCATTCACAAAAAAAAGTGTAGTGCAAAAAATGACAGTAGACAGTCTTTGACAAGTCCTTTATTAAAAACAAAAACAAAGAAAATGCCCCCCCCCCGAAGTAGATCCAACATTAATCACAATGCCCTCTACCACCGCCAACCCAAAAAAAGATTAAAAAAATGCTCCTCTCAATGCTGGCTCCCGCTATCTGACAGCTGTGCTGGGATGACAGTTCTTAAATACAGTGATGACATCGCAAAGGGGTGGGGACACTTTGTGACATCATCATGCGCTGTGATTGGCCAACCACAATGCACTGTCAGGGTGCAGTGCATTGTGGGGCACTGCAGGTGAACAGCCCGCCGAACGCCCTTACCACCAAACACACAAACGGCTGACTCGAACATCTAGCCCAACACTATTCAATAAGATTTTTCAAAACATTTTAAATGTTTTTGCTTGCTTTCTGCCACATTTAAAGCACTCTTCAGCTCCATTTTGGGATGATAACCACAGATTGCAATTGGTTCACTGGCTGTCATTGTTCATAGGAGTACTGCATGTTAACCACTGAAGCTTCAGATTTTACCCCCTTCATGACCATCAAGGCCATTTTTTCTATTCAGCACTGCGCTAATTTAACTGACAAACATATCCAATAAAAAAGTAAAAAATGAAATAGCATCAGAAATTTAGGCCAAAATGTATTCTGCTACATGTTTTTGGTAACAACAAATCCCAATAAGTGTATATTAATTGGTTTATAGCATCTGCAAACAATATATACTGGATTTTTTAATATATACTGTAAGAAGCGTACACACAGTGAAGGACGCAGACTCCATTTTGTTAAGAATCTCCATGTTCTCCCTCATTCTTACCCCTCCCTTCCTGAGAGGCCCAGCAACATGTGGCCAGTATATGTGTGTGTTAGAAGTGTCACAGGCCAGATCCCAGCAGGGAGCCAAGAGGTGCCTCACTGTCCCAAGAACCTGTGCCATCTCACACCTCGGAGGAGATAAAGCAAGCTTTCCCAGAAGTTGAAGACATCTCCCAAGTTTAACATCAATACCACCTGGGAAGACCCCTGCCTTTTTGCTCAGAAACTTGATCTGCTTACATCCAAGGCTTAATGGCAAGTACCTTAACCCTTTAACCTCTCTCTGTTATCTCTCTGCTGTGCTGTTATGCTCTGTATGTTTATATATATATCTTAGTACATCTTTTTCTGTAAATATTTTTATTGTACCTGTTTGACCTTTTAGTAATAAATCTTTCCTTCTGAAAGTGTTGAACTGTTTCTATAGTTCTTAATTGAAATTTACGAATTCCTGCCTTTAAAGAGACGCTACTGCTTGTTTAAACCTCGGTATAACAGGCCTGTGTTATGACCGTGTTATGCAGTCGATTATTTCAATCATTATAGTGTTATAGCTGATTTTGCCAAGTTTCCTCTTTCTCTGTACAAAAAGGAGGTGGTGGCAGTGTGAAGGGTTAATTGGGTAATTACCATGACCCAGTAACAATTGTCCAGGCGATTGTGGTCCGTTAGCTGGAAAATCGTTGTGCAGGGTGCAGCTGGATGTGGCATTGTTACGCACGTTACATCGCGGTTTTAGATCGGCTAGTCCTTCGGTCACGAGTTTGGGTGAGAAGGTCTGGGGTCTGACGCTGCGATCGTGACATATACTAGTAATGGCTGTGATCAGCAACTTATAGTGGGACTGTGAGGCAGGCAATATGACTAACTGATGCTGGGTGGGAACTGACTAAATGACTCTGACATCTCCAGTGACACTGATACAGTGATCAGTGCTAATAAAATACACTGTCACTGTAGTAATGACACTGGATGGGAAGGGGTTAACATTTAGAGGCAATCAAGGGGTTAGCTGAGTGCCTAACAATGTTTGCTGTGTTTACTGTGTGATGTTTTCACCAAGTAATGTTCCAGTTTTTACTCCCTGCTTTGCAGGAAAAAAAATGGCTCATTGCCACGGTCTGTAGAGAGCCTTGTGCTGTTTACCAACACAGGGCTCTCTTCCCTCATTTGCTCAGGCGATCAGCGGGTCCCAGCCATAAATCATTGGCTGGAACCCGCTGATCAGCATGTGCTAGAGCAAATGGCAGCACAGCCTGGGTGATATGTCCACGCCCCCTACCCAGAAGAGCCGGATCATGTACATATATGTGATCTGGCACAGTGGGACCGCTCTGCGGCAGTATATCTGCGGTCTGTGGTTTCCAACTGGTTAAGTTCCTCCCTTTTGCATTCTCCATTTTATAAAATTAATAGAAAATCCATCAGGGTGAGTGAACCATGACATTGACCACAGCAGGTGTGCAGACCCAGGAACTCAAATGTAGATACAGTATCTTGTCAACAAGTTCCTGACAGGTCATTTAACTCCCAGGGTTTCGGTCCCTGCGAGCGTCGGGACGTACGGGGGCAGGAACCGGCGGGAGATTTGAAGATTTTAAAAAGTGACATTCACTAATACACTAAAATCACATCGTAAAACATTACTGTTTCAAAGCATTTCACATACATTTTGTCCCGAGTGCTTTGTCCTGTGCCCTGCCTGCATTTTTACTGTTCTTTCTGCCTGGAAACTTAGAAAAGTCCATGGCGTCCAAAAAGCGTCCCTTTAGGTCAAAAGTGGTTTTAGACCAGCTAGATTACAGCGAAAGTAAATTAGAACTACTTGCAGAACTGAATGATAATGATTTGTGGGGAAATTCGTCATCAGACACTGAAAACGATTTTGCGACTTTGCTCAGTGATGTGCGAACTTGTCGCTCTATTTCAAATTTCAGTGTTTTTGGTTTGATTATATTATTGAATTAAATTTATTATTATTATATTATTATTTTTTATGATTATTTATTATATTGTAATTTATGATTTCGTGTTTCAAATTTTATCATACCCGGGATGTTTACTAGACTCTTGTTTGGACAGATTTCAGTGAGTTATTCCTAAAAATTACAAGATGACAATAAAAAAAAACGACATATTTCCATGCAAAAAAATGTACCGCTTTCAGCACAGAAATATGGACATAATCAGACCGCTAGGGAGGTTAAGGAGATCAAGTGTCTAGTGGCGTCAGGAGCCTTACGGCCTGGCACGAAGCCCTCTTGATCCGGGTGTATTAGGGATGGGATGAGCGGGAGTAATCTGCGGGTAGTATTTTGGCATATAATTTGATGTCTGTATTAATTAGAGATATAGGTCTCTAATTTTGTACTAATTGTGAGTCATTACCTGGTTTTGAAATTGTCATGATAATAGATTGTAACATCTCTTTTGGCATTTGACCCGAAGAAGCAGCGGAGTTAAAGAGTTTAGTTAGGTGTGGAGCAAGAATAGTGGGAAATTCTTTATTTCTGTTGGATGGAAGTGTTCTGAAATATTTTGTAATTGAGATGTGGACAGGGTTGGAATTTTTATTGAGTGTAAGAAAGCTTGTATGGCTTCTGGGGAAGGTTGTGGAGTTTCACTATCGTATGTTAGATTATAGAGAGTTCCTCTCCTTTATTACCTAGGGAGTAAAATTTGGC
The DNA here is from genome assembly GCF_062004578.1 of Staurois parvus. Lineage (NCBI taxonomy): Eukaryota > Metazoa > Chordata > Amphibia > Anura > Ranidae > Staurois > Staurois parvus. The sequence continues at coordinate 34,418,002 of NW_028317807.1, forward strand.
TTTCATTTATTTTTAAATTAAGATCATATCGATATAATAAGAGGGAGTGGAGTGTTTCTCTGTCGGCTAGTAATGAGGAGGTGTTGGATTCAGTTGGATTGGATTTGTTTAGAGCTTCTTTTAATTTGATGGTGGTTAATATCTCTTCTATTTGGTGTCTTCTACGGGCATTTATGTGGACATTTATGGCATTTATGTTTAATTTAATAAGAATCCCTCTCATGAAAGCTTTCTAGGCAGACCATAATGTAAATATTGAAATATCAGGGGTATCATTGGTCTTGAAGAAAAGTTTATGTGCTTCGTGTATGGTTTTTTTATGGGCCGGCTCAGAAAGGATGAATGAGTTCAGTCTCCATGGTTTGGATGGTGTCAAGCTATTGGGTGGGCCTGTGGATATAGACACTGGTGCATGGTCAGACCACGTAATAGTCCCAATTGTTGAGGAGGATATGTATTGTAGTGTCCATTTGTCATTGAGAAAGAAGTCTATTCTTGAGTATGAGCATTGTGATGGAGAGAAATAAGAATAGTCCCTTTCTGAGCCGTGCTGACATCTCCAAATGTCAAGGAGATCGTTGGTGTGAAGAAATTGGTTGAGATTTTGGTGCAGGGGTCTTTTGCCTGAAAATGAGTCCATTTGTGTATTGTTTACTACATTGAAGTCCCCACCTATAATTAGGTGTCATTTTTTGATGGGATCTAGTTTGGTGATCAGGTATTTGCAAAATGTGATCTGGTTAGCTAGGAGCATACACGTTGACCAGCGTATAGAGGATATTATTAATGAGTCATACCAGAATGTGGAAGCGTCCTTGATGATCTGCGTATTCAGAGATGAATGGAAAGTTAATCAAATCTTTAATGGCTGTTAGGACTCCGTTAGTCTTCTTGTGGTGTGACGCCAGAATTTGTGGAGAAATTCTTGATTGGATAAGTGGGTGTTTTAGTCGATGCAAAGTGAGTTTCTTGAATGAAAACGACATCAGCATGCTGGGAATGGATTTCTTTTGTCAGTGAAGATCTCTTAAAGGGTGAGTTCAGTCCTCTGACATTGAGAGAAATTATTTTAAACATACTGGATGGTATATGGAAACAGAGGCAGTTCTGGGTGTATTTTTAAATTTTTATTATCTCTTTAATCTGATTTGTGAGATGGAATGAAAGATGGATATGTTTCCACAGTAGACAGCGAAGAAGCATAATCATAGTTATGTAGGATTGTTGAACTTTGCCGTGAGCGTAAGATGATGGTATGGAGTATAATGGGCTGGAAGAGAAGCATGAAAGGTTCAGGGAAAACTTATGTAAAAACAACTTGCGCAAAATGTAAGAACATGGGTAACCAGTTTGGTTACTGACACCTGGGGGCTGAACAATAACCATGGCGAAAATAGGTTGTCATTATACAACAACTGAATAGCTTGTTAAATTTCAAAAAAAGGTCTGAGACTATGTAGGCACAAGTGTATTGTTAGGGAGGTCGTGTGACCATCTGATGATGCACAGTGCTCAGGTCCAATCACCCTCCATTTAGTGCGGCTGATGTGGAGTCGGTCTGATGTCTTCAGCGGGGCGAATCTTCCAATCTTTTAGGAGGCCTAGGCCTTCTTCCAGGTTGCGAACTACGTAGGATCTACCTTGATTTTTTATGAGGAGTTTGGTGAGGAATCCCCATTGGTACCCTATACCATAGTTCCATAAGGCTTTGGTGATGGATAATAGCTTTTTTCTATTGAGGAGTGTCAATTTGGATAAGTCAACGTATAGTTTTACCCCTGTATGTGATGCAGGAGAGGCTTTTCTGTTATGTGGTAAAAATGGACTCTAACTAGAACATCTCTAGGGATAAAGGCTGGTAAAAAGGTAGGTTTGGGAACCCTGTGGGCTCTGTAGAGCACTGCCTCTAGTGGATCCAGTGAAGGGATGAGAGGTTTCATTAATTGTTGTAGATAAGGTATTAGCGCATCAGAGGTAATCGCTTCAGGGATGCCGCAGAGTTTTATATTGTTCCTTCTAGAACGATTTTCTAGGTCAGCAACTTTGTTTTTTAGTTGTAAGATTTCTTTTCATGGTCTGCATGTGCATCTACCACTGTATTGTGCGCCATAAACATGTCAGCCATTTTGCACTCAATGTGTTGCATGTGTGTAGAGTGATCAATAATAGCGTTTGATATTTGGGCAATTGTGTTTGTCAGATCGCTATGTACAGTCTGTCTGAGTGCAAGTAACATATTTTTCATAGCTGTTTCAGAGACTGGTTGATCAGAGGCAGGGAATTCCTCAATGGCTGATTGTAATTGTAGTATAGGAGTATAAGGCATCTCTGGGGTTAAAAAGGTAGTAGTTGCAGGGCCCTCAATCCTGGGTCTTGATTTTTCTGGACTGCGGGTTGTGGGTGAAAGAGGAGGAAAGGCCTCACCTGGGTCTCCATTGTATAGTGGAACTGCAAGTCTGGGATCTGGAGTGTACCCATTCTGATCTGCAGCTGCAGAGACTTGTCTCCTGCCAGAGATGGCGCCGGCGCCATCTTGGATTCTGTGATCACGGGCCAGATAGAAGTCCGTAAGTCTCTGCGGCTGTGCTGGAGACTTACTGCGTCTAGGCATGATTCCGGAGGGTGAGGGGTGTATATCCCCCGTTTCAAGGTGCCGGTGTCCCTACTTCGCCTTATAAGTCGAGTTGCCGTGGAGATGGTCACAGGGCCCCTGCCTTAAGCGGCCATCTTGGGAGCTGGCTGCGTATGCTCTCCCTTTTAGTTATATTTTAATTGAAGACAGCATAGTTACCAAAATTAGACAAGGTGCTCTAATGGAATTTATAGTAACATACATGCAGGTGTCTGAAGATACAGATATAAAGAAAGTATAAGAAATAAAAAAAGGTAAATATGGAAAGTGGAAAGACAAGAAATACTTTTAGATATTCATATACACACAATGTAATATACAATTATTATGTTTGTATATATGTATGAGAAACCTGATATGAATGTATTACAAACCTAAGTGGCAGGAGACAGCATCAGCAAGGTGGACAGTTAAAACTGAACACCAGGCAAACAACTTTTAGCCCTAACGGTAATGTAAAAAAAAAAGGTTACTCCTAATGAGGTGTATCCCACATCCAGAACCACTTCCCATTCTTGTAAATTGACACTTTTATCTATCCAGGCAGTATAGCGTGTGCTATACTTCCATCCCCCTGCAGCTATGAATGCTGTGGCTTTTATACACAGAAGCTGTAGAGAAAAGATTTACCCAGTTAAACCACATATATATATATATATATATATATATATATATATATATATATATGAGATTGATGATAATTCAAAGTTTTTTTTTAACTTTATGGAAGTAAAAGTCAGTTCACAAAGATTTTCGCTTCTCGTAATACAACTAACTTCAGGCTGCTGAGGATTCTACTGAGGGAAGGATGAAAAGGAGTCGATTGATGTATTGATAAAATATTATTTCATGATATAAATATAAAAAATAGTAATTCCATATTTACATTTTTATTTGTAAACGTAACATTATTAGGAGAAAAGTATCAAGATATACTGTAATTAATGCAGTTAAATCCCATCTCTAGGTTTAAAAAAGGTCCTATATAACCCCCCCCCCTTTCCTTACAATATGTAATCTGGCTTTAAAAAATGTTTTGTAAACCCCAGAGTTACTTACCTGAATATCTTGATCATGTGACCCTCTGAGGCTCCTCTTCCAGTGGTGGAAAGCTAGGATAGCCTGCTGTTTTGCTCTTTTCTCTGCTAATCTCCCAATCATTCTTGTTGTTCCCCTCCTAGTGAAGTCACAATACTTTGACTTTGAGTCTAAAGAACTCTCTGTGGATCACAGTAATGGGTAAAAAAAATATTTAAAAGAAAGCAGCCAATAGGCACAATTTTAGGTTTTCATGTGGGGTCTTTATTTATTTATTTACAGAAAATGAGGTTTAAATTATTTAGTAACTTTAGTAAATTAAGCCTACAATAACTTTATTTGTCATTTTATGCCTGCAGAAAAGGCAGGCATTATTAATATACAGTTGCAAGAAAAAGTATGTGAACCCCTTGGGATTATGTGGAGTTTTGCATGAATTGGGCATAAAATGTGCTCTGAATGTCATCTAAGTCACAACAATAGAAGAACACAGTCTGCTGAACATAATACTGCACAAACATTAGATGTTGTCATGGTTTAATTGCACATAACATGTAAACATTCACAGTGCAGGGAGGAAAAAGTATGTGAGGCCCTAGCTTAATGACTTCTCCCAGAGCTAATTGGAGCCAGGAGTGAGCCAACCTTGACTCCAATCAGTGTGATGATATTGGATGTGTTGCTGACAGCTGTCCTGCCCTTAAAAAACACACACCTGTTTTGGGTTTACTGGTTTCAAGAAGCACTGTCTGATGTGAACCACGCCTCGCAGAAAAGAGCTCTCAGAAGACCTACCATCAAGAATTATTGACTTGCATGAAGCTGGAAAGGGTTACAAAGGTATCTCCAAAAGCCTTTATGTTCATGTGTCCACGGTAAGACAGACTGTCTACAAATGGAGAATGTTTAGCACTGTTGCTACTCTCCCTAGGCGTGTTCATCCTATAAAAATGACTGCAAGAGCACAGCGCAGAATGCTGCATGAGGTAAAGAAGAATCCCAGAGTGTCAGCTAAAGACCTACAGAAATCTCTGGCACATGCTAACATTTTTGTTGACACATCTACAATAAGGAAAACATTAAACAAGAATGGAGTACATGGGAGGACACCATGGAGGAAGCCATTGCTGTCCAAAAAGAATATTGCAGCACGTTTGAAGTTTGCAAAAGAGCACCTGGATGTTCCACAGCACTACTGGCAAAATATACTGTGGACAGATGAAACCAAGATTGAGTTGTTTGGGAAGAACACACAACACTATGTGTGGAGAAAAAAAGGCACAGCACACCAACATCAAAACCTCATCCCCACTGTAAAACATGGCGGAGGGAGCATCATGGTTTGGGGCTGCTTTGCTGCCTCAGGGCCTGGACGGAGTGTTGTCATTGATGGGAAAATGAATTCCAGAGTTTATCAAGACATTTTGCAGGAAAACGTACGACCATCTGTCCGCCAACTGAAGCTCCGCAGAGGATGGGTGATGCAACAGGACAATGACCCAAAGCATACAGGTAATTCAACAAAACAATGGCTGCAACAGCACAGAATACACCTTCTGGAGTGGCCCAGTCAGAGTCCTGACCTCAACCCGATTGAAATGCTGTGGCATGACCTTAAGAGAGCGGTTCACACCAGACATCCCAAGAATATTGCTACACTGAAACAGTTTTGTGAAGAGGAGTGGTCCAAAATGACTCCAGATCGTTGTGCAGGTCTGATCTGCAACTACAGGAAACGTTTGGTTGAGGTTATTGCTGCCAAAGGAGGGTCAACCAGTTATTAAGTCCAAAGGTTCACATACTTTTTCCTCCCTGCACTGTGAATGTTTACATGTTATGTGCAATTAAACCATGGCAACATCTAATGTTTGTGTAATATTATGTTCAGCAGACTGTGTTCTTCTATTGTTGTGACTTAGATGACGTTCAGAGCACATTTTATGCCCAATTCATGCAAAACTCCACGTAATCCCAAGGGGTTCACATACTTTTTCTTGCAACTGTATAATACACATATATTAAAGCAGTATTAAACATTTTATTATATTGCAGTTTACCATTTCTTAGATGTGATGTGATCTGGCCAGTAAGTCTGTTGTTTTTCAAATGAACAAGCTCTCTTGCAGATGTATTAGTTACAGTAATGGGACAAACCATTTAACACTGGCAGAGGTGCTTACAATGATCAACTTTTATTTATTTATGTAAAACCTTTATCCCAAAAGTAGAAGAACTGTTTGATGTAATTGAGTTTAAAGTGTGAGCTGGAGTTTGGCTTCAATATTTTAGTGCATTTAAATCTGCTAGTATATCAAACACTCCCCTCCCCCCAGACTGACAATGCTGCCAGCCAAAGGTGCCCCATTTTCCTTTGTCCAAAGTGGGGGCTCTCTAATACAGGAGGTGTGTTACTAGCCAGATCTCTAGGTGAAAACAGTGGAAAGAAGCCTTAAAAACACTAATGAAGCCACCACATCTAAGGATTCGTAACCTGCAATATTGTACATTTTTTGGGGGGGTTTAATACACTTATACTTATACCTACTTATAAGTATACTAAAGGCAAAACATTTTTTTTAGTTTTGGTTGGAGCGGAGTGGAGAGGGATTAGAACCTTTGTCAGGTTTTTATTGCTGTCTATGCCCCTGTTACTGAGATTCATCCTCTCTGTTTGTCCTGTTTACCATTATCACTGAAAATTAAAGTAAAAGAAAATCCCAAATTATGGGCTGAGACCAGAACAATAATAGAAAGGAAATCTTCCAATGGGGACACTAGTTTTGGTGACCTTAGTGATATCCATGGATCCCATCACTTTGGAGGGATTTACTCTTGCTTCCTGTTTTGGCTATGGGACAATGGAACACAGATGGCAGGAAAAAAAACTGATGGGGTTGTAATACTCCCCTACTATATACAAAATGGAAAAAAAAAAGTTTTTACTTTAGCTCTTCTTTAATACATTGTCACCAAGAGTTTGGAGATTTCTATTTACAACGTCAGTAATTTTTTTGTATCATTTCATTTGCAATGAAAAGAAAAAAACCCTCTCCCACACATAGCTTGTCATAAACATGGGTTATCTCTTCTTTTCATTGACTGAATGGAACCTACAGGTGAAACTCGAAAAATTAGAATATCATGCAAAAGTTCATTTATTTCAGTAATGCAGCTTAAAAGGTGAAACTATTATATGAGATAGACTCATTACATGCAAAGCAAGATAGTGCAAGCCGTGATTTGTCATAATTGTGATGAATATGGCTTACAGCTCATGAAAACCCCAAATCCACAATCTCAGAAAATTAGAATAGTGTGAAAAGGTGCGATATTCTAGGCTCAAAATGTCCCACTCTAATCAGCTATTTAAGCCATAACACCTGCCAAGGGTTCCTGAGCCTTTAAATGGTCTCTCAGTCTGGTTCAGTAGGAATCACAATCATGTGAAAGACTGCTGACCTGACAATTGTGCAGAAAACCATCATTGACACCCTCCATAAGGAGGGAAAGCCTCAAAAGGTAATTGGAAAAGAAGTTAGAAATTTTTTTCTTTGAAAAAAAACTTGCAACCAGCAACAATTTTTATACAAAAATATCAAAAGAATAAATAACGTAAACATCCTACTTGGTAACAAACAAAGGAAAAAAAACAGATTACCCTTCTATAATAATACCCATAACAGACAAAGAAAAACCTGATCATTAGGACCAGGACATATAATTTTTACCTACTTAAGGATCTTGTCTTTATAAACCTCCATTTATTACAGGAAAAAGTAAACAAGACAACAAAGGAAGGCTTTAACAGCCTACCTATTATCCTTCTATGCATGCTTTCCACAGCTTTTAGCCCTTTACAGGGGAAGACACACTTGTTTCAAGCGTACCGACCTTTCTGGCCTACCAACCTATACCCACAACTTACCCCTTACCCGGGGAAGCCTTATACATTATAAATTAGCCTCTATGGCTTTTAGAAAACATATAAAAAAACCTAATACATTACCCAACGAAGGTTAAGAAACCTAGACCATCAGGTATGTGCAGCCATCTTTCAAAAAGTAACCTACAGACAAAAATCTAGGGTGGATGAAAAAGGAGAAAACATAGAACAGCAACCTCACCAAGAGATCAACAGACTGCCGCTACAGGCCTGATAATCCACCACATAAGCTGAGAGCTTACCATGCTTGACCCACAAGCTTCTCACCAGCCCGCCACTCTCCCAGCAGCCCAGAAAAGGTCTAAACCAAACTTGGAAAAGACTTACCCATGCAGGCGGGTTCTCTTTTAGCATACTACCAATATTGTACTTTATAAACATCAACGAGAAAAAAACAATCGGGTTGACCATACCTAGGCCACCCTCCCACCTGGATCGGTAAGTCACATTCCGCTTCACAAGGTTCAGTCTGTTCCCCCAGTACTTTGGACCACTGAGCAACAGACCAGGTCTGTTTTTCTTTAGCCTAGGTAAGACGCTTCTGATGTTGTTTGTTGTTCAGGAGCGGCTTGACAAGAGGAATACGACATTTGAAACCCATGTCCAGGATCCGTCTGTGTGTGGTGGCTCGTGATGCACTGACTCCGGCCTCAGTCCACTCCTTGTGAAAGTCCCCAACGCTTTTGAATGGCCTTTTCCTGACAATCCTCTGCAGGCTGCGGTCATCCCTGCTGCGTGTGCACCTTTTTCTTCCACACTTTTCCCTTCCACATAACTCTCTATTAATGTGCTTTTATACAGCATTTTGGGAACATCCAACTTCCTGCAGCTCCAATTTCCTGTTGGGTGGAGTTGCAGCAAGGTGTGTGTGGTGAGAGAGTGCTCTCTACAGCTCCAGCAGGCCTCATTTGGGGCCTGGGGCTCAATTTTGGGCTTTAGCCCGCTTTACCATGGCCGAGCCTGGCCGTGATCCGGGTGGTGGACCCTTGCGTAGGGCGCCTAGTACCGGTCCTAGGACATCCGTGGAGGACCTGAGAAAGGGCCCTAAGGCTGGAGAGACCTATGCCGATTACCGGGGGAGAGTGGTGACCCACGTAAAGTAAATTGAGAGAGAGGAGGAAAAGCTAGTCCAGATGAGGATGGACTTAAAGCATTTCAAAGCGACTTACGACCGAGTCTGGAGTACCAAACGGCAGGCCATGCGGCCAGAGTTGGAAGGTATGGAGAAAGCTGTTTGCTTGCAAGTAGACCTTGTGGCTACACTGAAGGCTGCGAGCGGTGCATTGAAAGAGAAATACGCAAATGAGGAGAGATTCAAGCAAGCAAGAGATAAGTCAGTAGCAGTGATGAGGGGCCATGATGGTGGTGTTATTTCTTCAGAAGATTCGTCTGATCCTGCTGGAGGGGGCTCTACAGCAGGGAGCAAGCAAGATGGTGGAGCTATGGCCACTGGAAATGTGGTAGGAGAGTCTGCTCCCATCCCTCCCAGGCAGCCTGAGCAGGACTGGGCAGCTCAGGTGGTGCAAGGTGAGGAGGAGGAGGGGGCTATGGAGTTCATTACTGAACTGGAGTCTCCACTACAGGGAAGGAAGTTTGCATTTACCTCAGATGACACTGTCCCAGAGGCAGGACGTGGCACCTGCCCACACTGCCAAAAGCACCAAAACCTGGTTCAATGACCGTGGGATTACTGTGCTTGATTGGCCAGCAAACTCGCCTGACCTGAACCCCATAGAGAATCTATGGGGCATTGCCAAGAGAAAGATGAGAGACGTGAGACCGAACAATGCAGAAGAGCTGAAGGCCGCTATTGCAACATCCTGGTCTTTCATAACACCTCAGCAGTGCCACAGGCTGATAGCTTCCGTGCCACGCTGCATTGAGGCAGCAATTGCTGCAAAAGGGGCACAAACCAAGTACTGAGTACATATGCATGCTTATACTTTTCAGAGGTCCGATATTGTTCTATGTACAATCCTTGTTTTATTGATTGCATGTAATATTCTAATTTTCTGAGATTGTGGATTTGGGGTTTTCATGAGCTGTAAGCCATAATCATCACAATTATGACAAATCGCGGCTTGAACTATCTTGCTTTGCATGTAATGAGTCTATCTTATATATTAGTTTCACCTTTTAAGTTGCATTACTGAAATAAATGAACTTTTGCACGATATTCTAATTTTTCATGTTTCACCTGTAGGTGTGTTGTAGCAGAGCAAGGGGAGGGGAAATATAAAGGTGTGCTTTTAAGGCTAAAAAGTGAATCAGTAGTATCTCTCCTTCACAGCAGGCAAAACCAGAGACAAGCTGGGCTGACTAGCAATAAAATCTCCCTTCCTCAAACAAGCACTTAATAAGGGCCCTAGGGACTCCTTTCTAACTAGTTCCTACCATGTGAATTCACAGAATTCTCAGAGCTGAAACCAGACTTTTTTATTCTAATTTGTTTTAGATTCTATTTATTTAGGGCACTTATTGGGACATTAACCTGGGAAATAATGGCTTCATTTTTCCATCAACTTAAGGTGATATTATGGAAAAATTGGTTGAGCATCTGCAGGCAGCCGGTAAGTGAACCCATTTGTTCATTTATAATGAATTTAAGAAACTGTGACTTTTTTTCTGAGCATACATTAAGCTAAGGAATCAGTGAAGTGACGATACTTCATCTTCCACTGGATCATTATTTCCTGATGTTGGTGAATTAATCTTGATGCTCTGCTTTATTCAGAGCTTAGGCTTTTTGTAGCTGTTAAAAGTACTTCAGGTTATGCTTTATAGAAAAACTTAAATCACAGCTTCAGAAGTTTTCCCACTCATTGACATGGGTCTGCACTGTAACCTTTTGACTTGTCTGGCCTGGAATCAATAATATTGAAAGATGTTCTTTTAAAAATGTAATTTTCTAATCATGTTTCCAGTAATTTGTCAGTCCAACCCAGTGTCTATCAGTTTTTTAATAACAGATTGAGAACTATCAGACCACTTTTGCCATTGCAGCCTTTTATTCTTAAAATTTGCCACCAGGGATTAAATGATAGACATGTGCAATTAACGAATGCATTCGGTTCATTAATTTCATTCGATGAAGTCACATGACGCAAATGTGGAAAATGAATGTATCTTAATTTTGTTCCATTTGTTAATTCAGATGCACATGACGCCAGATGATATTGTCCAATCAGGTCATGACATTTCTCTTAGTGGGTTGAACTAGTGTCCAAAAATATTGAAACCGTCCAATTCGATAATATATCAAATATATAGCAATTTTCAGAAAAAACTGCAACATTTTTCAAATCCAATTGGACCAACAAATATATGAAATGAATGCCAAAGATACAAAATTAATTCCGAAAACAAATTGGGTCAACATAGTGAATATGATGAAAAGAAATTCTTTAATGAACTAATGCAATGAAATGCAAATTTCAAGTGTGCACTTCTCTAGTTGAGAATAACAGTGCACATTTTTAAAATACATATTTATGTGTCTTTATGTCACATGCTTATGTAAGCATCCATGTATTAGTTGCTACAAGTCTGTAGATTACTGTTAGTCCACAAGGTAAATGTGAGCCAACAGAGAGATGCAACGATGCAAATACATACATATACAGTACCTAGTAATTTGGTGAAAAAAAAAGCTTGTTTCTATGAAGTCCCAGCCTTTATTAGCAGTTTTGGTCAGATGGCAAAATAAAATGCTGGGGTAGGAGAGGGGGTATAAGGAGTAGAGGTGCACTAAAAGGCTAATTCCACTTATTATATCAACCACCCCCACTCAAATCTCTGTATTAATTCTGGAAAAAAACCTGCAGAAAAACTTTTTCTGACACTTGCATTGCCTAGGTGTGGGTGATATCACAACCTTTGTGGAAAGCTCTAAGAAAACTTGCCTTGAGCTTGCCAAACCTTGTGAAAAGGTAATGTTGCCCTGAAGCATTATCCTATTTTCGGATATCCTGCATTTTTTGAATATTTCCCAATAACGTCAACCCCTGCATTATGAAATGCAAGACAGAAAAAAAGTTTCTTGCTGACGTTTTTCCCAGAGGTGTTATATCACCTTGTTAATGCAGAGTTTTGAGGAGGGGGAGGCCTGATGTAATAAGTGGACCTTGGCTTTTAGTGAAAGGCCTGCTTTAATTAAACTTTACATATTGTTAATTGTGATAAAATCTTCCAATATATTATTTTCCATGTAAAGTAAAATTCCAGCTTCATCTGAACTAATCCTAAAACTGTCCTCTCCCCCCTCCTAAGCCCTATGCTAACTAACCTGTATAAGAAAGTTCTGTATATGTAAAGTGGAGTTCCAGCTGTTTTTGTGTTTATTAAAAGTCAGTAGCTACAAAAACTGTAGCTGCCGACTTTTAATAAACACACACTTACCTGTCCCGGGGTCCAGCAGTGTGCTCACCCGCACTGTCCCTTCTCTCCTACACAGCACCGGCATCTCTATTGTAGGCACCAGGCTGTGACAGCTTGTGGCTTCACAACCTAGTGCTCACTGCGCATGCGCAAGTCACGCCGCACCTCCTGATTGCTCCGGAAGTCTCCTGAGACCTTTGAAAGTTCCCAGGAGACTGCGGGAGCAAGGAGGGGGCCAAACTTCTGGGTCACTTCGCCGCGATGAACTGAGCCGGAAGTAGGAGCAGGTACATGTGAAAACCAGGTACCCACTCCCCCCCCAAAAGATGTCCAATATGGTAGTGGAGGGGAGAGGAGGCAAATAAGCAGAGCATCCGCTTTTTAGTGGAACTCCACTTTAACTAATGTCAGGCGGCTCTGGTCCAGTCATGTGATCCTGCTCCTATGAGTTAGCGAGTTCTGCTGCAGGGGAGAGAAAGGAGGGCCAACAACAGATGGGCCATTGAAGCCCATGAGTCATGTCACCACTTCATGCATAACCATTGTTGTATGGCTCCTTCCCTGCAGTGGTGCTGGTTGACAGAGGGGAGTCAGGTCACATGATCGGGTTGGAGCATGCTGAAAATAGGTAAGTATATGCATCTTTCTTATACAGGTTAGTTAGCATAGGTGTTAGGTTTGGGAAGGGACATTTTTAAGGCTAGTTAGGACGAAGCTGGAATTCCATACTAATAAGTAATGTAGTAAAGTTCATAAGGCAATAGTGTAAGTTAGTAAGTATGTCATTTTAGTACTGTAAGGTAAACAAATACTGGTATAGAAATAAACACAGATGTGAATGTTTATCAGTGCTAGAATGAAAGAAAAAATTATCCATGATATACCAAAAACATCAGGGGATTAATATGGTCTATATTTTATTTATACTTATATACCGCCATCAATTCATGCAGTGCTTTACATATCTATGTATTGTGCATTCACATCAGTCCTTGCCCTCAAGGAGCTGACAATCTAAGGTGCCTAACTCACTTCCATTGCTCATACTAGGGCTAATTTAGACAGGAACCAACTAACCTGCCAGCCTGCCATGCAGGCACAGGAAGAACATGCAAACTCCAGGAAGGTAGTGTCATGGTTGGGATTTGAACTGATGATCCTAGTGCTGCTAGCCACTGTGCTGCTTCTACAAAAAATTTGATAGGGTTCCCTCACTTTCCAAGAGCAGTCTTACAAACAGTCCGCTTTGAAATGCTTTTATACAACAGCAAACCTAGTAACCTTACAAAATATTTTGTTAAGTGTTATTTATCTCCAAGCATATAAATTTACAGCTAAACAGGACTAGACTCCTTTTGCTACTGGGCCCTTGTAGCTGTTGCATGGCCTGTTGTGACTGTATACATAAGTAAATAATGTTTTACATACAGTATATTTATAATACAAATTGGCACTGCTTTAGAGATATTAATTAATTCATAATTTGTGTTTGTCGCCATGTCTGTAGTACATAAAGACTAACATCTTTAGCTTGGCCATTTTATTAGGAAGCCTGTTAAATTTACAAATTTCAAAGTAAATTTTGTGATTTAAAAATGGAGCAAATACTAATCTGTTTCTAGGTAAAGGTACCTGCACGTATTATTTTCTTTACATGTCAGTCGTAGTATACATGCCCTGTTTAGCAACAGTGTTCGTGTAGTTTTATGTGTTCTAAAAATTATCTTCTAACAGAGTACCATACTATTCTTAAATGCCTGATGAATGGTGGTGTTTTTAACATACAAATAGCACTGAGACTTGCCTTAAGCCATAGACAGCCCTAATAAAACACTGTATGAACAAAAGCATATCATTAACTACAATCCACCAGGCTGTCTATCTTAAAAAAAGATATATTCTGAAGGATTTAAGTATTACGTATTTGCATTTTTCAGTACAAAATTCAAGTAATTATGTTGTGTTAACACACAAGCATAACAACCCACCTCATATTCCTGTTTCTCTTTTGTTTTTGTTAAAAACAATCATCGGAGATTCAATAATTACCACTTGGATCAAAAGGTTATATGTTTTATCAAAACCTGTGACAAGAGAACCAAAATTTCATTCTAAGGCAGGGCATAGATGATGCAATTTTTTTTTCTGTAACCACGGCAGGAAGAAACTTGCTTGATTCCCCCATCAACACAGTCAGTGAGGGACAGGGAGCCATCCCTGCCTGGAGAACACAGTGATTATTGCTAGCGGTTGCACCCAAGTCAATTGGTGGTCATCTTGGATATAACCAGCTAGCCCATAGATGGCTCGAATCTCAGCTTATCTTTGCTGAGCCAGTCGAGGTTCGAACCATTTAGGGCTGGTGTACATTTATAATATACCCTAAACATGATCTTATTTACCATGATATCTTGCATTCCTTTTTTATATTTTAGATAAAAAGTTTAATTAGGTAACAAACCTAATTAATATTACATCATAGTGAATCTAATTTCATATACTCCTCCAACCCTCTAAATTTGTTTATGCGCTGGAACATGCTACACCCTAAATACAGGTCTAACGTGCAACATGTTCTAAAGGTCAACTTAGCCTTTAAAAGTCCATTTTTCTTAATGTTGTCAAATTTTAGTTTAATAAGGGTGTGGTGCCCAAAAATTGTACTCACCACAACCTGTTTGTAATAATTGTTAGTACTGTAGTTAGAGATGTAGCAATCACAATACAGACAATAAAGCAATGTTGGCAATTCTAGGGGGCGAAATAAGATGTCTGCCTGTCTCCACTACCATGGCCTTTCCAGGGGTGTGAAGGTTTATGGAGATGATAGTTTGTCAAGAAATTCCTGTGAATTCCATAGTACAATCCAAGAGGAGCCCTGTTTATAATTTTCCTGAGCTAGGCGAACTTCATCCCCATACAGGAGATGAATTCTAACTTTGACACATTCCAGTTGATTCAATCATTTGAGTTCTTCCCATTTTTGCTAAGAGCATGATACTGCTGCCTTCACAATGTAATCAAATGGGTACCTGAACCAAGGTACTCAAGCAGTTTAGGGAACAATCAATTGTTTATTAATTGTGGGAATTTCTAGAGATGCCACAAGGCCTTTAAGAACAATAATGCAACATTGTTCACATATGTTTATTGATGTTTTACTCCAAAGACATGCTGGTAGGTTTTCCCTAGTATGTGTATGTACGAATGTGAGTTAGGGACCTTAGATTGTACGCCCCTTGAGATTTAGGAACTGATGTGAACGAACAATATATATGTAAAGCGCTGTGTAAATTGATGGCGCTATACAAGTACCTGAAATAAATAAATAAATAAATAAATAAATGTTTTGGTTACTCTATCATACTGGATAATCATAAGTGATATCTGAATTGGTTATATTTATTGTAATAATCTGAATGTGTAGGATGTTCTAAAGGTTGTTCAGTTCCTTTGCAAAAATAAAAGAATATGCATCCACTAGAGATGAGTGAATCGAACTTGGCGAAGTGGAATTCGTTTCGAATATTAGGAAAAATTCGATTCGCATCGAATCCGAATTTTAGCCAACTTCGGATGCACGAATCGAATTTTCCCCGATCAGCCGGCAAAAGTGTCACTGCAGAGAGCTCCGCTATTTCTGACAGTTCTCTGACAGTTCTGACAGTTCATTTACAGCGGTTGAAACATTGTATCTATTTGTTTCCATTTAGGATACAGATGTTTTTATTCGGAAATAAATAGATACAATGTTTCAACCGCTGTAAATGAACTGTCAGAACTGTCAGAGAACTGTCAGAAATAGCGGAGCTCTCTGCAGATACACTTTTTGCTGTACTGGAATTCTTCTTCTTTTCATTCTTCTTCTTCTTTTCATTCTTCTTCTTCTTCTTTTCATTCTTCTTCTTCTTCTTTTCATTCTTCTTTTCATTCTTCTTCTTCTTCTTTTCATTCTTCTTCTTCTTCTTTTCATTCTTCTTTTCATTCTTCTTCTTCTTCTTTTCATTCTTCTTCTTCTTCTTTTCATTCTTCTTTTCATTCTTCTTCTTCTTCTTTTCATTCTTCTTCTTCTTCTTTTCATTCTTCTTCTTCTTCTTCTTTTCATTCTTCTTTTCATTCTTCTCATTCTTCTTTTAATTCTTCTTTTCATTCTTCTTCTCATTCTTCTTTTCATTCTTCTTCTTTTCATTCTTCTTCTTCTTCTTTTCATTCTTCTTTTCATTCTTCTTCTTCTTCTTTTCATTCTTCTTCTTCTTCTTTTCATTCTTCTTTTCATTCTTCTTCTTCTTCTTTTCATTCTTCTTCTTCTTTTCATTCTTCTTTTCATTCTTCTTCTTCTTCTTTTCATTCTTCTTTTCATTCTTCTTCTTCTTCTTTTCATTCTTCTTCTTTTCATTCTTCTTTTCTTTCTTCTTCTTCTTCTTTTCATTCTTCTTCTTCTTCTTTTCATTCTTCTTTTCATTCTTCTCATTCTTCTTTTCATTCTTCTTTTCATTCTTCTTCTCATTCTTCTTTTCATTCTTCTTCTTCTTCTTTTCATTCTTCTTCTTCTTCTTTTCATTCTTCTTCTTTTTTTCATTCTTCTTCTTCTTCTTTTCATTCTTCTTTTCATTCTTCTTCTTCTTCTTTTCATTCTTCTTCTTCTTTTCATTCTTCTTTTCATTCTTCTTCTTCTTCTTTTCATTCTTCTTCTTTTCATTCTACTTCTTTTCATTCTTCTTCTTCTTTTCATTCTTCTTTTCATTCTTCTTCTTCTTCGTCGTGCCCCGTGACTGCCTAAATGAGTGAAGTGTGCGGTGATTCTAAGATCGACGGCACTCATCTGCATGTCATACTGACTGACAGTATTATTTCTCTTCCCCAGCAGACTCCAAGGGCATTTAAATTAAAGGTACAGTGTTCTGCACTAATATAAAGGCTCTCTGAAGCCTAGAAACCCTTTAAATAAGTTAAATTCGCGGCGAATAAATTTGCATCGAATCGAATTTCTCCCGCAAATTCGGCGAATCAGCCGAATCGAATTTTTGAATAATTCGCTCATCTCTAGCATCCACCCATAACCTAGCCATATGTTAGTCACTGAGATTTAGCACATATGATGCACTGAGCACCGTTAACCAAAACTGTATACATTCTGCATCTTGCATGGTTACCTGAAGCAACAAACTCCAAATGCTGTATCTTTGTTTGGAATTTGATTGTTGATATAGGATGCAATGTTACATCCGAACATTTTCATTAATATTTGTGCTTTGCTTAATCTCCATACTGTAATGGCCGCATAAAACAAAATAAAGTAATAAGGCTGGACCTGACACTGTATATTATTTTATAAAATTAATAATTGACATAAATGAAAAAAATTAAAGAAAAACTTAGTTTACTACAGTTGGTGATGGATTAGAGAGGGAGAATTATAAGACAATCAGTATATAAAGTGATAGCCAGCATGCACCTTGATAACTGCTACCTGTACACCACCACAAATCTCGGAAATCCCCGGAAACCCCCACAGTGCCCTCAACCTCCCCCCAGTAACCCCCAATCCCCTGAAGTGCCCTCAACATCTCACAGTGCTTCCCAGTCCTCATGCTCCCCATAGTTGTCCCATGCTCCAACAGGGTCTTACTGTACCCCCGCCTCAAACTCCCACAGGGCCTCAAAGTAACACTCAGCCCCTTCCAGAGCCTTCCAGCCCCATCAACAGCCCCTAGCACAGTTCTAAGCTCCCACTGACAACATCATTGCATTTTCCCCTCCTGCTGGTCACTGATGCCAGATTGTATGGCCCTATTGACCACTAAACACCATATTTTGCATTCCCATACTTTTACTATATTAATATACTTTTTTTCAACTTTTGGGGCATGGAAGGTTTTGGTTGAGAATCAATGATCTTTAAATACACTGTAAACCAGGTATGTAAAATCCATACTGTCCTCTTTCTTGTGACCCTCAGCTATTCCACTCAGTTTGCCCTACTTCTACCTTTCAGTTTTACATGCCTGCTCTAAATTGATAATAGGTGAAATCTTCTTGCAGTTTCCCCTTAAAGGACAAGTTCAC
Source organism: Staurois parvus (assembly GCF_062004578.1). Classification (NCBI taxonomy): domain Eukaryota; kingdom Metazoa; phylum Chordata; class Amphibia; order Anura; family Ranidae; genus Staurois; species Staurois parvus. Next base: position 34,436,058 of record NW_028317807.1, read on the forward strand.
CTTTAGTAAGATGTTACAATTACACTTGTAATTAGGGTGTAACATGTTACTTATGTAGCATCCTCTCGCACTCTCTGATCCCCCATTGTGGCAGTGGGTGGGGGATCCTCTACCCACAATCCCTGTCACAATTTAAAAATGATGGACAGGCTCCACCCACACTGCCGTGTCATTCATTCACACAGATCTGTGAATGAATGAAATGCAAGTTTCGTTTGCCACCGTGACAGTTGGCTTGTAGTTCTCAATAAACTGCGAGGGCACTAATGAGCGCTCTAGTAGTTCACTGATACTTCCTGAAATTCAGTAACTGTCTGCATGTTGTGCATGTCTGGTTTTTTTAGACATTTCAGTGCATCAACAGCTTGTTCAGTTGAATCTTCATACAATGTCTGTCAATGTTGCATGGTTGCATGGTGCAACCATTTTTTCCAAAGATCAAACTGCTAACAATGAACTTATCAAGAGGAAAATATTTATCCTCAGAGCCAAGAAAGTGATTACATACCCTCTGTTCTCAGTTGCGTAAGCTGTTCAGAGACCCAGGGGAGGTGAAACAGCAGTACACTGGTCTTCCCAGTGAAAGGCTGTGCAGGGGGTGCATCAGCTTCAGCCTGATCATTGGAGGAGAGTACACTGAGTTCCCAACAAAGCTAGAGAATGAACCATGCTGTGCTCTCATGTCTAGTGTGGTCAGTTGTTAATGGGAAAGCAGAAAGACTGGCAGGAACACCAGGTATTTCATACAAAGGAAGTAAAACAAAGAGAACAGAATACTTTTTCATACAAGTACATGGTACAGCAGGCACATATCAGGAATATGAAATGTTGAGTTTACATGTTCTTTAAGATTGTGAAATGAAAAAAACACACACATAAAATGGTTGGGAAAGGATTGACCATTAAACAATGGTCTTTCTAGGTCATTAAAATCCAGAATGAGTATTATTATATAAAATAAGGAAGCTACTCCATCTGTGGGAGAGGTCTAGAGGCTAAGTGCTTGAGTTGGACGAGCACTGGATTGCACGTGGGTGATTGTGTGGATGTTTAAGATTTGAATTTAAGATTTAAGATTTAAGATTTGCTTTGGTCTGTATTTATATTGCTCAAGTAGCATAAAATATATCATGTTAATCTTTCAAAGAAAAGCACCATTGTTTGCCCTCCATAATAGTATTGTCTTTGTTATTCTATTCCCCAATGGTTGGTGGATAGGACTGGGTTTAGGCTTTTGGCAGCATTAATAAGATGTGTACTATACTTTTCTTATAGAGTATTATGGCCAGAGACTAATTGTGGAGTAAATACACTGAGGACTTGTTCACACCACAATTTCAGTGTTCTGGGTGTGTTTATGGATGCACATTTATATGTGTGTTTATTGCATTTTCAATGTGTTCCAGTGCGTTTTTTTCTCTTTTTTGTACTATTTCCCCACTTGTGTAAGATAAAAAACTACCCGATTTATTGAGGCTATCCCAAATTTTGAGGGTATGATGTGTTATATAGAGGTAAACTCTGAGAATCCTCTGTGTTGTGTATGAATCCATGGTGTATGGGTAAAATTTCTACCATAGCAATGGTCTTTTAGCAAAATCAATACATAAAATTAATTAACACAAATGTGGAAACATTAAGTTTTGTTCAACCACAAGTGATCATGTTGTTAAATTCAGCTTTTTTATGCTGTCTTACAACATGATTATGAATAATTTCTGTTTGACAATTGTTTAAGACTTTTATAATGTCCAGATAAGGTAGTGTTGCATGATTCTTGATAGTGGATAATATATTGGGGTTGATTTACTAAAACTTGGGAATGCAAAATCTGGTGCAGCTCTGCATAGAAACCAATTAACTTCCAGGTTTTATTGTGAAACCTTAAGTGAACAAGCTGAAGTTACAAGATGATAAGCTACCATGCAGAACTGCACCAGATTTCGCATGCTTCGGTTTTAGTAGATCAACTCCCTTGTGTCTTTGTCCTTATTGCACTTAACATCTAGTATCTTCTTTTTTATTCTAGGTGTGGTCTATCGTACTAATCTTCTGGCCTGTTGTCATATTTTTCATTATGGCAATGACACGAATTAAATTTGCTCCTGCACAATCATCAGTCTGTGAGTAACATCTACTATTTAGTAATAGTGGGACTTCAGTTCCTTAAAGAGCTCAATAACCTCCCATACATTTCACCATGTGTAATTATCCATTGACATTTAAATGTGGTAGTCATTGTCTGAAGAAATTACTGGTTTATTATTACTTCTCAAAGTAGTCTGTGATGGTTGTGTAGAACCTTATTAGCAAATATAGTGATTATTTCCTGCATGTTTAATGTCATATTTAATTACATGTTTATTGTATATCTGTGTGGAATAAATATTATATACACTCAACGGCCACTTTATTAGGTACACCTGTTCAATTGCTTGGTAACACAAATTGATAATCAGCCAATCACATGGCAGCAACTCAATGCATTTAGGCATCTAGACGTAGTGAAAACGACTTGCTGAAGTTCAAACCAAGCATCAGAATGGGGAAGAACGGGGAATTTAAGTGACTTTGAACATGGCATGGTTGCTGATGCCAGTTGGGCTGGTCTGAGTATTTAAAAAATGACTGATCTACTGGGATTTTCACGCACAACCATCTTTAGGGTTTACACAAAATGATCTGAAAAAGAGAAAATATCCAGTGACTGGCAGTTGTGTGGACAAAAATACCTTGTTGATGTCAGAGGTAAGAGGAGAATGGGCAGACTGGTTGCAGCGACATTTAGATGGCAGGGTCAGAATTTGGCATAAACAACATGAAAGCATGGATCCATCCTGCCTTGTATCAATGGTTAAGGCTGGTGGTGGTGTAACGGTGTGGGGGATATTTTCTTGGCACTAGTAAAGTGGCCAGTGAGTATATATATATATATATATATAAATACATATATATATTTGCTGCAATGTACTTGGGCTCTTGAAAGCATTGGTGCTGATAATATAAGTCCATGAGAATGCTGAATAAATGCCTAGAAAACACATAGCAAATTTAAAAAAATCAAATTTCTTCATAAATTTAGGCCAATATGTATTCTGCTACATGTTTTTGATAAACAAAATTCCCAATAAGTGTATATTGATTGGGTTGCACAAAAGTTATAGCGTCTGCAAAACTATGGTATATATACTGGAATTTTTATTTATTTATTTATCTTATACTAGTAATGACGGCGAACAATGACCTATAGTGGGACTGCGATAGTATGGCGGGCAATCTGACACTAACACTTTTGACACTTTGTGGGATCCAGGGACACTAATACAGTGATCAGTGCTAAAAATATACGCTGTCACTGTACTAATGACACTGGCTGGGAAGGGGTTAAACATCTAGGATGATCAAAGGGTTAAATGTGTGCCTAACCAGTGTTTAAGTGTACATTGTGAGGTTAATTTTTACTAAGGGATGTGCCCCTTTTTTAATCCCTGCTTTGTGTTAAAACAAAAACCGGCACATCCCCACTGACAGGACAAAGCTCTGTATTGTTTACATTGACAGAGTTCTGCCCTGTCTTCCTCCTCGCCGATCAGCGGGTGCTAGCAGTCAGTCATTGGCCAGCACCCTTTGATCGGCTTGTGATGTGACTAGTCACAGCACAGCCGGTAAAGGAGAGCCACTCTGCCACCATACTCCTTCGGGAGGCTGTCGACAAGCTGATAAACGCTGTTTTGTTGTCTCCTGTACATTTGATCTATATGTATATGTACAGTATGTGCTTTCAATGTAAAGGTGTTATGCTGGTTCAGTGCTTTAGGTTTTAGGCAATCACATCATCTAATACTGTACTAAAGTTGTGTTGTTGATAACAGGGTCTAAATAAGATCTAGTTTGTAGTTCCAGTTCAAATTACAGTAAGGTGAATTTAGATTGAAAACCTCTCTGTGAAAAGAACATAATTTTTCTTTGTTGTTTGCCTGATAAATCTTATAAACATGTTTAAAGGTCTTTTTAAAGAGATGCAATTCAAAAAACAACGAAATGGTCACTATACTACATTTTACTGCCACTTTGTAGGCCACACTAAGTCATATGATGTTGCAACTTTCACAATCCAAGAGAAATGGAGTGAACTGGTCCCTACCCTGACTGTGACTGGGTTCACTGAGGTTTGTGATTTATTGGATGGAGGGTGCTTACCAAGTGGCCCCTCACAGTGGTTTGAAATCAGCTGTGCCTGAATCCTGGGTTGCCTATAAATATACTGGCAGACATAGCAAGAAGATATGATAGGACCACCAGCAGAAATGGCCAGGCAACTAGTAAGGAAGTGGAGGAAGCTAGTGGGAGCACCATAGAGAGATGATTGGAAGTGCCCAGATGCAATGGCTTTAAGAGGCAGCATTTCACAAATGGAGCATACCAAGAAAAGCTGCGCCCAGGGCTCACAGGAACAGAGTTTAGCAAACATATTGTTATCAGCAGTAGCTGTGTGCAGCTATAGAGGTTAATTGGAGCAGAGTTTTGAAAACTGCACACTCCAGGAATAGCTGTAGGAATAGCTGATCCAAATGAAAGGGATTGAAGGAGCAGAGTTTGGCAAACACATGTTATCAGGAACAGTGTCTGCAGCCCAGAGCAACAGGTGGAGTATACCAATAGCAGAGCTTGCAGCCAGCCGCAACAGGTGGAGCATAAGCCAGTGGCTAGAGGCATCAAATGGAGATTATCTAGAGTGATGGCTACAGACTACATGGACCAGGTGGTGGCAGAGGCACAGGGAGGCTCAGGAACAGAAGATGCACAGGCTGGGGAAACATGTGAGGGATCAGAGACATGTGGACAAATGTTGCACAGGTACCTGCTCACAGAGTGTACCAGCCCTTTAAAAACCTTACCAAGTGGCACAGACACATCTGATTGCCCATGGCTGCACCAGCTAAGGTATACCCTGAAAGTGTGAGCAGGTGTGTGCCCTAGGAGATGCACTGCTACAGCAGCAACAAAATTGTGTCATAGCTGTTGCTGATGTTTGCTAAGAATAACTTCATCTTCTTGTGCACTGCATATCTGTCTCAGATTATTGTGAGCCTCCATCATGACATTTATAAGTCATAGGATGTTCCCCAATGATAAACTAGCAGGCAACCAATTACCAAGCCAATGGGCAAGGGGGTAATCCATAAACAGGTAGGGATTATGGCAGGTGGTGTTTTGGTAGAGATGTAGTGCAGGTAGAAGGTTGAGGTGTAAGTGGCAACAGGAATCTTTTCTTTTTATGAGTGTCTAAATAAAAACTATCAATTTTTATTATATCATAGGCACTTTATGTCTCTTTCCGGCACCTTTAAAAGTCCCTTGATGCAGTAATATGTACTGCTCTACACATGCTACAAGTCCCACAGTCTATAACCATGTCGACTTCGGGAGCAAGTATGAGAGGGTAGCTACATTCCTACATACAGTAGGAGCATTGAGAATAACCATAGCCACCCTTTAGTAGGAATTTGGATATAAGCAGCAAAAAATTAAGGAATTTGGAGATTTCAAGGAGGCTGAAAGCAATGAAAGGAACTTTTTTTTTTAGTTAATAATACATACCTGAATTGAATATTGTTTTTGTACACCGGAGTTTAGTGTCACTTTAAAGAGGCTGCCTGGGAGCCTGGTCATTAGAAAAGCTGTAAATTCAGAACAGATCCAATATTTCTTTTCACTTTTATAGTACTCAGTAAATCAGAGCTGCACTAGATTCTCTTTTGTTCGAGCAGTAGTGCAGACACAACTGTGAGAGGATGGGGATTTATTAAAAGGGTGTCCTGGAGCCTGTCCCCTCTAACCCCTGGGTCACATCTGTGTGGGTGGTGCCCGCTGCGGATCTGCACAAAAATCCTTGCAGCCACACAGAGGAATGCGGACTCGTGGGTGGGTGCCATCAATTCTAATGGCACCCCGCCTGCACTGGAAATCACAACCGTACAGGGGCTTATTCCCTGCCTGTCTCGGGGCACAGGAGTCCATTCAAATGAGATGTGAACCTAGCCTTACAATGCAGTGCAGCATTTGACTTTAGGTATAATAGTAAAGAAGACTAATTACTAGCATTTATGATAAAAGCTGAACAAACCAGTGTGACTAGTCTTAAATTAGAACTGCCCTGAATACTGGTTGCACTCAAGAACCAGATTCCTGTGAGGGGTTAGTATAAAACTGTAAAATTGTTACTAAATTGTAAAAAAAAGGCTATTAATCTATATATAAGACAGTTGCTAATAACAAACATATAAAGAACTGTTTTACTTAAATTAAGGGTTTTGTTCCTGCATCTTTCAATACGGGGTTCAAACATATAGTACAGTGTTTCAAATTGTAATGTTGCAGAACTAGTCTAGTCAGGTCTGGTCACTTTTGTGCAGTTTTAAAAAAGGTAAGTGTCCAGTAAATAGACACTTTTCTGGTATCTTGCAATACAGAGTAAAATAAGTATTATTATCTGCTAGCTAGATTACAGTGTAGAGTAGAGTGACAAGACATTTCCAGGGACAATCTCCCATTTTAAGGGGCTGTCTCTGAGAAAAAATGTCCCCAATTTTGCCCCTGGTTAAAAAATCTGTTCCAGATTTTTTTTCCAGATTTAATAATGGCATACCTATCACTGCATAGTCTATATGTAAGCTACTGATTCTGTGTGACCTACATCAATATGTTCTGTATGTTTTTATTATTATTATGCCATTTCCTCATTGGGGAAAATTTTTTTCTGTAACCTGAAAACCTTTAATAAAAAGAGATTATATATAAAGGCATCCCTGACCCAGGGTGTTTGCAAGGCAATCCACTTTAACAACATTTCTGTGACTGGTGTGGAGCAGAAGGAAGGAGAGGAGAGGCATGTCTGCTCCCGGCTGTGTCTGAACTTATTGACAATGTCACCTGCCGGTATTACATTTTCTTCCCAGTCACCCCCCCTTCCCCCTTGGCTTTTGAGGACTTTGTTGCGAGACATAAGAATTGGGATTATTTGCCATCTTGCCCTTGCTTGTGATGGTGACCTGTAGTGCATACCTGGCACTGCACTCTTGACCCAAAGCAAAGTGGGCTCAGGTGTTAATGAACCTTTCCACTTTAATCCCCTCCCACTGTTAGCACATTTTGGCCACACCCAACATTTAGTGTGGTGTGATTCCCATGTGGCTATTGTCTCCACCCCCAGCTCTACTAATAAAGGTGGGTGTGGTCAGTAGGGTTTCCCAGGATTTTATTTTCAATCCAGTGTAGAGCTGTACCCAGTAAGCTGTAAGTGTAGAGCTGGGACCCACAGAAATTACAATTTAGCTCTGATTGTGTTTATTGTATATTACTTTGATAAATTAGTATTCAGCTTATAGAAATTAGTTAGGATGTTTTTGTTGAGGGGGGTTTCAGTCCTGGAAATTGTGCTGCAAAATCATATTTTATTTTATCAAGTGATGTTGCATTCATGCACCTGGAAAAAAGTCATTAATCACACTTAATACATACTGTTTAAGAGAATCAGCAAGGAAAGAAAGATTAGATTTGCAGGTCTGGAGCTGTAATTCTATCCATGTATTCACTACCTGGTGCCTCACTTACCTAGAACAAGCATGCAGGATAGCGGTTAGACTTTTCAGACTTAACTTCTTCACACCAGTGCCTCCCAGCCCTTTAAGGGGTTTCAGACGCCGGGAGGCGGGACGGGGTTTTAGGGTCATGTGACGGCTGTGATTCGCTGTCACAGTGGTCACATGATCGGAAAAAGGTCCCGATCGCAAGGGCAGATCGGGACCTTTCCGTGAGACACCGACATATGTGCTGGTTTTCAAATGGTATGCAAATATGTGGCCGCTCGGTGTCAAAGCCCAGACACCAAGAGGCCGCATATTTGCGTACTGTCGGCGTCAAGGGGTTAATTGGCTGCATATTTTTTGCTGATGAATGACTTATTAGGTAGTAAAGCCAGGATCAGGATAACATTTCTGAAGACACAGACAAGTAGTATACTGGCACAAGGCAACCCCCTTTTATATGAGGGAGGAACAGAGCAAAAAAAACAACACAGTTTTTTTCTTAGAGATTAGGTGCAGGAACTTCCCCCTTCTGGGTCACCCTTGTCTCCAACCCCTACCCACTTCTGAGCACTGTCCCTTGGTTCCACCTCCCAGTACCACCCCTTTTAGAGAACACATAACCAAGTATCCTTTTATGATGCCAAGTAATTTGTATGGAGTTTGTCAATGATAACAAGAAAAGTAGAAAAATAGACCCCCTACAGCCAACAACAATAGATCCACCCCAACAACAATAACCCCTGACAGCATCAACAGCTCTCCCAGCAGCCAGCATCAATAAACCCTCTAGCAGCCATCAACAATAGACCCCCACCCTCAACAGTAGATCTTTCCCAGCAGCAAATGACCCCACCCTGAAACATATGACCCCCCTAGAATAAATATATCCTCACCAGCAACAATAAATCCATCAGCAGCCAGCATCAATAGGCCCCTCAGCACACCTTGCCATTGATACATTCAGTGTTGGAGGTGCTGGAAATGCATTCCCTCATGTTCCTGCTGAAAAAAAGCCCTGGAGATAGTTAACCTGGAGCCATGACTTCTTTTTTGGTTGCAATAAACAGAATGGTAATGGTAAAGGGAAAGTCACTTGCATGATGCTAATCAGGGATCCAGTCCTAATTTTGCCGCTTATAGTAGTGAGGATAGAGCTAGCTGGCCATTTCTACTCCTTCTAAAAGCCCTCCTCCACTGTCAGTCCTTCTCTCTCACAGAACTAGGCCAGCCAGCTCTGTCCTGACTGCTACAAAGGGAAAACTATTACTGGATCCCTATTTACTGATCAATATGTACTGTAAGTGACTTCCCCTCTTGATTACCATTCTGTTTTTTGTTACCAAAAAGAAATCTTGACACCAGGCTTACTATCTCTATTACACTTATAAAAAACAAAGCAATGGACAAAGTACCTCATGAAACATGTTTACTATTTGAAAATATTCATAAAAAAGGTACTCACATGAATAGACAAATCACGTAGAGAATCTACCAAAACAGGTTTTATGAGAAGGATTTATGAGTCTGACCTGTTTGTGCCTGGTTTTAGAATGATTATGGATTTTATTTCCTTCACACTTTTCTATGTATTCTTAGTAAACAAAGAGGTATTTCTCAAAGTCAAAGCACTTTGCCCATTTCTTTGTTAACCCTAAATTAACCCTAACCTAACTTTTAAGGATAAGTTCACCTTTCGTAACGTGTTACATGTTACACCCATATATAACATGTTAGAAAAGGACCAGACCGGCCCCTGCTCTCCCCCGATCCCCACCCGGCAGCATCATTCATTCACAGTATTCTATGAATGGGAACACTACAATTTCCGATAGCCTTTGCAGCAGTCGACCTGTAGCTCTCAATGAACTACCACAGCACTGATGAGTTCTGTGGTAGTTCATTGATTCTTCCTGTCAGTGTGTATCTGCTTGCCAGTATGAGATATGAGCAAACAGATACACTGACAGGTCTGCAGAAGTCCTGCATGGCACCAGCAATCTGTTGATCTTTGGTGCAATGCTTTCCAGGCTCCCAAATCAGAAAAGAGTAAATACATTATTTTACCTTAAAAAAAAAGTGCATTCATTATTTTTTGTTAAAAGTTGAACTTATCCTTTACTCATAGTCTGAGCTTAACATCTGAACCTAACACTTAAGCACTTCCCATCCGGCCCATGTACATAAACAGCTGGACGGGAGCAGTGCAGGAGCGGGTTGCAGTTCATAAAAGGCGCCCCCATTTTAATCCTGTATGCACTCCCTGGGACACCGATCGCTGTACAGAACCTCTGTGTGAGGTCCCGCTCATGTGATCACTGATTGGCCAATCAGTGATCACATGAATAGTAGTAAGCAAGATGTCACTTCTGACATCATTGCTTACTACGTGTGAAATCTGTGAATGATCACAGAGATCACATGGTACAAGGCTATTCACAAGAGCCTTATACCAAGTGACAAGCTGTGACCAATCACAGCTCTCACAGTATTTCTTTCAGAGGGAAAGAGAAATGATTGCTTTTACAGTCTTTATGGGTGTAAAATCAATCAGTGTAAAAAAAAAAAAAAATCTTTATCACCCCCCACAAGTAGTACAGTGTCACTATGGTGACACTGTAGTGCTAGGGTGACGGTATGTTAAAAAAAGAATAAAAATATTAAAAAAAAAAAAAAAATGCAAAAAATTTTTTTTCAGAATTATAATTTTTGGTTATAAACTAATTTGGGTTATTTGTTTTACTAAAAATATAACTGATTAAAATTTGGCCAAGATTTATGAAGAAAGATTATTTATTTGCAAAATTTTATAAGAAAACCACTTTTTTCAAAATTTTGGGACTTTTCATTTATATAGCAAAAAATATAAAAATCCCAGTGCTGAATAAATACCACCAAAATAAAGTGTTATCTGTCTCAAAAAAATAAAAAAAAATCATATGGGTACAGTGTTGCATGACCGCGTAATTGTCAATTGTGACAGCGCTGACAGCTGAAAATTGGCCTGGACAGGAAGGGAGTGAAAGTGTCTGGACTTGAAGTGGTTAACATAAGCCTAACTACTAACCTAAAACTCATGAATTGTATGCTATGCCAGTGATGACTGAAATATTATTGCTGTGATAAATGCTGTTGAAAATGCTTATTGCTGTGCAGTGTATGGAAAGTTCCCAAACTGTAACTAGGTGACAACAAGAAGAAGATTCAGCTGGATCTTGCAGCTGTAGTCAAATTGCAGTCTGGGAACATAATCAAGCAGAGAACAGGAAGTACCAAGTGAGCAGACAGAAAACAAGTCAGGAGACAGGCCACGTTCATGATCGGGCAGACAGCAGCAGTTACCAAATCTGCAGAAAGTAACCAAGGACAAGAGACGGGTCAAAGCCTAGATTGAGCAGATAGCAAGAGGTACTAATCAGCAGACAGCAAGGACAGGAGACAGATCAAGGTCAGGATCAGGCAGATAACAGGAGCTACCAAATCTGAGGACAGAAGGCGAGGACAAGAGACAGGTCAAGGTAGGGATCGGGCAGACAGCAAGAGGTACCAAATCAGCAGACAGCAGGGACCGGAGACAGATCAAGGTCTGGATCGGGCAGATAACAGGAGCTACCAAATCTGCAGACAGGGACAGGTCAAGGTTGGGATCGGGCAAACAGCAAGAGGTACCATATCAGCAGACAGCAAGGACTGGAAACAGGTCAAGATCAAGATGGGGCCGACAGCAGGAGGTACAAAGTCAGCAGACTGCAAGGACCGGAGACAGGTCAAGGTCAAGATGGGGCTGACAGCAGGAGATACAAAATCAGCAGACTGCAAGGACCGGATACAGGTCAAGGTCAAGATGGGGCCGACAGCAGGAGGTACAAAATCAGCAGACTGCAAGGGAGCACAGGAGACAGGTCAAGGTCAGCATCATGAGAACATCAGAAAAAAAGCCCTGGAGATAGTTAACCTGGAGCCATGACTTCTTTTTTGGTTGCAATAAACAGAATGGTAATGGTAAAGGGAAAGTCACTTGCATGATGCTAATCAGGGATCCAGTCCTAATTTTGCCGCTTATAGTAGTGAGGATAGAGCTAGCTTGCCATTTCTACTCCTTCTAAAAGCCCTCCTCCACTGTCAGTCCTTCTCTCTCACAGAACTAGGCCAGCCAGCTCTGTCCTGACTGCTACAAAGGGAAAACTATTACTGGATCCCTATTTACTGATCAATATGTACTGTAAGTGACTTCCCCTCTTGATTACCATTCTGTTTTTTGTTACCAAAAAGAAATCTTGACGCCAGGCTTACTATCTCTATCACACTTATAAAAAACAAAGCAATGGACAAAGTACCTCATGAAACATGTTTACTATTTGAAAATATTCATAAAAAAGGTACTCACATGAATAAACAAATCACGTAGAGAATCTACCAAAACACAAACCGGTTTTATGAGAAGGATTTATGAGTCTGACCTGTTTGTGCCTGTTTTAGAATGATTATGACATATAGCACCAAACTAATGCTGGCCATGCACTCTCACCTTTGCTCATGCTGTGAAGCACAAATGCATAGAAATGCATGTATGCTTGAGATGAGACCCTAAGTGCTGGGCCTTGTACCATGTTATGTGCTTGTACTGTTTCTCTTACATGGTGACAAAATTGACACTCTTCTGTAGGAAATACTCTCTGGTACCTTCACTTGCCTTCTACATTCCCATCCCTGGTGCTTGCAAAAATACCAGCATCCTGTGGTCAGCAAGTTTCTAGGCATGAAAATAGATAAGAAATGCTGGTATCTTCACAAGGTCTGCAGCCTTGATTGGTGCATGGTCAGGAATGGGAAAGGTGAGTAAAGGTGCCAAATGGTGCCTCCTGCAAAGTTTTTTTTTTTTTCTTTAGGTTTCCTCTGACTTTAGAAGTGTTATTTGGGCCCAGATGAAATTGTAATTAATGTAACCAACCTCCTCTTTACATACAGAAAATCAAACCTATCCCAATCCCAATATAATCAAAAATAATAAAAAATTGACAAAATACTAAATAATATCAAAATAAAATATATAAAATAAATCCAATAAAAACATCCAATAAATGTCCCAAAAATTAGTGTCCCAAAATTAATGTCCAAAATATATCTCTAGTAAAAAGTGTCTTTCCAAACTTCAATCAGAAAAATTGTCACTCTTTCATGATCCAGTGTAGTAATTCTGAAAGTCTTTACATTCTCCGTGAACCTCAAAAAGATAAACTTATGATAGTGTATTACCTTCTAACTTATAATACACCAAAATACATAAACACAAGTGTGAACAAACGGTGTATCATGCAAACTGCATATTGTGTGCACTCACACATGAAAATAAATAATAGAAAAAAAAATTATATATATCTCAATGAATAAATACAGGTAAATATAACCAATCGGTAATTGTGAACACTCCAACTCAAAATAGTGAAAAAATTGTGATCACCTCCAACTAGTGCAAATGGATAATTACCCTTAGGAAGTAATGACAGGCTTTGCAGGATATCCTTAGTCAGTAAGTAGTACACTCTCCAGGCTTACTAACACTCCTGTGGTCACTCTTCCATATTCTTGTTTTCAACTTTTTTTTACAGTTCTTCAGTTACTTCCTGGTTTTCATGCCTAGGCAAATGATGTCATACATATTAGTTGCATATTTCATCTGTTTGTACCTTAACTAGCACTAATTAATAAAATTAAGAGAAGCTTACTTTCTTATTGTTATAAACATTTATCAGTTTACTGTATTATCATTATTGTCAATCAATGTAACTTCCATTTAAAAAGCAAATCCATAGTGGTTATATAAAATAGAATCAAAGTAAGGATGTATTGATTTAGGCGGACAAGTTAGAAATACAACGCAATAAACATCCAACATCTGTTAAAAATACATTTACAATTTTTATTGGTTTGTTAGGTAGGTAGTGTAAGATACAATAAGAGTAACAGGAACTAAGGCATGCACATGTACAGTTGCAAGAAAAAGTATGTGAACCCCTTGGGATTACGTGGAGTTTTGCATGAATTGGGCATAAAATGTGCTCTGAACGTCATCTAAGTCACAACAATAGAAGAACACAGTCTGCTGAACATAATACTACACAAACATTAGATGTTGCCATGGTTTAATTGCACATAACATGTAAACATTCACAGTGCAGGGAGGAAAAGGTATGTGAACCTTTAGACTTAATAACTGGTTGACCCTCCTTTGGCAGCAATAACCTGAACCAAACGTTTCCTGTAGTTGCAGATCAGACCTGCACAACGATCTGGAGTAATTTTGGACCACTCCTCTTCACAAAACTGTTTCAGTGTAGCAATATTCTTGGGATGTCTGGTGTGAATCGCTCTCTTAACCATTAGCCGCCCGGCCAATGGCCGTTTGGCGGCTTCAGAAGTGTCTCTCCATTCCGGGTGCACGCCATTTGGCGTGCTCCCCCACATGTGCCGTTTGCGCTAATGCAGAGCGGCGCAGCAGTGCGATCTGTCACCGGCCGTGCACCTCGGACACGGCCGATGACAGATCCGAGTACCGGCTCCCGTTGCTGGTACCATGTGACCTGCTGTGACCAGTCACAGCAGGTCACATGACAGTTGTATACAATGGATGGCTTCATTCATGATGCCATCCATTGTATACTAGTGCCTAGCTGTGAATGGTCACAGCTAATCACATGCACATGTCATGTGATTAGCTGTGACCAAATCACAGCTAAGCACAAAAAAAAAAAAAAAGCTGAATGAATCGATTTCATTCAGGTAAATGCTTGCTTATAGCAAAGTAATTCTTTACTATAAGCAAATTGTCTAAAAAAAAAAAAAAACACTGATCACTTCCCCAAAGTAGTACAATGTTACTATGGTAACATTGTACTACTTTGGTCATAGTAAATGATGAAAAACAAATCTTAAAAAAAATTAAAAAAAATGTAATAAAAAATTAAATATAATAAAAATAAATAAATAAATTAAAAAAATATATATATTTTTTTTTTTTTCATACTGTCACCAGTCAGTGTCCCTGTTCACCGCCATGCCAGTTATATGATGACGCTGTACTGCACTGGTGACAGTATGTAAAAAAAAAAATTGTGAAAATAATTTTTTTAATTTTTTCATTTTCCGAAAAATTATGACAAAAAAATACAACTTCAAAAAACTCGCCATGCCTCTTATGAAGTACGTCGGACTGTCTACTCTGCAAAAAGGGGTCATTTGGGGATATCTGTACTATTCTGACATTCTTGGACCTTAAGAAATTAGATTGGCTGTCAGTACTTCAGGATTGATCAATATTCAGATCTATACCATAGTTTGTGAACTCTATAACTTTCCTACAAACTAAAAAATACATCCTAATTTGGGTTATTTTCACCAAAGACATGTAGTAGAATACATCTCGGCCTAAATTTATGAAGAACAATTATTTATTTGTAAACTTTTATAACAGAAACAAAGAAAAATGTGTTTTTTTTTTCAAAATTTTTGGTCTTTTTTTGTTAATTTAGCAAAAAATAAAAACCCCAGCGGTGATTAAATACCACCAAAAGAAAGCTCTAATTGTGTGCAGAAAATGATAACATTTTAGTTTGGGTACAGTGTTGTATGACTGCGCAATTGTCATTCAAAGTGTGAGAGCGCTGAAACCTGAAAAATGGCCTGGGCAGGAAGGTGTAAAATTGCACGGTATTGAAACGGTTAAGGTCATGCCACAGCATTTCAATCAGGTTGAGGTCAGGACCCTGACTGGGCCACTCCAGAAGGCGTATTCTGTGCTGTTGCAGCCATTGTTTTGTTGAATTACTTGTATGCTTTGGGTCTTTGTCCTGTTGCATCACCCATCCTCTGCGGAGCTTCAGTTGGCGGACAGATGGTCATACGCTTTCCTGCAAAATGTCTTGATAAACTCTGGAATTCATTTTGCCATCAATGACAACAATCCGTCCAGGTCCTGAGGCAGCAAAGCAGCCCCAAACCATGATGCTCCCTCCGCCATGTTTTACAGTGGGGATGAGGTTTTGATGTTGGTGTGCTGTGCCTTTTTTTCTCCAGACATAGTGTTGTGTGTTCTTCCCAAACAACTCAATCTTGGTTTCATCTGTCCATAGTATATTTTGCCAGTAGTGCTGTGGAACATCCAGGTGCTCTTTTGCATGCTTCAAACGTGCTGCAATATTCTTTTTGGACAGCAATGGCTTCCTCCGTGGTGTCCTCCCATGTACTCCATTCTTGTTTAATGTTTTCCTTATTGTAGATGTGTCAACAAAAATGCTAGCATGTGCCAGAGATTTCTGTAGGTCTTTAGCTGACACTCTGGGATTCTTCTTTAGCTCATGCAGCATTCTGCGCTGTGCTCTTGCAGTCATTTTTACAGGACGACCGCGCCTAGGGAGAGTAGCAACAGTGCTAAACTTTCTCCATTTGTAGACAGTCTGTCTTACCGTGGACACATGAACATCAAGGCTTTTGGAGATACTTTTGTAACCCTTTCCAGCCTCATGCAAGTCAACAATTCTTGATCGTAGGTCTTCTGAGAGCTCTTTTCTGCAAAGCATGGTTCACATCAGACAGTGCTTCTTGAAACCAGTAAACCCAAAACAGGTGTGTGTTTTTTAAGGGCAGGACAGCTGTCAGCAACACATCCAATATCATCACACTGATTGGAGTCAAGGTTGGCTCACTCCTGGCTCCAATTAGCTCTGGGAGAAGTCATTAAGCTAGGGCCTCACATACTTTTTCCTCCCTGCACTGTGAATGTTTACATGGTATGTGCAATTAAACCATGGCAACATCTAATGTTTGTGTAGTATTATGTTCAGCAGACTGTGTTCTTCTATTGTTGTGACTTAGATGACGTTCAGAGCACATTTTATGCCCAATTCATGCAAAACTCCACGTAATCCCAAGGGATTTACATACTTTTTCTTGCAACTGTATAGGTAGCATTATTGAGTAGGAACAAAACTTATACTGTATCTGAAAATAAGCTCCTAAAATATGTTGTGTAGCCTTGAATGCTCATGCACAGATTACATGTTTCAGGTTACCTGGCTCCCAGGAATCTTCAGAGTGCAGGGATGATTCCATTTCTACAGAGCTTCCTCTGTAACACAGATACAATATGTAATGACACATCCTACACACAAGACCCAGTTACTACAAGAAGCAGGTAAGATAAATGTGATTTTCTGAGGTTATTTCTTGAAGCCACTGCATGAAATCAAGCTGGCTATAGCTTTTAGAGATGGATTGTTCAATCATAGGTGAACACGCTGACATTTAACATACAACCATATGGTAGCTTACATTCTATGGTTTTACAGTTCTGTTGTGGCTTTCATCCACACATGCTTTGCATTCTGAGATCAGCTGCCATCTTACAATGTATGTACCAAAACAAGAAACTCATTTTTTTATCAGACACTGGTGGGATAATGTATGGTCAACACCATATATATGCAGCTGGTTTAAACAAATCTGCAACAGGAATACAGACAGCACACCCAAGGAGAGTTCTAGCTTCCCCTATTCTAAAATAAAAAAAAAAAATGAATTTTGGATTGTGGTAAAACCCAATAGGGTTTCTAACCCCTTTTCACTTTTTCCAAAACTGTCTGGACACATACTAAGCACCTTATTTTTTTTCAACATTGCTCAGTAACTAATATTTACATGGAGCTTTTGCATACAATAGTAATCAAATAGCTTTCATTTGTCCAGTGCTGGATAAAGTACATGTTGTATGTGAATAAATACTGTCACAGGTAAAATTTGCATTCAAATGCTTTTTGGTCAATATGTCTAAGGGTTTGTACAAGTGGGGAAATCAGCACAGTGTATCTGAGAGCAGTCTGAGACGATTATGAGATCCTTTTAGTTCCTTCACAAGTGTTTTTTACCTGCCTCAAGCTGTTGTAACATGCTTCTGCATTCCCACTGAATTGTGTTAGAAGGAAAGTGATTTTGATGTTCACAATATACACAATCCCTATTAATGTAGTTATATATGACATATGAGCAAAGAACAACTCAATGTGGCTACTTTTGGGCATAAGTAACTAGGACTACTATATGTCATTAAAAATTGAATTAAAAAAGAATACAGGTTACAGTCAATAGATGCAAGATTTAGGTACTTTGGTTGTACATTCATTATCATTATTATTGTTAGCATTTAGGTTTTATATATCGCCAGCACTTTACAAAATAAAGGGAGACAGTGCCGTTACAATAAGGGTTAGGAGGGCCCTGCTTATGAGGACTCATGAGGATTCATGATTATTGAAAAAATGCATTTATTGTGAGGGATGAGCAATTAGAGAAAGTAAAAGTACAGTTTTTAAGTGGAGACAGGATAGGCTTCCCTGAAGAGATTCATTCAAAGTTCGAAGAATGTGGTTGTATTGTTTTGCATAGTGTTGTCAAACTAATGATGTGAACTTGCTCACGGGAAGGGAAAACAAAAAGGTAACAGTGTCAGTTTGCTGGTTCTCCTTCATTGTTCATTGAGCAGGGTGGGGTGGATAGATGACACCTCATGTTCCAGGAAAACAGCAAAATTGAGAGACAGATATGTTATTGGGCTTACCTGCCAAAGGCTATATATCTGTTCAGCTGGTCTTAAAATCCAGACAGCCCAGTCACGTCCTGACTGTTTTGAACTTGACATTGCCTTTAAGCAATACAGTCTGGTTTTAGGTTCACTCTAGCCTATGACTGGAAGGGAAGGGTCAGCGGCATACCGATGAGGTCAGCCGTAAGCCTAGTACACAGCGGCCAAATGTTGGGCAACATCAGCCAGTTCAGTAGAAACCATCCGACATTCGGCCCGTGTGTACGGCAGCCGTTCAGACAGAAGCCGGCCATTTGGCAGCTTCTTTCAAAGGGGCATGACCGAAAAAGGTTTGCCGATTGGCTCCTGATCAGTGCTCTCAGCCAGTGGCTAAGAGTACTGACCAGAGTTTTCTGGTGGGGGGCCACCCCCCCTGTCAGAACACAATAGCACAGCAGGGGAGATAGCTGTACTAACATCAGATAGTTAGTACAGCGGCTCCTCCTGAGTTGTCAGTTTTTTTTTATTCAGCCTGCTGGGCTGAACAAAAGAAAAACTAGTAGTGTGTACTAGGCTCTAGGCTGTATGTTATCCCTCCTGTAAGCATGTTCATAGCATGAAATGACAAAATTGTATAAAGCAATAGTGGCCTGGATTGCCTTTCTGAATGAAGCTGTCAAGAGGGTTACAGGTGACAGATACCAAGACAGGTTCAAGTACTTTTTCCATGGAAAAAAACATTAAAAGAGTATGTAAACCTTTAATTGAAAGGTTGGGGGTCTGCTTTAATCTGTCCCTCAGAAAGCTAATAGTTAAATATTTTATATATGCAAACTCTCCAAAACTTAGTAAATACATGGTGATCCTTCCGGAATCAGAGATATCACCTTCCTGTTTATTTCAGACCATGCTATGCACAGAAGCAGCAATGTCCTAGCATGATCAGTTTGCATCTTTTCTTCCTGCTTGGGAAATACAAGATGCTATAGTCTGTACTCTAGTAGTCTGATTACTGCTGATATGTCTTACCCAAGCCCTGAACAACCAGCATTGCTGTAGGCAGGGAGTGTCAAGGGATATATACCATCCCTGTATCCATGTGCCCAGCCTAAGAGTTTGTGAGCCTCTGCCTACCACCCTCGGAGCTGGGGAGAAAAAAGGAGATCAAGTGGTGGAGGATAAAGCAAGAAAAAAAAGTATTAAAAACAGTTTTATTGTTTTCTCCTACAAAGCATGTTTGCGAATCATGTGCACTTTGTGTAGCTGCTCATACTGTTGTACCATATACTTTACAGTGACGCTAATGTTTTTTTACATCAGTCATTCTAAAATATCAAGTTTACCATGGCTCTGATTTTATTTTTTTGTTTAAAAATTTACTTACCATTATTTTAAGCTTTCTTATTTTTCCAGTGCATGCTCCCTATTCCCAGTTACTAGGGTAGAGCAAGCAGTGCCATTATTTCTGGTGACATGCTCTGCTCTATGCGTACTACAATTCCCATGGAACTGAATATGTCTGCACAAAGATGTGTAGTCCATTTTAGGGGTGAGCAGGAAAGGGTGGCTACATTCACATTCAGTGAAGGAAATAAGTATTTGATCCCCTGCTGATTTTGAATGTTTGCCCACTCCCAAAGAAATGATCAGTCTAAAAATCGAATGGTTGGTCTATTGTAACAGTGAGAAACAGAATAGCAACAAAAAAATCAAAAGAAATGCATGTCTAACAAATTATGCACTGATTTGCATGTTCATGAGGGAAATAAGTATTTGATCCCCTTCACAAAACATGACTTAGTACTTGGTGGAAAATCCCTTGTTGGCAATCACAGCGGTCAGACATTTCCTGTAGTTGGCCACCAGGTTTGCACACATCTCAGGAGGGATTTTGGTCCACTCCTCTTGGCAGATCCTCTCCAAGTCATTAAAGTTTGGTGGCTGACGTTTGGCAACTCAAACTTTCAGCTCCTTCCACAGATTTTCAATCTGATTAAGGTCTGGAGACTGGCTAGGCCACTCCCGGACCTTAACCTCCCTGGCGGTATTCCCGAGTGTAGCTCGGGGTAGAGTTTTAGTACCAAAAGCGGTAACCCCGAGCTACACTCGGGCTTACCATGCGGCGCTGCATAGGGAGTCCCTGCAGCACTTACTTTGTCCTTCGCTCCCACGATGTGTCCCCTGAAGCGTCCCCGGCCATCTCCTCCGGCTGATGCCGGCATCCGGCTTCTGTCCCCTTGACGTTGGGACGTACGGGCGGCGGCGGCGGCGGCGGGAAATTTGAAAATTTTAAAAAATGTCATTTTTTTCAAAACACATTTTTCACAGTAAAACATTGCTGTTTCAACCCATTTCACATACATATTGTCCCTAGTGCTTTGTCCTGTCCCCTGCCTACATTTTGTCTGTCTTTCTGCCTGGAAACTTAGAAAAATCCATGGCGTCCAAAAAGTGTCCCTTTAGGTCAAAAGCGGTTTTAGACCAGCTAGAGAACAGCGATAGTAAATCAGAACTACTTGCAGAATTGAGTGATAATGATTCGTGGGGAAATTCGTCATCAGACACTGAAAACGATTTTGCGACTTTGCTCAGCAATGTACAAACTTGGCGCTCTATTTCAAATTTCAGTGTTTTCGGTTTGATTATATTATTGAATTAAATGTATTATTATATTATTATTTTTTATGATTATTTATTAAATTATAATTTATGATTTCGTGTTTCAAATTTTATCATACCCGGGATGTTTAATAGACTCTTGTTCGGACAGATTTCAGTGAGTTATTCCTAAAAATTACAGCCTACAATAAAAAAACGACATATTTCCATGCAAAATAATGGTACCGCTTTCAGCACCAAAAATCTGAAATAATCATACCGCCAGGGAGATTAATATACTTCTTCTTGAGCCACTCTTTTGTTGCCTTGGCCATGTGTTTTGGGTCATTGTCATGCTGGAACACCCATCCACCACCCATTTTCAATGCCCTGGCTGAGGGAAGGAGGTTCTCACCCAAGATTTGATGGTACATTTCCCCGTCCATCGTCCCTTTGATGCGGTGCAGTTGTCCTGTCCCCTTACCAGAAAAACACCCCCAAAGCAGAATGTTTCCACCACCAAGTTTGACAGTTGGGATGATGTTCTTGGGGTCATAGGCAGCATTCCTCCTCCTCCAAACACAGCGAGTTGAGTTGATGCCAAAGAGCTAAATTTTGGTCTCATCTGACCACAACACTTTCAACCAGTCCTCCAATGCATCATTCAGATGTTCAGTGGCAAACTGCAAACGGGCCTGAAAATGTGCTTTCTTGAGCAGAGGGACCTTGCGGGCACTGCAGGCATAGGACAATCCTTGTCGGCATAGGGTTACCAATTGTTTTCTTGGTGACTGTGGTCCCAGCTACCTGGAGATCATTGACAAGATCCTCACGTGTAGTTCTGGGATGATTCCTCACTGTTCTCATGATCATTGACACTCCACGAGGTGGGATCTTGCATGGTGCACCGGACCTAGGGAGACTGACAGTTGTTTTGTGTTTCTTCCATTTGCGAATGATTGCACCAACTGTTGTCACCTTCTCACCAAGCTGCTTAGCGATAGTTTGGTAGCCCAGTCCATCCTTGTGTAGGTCTACAATCTTGTCCCTAACATCCTTGGACAACTCTTTGGTCTTTGCCATGGTGGAGAGTTTGAAATATAATTGTTTGATTGCTCCTATGGAAAGATGTCTTTTATACAAATAACAAAATGAGATTAGCAGCACTCCCTTTAAGATACTGCTTCTAATCTCAGCTTGTTACCTGTATGAAAGACACCTGGTAGCCAGAAATCCTGCTGAATGATAGGGGATCAAATACTTATTTCCCTCATGAACCTGCAAATCAGTGCATAATTTGTTAGACATGCATTTCTTTTGAATTTGTTGTTGCTATTCTGTCTCTCAGTGTTACAATAGACCTACCATTCGATTTTTAGACTGATCATTTCTTTGTGAGTGGGTAAACATTCAAAATCAGCAGGGGATCAAATACTTATTTCCTTCACTGTACACAAGCGAGACATGGAAAACAAAAGTAGCCATACTAGAACAGGAAGTCTGAGAACAGCAGAAAAAAAGCTTGAGATATAAAGAGATGAAACAAAGGAAACAAGAGATAGAAGGTACATTCTAGTTATATTTAGACATATTACATTTATTTTATTTGATAAAAAATATGACTTTAGTGACACTGTTAATGATGTTTTAATGAATATTTACCTCAGATAAATGGTGTTTTTTTATCTGCAAATTGTAATTTGTTTGCTTTCATTACCACAGGTTAAAAAAACGGTTTGCTGATTCAGGTGGGGGTTCAGCATTCCAGACGAGAAGTTCCACTGGTCAGACAGCAAACTCATGTATGTTAGTCGTGTTCTGATTTTATGGAACCAGCTATGCTTCACACTCTTAGTTCCCATTATTCACAAACAGAAACCATCACACTTACTGACAAATAAAAAGCTTGTTTTTCCAACAAAAATCAGATACTAGTTTGTATTTCTTTTTTAAGCATGAGTGATCACACCAAACACATTTCATATATTTTTAATATTATTATGTTAAATAAACCATTAGGCATCACAGAACAGAGCAATAAGTAAACAAACTTTAACAATAAAGTAAAATAATGTAATTATCCTATTCAGAAGTTTGCACACCCTTAGTTTTTAGTATTCTGTATTGCCCCCTTTAGCATCAATAATGCCTTGCAATCTTTATTGATAGTTATGAATGCGGCCCTTTATTTTTTCATGTGGTAAAGCTGATCATTCTTCTTGGCAAAAAGCATCCAAATTCTGTAAATTCATTGGCTGATTTTGCTCATATTGAAAGTTACTCACAGACTTTGATCAGGTCAGGAGAGTGTGATGGCCACTCCAGATCCCTTCATTTCTTTTGCTTCAGCCACTGAAGTTTCAACATGGCCTTATGTTTCAGATCATGTTAGAAAGTCTAAGTACACCCCATGAACAACCTGCAGGCCGATTAAAGCAAATATTTCTCCAATATTTTCTGAAAGAATGCATTCATCTTGACATCAATTGTGAGTGAAAATCCTGTACTGTTGAAGCGTGCACACCTCCAAAACAACCAAGATCTATCTTCATGCTGCACAGTAGGGATGATTTTCATCCCTTCATAAACCTTGTTGAGTCATCTACAAACATAATTTTTATGGTTCTACCCAAAACACTTAGTTTTGGTCTCATCACAGCATATGTTTTTGCTTCAGAAGATTTGAAGCTTCTCTAGATGCTGATTGAGGTATTGTAAGTTGGCTGTTTTGTGGCATTGGTTCAGCTAAAGCTAAAAAATGTACTAATTCTGCCAGGGGCATGTAAACTTATGGGCACAGCTGTATGTCATATGCCTACACAAACGTAGCCTCTAAAGTCTGTCAGTTTATTTCAATACCATTGTAGTTACCTTTTAAGTCTTGGTTTAATAATTATTTTTGTAGCCCACAACATAGAAACCAAAGGCTTCATTCACATGGGCACTGAGGCCTGTAGACCTTGAATAGGTTGTGTGTTTATGTGGCTTAAGATGCCACATGCTGTGTGCAGAGAATCCATGTATGTGTATAGGGATGCAGCCCCTGCACGGACACAGCTGTTTGTCCCAAACTGACGGACAGACAGGGTGCATTTGGGGCTGCGCACCTATGCCCCTTTTAAATTGGGATAAGCAACTGTGTCCATGCCGCTGCAGCTTCCCCATTCACTTACATGGTTTTCCTGCACACAACACCTAGTCGCATAAACAAAAAAGCCCATGTGTGGTCTACTGCCCTTAGCACCTGTGTGAATGAGGCCTAATTTTACATGAAACAGAACTGCTTACCAATATCCATTGTCACAAAAATCTATAAAAACTGCAGTTAGAGCATTACAATGGTACCTTAATAACAAAATATCCTACAATGTCAGTGCTACTGATTAGAATCTTACAGGAGACCCACATTGTTTTCTTATTTCTTGTTTTAGGGGATAGAACAATAGCAGACAACTGGACAGCTGCTGTAGAAATAATGAATATAGGAAAGGTATGTGGACTGCCAACAATTAAACTGCATCACCATTGTGGGAACAATGCAGCAGATTAATAGCCAAAGACCTCAAGGCTAAAGCAGTGTTTCTGGTTGAATTTAAAACTGTTTTTAAAATACTATATTTTTGCTGATATTTAGTTTTAAATATTTTTCTATACTAGTACAATCAATGCTGTATTTTTATATAGTCAATATATCACCTGGGTCATCAGGACTGCCAGGGGTATGTTGCTGACAGTCAACATACTGGGGTTGATTTACTAAAACTGGAGAGTGCACAATCTGGTGCAGCTGTGCATAGAAACCAACCAGCTTCCATTGTTTTGTAAAAGCTTAATTGAACAAGCTAAAGTTAGAAGCTGATTGGCTGCCATGTACAGCTGCACCAGATTTTGCACTCTCCAGTTATATTAAATCAACCCCATTGTGTTCACAGTTTGTGAACCTGCCCACCAGTGCTGGGTCCCAGCAGGGCCAACAACTACAAGCCGATTGCAGAAAATGAGAGAGGGTGGGTACAAGACCAATCACCTTGCACAAAGAGAGAGCAGTTCAACTGGGCTTTATTGCATGAAAAATACTGATGCCTTTTCCTTCTTTAATTTGAAAATTGTGAAAGACTTGAGCAGAACTTTCTATCTTTCTAATCTATTTTTTTGTATTTTAGTGGGGTAAAGTTCTTACACATCTGTATGTAGGCCCTTTATAGAGATCATCATGGAATTGGAGTATAAGACACTGCATCAAGGTTCCCTAAATAACACTTTAATTTTAATTTTTCTCTAGACAGTGATGCAGGACATCAGTTCAGGGGATTTGAAAGGAGCATTGTGCAGTACCATTACTCTATACCCTACACAACTAGATCTACAGCAGTTTTGTCAGTCTAATAAAACACTGGCCAGCTTTGTAATGGGAGCACTTCTTTCACAGGTAAGACATGCATACTGTATATTACAAGTAAGTACTCTAACATGCATATTCAAACAAAAAAAAAAAAGCAGGATTAGCTCTGTTGAATCTATGTGACAGCAATTTGTTCCAGGTCAGACAATTCTCACTTTTAAATAGAAAATTAAAACTCTCTCCTCAATTGTCTGGAGGTTTTGTGTTGTTCAGTGTTTTGCTCCCACCTATGTGCACCTTTCCATTGCAAATTATTAGCAACAATTAAGCTCCACCAATAGCTTCCTAGTGAATTACAATGGTAAGTAAGCAGAGTCTTACTGTTCATTTAGGTTGTAAAGCAGTCCACAGCCATAACAAAGTCTTCCCTAGCCATCATACAGTAGAGCCAGACTGCTGCTTTCCATGTGAAAGCAATGAACCTCTATGCTGTGGTCCCACATTGCCTCTTGTGAGTCAGAGATTGAACCCTTCACTCAGCAAAGGACATGAGCTTTCAGCAACTGACATTAAAGTGTATGTAAAGCCCAAATTATTTAATATATTTTTTGTTTTGTTTTCTATAAAATGTGCAAGCTAATTTTTTTTCAGGTTTGTACTAATGTCTGTGCCATCTTTTGGGACATTTATCCTCTCTATTGGTCCTGTTAGCCATTGTCACTTGGTACAAGAGTGAAAACAAATCCAAAGCTTTTGAGTGTAACAGGAACAGGACTTAAGGGTAAATCATCCAGCTGGGACACTTGTTCTCATTACTACAGTTTAAAAGAGGATATCCTCTCTTTTTACTTCCTGCTCTGTCTCTGGGACAGGAAATGAAGGACAATTTCCCTGAAGGGACACAGACAGCAATAATAAACCTGTTAAAGCCCTTTTCAATACTTAATCCAAATCTAAAAAAAAAAAGCTTTACATATTATTTAATTTACTCCCTCTGGTGACCTTTTATTTCAAAGGCATCATTTCAGACCTTATGTATGAAAATTGAGTAACAGGAAACCCAAAGAATCCAATCATGTTAAAGCTATTCTGCTGCTATAGAAAAACAAACTTTAAAAAACACAGATAGTTTTCTTCAGGATACCTTCTGAGTTTACAATACACCAACAATTCGTTTCAACCCCTTGTCCCTCTGCCACTATACCATTCACCATTTTTAGGCTTTTATCATCAAATATACTTACCGCACATAGAAGCGCAGGTTCTCATTTTTCTATGTGTGTAATTCAAAAGCCATAAGGACAATAAACCTATAAATATCTCTAAACAACAATTGAAAGAAGGCAGAAGTCCTGCATTGTCAAGTGGGAGGATCATCATATATTCCTGAGAAGGGGCACTGTCAGGGGAAAGAGCTCCCAGTCTGAGTGAGTGCCTTGGTAGTTAAGTGTAGGCTAATCCATCCTTATTTTCGACTGATAAATTCTTCTATCTGTGCAAATTCATGATATGACATAATTGTTTTGTTTTGTTTCTTTTGCTATGAAGGCAAGCAACACATCATCTGTGCAGATCCTTCCATTAGTAATTAATATCTCCACAAATGTTCAAGTGTTACAAAGTAGAACAGAGCTATGGAATTTTCTGCTGATGCTGCCAGAATATTTAAGGAACCCACAAAGGTAAACAAGCATAAACTAAGTTTAAATGGGGGTGTGCTGGCAACACAGCCTGATATCACTCAGTTAAAAAAGGGTAACCTCTTAGTTTGGTATGAAGCATATTTTATAGTTTTGTATACTTTGAGGTTAGGAGTTTCTCTTTGTGTCATTGAATTCTGAGATTGAATGAATCTGTGAGCAGTATAATGATATAATCAACATCCCCCTTAATGACACTTTTTTTTCCTGAGATTTCAAAGGCATGCCTTCAAGGTTCAAGCATCCCCCAAAACATGAAAAATAAACAGGTTTTTGCTCTTTGGGGGCCCTTGGGAAAATAAGGTGCCTTAGCCCATCTAACTACTGATTTTTGCAGTTGCTTTCCCCTGAACCATCTCTAGTCTCACTATATTTTAAAATATATTTCTGAAAACTAGAGAGAAGAAATGTACATTACATTAATGAACATGTTACTGTCCAAATGAGCATGCAAGAATGACCACAAGAGACTGCTTAATGAGCCATTGTTATTTTCCCTACTTGTTTGGGATGTCTAAACAAAACATGCTGACAAAGCTGCTCCTTGAAGTACTGTATTTTCCCTGCTCCTTTTTTCACATAAATAAGAGCTAAAATATGAAATCATAAAACAGAAGTAATTTTAACTTGGTAGCAGGGGCGGACTGACAACTCATGGGGCCCCCGGGCAATAGGGGATCATGGGGCCCCTGTGTCCTTCCCACACTCAAAGCACATCCAAAAAAGACTATAAAAGGTACAAGGGGCATTTCATGGGGCCCCCTACTGACCCCGTGCCCTCGGGCAGTACCCAAGTGCTCGAATGGTCAGTCCGCCCCTGCTTGGTAGACATTAGCAGAAGGTGCTGCCCTAAGCTGTCCATAGATGGCTCAAATTTAGGATAATTTCTGGCAAATCAGCTGAAATTTGAGCTGCAGGTGGCTCTGTTAAGCTGGGGTGGAAAATTGGCAGCCAAACCATTACTGCATCCAAACATCCAACCAGTCATGTTTCTTGTATTCATGCAGCTGCAGGTGCTGACTGTCTGAATACAACAGCAAGGGAAATGCCTCCATCCTCGCTAAACAAACTGGATGGAGGAATATATTAGATTTCTCAATCAGCCTTATTCACAAGTTTAAACTTACAGTACCTATAGATATAAAAAGATTGTCACCTGATTTGGACAATAATCCTTATGCCTTTGGGGACCTATCAATGTTGGGGAAATAAATTGGATTGAATTTCCATTGTTTTACTAAGATAAGGTCATTGTGGTTTTGGGGGCAGTAATATTCGCTCAGTATTAGCTTTGATGTTCATGTACCAATTTTTTTGAAACAAAACAATTGCCCAGAGTTTATATCTTGCTGGCATCTTCACATCAGTCTTTTTTTTTAATTCAGAATGAGGGTTGTAAACAGTGAATGGTTGAAATCTGTCTTATGAAATGTCACTTCCTTAATCGCTTCCCCTCGGCCCTATAGCAGAAATACTGCTACAAGGCGGCAGGGGTGCACTGCCTACCCGCACCTCCAATCACGGGGTCAGCTCTCAATCATTGGGTCCCAGCCTGTGTTTACTCACTGGCACCTGGTGATCACAGAGTATCTCCGACAGGGGGAGAGACCTGTATGTAAACAATACAGATCTCTCCCCTGTCAGCTCCTGCACACTGCTTTGTATGGCTCTGAATAGCAGAGCCATACAAGGCAGTGTGCTTACAGAGTAAAACAGCACACAGTTAACCCTTTGATTGTCTCACATGTTAACCCCTTCCTGCCCAGTGCCATTAGTACAGTGTCAGTGCTTTTTATTAGCACTGACCACTGTATTGGTGTCACTGGGGATGTCAGTGACACCAGATCATTTCCCCCCAGTGTTAGAATGCCCGCCGCAGTCCTGCCGTCCTGCTATAAGTCACTGATTGCCACCATTACTAGTAAAAAAAGAAAAATGCACAGGTGATCAAATACCACCAAAAGAAAACTCTATTTGTGAGAAAAAAAGGACGTACATTTCATTTGGATGCAGCGTTGAATGACCCTGTAATTGTCAGTTAAAGTAATACAGCGCTGTAACGCAAAAAATGGCCTGGCCAGGAAGGGGGGTAAATCCTCTGCAGGGCAAGTGGTTAAACATAAGTCATATTGGCATTGCTGCAAAATCCACCTGCTTAGTCACAGACACTCAAAGCCAAATTATATTATTATTAGATTACATAATTGTTGGCAATAAATAATGACGACTAAGCTGCAATTATTGTGCATCTGTTACTTAAGATATTGCCAAATGCTTCAAAGCAATTACAATTTGTAGATATTAAAAAAAATGTGTATTTGCATTGCAATATCATCTACAATATGCAGGTTGTGGATATTTAAAGCGTTTCCTCTTACACTGGGACCTCGCATGCAATAATTAATTTTAATGCTCTTGTGCAATATCTAACTCAGCTATGGCATACCTCATTTCAGAGCAGTATTAACTTGCATGTCTCTGCTTCAAGGACCTCCTAGATTGCCACACGTATTATGTAACATAAGCAGGGGCGGACTGACCATTTGGAAACTCGGGCACTGCCCGAGGCCCGGGGTCAGTAAGGGGCCCTATGAGATGCCCCTGGTACCTTTTTCATAGGCTTTTTTGAGTTTGTGCAAGGACACAGGGGCCCCATGATCCCCTATTGCTCAGGGGCCCCATGAGTTGTCAGTCCACGCCTGAACATAAGCACAGCATTCCTGCAGAGAAATCTTGTTTCTTTACTTTTAAAAGCAATTGCATTCGTTTCATAAAAGCATGTAAGTAACAGTAAACATCAGTTCACTGAAATTGGTTACATGGAGAAAATTAACTGATCATTAGAAAAAGCTTAGACAAAGACAAAAGAGTATTCACAAGGTGGGAAAGGGGTCAGAACACAATAGTCTCAAGAAAATATCTCAAATGTGTCAGCTTCTGTATGGTGGTGAGCTAGTACTGGTAAGAGGGGAAAGTAAGCCTGTCTATTTGATTAATTTGTGATGGAGTTGATTCAGAATGTAAAATAAAATTGAATCCAATAAGGTCTGTAGGTTGGCAGATTGTAGGATATGCATATAAAATGATGTTTGTTCATATTTCCATGAAACAAAAGGATAGGTCCCTTACTTAGGTCTTTTTGAAGGTGAGCTTTGTACTCATTTTATACCTCCTATATTAAAACATTTTGTTTCTGGGACATAAATTTAGAATGGTATTGTGAATAGTAGGATTATTTGTATTTGTTATGTAGGGAGTCGCGAATGTTCACTGTTGAAGTGGAAAGAGAAACCTTTTTTTATGGCATGATCCTGTGACATTGCTCTCTCTGTCATTATCTGTAGCTTATGAACATAGGTGAGGTCAGGTAACAGGATTGCAAGTACGGTCCTAAGGTCTTTCACATAAGACATTGGGGTTGATTTACTAAAACTGAAGAGTGCAAAATCTGGTGTAGCTGTGCTTGGTAGCCAATCAGCTTCTAACTTAAGCTTGTTCAGTTAAGCTTTGACCAAAAAACCTGGAAGCTGATTGGTTTCTGTGCAGAGCTGCACCAGATTTTGCACTCTGCAGTTTTAATAGCTCAACACCATTGTTTTCACATGCAGCTGATGGAAGAACTCTTTTGGAGAAACTATAATGGCCTTAGATTTAAAGACCATCCTAAATCCTGAAATTGCAGGTGCTTTTTCCAGGGTGGTGACTCCCCAAGTGAAGCAAAACAAAGATAAAAACCTTGAAATACACAGTCTTAAAAATAAGTCAGTAGTAGTTTTCCATGTTTCTAGCGTTTTTCATGAGCTCCTCTTAAAATAATTGTACTAAATCTTTGGTGCAACCTCTCCTTTTAATTGGTGGTTATAACTACATCAGTGCATTTTGCTTTTTAGACCTTTTTATGTGGAATGACTAATGCACTTTTACGCTTTATAATCTAGTAAATATTATTGCTAATTTTCATACAAACTTTTATAAGTGAACCTAAAATTGAAAAAATTACTCTATAGGCCACTAAGTAGGAATGCAGCAACCCCCAAAGTCATTTTTGGTATTATAATTGTTTTACTTTTTTAAAGTCCTATCTCTATAATCTACTGAATATGTTAAAGGATGAGAATGTATTTATTAATTGACTGTTTATTTTCAGTTTTGCATATTCTGAAGAGTTCGTCCTCAGTTTTTTAACAATTCCTCAGGAACTTTCCTACATACAACCCTGTTTAAAGAGCATACTTAAAATTATTAATTCAGGTAAAATATATGACTTCTGTCCTAGGTAAAAAGGCATTTTGACATGGGATCTCAGCTGTTCTTGGCAAAATATATTTCTAAGTATTTAAGGATTTGGCCATAATACCAGATCAGTATAATTTCATATATTTCTTGCTTAAAGCTGTATTATTCTCATTCACAAACATTTATTATATTGCAGCTTACTAATTCTTAGATGTGATGGTTGAATAGATTTATATTTTAGGTTTTCTTTCTTCTACTTTAATTTGGTGATACAGCCAGTATGTTTATTGTTATTCTAAAAAACAAGCACTATTGCATTTACAGGGATGGGACAAACCATTTACCACTGACAGGAGTGCTCACAATGATTAGCTTTTATTTATTCATGTAAAACCTTTATCCCAATTGTAATGCTGTAATTGATTGTAAAGTGTGAGCTGGAGTTTGACATCAATTTGTTAGTGTATTTAAATCTCCTAGAACGTTTAACCCCCCCCCCCCCCAAGATTGACAGTGCTGCTGTCTGCTGTGCCCCTTGTGCTCATTCACCAAGAGTGGGGGCACTCTAGGAGGTGTGTTACTGGCCAGATCACAGGCAAAAACAGTGAAAAGAAAGCCTAAAACAAGAAAATGAATGCAGCCACCATGTCTAATGATTTGTAAGCGGCAATACATTACATTTTTGGTTTTGGGTTTAATACCGCTGAAAATTCTAGAGCTCATGAGCAAATTCATTTTTCTCTGAAACTAATATTTAATTGGCAAACACATTAAGAATAAACTGAAAGAAGTAAGCCTGTATGGCAACAAAGGGGTCTACATTTGAACAACCCTGGAATGACTGCTGTACAATTTAGTAAAACAGTGTAGATTGCAAAACTATATTCCAATAGCAGCCATTCAGAGTATTTTTGGCTATGTGCTAATATTAGTGAAAGCACTTTGTTTCTTGTTGTGTTTGACAAATAAACCCAATAGGGTAACATTTTAAGCAATGCTTTCGTTTTTAAGGTGTCCATAGAAATCAGGTAATTATTGAACCATCCACTTAAATTTGTGCACCCCCATACCTCAGCAGAAGCACCTTTATGAGCTTCTTAGGCACTGCTAAGCTCCTTTAGTGATCAGATATTTTGATGATGTCTAAAGCTGACCATAGATAGTTGGCATCTTCAACAGCCAGTGCAACCCCAAAGTCATATAGTTGTTTGATCAAGTCAGGAGACTGTGACCTAATGTCTATGGACACATTAAAGCCAACCTTTTCTTTGTTCATACTAGCAAACGTTTGCTTTATAAGAGGCACCATATGCAACAAGGCTTATATTTTCTGTGTTCCCTTGATTCACCAGCAGACTACTTGATAATTATTGTACAAGTTTTCATTTTCTGCAACTCAAAACATACACAGAGTAATACACGCTGGCATATGTGATGGTATTTGGGTCTAGTGATTGACTGCTAAGGTGCCGAGTGTTAATTTGTGTATAGCCAGGGTAGGCCTATGTTACCTCCATATCCATAAACACTTGTGCTTTGGGGGCAGATTTATGTGTATGCAAGACTCCTCATGGTACCTCTTATGCAGTAAATATGTTACTTTGCCTAGTACAGGATCACTTGAACTGCTGCCTAGGATCTACAGTATTGGTAGAACTATAGGATTAACATAGGTTCTTATAAATAGATTTTGTCATTTTCACTGTCTTATTTCACAAATCTCTGTGTTTATTACAGTCATCATACCAGCAAATTCAACTAATGTATCTAGTATCCTGCAAACACTGTCTTACCAATCCTTGGCCACTGAGATAAAACCTTGCATTTCCCTATTTCAGGTAAGAATAATTGCTTGCTCATACAACGTTAGATCCCATGAGATATAGTGACCAAAATGTATAACAGCCTTCTCTAACCATCAAGTAGTATACACAAGAGGTACCATTGTTTTCATGTGTACAATTTAACATTTTATTTTCAGTACTCCCCTACTCTCTTTTAACAATTATTAATGGGTATATTAGTTGTTTATTTAAATACTTATTCTGCTCCATGGAGGCCTCAGATTTTCATAAACTACAATTTTAACTTTTAGTTGAAACAAGAACTTTTTGTGGAATCTATGGTCAGGCATATTAAAGCCAGACTGAACTTTCAGTTTAGATTAGCTAAATATATTCCAGGTGCTTCAACGTAAGTTGTGTGTCAGACCTCAGCAGAAAGATCACTGCTTTTCCATAGAAAACAAGGGTTCCGGTCTGCATCTGCTGGCAGGGGACATGCTATAACTACAGTAAAGAGAAAATCAACTGAAAGACTTTAAGCACCTTTCATTTTAATGAACCTAGAATTTTTTTAGCGGATTTAAAGCGGAGGGTTCACTTGGGCTTTAATGATATCTGCATGTGTTACACTTGTACACAGGGATAGTTTTAGGTCATCAAATAAATCAGAACAATGGCAAGATCAGAGTCCAGCTGCCATGTTGAGTGTGTATTGGGCAATAACACGTGCAAAGAAATTGGATTTCTCAAATAGATATATCTGTATTGTTACATGAAACCTACATTTTTCCATTCTGTAGCTCTTGCCATGTGGATCCAGCTATGGTTGTCTTGTGGTGGATCAAACACAAACATTTCAAACAATCTACTGGCTGGTGACGTCTTTGACTAATGAGAATTCCAGTAATGCCTGTAAGTAATCTATAGCATACACATTTTTCATGATACAATGCAAATGCATGACGTCAACAGGAGAAAGCCAGATCAGGACTTTACCAGAATATTATTGTCTGTACTTGCATGCTTCACAAATTCCTTTACATCAATGTCTGTTTTTTGCCAATTTTTTTGCACCATACTGTATATGATGCACACAATTACAGTTTTTTTAATGGCTGAATGCAGGCCTTTAGCTGCAATCGAATACAGATGTTTATATCCAGTATTCGATTTAAAAGCAACTATGTAATTGACGTGCATGCAAAATTAGAAGGATTATTGCAAACGTTACCTATTATATCAAAACACATACAAAAACACTCCAGACAGTAACACAACTGAAAAGTGTCCCAAACAGCAATGCTTCACTGATGCAGCCAGCCAGACTGGGGAACCTTAGCAGACATTCTGTAAAAACACACAATAGGGCACAAACTCCCAGTTCATTACCAAAAACCTCTTTTATTAAGTATAAGGCAAAAACATACTCCCTAAATATGAATTGTAACAAGCATAATAAAAAATCAAATCTAGCCATGGGGCAATGGCCCATGGCTGGATCTGAGTTTTATTATACTTGTAATAATTTGAGTTTGTATTATGCTTTTCAATCCAGCAGTGGGCCATTGTCCCATGGCTAGATTTGAGTTTTATTAAGCTTGTTCCAATTCATGTTTTGGGAGTATGTTTATGGCTTATGTTTGTTAATAAAAAGGGGTTTTCGGCAATGCACTAGGATTTTCGGCAATGCACTAGACATTTGCACCCTCCTGTGTGTTTTTACTTTTATGTCTTTTAAAACCAGAGAACTTTACACATATAACAGAGATATTGTTTAGCGGTACTTAGTTCCATTAATCAGGCCGGATATGTGTTCCCGATTTGATAACACACAGGGTAATGTTACAGAGTAGTAGGAATAACACATATTTCAGTACTACAGTATCAATACTGTAATATAACCACCACCCCAACATGGACTGGAGGTTACCAACTATATATATATATATATATATATATATATATATATATATATACAGTAAATTCAGTCACTGCCATCTAATTTAAACTGAGCTGACCCTTTATAGTGAATCAATGTCCAGGCATGGACATTAAAGTACTAACATATTCTTAACAAGCAGTAAAAGGACTTTCTTATAAGTTCTATCTGACCTCTGTACCTGGGGGGCACTGTAGTACAATTCATCCCCAAATTTCACAGCAGAAGCACTGTTGTTTTTTTCAGCAGCTCATATTATTATTGCTGCCCATCAGCTGAGCTACTAAGAACTTCAGTTCTTATGTTGTGAAACTACAGGAATGAAAAAGCCTTGTGTTTCTTGTGGATCACCTTGTACTCTTTAGGACAACTCTAATAGCAGCTATTGAGACCTGGATTATGTCTCCTTTGCTGCAAGCCTAGTGTCTTTTTAGCATAGTAAATGTAATGTAAGATACCTTTGATTCTTTAGAAGGAATTGTTTCATAAAATAGCAGATCAAAATGTTTTTCCCTCCTAATTTCATTTTGATCATTTTCAGAAAGGATTAAAGATTAAGCACCTTTAATCCTTTTGAAAATGACTGAAATTAAAGCCTTGCTGGTCAGTAAACTGACCTGCCTACTATCACACTAGTACAGTATATTAATTGATACAATGTAGTAATTGTACTTGAGACATCCAAACTTTGGTGTTTATTAGGTGTTCATCACTGTGTTTAATTTATTTTGTTTTCTAGGTAAATATAATTCTACTAGTTTGGTTTGTGATGGCCCCATCGATTGGGATTTTTTCCTGCAACGTTCACTGGCACTTTTAAAAGAAGTATCTGTTAATTCTTCAACAGCCTTTACAAGGTGGGTGTGTTTAGAAAAAGGTGGGCAATAAAATATAGTAAAAACATTTTGATATTAAAGGTCAATATTTATAACAATTTGAGGAATAAATACATGCTTCCAAATAAACAAACAAAGGCACTATACCTGTTTAAACCCACCAGACAAGCAGCTAAATGCACAGTTAAAATTATAAAATTAAATATGGGAAAAAAATTATATGGCAAATGTTTGTCATGCAAAGGATTTGTAATTATATGCAGTCTATTTTGTGATCATGGTACCCCTACTAGAAAGCTTAGCCATATACTTCCACTACAGCAGAACCCATGTGTGGGACATCTACTGCTGCTACAAAACCCAGGCACATAATATATTTAATTTAGTTTAATTTTATTTTATTGCAAGTATACCTGTTAGAGGAGTACTGATAAAGGATTGCTTAATACCAACACGTTTGTCTCCTATACAGCCATCTGTGTATCATGACAATGTAAATGTGTATTGGAACCCACATATTTATTCTGAAGGTTGATTATTGGTTCTTAGCACAGTGCTAGAGATCAAGTGAGTGGCTTCTCACCGGTTGTCTCCTGCACTAAATTTTTCTTGCTTATTATACTGGTATTAGGAGCCAGGTGAACAGATGTTGATGTCATTGATCTCCATCTGCAGCAAGGAGAGGATTCTATTTTAGAACCTTGTTTGAAAAGTACACTTACAATGTTCAAGGAAGTTGCATGCTGCATATATTAGTAGCCTAGGAAGGGGGTTAATTTCATCTGTTGGGAGTGAAAAAACTACCTAAAGATCATCTGATTAGAAAGTATTCGAATAATTTTTCTAAGAATTGTGCATGGCAAGTCAAAGTTAAAAATCTTTTGATAGGTAACACAGTAAATATATGTGTATTTGAACCATGTACAGTAGTAAACTATTTGGAATGCCACTTAAAGTATATATAAATTCTCACCTTGTAACCCAATAAGTTTAAAAAAGAAATGAAAGGGAAAAAATGTGTGCATACATATAAAAAAAATTATAAACACCCTTTTTCTCCTTTTTTATAAGTGATCGCATTATATTTGTTCTGTCAGGACAGGTCTGACCATTGGAGGAGAGCAGGATGAGTTCCCAGCACAGCTAGAGAACTGACCACGGTGTTTTCTCATGTTTAATGTGGTCAGTTTTTAATATGAAAGCAAAGGGACTGACAGGAACACCAAAGATTTCACACAAAGGCATACAATACAATACAAAGAGAACAGGATGCTTTTTCATACAAGTACATGGTACAGCAGGAATATATCAGGAATATGAAATGTTGGGTTTACATACTTTTTAAATGAGCCATAGGCCCTCTGTACCCTGTCACCTCTACCACTTCATGACAATAAAAGTGTAAAAAAACTCAAGGAAAACAAATAACTGTAATTAATTAATACAAGTATAAAAATATACACACATACTGTAAATCAAGCACATAGTCATTAGTATATCCTAGTCTAATACTTTATGTGCCATACATATTTCTGTGCATTGCGGTATGATTTAAAATACTAACAAAATGTTTTTTTTTTTACAAAATACACTAACTCTAGCTAGTTTGAGCAATTCACATATACTATAAGGTTGATTTGCTTATAGCCCAAGAAAGGGTTATTTGTCCATTTAGGTTTAGGGGACACAGAAGAGGATTTACTTACCCGATCCTCTGCTCCAATGCTCTGCTTATCCAGTCCCTGCAGCTTCATCTCATCCATGCTCCAGTGGTCTAAGGTCCTGATATCATCAATACCAAAGCAGTGCCTGTAGCCCTGCACTGAAATTGATGATATCAAGGGGCAGTTAAGTGCCAGAACATTGGAGACTGCCACCTGCCAAGGGAACAGAGGATCAAGTGACGTAAAGACTTCTCCTTTCCTAGACTAAATGAGCTGTTAATTCTTGCAGTATGGTCACCCCACTGCAAGGGAACAATTTACAGATTCACAAATTTGGCTTTTTTTATGGAATAGAGCATATTCATTTTTAAAAAGAATTTTTATTTTGGAAATTAAATTTTAACCTACCTTAGTAAATAAGGGGTGAAACAAAGTTAAAATTCACTTTACGAAGAATAGACAATCATTTGAAAGGGACAATAAAAAAAAGGATTTTTGCTTGCACGTGATTGAATGAGTACATTGAATGTCAGCACAACTTCCTCTGCTTCACTATGCTACATTACTTTTCTCTTTGCAAAGTGATTTACTAAAGGAGCAACTAATGTTTTCTTTTCAAGGGAATTTTTACTTACCTTAGTAAATGTGGTAAAAATGCACTTCGATAAGAATACCTAATAATGTGTAAGGGAAATTAAAAAATTAATAATGTGTAAGGGAAATTAAAAAAAATTAAAAAATTTTGGTTGCATATGTTGGGATAGTAGAAGTTAGCTCAGTTTAATTTTGTTTATTAAGCTAAGTAAAAAGTCCCTTTGCAAAAGCAAACATGCTTTACTCCTTTAGTAAATCAACCACTGTTTAGAATGGTTCAAGCTAAGCTAGGAATATCAAATTTTATTTTAAAAATGATCTTTTTTTATTTATTTGGTCTGGATTTTCATACAGTTCCACTGTTTTACCTTAACAGGTATAACTACAACTGAGATACTGTAGAAGACTTAAGTATTCCTGGTAAATTCAAACACCAGCAAGGTTGCTCTTAAGCATGTTGACAAGCAAATTAGTAAGAATAAGAACAGCAGGATGAGTTAGCCAAATAATTATTTCATGCTAAATACAGGTTTCAAGAGTAGAGCTAGATTTTTACTTTTCGATGTTCAGCCTAAAGCAAAGCCCTGAGAATGAGACAGTACAGATTTTTCAAGTCTTTTCTTTTTATAAACACATTATGAAACAGAAAACAATTACTGTACATACAGTGGGTGCCGGATTAAATGTAAATGTAAAGGCACCTAGGCAGTTAAAACCTTCTTGCAGGGGGCCCATAGACCGGTGCTTACTCTGCCTATATGGTCATCTTGCACTGCATACAGTTACTATCGAATAAGACACGGTCATATTTAAAGTGTAATTTAAAATGTTGTTGATAAAAATCTTCCCCAAAACAAATTTTAACAAAGAATTTTAGGTAAGTGGGAGGGTCTGCTTGCTGTAATCATACAATCAGCTCCACTGCTTTATTAGCCGCTTTCCGACTGCCCTATAGCAGAACTATTAGCGGCTTCGGCTGTTCATCACCGGGTCCCGGCCGGTGATTCCCCGCAGGCACCCGGCGATTGCCGAGTATCACTGATGGGGGAGAGGTCTGTATGAAAACAATACAGATCTCTCCCCTGTCATCTCCTGCACACTGCTTTGTATGGCTCTGCATAGTAGAGCCATACAAAGCAGTGTGCTTACATAGTAAAGCACAGCACACGGCACACAGTAAAACAGCATACAGTTAACCATTTGATCACCCCAGATGTAAACCTCTTCCTGCCCAGTGTCATTAGTACAGTGTCAGTACTTTTTATTAGCACTGATTATTGTATTAGTGTCACTGGGGATGTCAGCAACAGTTACTCAGTTCCCCCCAGTGTCAGAATGCCCACCGCAGTCCCGCTATAAGTTGCTGAATGCCACCATTACTAGAATATAAAAAAAAAATCCAGTATATACATACCGCCATTTGTAGAAGCTATAACTTTCATGTAAACCGATTAATTTATAAGTATTGGGATCTTTTTTAGCAAAGATGTAGCAGAATACATTTTGGCCTAAATTTATGACGAAATTTGATTTTCAAATTTTTTTTACTGGATGTTTTATAGCAAAAAGTAAAAAATATTGTTTTTTTTTTTTAAATTGTCGGTCTTTTTTTGTTTATAGCGCAAAAATTAATAACACAGAGGCAATGAAATACTACTAAAACAAAGCTCCATTTGTGGGAAAAATGACATAAATTTCATTTGGGTGCAGGGTTGCATGACCGCGCAATTGTCAGTTAAAGTAACGCAGTGCCCCATCACAAAAAATGGCCTGGTCAGGTAGGGGAGTAAATCCTCTGCTCATGTGATTGACAGAGCTTTGTACACAGTGTACAGACTATCCCAGTGTTTCTATGGCTACAACTAGGAAACCTTTCACATTTTTGTCATTTTTAACAAATTGAAAGGTGACTAAAAACATAACATTACAAAATGGCTTATGCAGTCATGTATAAGTCATATAACCCTTCCAGCTGCCACCTCCTGGACCTTTAAAAGGTTTTGAATGGCGGAAGGCGGGATTTCCAGTCATGTGACCACTTTGATTGACTCCAAATTATGCATCCGGAGCTTTCTAGTACACGCTGGTTTCTGTACAGGGAGCTTGCAGGGCACACGCTTTCAGCACATAAATGTTTACATTTTGGACTCGTGTATGCAGCCTCTAAGTGTTAAAGCCCACTTTCTGAGAGGCTGCATATATGCATATGGCTGGCTGGAAGAGGTTAGAGAATGTAAAATATAAACACACAGAAATGTACATTTTTATAAAAGTGCAGGACTGAAATATACAGTTGCAAGAAAAAGTATGTGAACCCCTTGGGATTACGTGGAGTTTCGCATGAATTGGGCATAAAATGTGCTCTGAACGTCATCTAAGTCACAACAATAGAAGAACACAGTCTGCTGAACATAATACTACACAAACATTAGATGTTGCCATGGTTTAATTGCACATAACATGTAAACATTCACAGTGCAGGGAGGAAAAAGTATGTGAACCTTTGGACTTAATAACTGGTTGACCCTCCTTTGGCAGCAATAACCTCAACCAAACGTTTCCTGTAGTTGCAGATCAGACCTGCACAACGATCTGGAGTCATTTTGGACCACTCCTCTTCACAAAACTGTTTCAGTGTAGCAATATTCTTGGGATGTCTGGTGTGAATCGCTTTTTTAAGGTCATGCCACAGCATTTCAATCGGGTTGAGGTCAGGACTCTGACTGGGCCCCTCCAGAAGGCGTATTCTGTGCTGTTGCAGCCATTGTTTTGTTGAATTACTTGTATGCTTTGGGTCATTGTCCTGTTGCATCGCCCATCCTCTGCGGAGCTTCAGTTGGCGGACAGATGGTCGTACGTTTTCCTGCAAAATGTCTTGATAAACTCTGGAATTCATTTTCCCATCAATGACAACAATCCGTCCAGGCCCTGAGGCAGCAAAGCAGCCCCAAACCATGATGCTCCCTCCGCCATGTTTTACAGTGGGGATGAGGTTTTGATGTTGGTGTGCTGGGCCTTTTTTTCTCCACACGTAGTGTTGTGTGTTCTTCCCAAACAACTCAATCTTGGTGTCATCTGTCCACAGTATATTCTGCCAGTAGTGCTGTGGAACATCCAGGTGCTCTTTTGCAAACTTCAAACGTGCTGCAATATTCTTTTTGGACAGCAATGGTTTCCTCCGTGGTGTCCTCCCATGTTCTCCATTCTTGTTTAATGTTTTCCTTTTGTAGATGTGTCAACAAAAATGTTAGCATGTGCCAGAGATTTCTGTAGGTCTTTAGCTGACACTCTGGGATTCTTCTTTACCTCATGCAGCATTTTGCACTGTGCTCTTGCAGTCATTTTTACAGGACGACCTCGCCTAGGGAGAGTAGCAACAGTGCTAAACTTTCTCCATTTGTAGACAGTCTGTCTTACCGTGGACACATGAACATCAAGGCTTTTGGAGATACTTTTGTAACCCTTTCCAGCTTCATGCAAGTCAATAATTCTTGATCGTAGGTCTTCTGAGAGCTCTTTTCTGCGAGGCATGGTTCACATCAGACAGTGCTTCTTGAAACCAGTAAACCCAAAACAGGTGTGTGTTTTTTAAGGGCAAGACAGCTGTCAGCAACACATCCAATATCATCACACTGATTGGAGTCAAGGTTGGCTCACTCCTGGCTCCAATTAGCTCTGGAAGAAGTCATTAAGCTAGGGCCTCACATACTTTTTCCTCCCTGCACTGTGAATGTTTACATGTTATGTGCAATTAAACCATGGCAATATCTAATGTTTGTGTAGTATTATGTTCAGCAGACTGTGTTCTTCTATTGTTGTGACTTAGATGACGTTCAGAGCACATTTTATGCCCAATTCATGCAAAACTCCACGTAATCCCAAGGGGTTCACATACTTTTTCTTGCAACTGTACACCTTATGTGCTTTCAAACTATAAATGTTTAGTAGCCTTTTCAAAGAAGAGTTCTCTTTTAACTGCACATCTCTGGTGTTCCAGAGACTGAAGAGAAGATGCAGACAGAAAGGAGTTGGGGTCTCTGTCAGGTTGGCTATTGTTTAATAAACACCAGCTTAAAGCCAATGTTGCACATCCAATGCTGCTGCTGGAGAAAACTTACCTCCTGCGAAAGACACAGAAGGGAGGTGAAACACTCACATGTTTGTATGTGTGTCTCCCTTGCTGGGTGTACAAGCAGGGTTTCACTCTCTTGCATGCAACTTAAGTACTGTAGAATTTTCATTAGTGAGGGAGGGACAACTCATTGCCAAAGCCATGGAGGGAGTAAGACATACAAATTATGTCGGTCTTCTCTCTGCATATTCTAGCCAACCTGTTGCTGGTGAACTTTCACAAGTGATGTGATCTCAAATGCGACATGAACTTTACAAAGAATCTGAATCCCTTTCAGAGCACACTGCCAACTCTTTCTGCCAGTCCAAAGGCAACCTCAGATATATCCATTGCGCCATGGCTATACATGCCAGGTAGTTGGAAGTTGATTTTCATTTATCAAAGAGTAAAACATAATATTTAAAGTTTCTCAAAATACAAGTTGTCTGTTGTGGCCCTTATTTTTTATCTTTTAAAGCCCATCTCCCAGCAAAATAAAATTTCATCTCAAACCACTCTAATCCAACCCCTCCCTCTCACCATTTAAATGGCAATTCTATTAGCTTTGACCTAAACTCTGCTACCAGCCTAGAAATACTCCTGGTCTTCTTGTGTCCCACAGTTGTGACTGCCCTACCAAAATCAGGACAAGTAAGTGAGTTTCTATGTCAAGCAGTAAGGAAAATACACTACAAAAGTACTACTTTTGAGGAGTAATTTACAGTCGTTTAAGTACAATATAGTGTAGTTAAGTTAATCTATACTTCAAAACTACTAACATGGAAGGGACGTTAATAAGGATAGCTTTTCCACACAGTTGGATCGTTGAAGTAAATAAAGTATAAGCATATACATCCAATAGTACTTGATCTGTGTACCAATTATGGTTATGGCCATAGATAAATTCACAAATTTTTGTTTATTTTTACAGATATGTGCAGAAAATGTGGACGCTCTTAAAACAGAATGGTGTAAACCAGATAATCATAGAGAAGCTTCAGCAAGAAATTACCAACACCTATACTCTAGATACACAGTTGCAGACTATCCTCGGAGAAATGGTCAAGCTGTTACTGAACGTTACCGATGTTCTGATTACATCGTCCACTACTGATCAATATTTTGGAGCCCTTCAGACAATTCTAATTAAGCTGGAAAAACTCATTCCACCAGAACAATTAGGAAACAACACAGGACTAATCAATAACATAACAGAAAGTATCATTAAGGATGTTCAATACTGGATACATCTGAGTGGCCTGTTTTCTTCATCTAATGTGTCTCTTCAGACGTTAATAGAACTGCAGAGCATAATTAAAACCTTCTCTGCCACCAGCATAGAAGCTGTTAATGACTTCACAAAAGTTCTCCAGATTCTTTCTATCTTTAACCAGACAACATTCCAAGAGTTTACACAAATTCTCCAAAATTTTCAAAACTTATACCTAGTTACTTCTAATATAACTGCGACACTTAATCATGCAATCGCTCTCTTTAATAATATACTAACTAATCCCAATATGAACAACAGCTTTCTACTTGTGGACTTTTACTTAAAACAGATATTACAATTGTTGAACAGCGATACTACCTTGCGGGATACCCTTGGATTGCTATATCCTTATTTCAACAACAGCCAGGCTGGTGATTTCAGTAGTTATGCTGCTATTTTGTCTTTTTTCACACCATCAAATTTACAGGCGGTGGGCTCTACCCCCAACAATGCATCATTGGCATTGCTCAGTCTTATCTCTGGTTTCATTCCAGCTGAAGACCAACAGTTGTTTAATAAAGTCGAACATGTTTTGATGACTCTTCTGGATTCCATTTCAACTTGTCAAGCAGAACTTACTAATTGTTCAAGTTCCATTCTCAGGTACCAGCAACAGTTGTATGAAGTTATACAGCTCATAAGTTTGTCAACTAGTGGAGATGCACAGCAATTTCCTCAGTTAATCCAGCTCAATGATGCAGAGATCAAAATAATCAACAACGTGTTTTCAATGATTCTGTGTTCTCAGGCACATATTAACAATGACTCTTGCAGAAATGTCCAAGATATCTATGGAGAACTGAGCTATATTATAAACATGACCTTAAAAACTGACCCTAACATCCTGTCTATCTATTCTGCTTCCGAGCAATTAAAACAGAATGTTGACAATATCCTTCATGTTCTTGAATCTGTTGACCTTACAAAGCTGATCTATCAGCTGGATTATGTAAGTGGGTTTTCTAAATGTTATACAAATGGATCAACTGATCCTTTGACATGCACCTTGGACCTAAGTTTAAGTCTAATAGATCTCCTTCACATGTTGCCATTTCCTCAGCCTACTAATGACACTTTTGTTGCTGCTTCTTCTATTATTAAAAATTGGTTCAGTGAAGTTAATAGAACAGTGGATGTCTACCAAAAACTAATTTATATGTATGATTTAACAAGTTTGACATATCAAAATCGGTCTGTGCTACAACAAATTGAAACAACAATTCTTCAAATTGTGCAGACTTTAGAGGAATTAAACACAAATTCAACACTAGTTTCTCAAACTAAGACTGAATTACAGAACATAAACATTCAGCTTCAGACTATTCAGTGGTATATTCTTTACATGAAAAATGAGACAGAAAGTTTCCATACCTCTAGTAATATAGATATTTTTTTAACACTTATAGAAGTCATGATAAACAATACTCTGTCTGT
Source organism: Staurois parvus (assembly GCF_062004578.1). Lineage (NCBI taxonomy): Eukaryota > Metazoa > Chordata > Amphibia > Anura > Ranidae > Staurois > Staurois parvus. The sequence goes on from NW_028317807.1 coordinate 34,480,728, forward strand.
TTTGGCAAGCAATCTCTCCCTTGTGCCTACTGTGAATCAAGTACAGTCTGTTATTAGCTGGTTGGAAATGTCCCACATTGTGCCTGCTCTCCAAAACATGATAAATATGACATTGCAAAATGGAGGTCATACCAGTGAAACCTTTATTTATAACATCACAGTGGTCATTCAACAGATTATTCAACAAAAATTTGTCAGTGGAAGTCCCTTTTGCTCATTTTTTAATCAAATCACAGACAGCGAAGCTAAGTTTGTGCTGCAGTTATTACAGAAATATGACAGGGGAGGACTGAAGAATCTATCTTCTGTTATGTTATTCACAGAAAAGGTCCTTCTGGCAGCGGAAAGTTTTTTGAAAGACATACCTGGAAACTCAACATTAAATTATAACTTACAAGCAATCTACAACATATCACATCAGATCCTGGGTATTGTTGGAAACAGACCGAATCAGAGTGCTCTGCATTATGTATACAGCTTCTTGCTGGACAGTTGGAGTGGAAACATCTTTTATGAATTTCCATTGTTGAAAACGGAGTTGATGGATCTTTTGAATTTAAGCATGCAGTGTTTAACAGATCCAACAATGCCTTCATTAAAGCAGAACTGTTCAAGCATAGACATCATAAATATGCTGCAACTCATACTGAATGATCATACGGAATTCTTACAACAGAAAGAACCAACCAGGAACTCAGCTGTATACCAATCTATCCAAGTGTTACATAGCTCTTTACAGGCCATAATAAAAGAAGCCTTGTTGAACAGATCTGAGCCCATGGATGAAATTATCATTGCCAATGTAACTGGAGTATTGAACAGCTTTCTGAGAAGCCTCAATATCACCGGCTATGAAGGAATTCTTATCTTTGCTTCTGACATACTACAGATTTACTTTAATAATCGGAACAGCACATTACCCCTGGAAAGCCTTGCCCAAAAGTAAGTTAGACTCTTGTTTCCAATTATCTGGGATGGGAGGATGTATGGGTATAGCCTGAGTTGTGCTAAGTAATGTTTGAATATTTTCAGAGAATTTCTTAAACAGCAGAAAACTATTTTCATGGGTTGGCCCCTCTATTATTATTTCAAATAGTATAAATTAACAATTGGGAACCTTTTAGGGTCAGCACTTGAAAGAAATGTAGGCTTGTTCATACCTGGGAAAACATGTTTCCACAATGCATGGTAATGCATCAAGCAGTGTGTTGCATTGCTGCGGCATTCATTTTGAATGGTGCCCCAATGCACATATAGAATCTACTTGTGCTAGAACACACCACAATGCATGCATAATTTTGGTTGCTCCTTCTTTGGGGCCCATTCAAAAGCAAACAGCTTTATTTCCGTACTGTTATGTAAATAAATTTACCTCAAATAAAGTGTATCCCATGGCCAGGATTGCTGCCCACTTGTAAATTTACACTTTCATTCAACTATTCGCCTGCCGCGCCCCACAATGCACTTCGCCACAGGTCAGGTGCAATGCTTTGGCCAATCACATGCATGATGACATCACAAGGGGGTGGGGTCACACAATGACAACACCAGGTGGCTCCCTCCTCTTAGATACTTAAGAACTGTCAGGCCGGTGCAGCTGTCAGGTGGCGGGTCGGCGGTGGCGGCGGGCATCGTGATTGATGTTGGATCTACTTTGGGGGACATTTTATTTATTTTTGTTTTTAATAAAGAACTTTTAAAAGACTGTCTACTGTAATTTTTTACATTACACTTTTTTTTGTGAATGAGTAGAGGTATCATGTACCCCATACTCATTCACATGGGAGGCAGGATCTGTGGGTCCAGATTCCCAAAGCTCCCCGCATACAGACCCCCACAACCACCGGCCACAGTTGTGGGGAAGAGGCCCTTGCCCCCCCTTGTTGAGGGCATGTGGCCTGGTATTGTTAAGAAAGGGGGGGGCAGTCACTTGTCCCCCCTTTTCCTGTCCTGCTGGGCTGCATGCTTGGATAAGGGTCTGGTCTGGATTTTGGGGGGACACCCACGCCAAGTATTAACATTATTAAACACCCACACTGGTTTTTAACATTTTTTGTTAATTGCCAGCAATACATTTTACATTCAGCTGTCAGCTGACAGCTGAAACATTAAAGAATGTTTTCATTACTAAAATACCGCATGACAATAATATAACTCATAGGGTATTTTAGTAGCTGTGCGGTATCTTACCGCATACTCCAATGAGGTAAGATACCGCTTAGTGAATTATCCCGGTTCGAAGTTTGCAGTCTAACTTTCATTAGGTTCGAATGTTGGACCGCGAACCGAACAGGTAGGAGTTCAGCCCATCACTATTTCCAGAATATGAGGAGTTCTGTGCATGGGCAAGGGGAGAGGAGGAGCAGATAAACAGCACTGCACTTCCATGTTTGAGAGCTAAGTAATGTAGCTAAGTGAAAATGTAAATTTACAAAAATGGGTAGTGCTCCTGGAGTGGGATACACCTCACCAAAGGTGCCTTTAAGCTGCAGTAACAGTTTGCTGCTAAGTACAATAAAGCATTTTGCAGAACATGTGTTACAGAATGCCAGATGTAGTGAACCAGTCTTTAGTGTATGCTTAATGTACATTTACATTAGAGATGGAGTTTGTAACTGGCCTCCACAGCCAATACATGTGTCAAGCATTAGGCTGTGGTAGTCCCATTCTTGCTCCAGTTTTCCAACTTAATGAGTTTGCTAAAATTCCTTTTCCATTTTTTGTGCTTAAAAAGGAAGGGGGGGAGGTGTAGCAAGTAATAGTGAGTAAGCTATAGAGATGAAGCCAGGGGCTTGTGCAGTGTTTAGTATAACCTTTTCAAAGGTTGTAGAGGTGGACAAATCTTGTGAGGCACCCATTAATGTCCGTAGAAAATGTTTGATTAGAAGATACTGAAAAATATCTCCTGCCTTAAGTTTATGTTTATCCTGCAGGGTAGGGAAAGGTGCAATACTTGTATCCTTAAAAAAAAAAGTGTTTAGCTAAGAAAAGGTGGAGGGGAAGCCAAATTTTACAGGCAAATGGATAGGTATGGCCTGGCAAGAGCAATCAAAATGGAAATAATAAGCAATAAAGGTCTGCACACCACTACTATCTACACCAGCAATGGGCAAACTACGGCCCGGCGGACCTTTTAATCCGGCCCGCGGAGCGTGATACATTGGCTGTCAGGATGTGTGTAGGCGGGGCAGCGTGACGAACGTGAGGGGAGCAAGGCTCCTCTCACAGTCCGCCCTGAAGACCAGAACGGCACGGGAACACGGCGAGAGGAACGTGCGGAGCAAAGGTAAGTAAATTGACACAGGGGGGACTTGGCTTACTACTTGGGGGGGAATAGTACTATGGGGATGAAATACTATATGAGGGATGAATTAATATGGGGGATGAATTAATATGGGGAATGAATTACTATAGGGGGGATGCATTACTATAGGGGGGATGAATTACTATATGGGGGATGAATTACTATGGGGGATGAATTACTATATGGGGGATGAATTACTATGGGGGATGAATTACTATGGGGGATGAATTACTATATGGGGGATGAATTACTATATGGGGGATGAATTACTATGGGGGATGAATTACTATATGGGGGATGAATTACTATGGGGGATGAATTACTATATGGGGGATGAATTACTATATGGGGGATTAATTACTATGCTTACTATGGGGGAATATTACTATACTTACTATGGATGACACATACACATCATTCATCTACTCTTGGTCCGGCCCCCGGGTCCAATATATGAACCCATTGCGGCCCTCAAGTCAAAAAGTTTGCCCACCCCTGATCTACACCATTTAACAACCAACAATAGATTATTTTTTTAGGTGCTTAAACTCCTCCGCACTGTGGCAATCTGTTAGTACAGTCATTTGAAATATATAGTAAGCACACCACATAACAAAACTGCATTAGCAGTAAAGTTGTGCTAGGCATATACATGCAATTATACAATATGTAAAAATATCCAAGTATGTCATATCACACCAAGCATACTACAACATAGAGATTCACTCCACTGTTCAGTCCAACCAACAAAACTACATCCATGTATATAGGTAAAATGAGCACCACTTAAACCATATAGCAGCTGATGTTCAGAAATACATACAGGAATTCAGTGCATATAATAGAGTGATGAAAAGGATAGCTGAGCCAGACCCCTGTGAAAAGAGAGAGGGGAGGTTTTTCCACCTCCTCTCTTGTGTAGTGTGGTCTAGAACTGTACCATCAGGGCTTGTCGGTTTACCAACTGAGGCTGTGAGGCTGGCATTTCTTCCTCCAAGAGGTCAGAGGGTTCCCTTGATGAGCAGGTCTCTTCCTTAGCTAAGAATGTTGCCTGTGCCATCTTGCGGGATGCATGACCCAGGTCCTCCAGCAACCTGGTGTGGCCCAGTTTTTTCTGTTTTGTGAGCAGCTATATTCACAATATGGGTACCAGCAGGGTCCCAGAGAATTGCTATATGTATGTTGGTGGGTGATCCATAAAAGAAATGCAGCCATTGAGCAGGGCTGGCCTCTAGTTCCCAGGCCATGTTAGTCAGCTATGTACAAGCGCAGCCCCCCCCCCCCCCCAACCCCCTTCCCCATTTCTTAGTTTTTAACCTATAATAAAATATAAGGAAATGTTAAATAAAGATACAAAATATTTAAATAAAAAAAGTGTGCAAACTCCTGTTATCAAATTATAATATCTCATCGGTTGTTTATATATGTAAAAACATTGTTGCCAAAAAAGCAGTGTGAAATTCTACCTTGAAAATTATTAAACTACACTATGTGACCAAAAATTCATACACAATTTTACATAAATGTAAAAAAAAAAAAAAAAGGAATACTCATAAAAAGCCCACTCCTACTGTCCACTTACGGTCCAAAAAGATCTCAGGTCACCAAATAACCTGAAATGCGACCTCTTTATTATACTGTATATACATTATACTCACAAAAATAACAGGGTACATAAAGATTCTAACGCCTCAACTATTTTCCCCCTTGGGGCTAATTACGCCACAGGCTGCTGTCCCTACCCATGGACCGTAATTGGGCACTGGGAGTGGACTTTTTATGTTTATTCATTTTTTCACCTTTTACTTTTGTTTTTATATAAAATTGTTTATACATTTTTGGTCACATTGGGGTAATTTACTAAAACTGCAGAGTGCAAAATCTGGTGCTGTTGTGCATGGTAGCCAAACAGCTTCTAACTTCAGCTTCAGCTGATTGGTTTCTATGTAGAGCTGAACTAGATTTTGCACTCTCCAGTTTAAGTAAATCAACCCCATTGTGCAGTTTGTTCATTTTCAAGGTGGAATTTCACATTGGTGTCTTGTCAAACAATACGTTTTCACATCTATAGAGTAGATTTGATATAATTTGTAATTGTTGGTATAGTGATATAGAGGTTTGCACACGTTTTTTATTTAAATATTATTTGTGCTCCTTGTATCTGAAAATTGAGTGCAGCATTGCCTTATTGCACCTAGCGCGATAACGCAATATTTCGGGGTTACGTTTTTAATAAAAATGCAGAATACCTTTTGATAATACAGAAAATCTCGCTGACCAACTCAGTAAAAAATTTCATGTTAAAAAATAGAATGCTTTCTTCCCATCAAAAAGGCAAGGATGGGCGTAACTTACAGTAAGAAAAGCATTTGATTCTTGCAGATCTTGTCACTTGACAAAGGAGTGTCATTGAATTGATAGACATGTTTTGCAAACAGAATCTATAAATATGACACACGTATCAGTCTTTTAAATTATTGCACTTCGACAGATCATATTTTTGCAACTTATTCCTGCTTCCTTGTAGCAATTGCCTTGAGCCATCTTTTAAACATGATTAAAATGTATACTTTATTACAGAAGTAACTGGGTATTTTGTAAATATTAAATTACTTCCTTCACATTTGAATCTATTAATCTGTGTCACTTGCTTTCTACCTTCATATAGATGAATGCAGATTAGCAAATACAATAACTTAAAATGATGAAACAGCATACAGTACATGCTAGCTATATAAATTCTAAAATGTTACAGGCATGACAAGAAATTATGTGCATTTTAAATGTATTAGGCCCCTTTCACAAGGGGCAGGATCATACAGGATCCCCTGCTGAGCAGAGCAGTGTAGGCTGATGACAAGTCCATGGCCACTCAGTTTATGGACCGAACCCATTCTATGCATGGTCGAATGTAAATGGACCGGCTGTCCTTTTACATCCGACTGCCCTCCAATCTGATACACCTACAAGGAGGAGAACGGATCTCATTCTACTTGTTTTTAGCGATCCAGATCGGATCAGAGGCAGGTGGGTGTAAACATATATTTACATTTAGCCCATTACACCCACCTGTCCATAGAAATAAACTGGCAGGCAGACTTGATAGGAACAGTCATGTAAAAGGGGTCTAAATCTACAATGTTCAGACCAGTGTTTAGCACATCCACCCAATCTCCATGTATATTGTTTCAGTGCGGAGACAGATGATAGAATTATATGCTTCTGATATTTAGTTGCCACCATACAGAGCACTGTTTCTACACTGTTGCTTTCTAATGCCATTGCATTCCACTTCAAAGCAATGATTGACCTCAGACAACCTCTTAAAGCACAGTTAAGCCTAGTCATTCCATATGAGATAAAGCAACAATGGGTGTGTATACTTGAATGGTCTTATTCTTTTCAAATCTAACTAGAGAAAGCATTTTTGATAGGACAGTCTAGGAAAATGATAGATAGTATCAGCTTTACAGGTAAGCAATAATCTGGCTTAGAGAAATGGTACTCAAGTACGTTTAGGTGATGTCAAAGTCCTTCTGGGATTTAACAGACCATCAGAATTTTGATGTTCGGGTAGCTTTCATGTTTAATTGTTGCATGTTTTACTGTCATTCAAGCAAGGAAAACTCCTAAAGTGTCAGTAAAGACATTTTTGTTTGATTGTTTTGGATAGTAGAGAGGGAATAGTCTGTTGTTTTTGCTGTCTGTGCCCCCATTACCCCTGGTTCACATCTGTGTGGGTGGTGCTGCTGTGGGACCCGCACAAATACCTGCAGCTGTACCACCCACACAGAGGATGTGGGACCCAAAGGCAGGTGCCATTAATTCTAATGGCATGCCACCTGCACTGGAAATCACAACCATACTGGGAACCTTGGTTCCCATGCGGGCTGCAGCTTCCCAAGTAATGCAGGGACTTCTTCCCTGCGCATCCCGGGCATGGGAGTCCATTCAAATGAATCGGCCCTCGTGCCTCCGCAAATCACGGCCTGCATGACCACACAGATGTGAACCAGGGTAGCAACAGAACATTATGAAACTGAGACCAAAGCCAGATTTTGTTTTGTGTAGTGGCTGCATTAATTACATATCAAAATATTTCTGTTCAAAGCATGTAGCTATAATGAGGATTTTTTTTTTCTCTTAAGGGTACTGAGAGGTATTTTAACATATTTCAAAGACAGTGGCCTAGAAAAAGTTGCCATCCAACCACTGGAAAATCAAATCTTCACTCAGTCTTCAGAGGAACAGAAAATTCTTCAGTACTTCATAAACATTGTGATGTCAGCTATTAATCAAACAGTGTCCAGTGTGGTGTTACAGCCATCTTCCTTCAACAACAACCTTACCAATATGACAGAATTTCTTACAGCCACCCTATTAGCTAATAAAACTAATACTATGTTCCAACTTCTTGTTCAAATGTTAATTGAAAATCAATCAAACAGAACTCTACTGAGCCAACTGGAAAATTGGATAAATGCAACACATATTTTCAATGAAAACAATACAATTCAAGGTCTCAACACATTCAATATGTCTGAATTTACACCAGTTTGGCAAGTTATAAACAGTCTAATGGATCAGAATTTAAATCATTCACAAGTTAAAGAAATACTAAGGGCTGTGAGGTATATCCTGTCTTATCAAAACATCACTGATGGCTCAGACATCTTTCACATCTATGAATTGTTTGTAGGTATTTTCAACCAGACCTTTAGTAATGGACCCATGAATTTGACACAAATGTTGCATTCTTTCATAACGATGGACTGTGAAGGCATTTCCAAAGTAATTAATTCTGTATATGTCATGATACAAACAACCGGAGCCTCTACCACATGGCCAGTCAATACGTTTATTTCAAATTTAACAATGGATATTTGTCACTTTTTACAAGGGAATTATTCACAGAATAACTGGATCAACATTCTTCACACTGCCAGAGAATTTCTTACCTTTGTAACACCTCTTGTACCAGACAGTGTAAGAAGATATCTTACTGTAGCAGACTACATTATTGAGGTGGCAAGTGACTTTATAGCAGACCCAACTATATCTCAGAGCAAGATAACCTCCATTATGAGCATTGTATCAAATATAAATGAGCTGTTCAATAAGACATCAGGCTCACCCAACTGGGCACAGAACACAGTTTTACATAAACTGGTTTATTTCTTAGTGGATCTAGCCTGGACATCTTCATCTGACAAAGAACTTATCTTGTTCAAAACACAGAATTTCTTTTTGGAGATAATCCAGGACATACGAAATGTGGTTAAGTTACAGAATGGTTCATCATATGATGTTTGGATATCTTTTGCCCTGGATGTGATGGGAATTTCTATAAACACAACTCAAAACACATCTCTACAAGAAAGGTAAGTTCTTGAATTGTTCTATGAATTGCTGTAATTTAAAATGCAAATCCAACCAAAATTGTTATTTTTGTTTTGGATAGCATGACAAAGGAGGTCTGTCAGACATTTTAACTGTTTGTGTCTCTATTGGTAAACTTTCCTTTAAATTCCTCCATCTGTGATATGGGATGAGATGGACATTGAGTGATTAAGCCGGCCATATATGGATTGAAATTCAGCAGGGACCACCTGAATTTCGATCCATGTATCGGCAGGATGGTTGTACAGAAGTCCACCGATCGGCTTCAGTACAACTGCCCTTTCGGATTTTCCTCACTCGAGGAAGACTACAGTGCTGATCAGTGTATTATGATGGCAGGGAAGTCTCCCCGCTTTCAGAATACAAAGGCACAGCAGGGAGGATTCCCCCATCCACACATTTGAGGTCAAGTAATTTTTTTTTGGTTCAACCAACTGGTTTAATGAAAAAAAATTAATCATGAGAGACAGATACAGGAATGAAAATCCAGAAGACGTTTTTAATCCTCCTTTTCTAAAAAATGTGTTCTGTGGCAAACATTGCCCATTGTGTTAACATATTGACAATCAGTATGTAACTCTAATATGTTGGCAAAGGAAAATATAACTTTTTCTCAAGCTCTGGATATTTGCGTACCCCATGCTTGTACTACACTCATGCAGATAGTGCAATCCTTGGGTAGTGCTCATCCCCCAAGGAGTTGCTGAATTTAAAAGGCGTTCCTAATCTTTCTAAAGGTAAACTGTCCCACAGCTACCCCAACACTTGTGGATGATTAACTGAATTTCACTCCCCAATACTTGTAAGGTGATGAATTAACTGAATGTTAGCTTGAAGGGAATTTATTTTCACTAGTCTGATTGAAGGGGGGTGGGGTTGAGCACTCATAACCCAAAACAAATCACAGACTCTAGTCACAGTTGGGCTTCCATTCTGGCTTCAGCGTCACTTCTCCAGGATGTACCCTCCAGCGGAGTAGTGAAGGCTCTTTAGGTTCTTGACCTGTGCCACACAGAGTCCATGCCCTCCCTAGGCAGCATACCTGGGAGGTCAACAAAACTCCCCCAGCTTGTACCACTATCAGTAAACTTCCTATTGGTTGGTGACTAGGAGACATACAATAATCTGGGCTTAGGGAAGGACAAATGAACACAGAGCAATTAGTTTAGCTTAGGCTGATTACAGCCAGCAGATCTAAGTTTAACCACTTGCCTACTGGGCACTTATACCCCCTTTGTGCCCAGGCCAATTTTCAGCTTTCAGCGCTATTACACTTTGAATGAAAATTGCGCAGTCATTCAACACTGTACCCATATGAATTTTTTTTTCTTCACACAAATAGAGTTTCCTTTTGGTGGTATTTAATCACCACTGGGTGTTTTATTTTTTGCACTATAAACAAAGAGCAAAAAATGAAAAAAAAGTTTTTCTTTGTTTCTACTATAAAATTTTGCAAACAGGCAATTTTTCTCCTTTACTGATGTGCGATGATGAGGCTGCACTGATAGGCAACACTGATGGGCACTGATAGGCAGCACTGATGGGAACTGATAGGCTGCACTAATGAGGTGGCACTGACGAGGCGGCACTGGTGGGCATTGATGACGAGGCACTGACGAGGCAGCACTGATATGCAGCAATGATTGTCACTGATAGGTGGCACTGATAAGCAGCACTGAAGGGTGACACTGATGGGCAGCACTGACTGACAGCACTGACTAGCAGGACTGACTGGCGGCACTGCTAGGCACTGATGCGTGGCACTGATGGGCTCCACTGCTGGGCACTGATGGGCTCCACTGCTGGGCACTGATGGGCTCCACTGCTGGGCAGCACTGATGGGTGACACTGCTGGGAGGCACTGATGGGTGGCACTGCTGTGAGGCACTGCTGGGTGGCACTGCAAGGCACTGATAATCAGTGCCCTGATGATCAGCGCCGATCTGCTCTGTGACAGCTGACGGCTATTGGTAGTACTTTCCTCACACTGTGACAGAGTGAGGAAAATGCTGCCGATAACCAGCAACTGTATTTACTCCATGATTTGCTGTGTCATTGGACACAGCTGATCATGTGGTAAAAGGCCACTGTGATTGTCCTTTTACCTCTTCACGTGATCAGCTGTGTTCGTAGAACACAGTAATCATGGAGATCGCTGGGTGCTCGCCACTGGGGGGCATGCGGGAGGGTGCATTCTGGGAGGACATCATATGACGCCCTCCCAGAACTGGATAACCATGCTTTAGCCGTCATTCGGCTATAGCGCGGTTAGCAAGTGGTTAAAGAGTCAATCCTGCTTATGGTAGGGTGGATACACATGGAAAAAGCTAACATTTATGTGAGCATAAATGAAAATATTTTTACCCCTTTACGACAGCGTGATACACATATGTGGCATCCAGGAGGTGGGCTTTAAATCTGAGCAGCGCATATATCTGTCCTTGTGTTTGTGCTGGGAGCATGTTTGATCTTGCATTCCTAGCACTGAAACCAGGCTGTTGGTGACAACCCCGAGACTCTACTAATGATTGGGACCTAGGGGAACTGGATCACAATCACATGATAGCCTTTGATTGGCTATCATAGTGATCATTCATCCTGCAGGTGGTACCTGTGTTGTCTCCCTTCTGTGAAGAGGATCGACAACAGACTTCTCTGTTAGCGAGGAGGAAAAAATACATTGTATCAATTCCTCCTCACTAAGGAGAAGACTGTAGAAAAAAAGGTCTGTTGAAGAAAAAAAAATTAAAGACTAATTAGTTCAATGCTTTATCTAGCTTAGTGAGTGTAGATATCAGTGTTAATGGCAGTGTAAGTAGCGTCAGTTAGTGGCAGTGCAAATATCATTTAAATATCAGTTAATGTCAATTATTGGCAGTGTAATTGTCACTTAGTGTCAGTATAGGTGTTAGTCATGGCCAGTGCTAGACAATTTTGCACCATAATCCTCCTCCTAGCACAATTTCCCCCCAATCCTCTCTCCTAGCACAAAATCCCCCTTAATCCCCCCTCCCAGCACCACTCCTCTTCCTTCAATCCGTGAACTTAGGACAAATCCCTCCTCTAGCTAACACCCCCCTCCAAACCTACTACTAGCACATATCCCCCCATTCCTTCTCCTAGCACACATTTTCCCTCATCATCCCTATTATTACCATTCCCAGCACAAATAGCCCCCATCCTCCCTCCTGAAAAAATCTCTCATCTGGTCACAAATGATTGTTACCCCTCTCTCCCCCTTCTTTCATTATGTCATTATGTACAGTTCCCATGGCCTGTCACCCCCCCCCCCCCGAACTTACAGGCAGGAAACAAGGTAGAGGTGCAGTTTGTACTGTAGCCCACCCCAGCACCCCCTAGTTCTGGCCACGGTCTAGAGTAGAGAAACCAGTGGCCATGGCTGCACCCCTAAGCGGCAGTGCACCCTAGGCAACTGCCTAGTTTCCTAGTGGTGGCACTGGCCCTGGTGCCAGTTAGTGGCAGTTAGTGTCTGTGTCAGTTAGTGGCAGTGCAAGTGTCAGTTAGTGGCAAGGTTAGTGCCAGTGTATTTCAGGAAAAAAAAAGTTTTATATTTATTGTCGGTGAGACTGTTAGTATCATGTCAGTGTGTTTAGGTAGGACATCCCTCCCCCCCCCCCCCAACAAAACAACATATGTACTTTTGTTTCTTGGTCCTACTGCGGTTACAAACAACAGATCACCCATACATATGTGGTATTGAATAGAAGAATCTATTTTGCAGGTTTTTTGGTAGTGGTACATGGTAATGGCATAAAAACACACAGCAAAATTTTTAAAAAGTGGGTTTTTTTACTACGTTGGGCCAGTTTTACTTTGATTACAAAAAAAAAAACTCAGGAGATATCCATTAACATATCCCACAAAATGAAAGCTGAATCTGTCCTGAAAGAAATAAGGTATAATCCACTTGAATACACTAAGTAGTTGCGATGATATGAACAGTTATACTAACACATGTCAAAGTTGCAAGATTGGGCTTGGGAGTTAAGGTTTGTTTTGACCCTGGTCATGAAGGGGTTAAATTGTAAATCTTCTAAAACAGCTTTGTATTCCATTAACAGGAAGAGCCAGACATGGTAAAATGCTAGACTAGAAAGAACGATTTTTCCTGGCCACATACTGTAGTTGTGCTTTTCATGTGTAATAAAAATTAAACATTGGGGTTAAGAATGCTGAAAGGTTAGAGGCTGTTCACTTTGAATACCCAATCATGTGCAAGGTAATGTAGAAAAACAGGATTTTTGCTTTATTAAATAAACCCCACTTTCTTGTGAGATCTAGGGACGAGAGGAAAACTGTGACTACTCATCAAGATTGCCCAACCTTTCCTCCAGGCTCATTCATTCATAGAAGCTGTACCATCACTTTTATAAAATAAATGTGTTCTATAATTGAAGGATGAGCAAATGATTAAAAGGTCCACCTCCTCCATTTATAGATCAATTTTCATTTCAATATTTTCATTAACATTTTAAACTTTGTCAAATCAACAAGCAATATGGCATATTAGAAAAATAAGGGGTTGCAGCCTCGGGTTGTCACAAAGATTTGAATGTAAGAATACAACAAAATACAGTAGAAGACCCCTTAAGGTCCGGTCATACATCAATTTTCATTTGTAGAAGCTGTAGTACAATGAAGGAGCTGGACAGAAAGGGCAAGCATGGGGTGGGGGTGAGTCTGAGGATGAAGAGTTCAGGAAAAGCAAAAGCCAGCGGCACAAGGGACACATCAAATTAGTAGTAAGTAATGTCCTTTGTGCTGATTTTTTTTAAATTATTTGATTAGATTTTAACAAGATATATATAAATTTAAAAGGTTAGTTATAGAATGAGCTACCTGAAGAGACTAGTTTACCAAGCTAGGCCCCATTTGCTATAATAAGGAAAACTACAAACTCTACTTGTGGTGAACTGGTTTGAAAGTTTAATAAGAGTACAGTTACAAGATGAGAGTAAGGCCTCATGATGATGAAGGAATTAGACACATTCAATGTATAATACATGTTTATGTTTTTGTCATATATACAATAAGTGGAAATTATTACAAAGAGAAAAATAAAAAAGAAGAAAAATGCTGAAATTTAGGTATGGCAATTTTAACATACAGTATTTACAGTGGTCCAGCTGGGACAAATCTAATTATATGTGTATGTGTGCCATACCTGTGGGATCCTAGTGGAAACTGGAAATCACTGTAGTAGACAACCAAGGTCCCGTGCCAATTGGCAGCCCTGCTGCCTAGAGAGCACAGAAGTTCCCTTGCTTGTCATGGGTGCCATTCATTGAACGCTTTTCATTTCTCAATGAATGCAAAGCATTCTGTAATGGGGAAGAGGTGGAGAGGCAGGGTGGTGACCTCACAATCTCTACCTCATCCTCATTCACTTACCTCATCTCATTCACTGAGAAAATGCGAAGAGGAGTTTTCTTACTGATGCCCATGTCGAGAGAGTTACCTTCTGTGTTTACTAAGCAACAGGGCAGCTGCTTTGCACAAGACCCAGAGCCTAGTGGAGATCACTGTAGAGGCAGTGTCTATTACAGTGTTTTCTGGCCCCCACTGGGATCCCACAATTATGGCATACTTAGATGCTTTTTCTCTGTTAGTAAGATTTTTACTTACTTTCTGTCCCTGTAACAAACCGGGACACAAACAGCACTAGATTTTCAAATGTGACACACATTCTGCCACATCTGCTATTTCTGCTAGTCAAACAATTATCCCTCATTTCTTTTCCAATTGGCATCACAGGAAGTTATGAAAAATGTCCTCAATAAGGACACAGAAAGCAATGAAAAAAATTCACAGAGGGTCTAAAACTCCAACAATTATCCAAAACAAAAACATAAAGGTCAGAGTTTTGGTTTACGAATGTGGGGACTGCATTGTTCTTACTGTAGTTATTCTACCCCAGGTAGCTGGTAGATTGCTCTAAATGTATGCATAAACGTTCTTGAAAAACATTGTAGTTACATGCAATTAAGTGGCTGCATGCTGCTACATAATAAGCATGGTTCCTCTTCTCCCCCTAGATTCCTGAACAAAGTGTGGGATTCCTTTAAACAAAATGGTTTGGAGAATGTGATCATCTCTACAATCAGTCATCTTTGGCCTACCTATGGTTCAGCCAGCTCTGAAAATGCCTACATACTGGAACACTTCCTGCAGCTTGTCCTCAATATCACTGATAGGATCATTTCTGAAACCCAGTCAAATGTGTCTACTGATAGTATAGGAAAAGCCATGAACATAGTACTGAATGAGTTATTTCAGATCTTACTGGCACAAAATAAGAACATTTCACTCTTACTGAATGGGGGGCTTCATTCTGTTAATATGACAAAAATTCTGAGTGAGCTTGAACTGTTAATTAACAGCCTGACAATTATGAATACTCCACAAAGCAAATCAAATGAATCTGCAATACTGTTAAATTTTCTTTATTCCCTAAATCAGTCAGATTTCATGAATATCATTGGCAATATTATGCAGATAATACCTACTTCTGATAATATGAAGTACATCAAGATGGCCATGAGTACATTGGACATGTTCAGAGAATTTTTCCACATAAATAACAACACCAACATTCAAGAATTCTCTTCAATCCTAGTTAAATATCTGCATATTTACTTGGATACAAGCAACCAAACACAAACCTCTCTAATGCCCATCCTCAATCTGTGGCAATATTTTACTAATATGACTAATATACAAATCAGTGATACAAGCAAAACAATTGTAGAGTTACTGCCTCTTTTCAAATCCCATTTTCTGTTAAATGAAAGCATTGATGTTCACAATCTCTCTTCATGGCTTGTTGGGATTATTGCTCAGTTTACACCACCAGAGGTACAAACCAGATTAGAAAATGCAGCAAATGCCACTCTCCTACTCATCCAGTCTGTCCAGGAATGTAGAATTACACCCATGACATGTAATGGGCCTACTGAAGTAGTACAGAAGTTTATGTCTGACTTAATACAGCTGGAGTTGGTGACGAAGAATGCAACTTTGGTAAATAGCTCACTCCTGCAGTTTGGATCTTATAACCAATCACAGATTAAAATGATCAATGAAGTATTTTTGGTGTTCTCATATGCATTAGGATATCCATATAATTCTACAAATGGAAATGAACTTTTTCAAGAGTTTTCAGCTTTGACAGATTTCCTCTTAAACACAACAATGGTGGAAAATCTAAGCAACACTTCTTTTTCATCCCTAAAGAAAATTGTAGACGTGCTCAGTTCTGCTAATGTCACACAAGTTCTTCTTCAGACAGAAAGTCTTTTACATACCTACATGTGTACAAACCAAACTGATGCAGACCCGTTATTGTGCAAACTTAATGTGACTTTTAAACTAACTCATCTCCTGAATCTGCTGCCCTTTGCACAATTAACTCATGAAGACTTAACAATTATAACTTCTATAGAGGAGCAATGGCTAAACCAGCTTAATAGCAATGCTCCAGTCTATAAACAGCTTAATGAACTCTATAATGTCACAGTTTTAGCATTTAAGTACTATCCCACACTACAAGCAATAAACACTTCACTGGCTAATATTGTGCATATCCTACAGGACATGGGTGTACTACTAGATACAAGTTTACATGGATCTGACATTGCAGTTCACCTGCTCTCTGAGATGGTAAAAGTTGAATCTAAAATTGTGGGCAGTGTTTCCAGTTCGTCCCAGTTGAACATCAGTGAGCTACTAGAGATAATACAGTTGGAGTTGGACACCGTAAATTGGTTACTGCTTCAAGCAGAAAATCAGACAGGAACTTTAGCCAGCTTTCCCGGAGCCTACACAATGCACACAGTAACCCAATGGATTGTACAGAACTACCAGCAACTGACCATAACAGTAAAAGACATGGAGAATTTAATTAGTTCTTTCAATGGCATCTCCCCCAACACAACCATTGATACACTGAAAACAATAGTGGAAGATCTCCTGACATTGTTTCCTCCACAAACTGAAGATGTTAAATTGACAGAGTCTTTAGAAACTATAATAAATGTGACAAAAATCATGCTGCAAGTAACTAGTCAGGATACATTAAATAGACTTGAAATGTTTATTAACAGCTTGAAAACGTCTGTATTCCAGTTCAATATATCAAATGACCCATCTAAACTATTCAATATCCTTTCTAGGTTAAATCAGTCAGATTTTATTTATAAAATAGCCAATGTTATCCAGGGTGTTATAGGTAAGGATGTGCAATATGGCAAAATGTTCATGAATGCACTGAAGATGTATAATGATTTGATCCAACTGAATAACACTACAAATATTCAAGATCTCTCAACAATCTTTACTAAATACATATCCATTCTTTCAGACTCTATGAATCAGACGCAAGCAGATCTGAATGTCATTCTTAATCTATGGCAGTATCTTATTAGTCTGACAGGGAAACAATCTAACCTCAACCAAGTTGTTGTAGATATACTACCATTTTTCCAATCCCATATGTTCTTGAATGGAAGCATTGATGTTAGTTATCTGCCTTCTAGGATTGCCAACCTGATCTCTCAGTACATACCACCAACAGAAAAGGACAGGTTTGAACAAGCAGTTAATGCCAGTCTGCTCCTCATAGAGACATGCAGTGTTATGCCAATAACTTGCACAGGTTATATTGAAGACATACAGAAATTCATTTCTGATGTGACACAGTTGGAGTTAATGATTCAGAACAGAACTCTTATAAACAGTTCACTTTTAGAAGAGTTTGGGTCCTTTAAACAGTCGCAGATTACACTAATCAATAACATTTTTCTGATGCTCTCACAGGCATCAGGATCTTCATATAATTTTTCTAACAACGGAAATGGATTTTTTGAAGAAATGCTTACATTAACAAGATGGGTTTTGAATGCAACTAATGGGGATAAAATAAACATCACATCTATTGCATCCCTACAGAATATTGTAGAAATGCTCAAATCTACCAACTTCACACAAATTCTTCTCCAGTCAGAAATCCTGCTCCGCACCTACAATTGTAGTAACAATTCTGATGTGAAACTATTACAGTGCAAACTAAATATGACATTACATTTTACAAAATTCTGGAACTTATTGCCACTGGAGGAGACAACACTAAATAAACTGGAAGCCATCTCTTCTGTAGCAAAACAATGGCTAAGTCAATTGAATAATACCATTTCCATGTATCAGCAGCTAACTGATCTCTATAATGTCACAATTGCTGTGTTTCAGTACCAACCAACAATGCAAGTAATAAATACATCTCTTGTAGGGATTGTTCAAACATTGCAGGATATGGGTATACTACTAAATCTCAACTTAAATGGGTCAGACATTGCCATGAATCTGCTCTCAACAGTCAATTCTAAATTAAACATCTTTATCCTTTCCAGTTTGTCACAACTAAACATCACTGAAGCTTTGGAGATATTACGTATGGAGTTGGATACAGTAAACTGGTTATTGGTTCAGCCTGAAAATCAGACAGGAGCGTTAGTTACATCCCCAGGTGCCTACACCATGCAGACTATAAGGCAGTGGATTATGAATCATTACCAACAAATAAGTCTTATAATAACAGATATAGAATCTGCAAGTAATTCATTTACATTTCTTGCAACCAACAGTTCAATAGATGCACTGAAAACAGTGGAAAATATTCTTACAGCTTTCCTTCCACAAACTGATTCTGCACAGCTGACAGAGCTTTTACAAACTTTACTGAATGTGACCAGAATCATACTTGAAGTAACTAATCAGGATACAATCAGCGAGCTAGAAATGTTTCTGAAGACATTAGAATTCCAATTTGATATATCAATTAACTCAGACAATTTATTCAATATTGTATCCTCTTTGAATCAAGCAGATCCTATTTCACAAATAGTCAAACTGGTAAAAAGTTTTATTGCTTCCAATAACATACAAAATATAAATGTCTATCTGGATGCATTAAAGATGTTTAATGACTTGGTCCAGCTGAATAACACCATAAATATTCAGGACATTTCTACCATTATTACTAGGTACCTGCCCATTTACATGGATGCAAGTAACCAGGTGCAAAATTCATCGAAGCTTATATTTAACTTTTTGCAGTATCTTCTAAGTTCAATGACTACACAGTCAAGTGATCTCAGTAAAGCCGTTGCTGAAATATTACCATTATTCCAACCACATGTTTTACTAAATGAAAGCACTGACATCTACAATCTGTATTCTTGGCTCATTGTATTCATTTCACAGTACACACAACCAACTTTTTTTATTAGAAATCTGTTTATGAATCAGAGCATCCAAAAAGATGCTGAAATAGCTCTGATGTTACTACAAGAAATTAACAGAAGCAACATATCATTTATTCTATCATCCATTAATCAGGTGCTACAAACCATACAAGGTGTACAGGGGCTTCAATTGGCATACCAATTCTATAGCAATACCACCATTGAGAAAATCTTCACAATAGTAAAGGAAGGTATGGGGATCATTAATGAAATTGAGGCAAAAGGGACAATAGGAAAAGAAGACATTTATAAAATATACAACTTTACTTATATGTTAGTCCAGGATGAATGGAAATGGGTACCATTCCAAAACATATCTGCAATGGAAGCTGAGCTGCTGGATGTCTTCTATATGACTATGAAGCCATTCCTAGGTGGCAATTGGACCCACGTCTATACTGGTAACTGCTCTGCACAGGACGTTCTACAAATACTTGTGCAAACAGTTTTCAAAAATGCCACAACCACCTTGACACTAGAAAACACAACATGTGATTGGCAGGCAATCTATAACAGTTCTGAAATTGACTCAATCAGTAACCATTCACTAGGAGATTTGATTTATCTGGCATTGCAGAGCTCTCCTGTTTTCATCAATGTCTGCGGTAAAGACAGTTTGCAACCACTGGCTGGAGAGAGATGCTTAACGCAAGCAATGAGGATCTCCATGAGCATTCTGGCAGATATAACTAAGATATCAGGTTTACAAATACCACTCATTCAGTCACTGAATGATAGCTTGACATTTATCAGCAACAACATGCCAGCTCACAATTCTACATTTCAGCAGGAAACACAGCTATTAGATACTCTAAATGTTATGATTATAAACCAATCCAACCCAATGCACATTTTCATTCTGTTTCTTATTGACCATTACAGTTCCCCTGTAGATATGTCAATTTTCCAGCAGATGTGGACACAAATCTCAAAGATCATCAATGTTCTGGCTCCAATAAATTTATCTTTGGATGCTTATGTTAATGAGCTAGTTGCAGCGACTGTGAATATGACTTTTCAACCAGGATGGCTTGAGTCATGGCAAACATTAAACAAACTCCTTGCCATGAACTGGACAGATGCCAACATTGATGTTTCTCTGGCTGCATTGGATCAACTGAGAAGAGCAGTCATCCTCATAGACAGTGGGTTGGATTTAAAAACAATCCATATTTACCAGGCAATTGTTTCTTTAATGAAAAATTATCCAGTCATAAATGACACTGTGTCCTCAACATCAGAATGTGCATCTACCCTAGGCGCAGTGGCCAAATTCTTTCACTCTATCTGGGCAGCCTTTGATCCAACAAACTCATATCTGGATGAAGGATTACTCTCTAACTTCAGTCTTCTGATCTGTGATAGTTTCCATATACAACCTACAAACATTAGCACATGGACTTCACCTCTAGAAACATTTAAAAACATTTTGCCATACCTGGCAACCAACACATCAGCTGATATAGTAAATTACATCACTGGTTTAGAGAAGATCATTATGTTTGTTTCTGATGCCATTAACTCCCAAAATCTTTCCCAAGAGATCATGCTTGGAGGTGTTCATAAACTCTTTATCCAAGAACTGAAGATATTTAGTAATGATTATTCCATTATTGCAGACTGGATAGAAAATATACCTGTAAATCAAATCATCACTAGTGTTACAAACAACATCACAGTGGGACAGATGATTGCTATAGAAAGAGATATTTTGCTTATGCTGTCAAGAATCCTCAATGCTACTTCATACCTGGAGGGATTTTCCATGTTATCTGACCTAGTAGCTAATTTGTCAGGCAGCATTGTAAACCAAGGCACAGCCACCGGTTTGACTCAGCGGTAAGTAGACTCATTATTGAACCTGTTACATGTCCATGAATTTCCTTCTTAAATACATTATCAGAGAAATTCCTCAGTGTTCTAGTGTTATTCTATGCTTAAAGCTGACCGTATGTATGCAGTTTTCCAGCAATTTTATTCATTAAAGTAACCAACTGCAAAATGAATAGTAAGATTAAAAGAATGGTTGAAATTACTAGAAAAATGGCCTTTTGTATAGACATCATTATGTCATCTCACAGTCAATGCTCACCAGACTTGGCTGATTCCCTGGATGAGCAATCTCTTGTTCAAAAAGCTTTCCACAAACAGCTACAATATTTTATAAGTTGACGTTGATTTTTCTGGTGGTATTTCCATGAAAAATATGTCCTTATTATAAGCCAAACCTTGTGGGCTTGTGTTAGTGAGTGAAAGCAGCTTACTTTAAGGTGCATTCCACTTGCATGGGAGACTTGTTTCAGATGCTTCTGGGTTCATTCAAAATTTCCAGCCTACAGTATGACCTGCAGTTTATCTCATTCTGACTAGCAGTTGACCTATCTTTAAGTTTGCTTCAAGCTACTTTTTCTCTCCTATTGACTTCTATGTGGAGAAAAGCAGTTCTAATACGAAAAAGACCTCTAGACTAATTCCCTTAACTCCATGATCTGGCATGATATTTGTCCTTTATTTTCCAAAACATATAGCATATGCACAGTGAACAGCATACTTTTGACCTCAAGTAAAGACATTTTTCTATCAATGTCAGAAAATCCAAGCTTGCAATAATATGTACAGTATTCTTAATGCTTCAAGAATCTCAATATCACCATATTGTCTCTTCTCATATAGACCAATTTCCTAAAACAAAGTGTTTCAAGTTGCAACATTGCTTGTTGTTATTGAGCCACTAAGGCTGGATTAAATTAAACATCTCCTAAGAGAAATAGGCAGGCTACTATTGCTGATCTATTTGGCAAGTGCCATTTACCTGGCTTTGTCTAGGCACTTTAAGACCAAGCCTGACACTTTTTGCTTACAAGTAAATATCAGTAGTTTTTGCTAGAAAAGTATTTAGAACCCCCAAACATTATATATATATATATATATATATATATATATATATATATATATATATATATATATATATGTATATATATATATATATATATATGTATATATATATATACAGTATATATATATATACAGTATATCAGAGGCCCTAAAGAATAAAATTGTGGTGTTTTCAAATTCAATTTTTTTTGGGAAAAATATACTTTAATGAATTTTAATGCTAAAAAGCACAATATACAATCCATTTTTGGTAAAATATAAAAGATGATGTTATAACGAGTAAACAAATACCCAACATGTCATGCTTTAGTATTGGACAGGTTCATGAAATAGTGACAAACTATGATACTTAAAAATCTCCATAGGCGATGCTTTAAACATTTTTACACGTTACCAGTTTAGAGTTACAAAGAAGGTCTAAAGCTAGATTTATTGCTCTCACTATAATGTTTGTGATGTTAATTCACAGCTGTGGGGCGAATACCGTTTACATATGTGTGTTCGACCTATCTTTACACATTTTTATTGATTACATTCTTTTAAATTTTTCACTGTCCCTTTAAATTTTTTTTAATCACTTTTATTGTTATCACAATAAAAATATCCCTTGTGATAACAATAGGCAATGACAGGTCCTCTTTACTGAGACATCTGGGGTCTATTAGACCCCAGATGTCTTCTCTGCCCTTAACATCATCAATTGAGACCAAGATCGGCCTGATCCAATACTTATATCAGCTAGTAATAGCTCGTAAACAAAAGACAAAAACAGTAAGTGACAAAATACTCATCACTTCCTGTTTCTAATACCATAGAGCTGATCAGGAATGTTCCAGTCCCTGATCAGCTCTATGGTAAGCCAGCGGAATATTTGGCTTCAGTTTGGGGTTCTCCGGAGGGATGGAGAGCTCGGAGAGGCACTAGAGGGCAGCGGAGGGAAGGTGGGGGATTGCTTTTGCAATATAGAGAGTCACCTGCAGATTAAAAAAAAAATACCAGGTTGATGCCTGCAGCTGAAGGCATCAGACCAATATAAACTTGTGAACTGGCGACATATACTATATGTACTTTAGAAGTTCCATAATTGGCTAGTGTCAGTACTTTCTGATTTAACAAATTTGCATGACGGAAGCCTGAACTGCTCTCCTACATACATGGTCAAGGCCAGGGGCAGAAAAACCACGAAAACCATTTGATCAATATGAAAGCTAGGCATTGAGCAAATATAGAAAGAGGCCAGCAACGACAGCTCCCATATGTGTCTAACTGCAGAATTCCTTTACATAACATCAAATATATTAGTGTGCAATCAATGTAATGTTTTATTTTTGTCATTATTACTAATTAACAAAAAACAGATCTATTTAGATTACTGTCAATAGAACAGTAATTTATAAATCCTTTTTGCCCCAAATTCCACCTAGGTTAAAAAAATGATAATCAATTTATGGGTGGAAGACGGTAGATTGAAGTACCTACTGTATTCTACTGTATACTTCCTCTGCAGTGAGATCTTCAAGATAGAGTTTCTAGCTTTGCCTAACCACCACAATCATAATAACGCCAAGAGGGATCCCATTGTTATTTGTTCAATGCTTGTAATGTAAAATAAATCTAAAAGTAAGAGTGATCATCCTCTTAAATGGCTTGTATGGCAGATGCATATAGCTGGGAATTCAGATTCTTAGATCTAGTTATTGGAGTCCCAGGAAACAGAATTTATGAGGGATTCAAGGTTTTAGTGTCAACCAGAAACAATGCACTTGACTTTTAACCATTGTAGCCATGCTAATATTATTTATATAATTTGCATAGTTTCATCATATGACATAGAATTTTAATATGCGTGTCCTTTCATGCTGCAATAAAAACAAAACAGTCCACTGCAGTATTATTACATGCCAAAATCTGTAAAAAAAACATTCATTCATATGGTTGTATGGAATTAACGCAACTCTCTTCTGCTGTAGACTTCTGAACCGTATGATACAATTCACAGTTACAATGCAAGTTCCCCCACTGACAGAACCTTATGGAACCATAATGAACTGCTTGAAGAATGTGACTCAAGACCTCTCCAGCAATCTAAGCGGTATAGAAAATGTCCTTTTGTGACCAATATTTGCCATTTTCAGCCATTTGTTTTAAAAAGTTTAACTGAGCTTGGCACTAACATGTAATAAATAGCTTTGATAACCAAGGCAAGCAGGCCACTAATTAAGCAGCATTCTATAATGTGATATAGATTTTTTTGCAATTAATGCACTTACTGAGTATCTAAGAATCTGGGCTGAAGAAAGGATTTCAGTATGGATTTCCTTGTGGTTAAGGGTTCTTGATTAATCATCTTATCTTCTGTAGGGCACCTTGAAGAAGCAATTCTGCTGGCCAAGAATTTGTTTACTCAAAGCAATGAATCAGCAAATGCATCAGCAATTCCAGACTTATTCAAGCAAAAGGCAAGTTAGCGAAAGCAATGTCACATCATGTATATAATTCTCTTCACAGTACCTGAGAATTATGCTGTCACACAACAATAACTCTTTCAGGCAGGAATTAGCCATTACCTTTCTTTAGGGTCAGTAACATTATCCATCTCCTTCCTTTTTAGGGTACGATAAGCAAAACAGCTTCACTGTCCATTTTGTTTTACCACTGGACCGCAAATTTCTAGTTCCTGTTACTTAAATAATTTTGGTTCTGAATTCTGCCATCAAACTAAGTCATGTGACACAAATGATATGTTATTTGGTTTATCGTATATAATCATAAATTATTGTGGAATACTTTGTTTATATTTATATTATTGGTGTATCACATGAATTACATCTCTAGACAAGCAAGAGTGGTTCACTTCTGCAACAAGCACATTGGGGAAAATATTTTTAAAGGGTAATTCTACTTTTGTAGGAAAATAATATCACACATAAAAAAAATGAATATAGCATATACAATTGTGACACAGCCATAGTGTAATTTATTGTTTTTAAAAATGATATTTCCTTTTCAGTCTGCAGCGCTATAATTTTCTGTAAAATTCATGAAATATGGCAGCCTGGAGGCTTTTCATACACTGTTGATGTATGGAGCACCCCCAGGGATGTCATTTCCTGCTTGTGTGATTGGCTCACTGATTTTCCCAGAAATCTGAACTAAGACACAAGTCAGATTTTAGGCATCCTCTGCAACAAAAATTTTAGTTTTGGCGAGGTCCCAAAGGGTTAATCACTTTAAAAGCAATGCAGACCCTGCCACCCTCCTCATTAGAACTCTGCAAGGGCATCAGCTGCTCAAAAATGAAACATTCACTCCCATTCTGAATCAGTTCTGCACAAGCCATGATTTAACAAAGGGAAATTTTTAAAGCAGAAACAGGTAGGACTCAAAGTTTGTTAAAATCCTTGCAATGTACATTGATCACCCAGAGGGGATTGTTTTTCAATAAAAGTGGAGTTACTCTTTAAAACTGAACTCTGGGCACATATAAAAGACACATTTTAAATGCAGCTCCATAATCATTAACACAGAAGTTAAAGTATGGCAATTTTTACACATTGAACTGCTTGGACCAATGTAAGTATGTACACTATGGGATTGATTTCCTAAAACTGGAGCTTGCAAAATCTGGTGCAGCTCTGCACAGAAACCAATCAGCTTCCAGGTTTTATTGTCAAAACGTAATTGAACAAACTGAAGTTAGAAGCTGATTGGCTACCATGCACAACTGCACCAGATTCTGAGTGCTTCAGTTTTAGTAAATACCCCCCCCCCTTTATGCCATACCTATGGTATCCCTGTGATGGGATACAGTGATGTCCATTAGCTTTCAGACCCTATGCTGAACTCAGCACAGGAGCCATTCAGGGAACACGTATTTTCGTAATGAATGCAAAGCATTCCCTAAACTGGACAAGGTGGTAAAGTCACAGGCTCCTCCTTGTCCAATCAGAGAAAACTTTGCATTCACTGAGAAAATGCAAATTGTTCTCTGAATGGTGCCTGAGATGAGCAGGTGATCTCCTGTGTTTAGTAAGCAGCAGGGCAGCTGCTCAGCACGGAACCCAAAAGCCAGCAGCAATCACTGTAGTAGTGGTACCGACTACAGTGATTTCCAGCTTCCATGGAGATCCCACAGGTATGGCACATGCATACTTCCCCCTGTTCAAGCTGGGCCAATGTAACTATGAAAACATTGCCAACCTAAGCTTCACCTTTAAAGTGTATATAAGCCCAAAAAATAAATGTAATATATTGCAACTTAACAATCCTTTGAAATGGTGGCTGCATTAGTTCTTTTTTTAGGCTCCCCCCCCCTCTTTATTTTCACCTGGCAATCCTGGTAATAACAAACTTCCTGTCCCTTCATAGCTATGCTTTTATCTCTACGGTATCTATAGGAGCAGCCATTGTTGTCACACAGGCTGAATTTCAAACATGTCTGCCTTTGTTTACCTCCATTATATGGTGGTTTGATGAAAACTAATGCAGCCACCAAGAACTTGTAAGCTGTAATATATTACATTTTTTTTAAGTTTAGAAAAGCTTTAATAAATTATTGCAACCAGTGTAATCTCCTAAATTTGTATTTGTGAGAGGAAGAAGCTGATTGGCATCACAAGGAGCATATACCGACAGAAAGTATGCTGCTTGGGGGAGGCAGCAGAGTGACAGAAAGGTGAGCTGCTTCTCCTTTCACTTCCAATCACAGTCTGGGGTAGGTCCAGAATGATCTGGGCTCAGAAAAGTGGGTTGAATTATGCTGGCCATCAGACTGAAAACTGAGAGGCAAAAACTGGTTCTGTGTTTTTATTCCTTAATTGGCGATTGCTTTTTATCTTTATCTTTGGCTGGAGCTCTTGTTTAATTGAGTTCATGACACCATGCTTTATGTTTATAGGCAAATAAACCTAGTCAGGGTGATTTTTTTTTTTTGTTTGGGCTAAATTAATATCATCCTAACTCTGCTGCACTAGTATGGTGTGTAATGTATGGAAAAAGAACAGAAGACAAAAACAGTCCAGCATCCTCCAACGCTTCATACACAAGTTTAATTCATACTGTCCACTCTAAGTCCTGGACATCAATGCCTCTGCTATTTCAAAATTCTTTTCAATAAAAGTCATTTCTGTTTCAGTAAATCGGCATGCATTTGTTTCCAAAAATAATTCTGCCTTTTATCTTAGCATAAGGTACCAAACAATGGAAATAGGCAATACATAATGCGTAAGCAGTTGTATACCAAACATAATACTGTTTTTTCTTGCAGATGTACCAACTCCAAAGCCTGTCTGGTATAATCTGTGGATTGGAAGGTTCAAACAACTCACTGTCATATTGCTATATGCCCTGTCAGTATATTACACTGCTGCAAGACGTTGGTGACCTGTTGTCTACAGGAACTAAAGTCACCCAGACAGCAAACATTTCACCAACAATAATAACATCATTCCTGAGCAGCCTGTGGCAGATCTTCGAAAATGAAATTAGTGTCCAGCTGAGAACACTGTGAGTTGAGCACTATCACTATGGTTGTTTAAAAGAAACATGTTATTCCATTCAAGCTCCACCATAGTTCTTAGCAATCTAACCAGATGGGGATGACCCTACTGCAGTATATTGAGTTATTCTTGGTACTAGTGAGACTAGACAGTAAATGAGATCTCCTTGCACACATGGATGCTATCTGCCACAAGTTATGGTGACAGCTGTTGAGGTTCTTATCTTTGGGCTTGGTCCTGGTTGGGATAACTGAGATGGTTACATCATTCCAACAAATTGTAATGTTGTCAAAAAATGCAGCTTGTGTCACCTTTCCAATAACTCAATAATGAACTTACACTGTACAATGTAGTATAAAGAAATTAAAACATTTGGTTGAAAGTCTAAAGAGTGCCCCATGTAAGGCTTCCAATGTGCATGGGTGCCATTAAGAATTAATGGCACCCATGTGTGTTTGCAAAAGAGCAGCACATTTTGAAATGCGTGCAAACCTAGCGTGATAAAGTGAAACGTCACCTTCACTAAGCTGTGGGGAAAATTTCCATGCAAAGTGTAACTTCTTTTGCAAAGTGATCAGCCTATTTGCCTTTATCAAATCATCCCATAAAGTAACAAAAAACATATGTGACAAGCAAACCCTTGTTTTTATTGTACTACTATAATGTATATACCAATTAGTTATAATTACGATTCTAAACAATTAACTTGTTTTACAACCAAAAGCAGCAATATGATTATTGAGTTTATAGGAAAGGCCAAAGTAAAAGTTTGTTTTCTATTTCTATTTTGTTTTCTATTTATTTTGTTTTCTATTTCTTTTTCTGCAAATGATGCATACAGCCAAAAAGAATCTGTGTAAATCATTAGAGTATCAATAAAGGGTCTATTTATAAAGGATTCACACAACCAATCTTTGCAGGACATTCATCAGTATGTTTTTTTTTACAGCATTAGACTTTCATTTTCAAAGAGGATTTGCCCTGTGTTTAATGTGGCTTCTGATGGGTGAATCCTGCTTGATTTTATTTGTGACAGTTGAATCTTGTGTCTAATTGGAATCTTTCTATTATGCTGTATGCTGATGGGCAAATCTTGTTTGAATTTAAGACCTGGCTCACACTAGTAAAAAACACAGTGGGGTTGAGTTGCTAAAGTCAAATAGATGCTCCAGAGCTTAGTAAATGCTTCCATCATCCTATCATGTGCAAGCAAAATGCTGTTTTTTATTTTCCTTGCATGCGATTGGGTATTTGTAAAGTGAAGCTTTAACTAATTTATTAAGCTCTGGAGCAACTGCACTTGCAAATTGGACAGTCTATTTGCCTTTAGTAACTCAGCCCCACTGTGTCACTTCATTCATGTCTTTGCAGAGCAGCCTGGTGCATTGTGCTGCAATGTGGTGACAGACAGCCATTTTCTTCACTGAAAGCCACCCCAGTGTTGTGGTGTCCTAGCAGTGACTTGCTTTTATCCAGTGCGGAAAAAAAACAGGTCACCAGACATAGTGTGAACAAACTCTAAATGTCAGAGGGTGAATCTTGTTTGTAATTGTAAGTCACATTTACTGCTTTATATATAAGCACCTTAGTGTTATAATTATTTGTAATTTGAATTAGTGCTGGAGTAATTTTCAGGTCATTCTGTGCTTATGGGCTCATCTTGGATCCCTGTTTTGACAAACAACTGGGCATAATTAGTCCGTACAATGGATCCAATGATCATTCATATTTATTCAACAGAACATTTCTTGTAATGATACTGAATATTTTATTGTACAATTTGTTGCAGTCTTCCGGTGAGCAACCTTACAAATATCACTGCAGCACTCAGCGAATATGTCAATACTACAAGTACAGATTTTGAAGGTAGGATACAATGCTAAATTCATGTTGATTTGTTTGCTGTTATACCCCTACTGTATCTTAAGGTGTTCACAAAATAAAAAATTCAGAGGCTTTTCTTGAGTAGGAAGACCTCCTGGCAGTTTATTTTTTTATCTGTGTCCTGTTGGGAGGATTTAACTTCACTTCCTGTCCCAAATGCAGCAGGAAGTTAGAGGAAATCTTCCAAAGTTGGGGACATCCCCTCTTAGACTGTTGTCCCCTAACAGGTGTACCTATGGAAAATTACTCTAACCTCTTGTTTTGGGGAGAACTTTGGGGAGAATTTTGTATTTGCCCTCACTTCTCAGTGACAATGATTATTGGTACAAATAGAGGGGTAATTCTTCTCAGCAGGAAATATAATATGAGAGGGCCTTTAAGCCTTCTCTGCTCTATCCAAAACAAAAAGATTCACTGTGCCTAGAGATACACTTTAACAGACTGCCCTTTACATATAAACATGAATGAAAGATCCAAAAATGTATTGTCAAACAGGAACTTCAAAATTATGGACCAAATGTGTAATGACTATACAGTATATTGCCATCATCTATCGCTAAGTATTACAAGCAAGGGTTACCCATACATATACTGAATAGCTATACATAACAATTTACAGGGAAGATTTGTGCAGTTGTAAAGCAGTATGAAGATACAGCAGGAAACAAAGGCTTGCCTATAAAAGTTAACAGTCTAGTGAGATTATTTTATTTACTTCAACTTCATAACCACGACTATTGCAATCAATTTTTCCATTCCAGCCATTCAATATACAGTTGGATATCACACTCAAAAAATCTTTATTCTTATTCAGTGGTAGAAAAGATCCAATATTATCTGATTTATCCTAAAAATGCTTTGTATTTGGGCACCTTTAAAACATTTGCCATTTATTTATTATAGGTACTTATATAGGACCGTCAATTACGCAGTACTTTACATAGAAATTGTACATTCATATCAGGTCCTGCCCTCAAGGAGCTTACAATCTAAGGTCCCTAACTCACATTCATACTCATACTAGGGAAAATATAGACAGTAGCCAATTAACCTATCAGCATGTTTTTGGAGTTTGGGAGGAGACCAGAGTACCCAGAGGAAACCCACTCAGGCACAGGGAGGACATACAAACAGGTAGTGTCATGGTTGGGATTCAAACTGATGACTCTAGTGCTGTTAGGCAGAAATGCTAACCACTCTGCCACTGTGCTGCTGTTGTATCCCTTTGCACATTGGTTACACCAGTTATGTTGCTGATGGTTGAAAACAGTGATAAAAGAGAGTTCCTGCTTCTTGTCTAGGTGGCAATGGCGTAAGGCCCCCTGCTGCTTCTTGGGATGTCTACCACACATCCCAGGAGGCAGTGTTGTGCTGAGGCGTGCATGCAAGCCATGAAGTTCTGCACATGTGAAGGCATGATGCTGCTCCTTGCCAGGTATTTGGCAGCTGGCAGAGACTCAGAGACAGTATAGCGTATTCCTGCCCATGCGCACATGTGGCGTATCCTGTAGAGTGTACACTCATGAGTGGGAATCTGCCATGCTTGCACAAATGTGCCAGATCCTAAAGAATTGGTGGAGACCTGCATCATATCTGTGCATGCACAGGATTTACAAAAATAGCCGAACAAAAGAGGAGCCGAAGGACGAAGTAGTCCCAGGAGTAAAGTTCTTCTTTAAGGATAATAGTGCTATTTTAATTGTTTGAAGGAAAAATGTTTGATTAATCATAATTTTCAATGTAATAATGAAAAATATTATGATATAAAAATGCACTAATAATGGTTGTCATGTTCCTTGTTGCACAGCAATATTGGCAAACATTTTCCAGAACAGAAGTCATGTGGAGGATGAGCTGGCTCAATTTGTAAAGCTGAATCAGCCAAGTATTACAGCTCTGATGAATGTACCAATCCCAAACAACAACACTGAGGTAGGTTTGAATTCTATAAACAGGCGGCTCTTATAACCTTGTTGTCTTATCAAACCTGGCAGCATTAAACCATTGGGCTTATTGGGTAAGAAGACACAAAGGCTAGTGATGACATGCAAGTGCTGTAAGGATGAAGATAGAGGTGAGCTGTCACTGGTTACTGAAGGTTTTGCACATTAGTTTTGCACATTAGTTTTATTCTTAACACGTCTTGAGTAAAAAAGTGGGCATGTGTAATGCAGCAAAAGGGTCAACTCAGCTGATCACAAATGGGGTCATCAGTGGTCCATTTAGTAGAAGTGTTGCTTTTAGATTGTAGTTTATTAGTGATGTTGACTTTGGGGTTGATTTACTAAAACCGGAGATTGCAAAATCTAGAATAGCTGCGCATAGTGGCTGCAGATGTGCACGACATCAAAATCTGTTTCATTTTGTTTTGGTTTCATTTGTTAAAGTGGTAGTAAACCGCATTAAAAAAAATCCCCTGCAAGGTAAAGGTATAATGTGCTAGTATGTATCGCACACTAGCATATTATGTAAAACTTACCTTGAAACAAAGGCTTCCAGCGACATGCTGTCCCCGCTGTAGAAGCTTCCCTCTGCACCTTGTCTTCCTTCCGGGTTCACGAGTTCCGGTCATCTGACTGGCTGAAATGCGATGACACTCCTGCGCATGCACACAGGCATCCTTGGACACGGCACAGTGCTTTGAAGGAACGCCATGGGTATGCTGTTCCTTCTGAGCACATGCGCTGGCTCTACAAAGAAACAAACATCTCCTAAACTGTGCACACTTAGGAAATATTAACTTTACCTACAGGTAAGCTTTATTATCAGTTTACCTGTAGGTAAAAATTTACAAAATGGCTTTACTACCACTTTAAGTAAATCATTTTAGTTCATCATAACCATTATGTTAGAATGATTCGTTTTTTTGATCCAGGTAATATCTGATTGCCTTAGGGGATCAGGAAGACGTTTTTTCCCCAGATGGAGCAAATTGGACCAGGCCACACAATGACCCATATAGGAGTTATTTTGCCTTTCTCTTGATCAACTGTTTGTATAGGTTTCTGTATATTGATGTTTTCATTTGATTTTGATTTTTTACTTATGTTGACTTAGATGAACTTGTGTATTTTTTTCAGCCAGACTAGCTATGTAATTATGGAGGCATTCTTCTTGAAAAAAATCTGATATTTATTCTTGTATTTATCTTCCTCTTTTTGTACAGATTGGTACTTGGTTTACCACTCTATACCAGTGTAGTAAAAACACTTCATTGGTGGCCAAACCTTTCCAAGTGTTCTGTAATCTGTCTCCAGAGCAGGGATATAAGATGGCCATAATATTCTTAGAGAATGTGGATCTTCTGAAATTATTTTATAGAGTAAGTAAAAACCACCTACTGAAATTTAAGGTTTTATATTTGTTTGACAGTGCATGTGCAAGCCATGACAATGTAACGTAAATGCTTATTTTCACAAATTTTTATTCTTTCCAATAAGAAGATACCAAGAAAAGCTTTAAAGCATATTTTGAGTTATGTTTGCCTTGTTTTAATGTAAAATTTCCTATTTTATATTATCATAGGTTTCGGCATTTCCCTCTAGTAGATTTTTTAAACTGTAGCCAACCTCTCAGGACAACAGCTGGCATATTAGACCATCCACATACTGTAGCTAATATATTGTTTTCTGTATCAGACATAATTGGGAGGTTAACATAGAGATGGATCTGCACACAGATGTCTGTTTGAGAATGATATCCAGAAAGAGTGAAGGCCCCACAGTATTTGAATAAGGGAATTTAAGGGCAACAGGAAAAGTACTGAGGTAAAATATAACAAAGCTTTATTTTAGTACAATAAAATATCACAAATTTCTCGAATCCATAAAAATCACAACATAGTGGCTACGTGGATGCAAATGAAAGAACTTTGGCTGATGTAAAAAAGAACATCCTCTTGTTGTTCTACTGGACAATCATCCATTGGAAACCCAACATGTTTCAGATAATCATCTTTCCTCAGGGGTATATAACAGAGGAGGACAACAAAAGGGAGTTCTGTAGCATAACAACTCACAATAAGTACATTGCAGTATCAAAAAATAGAATATAGTACATACATACTTTTTGTTGTCCACCTCTGTTATATACCCTTGAGGAAAGAATATTATCTGAAACACATTGGGTTTTCAATGGATGATTGTCCAGTCGAACAACAAGAGGTGGTTCTTTTTTACATCAGCCAGAGTTCTTTCAGTTGCATCCATGTAGCCACTATGCTGTTATTTTTATGGAATCGAGAAATTTGTGATATTTTATTGTACTAAATTAAAGCTTTGTTATATTTTACCTCAGTACGTTTCCTATTGCCCTTAAAGTCCCTTATTCAAATACTGGGGTCTTTTGCTCTTTCTGCATAGTCATGGGATGCTGGCAACTATTTAAGAACATAAGCTGGTGATAGCTGCATCCGAGAATGATATCCAGGGGGATACTGTAGCTGCACACTGCTGTTCACACAGCTGTGGAATGGTAGCTGCTCTTTGTTGATGTACTAGGCAGTGCACACAATCTACTCTTCATCTTTTGAACTTCTCTACGGAAGTGAAGGTAGGGCATGCATGAATATAGAGTTTACAACAAGTTGGAACGTCTCCATGTATGATGAGAGTAGCTTCCTAAGAAGGCCATGGGTGTCTTGGTCATCATCACCAGAGATAATGAACTAAGAGCATTGCTTGTAACTCTATTTTGTAATAAGCCATGGTGCAGCATTTCTAAGCAGGATACTGAAATGTGGTTGCCCTAATGTATGTGTATACTCATTTAACAGTTTAGGATGCCTTGATTTTAATGAAAAACCACTATATTTTCAAACAAGGGGTTGGTTTATTTACAAATAAAGATATATATACATTATAGTTGCAAGTTACTATGTGACAAGGAGGAAGATGTATGGGGAAGGAGGGTAGTTCTATCTAGGCTAACACACATTTATTCTAACTGAATATTTCACACGCAAGGGTCTCTTGTCTGTGGGATCTGGGGGATTGTGGATTTTGTAGAAGAAATCTTGCACCAGAAGTCACAAAAGTTCATTTCTGGCCCAGGTTCAGAGTTGAGTTTTTGAGCAAAAGATTACACAGGATGTCCATATAGCTCTTCCTCCTGGAAGCATGTTATCATACTGGCCAAGTTCGGGCAGTAAACACCTCCAGGGGTCCTGCTTTTCAATCTGATATCGATCCTAAGCACTCATCTAGTCCTATTTGTTGCTGCTTGGCTGTGCAATCTTCATCTACCTTAATGCAAAGTACTTCAAATACAAATGGATACAAATTAATACAAATTTGCTTCTGGAGAATATATATATATATATATATATATATAATAATTCCTGTCAAAGCTGCATGGATTTACATTTTTATCATATTTACAGTGTAAGTAAAGGTAAAAGTTATTATTTTCATTTTGGATAGAGTAAGGCTAGGTTCACACCTATGCAGGTTGGGTTAGAGCCGTTTCTGCATTGCGTTTTTGCCGTGTTTTTTTTTTACATTTTTCTTGTTGCTAGGCAGATTTAAAATGCATCAAAAATGCATACAAAATGTGGCAAAAACATATAAAAAAAACGGAGCAAAAAAGCAATACATGCTTTTCTGCAGTGTTTCCATTGAAGTCTATAGAAACAAAAACACAACTTTTTGCATTCAAAAAAGTCCCTGACCCTTTCCAAAAACACATCCGGTGAAAATGCACAGGTGTGAAGATGTCCCATAAGAAATCATATTAAATGGACTGTACTGGGTTTCTGCAAAACGCTGCAGAAAATGCTTAGGTGTGAAGCTAGGGTAAGGGAGGGTGTTTTTTGTTTCTTTGTTTCCCAGTAGGGACATTTCCCTTCACTTCCTGTCTCATAGCAACTCAGGAAGTGAGAGGAATCCCGTCAAAGTAAGGGAATCCCGGTGTGTCATCAGCGTCACCAACAGGGGCATATTTACCACAAGGCAAACAAGGCACTTGCCTAGGGCGGCATTTTTCAGAGGGACAGCACCTCCCCCCAGAAGAAGGAATGAAAGAAGGAACATGTGCTGCATGGGGGGGGTTAGTGGAAGGCTCTCCCAGGTAGGGGGCAGGGGTGTTGTTGGT
The DNA here is from genome assembly GCF_062004578.1 of Staurois parvus. NCBI lineage: Eukaryota > Metazoa > Chordata > Amphibia > Anura > Ranidae > Staurois > Staurois parvus. The sequence continues at coordinate 34,516,118 of NW_028317807.1, forward strand.
CAATGTCAGGCTTTCTTTATGAGAGAGACAAGGGGGGGGGGAGAGTTGGTGTTGGTCGGTGTCCGTGGGGGCGGATGATTTTTGTGTTGCCCTCTATTTCTGTTCTGGTGACAACCCAACATTTGAGATTTTCTTTTATTTCACTTTTGATGATAACAGCAAACCGGACAAATAGAGAGGGTGAATCTTCCTAACGGAGGCACAGACAGCAACAATAACTGACAGGTGTATTAATCCCTCTGTCTAAAACTAAATAAAAAAGTTTTGCTTTTAGTTTTACTTTAACACATAGAAAGTTTTTTTTTAAAACTTGAACACTCACTACTCAGGTTATTTTATATTAAAGCTGAGCACTTTAGCATGTTTCTGATAAAAGTCATAACAGAATATAGAAATATCGTTTTTCTTTTAAAGGTTAAGAGACTAGACTGTGGAGTTGATTTACAATAGGCAAACAGGCTCTTCACTTCGTTAACGCAGTGAAAATTCACTTTGCAAAGAGCACTTGATAATGTGCAATTAGGAAAAAAACAGTGGGAAGTTCAAAAAGGTTGTGGTCAGCACCCTTTAGAATTCACGGCATTTCACATGATGTAATTTGCACCTGATTTATGTGCTGAGTCCAGCAAGGAGGTTGGAGTATCTATACTGGACACTCCTTCCTTGGTGCACTTTCCCCCTCCCCACCCACTGCACCTATCTCACTGACATGCGCTTGTCCAAGTAGACAGCTGAATGGAGTGGAGTTTTGGGCTCCTTTTCACTTTTTTTCATGTATTAATTAGGCCCTCTATTAAAAACAGCATGTTGTTTACGGAGTTCCAAGCTACAATTTATGCACATAAACAAAACATCACATGATTTATGGGACAGCACTGAGTCTACAAGCAGGTAATATCTATTGTGCTGTCTCTTTGCCTACCCCATGCTTCTCTGGGAATCCCTTGTCACATATATATATATTGTGTATATAATATATATATATATATATACCGATGCTACATACAGTATAATAACCTTTCTTCCTGTCTGTTGTTTTCAATCAATGTCATGTTATTTTTCTTATTGCAGCTGGCAGTTCCATCAACGTGGCAAACAAGCTTCAACCTTATCTTATCAGCACTGCAAGCTCTGATTAATAAAGTCGACAGTTTTCTAAATAACATGCCAGCAGAGCAGGAACTCACCAATTTTCTGAGCATTATAAAGACCTTTACAGACTTATCAAGTACCTCAAGTACCTCAAGTACCAGGAGGAAGAGGAGTCTAGTATGTACCCCATTAATATGGCTAGCATCATAGAACAAAGTTACTTTTACAGTATAGTATATAATGGACAATTTCAGATTTGAGTATATATTTCACTAAAATATTAGACAATGTTTTACACATCACTGCTTTTATTCAAACCTTTCAATTATTTATTTTCAATTATTTTTATATGTGCCTTTTCCAAACATATAGTTAAATGAGAAAAAAAGTTATCATTTATTATTTTTTTAGTTGACATAAATGACATGCATGTTATATACAATAGATTGCTTGAAATTTAGTAATTAAAAGTAATTATTTTAACCAGACAATGAAGTCAGTAAATTGGCATTCATCCTTTACTCGGCTCTCATACCAGAAAATAGGATTATACTGTATACTGCCTTCTGTGGCATTCCTGTGGAATTTTTAAAGTGTTACTAAACCCAGGACCCTGCATTATTATTATTATTATAATACAGTATTAATATAGCGCCAAAAGGTTTGCTCAGCGCTGTACATTATAGTGGGGGACAGTACATGAGACAATACAGTAACAAAACAATACACGAGGGGTTCGAGGGCCTTGCTCTTTCGACCTTACAATCTAGGAGGGAGGGGATAGTGGTACAGGAGGAAGTGGCTGTGGGGGATGGAGTGGTAGGAGGAGTGGAGGAGGTCGGCTGTTAGGTGAGGGTGGGGTGGGCTTCCCTGAAGAGATGGGTTTTCAGGGTGTGCATGAAGGTGAGGAGGGTAGGTGACAGTCTGATGGATTGGGGTAGAGAGTTCCAGAGGATGGGGGAAGTCCTGGAGAAGTCCTGCAGTCGGGCGTGGGAGGAGGAGACCAGGGAGCTAGAAAGTAGGAGGTCTTGTGAGGAGCGAAGAGTACGAGTTGGGTGGTATTTGGGTATCAGGTCGGTGAGGTAGTTTGGGGCAGCGTTATGAATGGCTTTGTATGTCAATGTTAGTAGTTTGAATTTAATGCGTTGGGCAATCCGAAGCCAATGGAGGGAATGACAGAGAGGTGTGGCAGAAGTGGAGTGGTTGGTAAGGTGGATGAGTCTGGCTGCTGAGTTCAGGATAGACTGAAGCGGGGATAGCCTGTGTTGGGGTAAACCGGTGAGGAGGGAGTTGCAGTAATCCAGGCGTGAGATAATAAGGGAGTGAACGAGTTGTTTAGTAGTGTCTGGGTTTAGGATTGTACGTATCTTGGAGATGTTACGGAGGGGGAGCCTGCATGAATTTGCCAACGATTGGACATGGGGTTGGAAGGATAGGTTTGAGCCTAGGGTGACACCTAGGACTTTGGCTTGCGGGGTGGGATTGATGGTGGCGTTGTTGGTCATGATGGAGAGAGGATGGGGGGGGGGCGCGGGCTGAGGGGAAAACTAGGAGCTTGGTTTTGGAAAGGTTCAATTTGAGGAAATGAAGCGACATCCAGTCTGATATGTCGTTCAGTAGGTGGGTGATATGGGCGGAGGCTTAAGGGGTGAGGTGAGGGGTGGAGAGGTAAATTTGCGTGTCATCGGCATAGAGGTGATAGTTGAAGCCGTGGGAGTGTATCAGTTTGCTGAGGGAGGAGGTGTAGATGGAGAAAAGAAGGGGCCCGAGGACAGAGCCTTGGGGGACCCCAACAGAGAGGTGGGGAGAGGGGGAGGTGGTAGCGTTATAGGTAACGCTGAAGGAGTGTTGGGATAGATAGGAGAAAGCCAGGAGAGAGCAGAGTCTCTGATGCCAAGGGAGTGTAGTTTACTAAGGAGGAGGGGGTGGTCAACTGTGTCGAAGGCCGCAGAAAGGTCGAGGAGTAGGAGGACTGAGTAGTGGCCATTAACTTTGGCGGTTAGCAGGTCGTTAGTGATTTTGAGTAGGGCAGTTTCGGTGGAGTGTAGGGGACGGAAGCCAGGCTGTAAAGGATCGAAGAGGTGGTTGTCAGTGAGGTGGGAGCTTAGGCGATTGTAGACTAAGTGCTCAAGGAGCTTGGATGTGAATGGCAGCAGGGGGATGGGTCTAAGGTTGTTCAGGTCGGTGGGGTCCAGGGAGGGTTTTTTGAGTATGGGGGTGATGTGCGCGTGCTTTAGGAGGGAGGGGAATACGCCAGTAGAGAGGGAGAGATTGAAGTTGTGGGTAAGGGAGCGTAGGATGGAGGAGGAGGGTGACCGGAGGAGTTGTGTGGGGACAGGGTCAAGGGGGCAAGTGGTGAGGCGGGCTTCTGAGAAGACCTTAGTGACCTCCTCAGTGGTAGCAGGGCTGAAGGAGCGGAGTGTTGGGGAGGTTATAGTGTGCGGGATGTTAGGTGTGGTGGGGGGCAGGGCGGTTGCGAGGTCAGAAGAGGGGAGAGTTGATGGAGTAATGGTGGGAGGGAGGCTAGGTGGGGAGGTAGATTGAGTATTGGCAATGTCCTTGCGGATTGCGTAAATCTTGTTTTGGAAGTGATTGGCAATCTCGTGGGTGGTGAGTGAGGTACTGGGTGGGGGGGAGAGAGTAGGGAGTTGAAAGTGGAGAAGAGCCGGCGAGGACAGGTGGAGAGGGTGTTAATGAGGGTTACGAAGTAGGCTTCTTGGTGGTGTAGAAGGAGGAGGTGTAGGTGAGGAAGGCAGATTTGTAGATGGAGAATGCTCGAGGGGATCTGGTTTTGCGCCATAATCGCTCCACCGCGCGACTGCGTCGTTTGAGATTTTTAGTGTGGTCATTCTGCCAGGGTTGAAGCGGTCGGGGTCTAATGCTATGTGTGGTTAGGGGTGCTAAGGAGTCTAGGGCAGCTAACAGCGAGTCGTTGTATGCAGTAGTGGCCAGGTCAGGGCATGACAGTGGAAGGATACTGTCGTACAGATGGTCAGCTGCCGAGTGGAGAGGGGCCGGGTTCAGGTTGCGGAGGTTATGGCTGGTGATGGTTTGATGTTTTGTGAGGGGGGGGGAGTTAGAGGATGGGGAGATGGAGAACGTAATGAGGTTGTGGTCAGAGAGGGAAGGGGGTGTTAGTGAATTTGTGGAGGGTGCAGAGATGAGAGAAAACGAGGTCCATGGTGTTCCCGTCGGTGTGGGTGGAGGACTGTGTGCACTGTGTGAGTGCAAAAGAAGAGGTTAAGTGGAGGAGTTGGGATGTAGCCGGGTTGTTGACGTTGATAGGGATATTGAAGTCACCAAGGATGATGGTTAGAGATGAGCGAATCGAACATGACGAAGTGGAATTCGTTCCGAAGATTTGGAAAAATTCTATTCGCGACGAATCCGAAGATTAGCAAACTTCGGATGCACGAATCGAATTTTCCCAAAAATGGCGGCGACATGTGTGGCCACGGAGAAAATGGACAGAGAAGATGGGGCGGGGATCTCTGGGAAGGCGCGCAGACAAGGCGCGCTGACCCATAATGCATTCATGACATGTGATCGCATTAGCCAATCAGCAGCCAGCCAGCACTATAAATCGCGGCCATCTTAGAATTCTCCATTAGCCTCCGGTCATTCAAGAGAAACAGACCTGTGTGTATTAAGGGACAGAGTTAGGGCCACAGAGACTTTAGGGCCACAGAATCGTTACTCAGGGACACAGAATCGTTACTCAGGGACACAGAATCGTTACTCAGGGACAAAGAATCGTTACTCAGGGACACAGAATCGTTACTCAGGGACACAGAATTGTTACTCAGGGACACAGAATCGTTACTTAGGGCCACAGCTATCAAAGAATCGAAAATTTAAAGTGACATACACCCTTTTTTTTTTTGGTGGCTGTCGTGCACAGTTGGTGCTGCAGTTTGCCAATTGTGCAAAATAAACTGACTTTCTGCTTCACAACCACTATTGTACGTTCAAAGAGTTAATTCCATATACACGCCGGGTGGCGGTAATATTTTTTGGGTGATTAGTGCATTCCAGTGACATAAACGTACAGTTTCCAGCCAACGGCAAGCTGTAATTGACCGATTGTGCAAAATAAACTGACTTTCTGCTTCACAACCACTATTGTACGTTCAAAGAGTTAGATCCATTTACACGCCGGGTGGCGGTAATATTTTTTGGGTGATTAGTGCATTCCAGTGACATAAACGTACAGTTTCCAGCCAACGGCAAGCTGCAATTGACCGATTGTGCTAAATAAACTGACTTTCTGCTTCACAACCACTATTGTACGTTCAAAGAGTTAAATCCATTTACACGCCGGGTGGCGGTAATATTTTTTGGGTGATTAGTGCATTCCAGTGACATAAACGTACAGTTTCCAGCCAACGGCAAGCTGCAATTGACCGATTGTGCTAAATAAACTGACTTTCTGCTTCACAACCACTATTGTACGTTCAAAGAGTTAAATCCATTTACACGCCGGGTGGCGGTAATATTTTTTGGGTGATTAGTGCATTCCAGTGACATAAACGTACAGTTTCCAGCCAACGGCAAGCTGCAATTGACCGATTGTGCTAAATAAACTGACTTTCTGCTTCACAACCACTATTGTACGTTCAAAGAGTTAGATCCATTTACACGCCGGGTGGCGGTAATATTTTTTGGGTGATTAGTGCATTCCAGTGACCTAAACGTACAGTTTCCAGCCAACGGCAAGCTGCAATTGACCGATTGTGCTAAATAAACTGACTTTCTGCTTCACAACCACTATTGTACGTTCAAAGAGTTAAATCCATATACACGCCGGGTGGCGGTAATATTTTTTGGGTGATTAGTGCATTCCAGTGACATAAACGTACAGTTTCCAGCCAACGGCAAGCTGCAATTGACCGATTGTGCTAAATAAACTGACTTTCTGCTTCACAACCACTATTGTACATTCAAAGAGTTAGATCCATTTACACGCCGGGTGGCGGTAATATTTTTTGGGTGATTAGTGCATTCCAGTGACATAAACGTACAGTTTCCAGCCAACGGCAAGCTGCAATTGACCGATTGTGCTAAATAAACTGACTTTCTGCTTCACAACCACTATTGTACGTTCAAAGAGTTAAATCCATATACACGCCGGGTGGCGGTAATATTTTTTGGGTGATTAGTGCATTCCAGTGACATAAACGTACAGTTTCCAGCCAACGGCAAGCTGCAATTGACCGATTGTGCTAAATAAACTGACTTTCTGCTTCACAACCACTATTGTACATTCAAAGAGTTAGATCCATTTACACGCCGGGTGGCGGTAATATTTTTTGGGTGATTAGTGCATTCCAGTGACATAAACGTACAGTTTCCAGCCAACGGCAAGCTGCAATTGACCGATTGTGCTAAATAAACTGACTTTCTGCTTCACAACCACTATTGTACGTTCAAAGAGTTAAATCCATGTACACGCCGGCTGGCGGTAATATTTTTTGGGTGATTAGTGCATTCCAGTGACAGAAACGTACAGTTTCCAGTCAACGGCAAGCTGCAATTGACCGATTGTGTACAATAAACTGACTTTCTGCTTCACAACCACTATTGTACGTTCAAAGAGTTAAATCCATTTACATGCCGGCTGGCGGTAATATTTTTTGGGTGATTAGTGCATTCCAGTGACATAAACGTACAGTTTCCAGCCAACGGCAAGTTGCAATTGACCGATTGTGCTAAATAAACTGACTTTCTGCTTCACAACCACTATTGTACGTTCAAAGAGTTAAATCCGGTTTTATTTTTGGGGTGCTTATTGAATTAAAGAGTATGTCAGACAACACGCAGAGGAGTGGCAGAGGAGGCAATGTTTCAGGAGCGAGCAGACGTGGCAGCAGAGGAAGGGGTCGAGGCAGCACTAGTCGCAGCCAGAGGCCAGTGCTCCCGGTGTCATCCAGCGGTCGTGTCTCCACCGACAACCCTGCCGTCATCGATTGGTTGACTCAGTCGTCTTCCTCTTCCCAGGTCACCTCTGACACCTACAGCCAACGGTCGGTGGGTACGTCAGACACAACCGTTAGTTGGCATGGCCCGGGAGCAAGCCCACTGAAATCACGTGTCCTCGACCTGCCCCTGTCCTTTGGTGTTCCCTCACCAAGCGAAGTATCGCATGCTGTGGGCTCAGCCCCACTGTACAGTGAGGAAGAGCTAACAGAGGGCGGTCAGGAACGGGGGGAGACATCCGCCTCTTCAGCAGCCAGGCGAAGAAGTACTGGCGAGAAGAGTGGCTCGGTAGCCGGTCTAGAGACAGGTCTGTCTCCTGACGCAGCCGAGGGGGCTAGTAGTGACGCGGAGACCCTAATTGATGATGATGAGGCTGATCGCACTTGGCAGCCTCGTCGTCATCAGGCTATTGCTTCCGCATCATCAGGAGAAGAGGGTGCCAGCTTGGCAGCGAGCAAAACAGTCGGTGGGTTGCCCAGGAGGCAGCAGGGTCGCAGCAGTGTCAGTAGAGCCAAACGGCCACGGAGTAGAGCACCAGCTCCACTGCAGCCTACCACCACGGCCAGTAGTGGTGCCGGTGTGCACGGAGGAAGTAGCAGTCAGCCAGTGAGGAGTAGCGGGGGCAAAGTTTCCTACTCGGCGGTGTGGCAATTTTTCGTCAAGCCGCCCGAGGAAGTAAACGTAGCCGTATGTCGACTATGTGGCCAGAAAGTCAAGCGTGGCCAGGGGGCCCATGTTGGGACTACAGCGTTGCGTCAGCATATGCAGCGTCGCCATTCGGTGGCCTGGGAAAACCGTGATAAAGATACGGCGGTTCTGCCTGCCCCAGCCCCCGCTCCATCACCCGCTCCGTTACTTGCTCCGTCGCCCGACGTCAATAGCCCTCTATCAGCCAGTCAAGGCTCCAACACCTCTGCTGAGGGGAGTTGTCGCTCGTTGGCATCTTTCGCTCGTTCAGATGCTCCTTCTCCTGCTACTCCTCTTCACGGATTCCGTCAGCAGTCTTTCTTGGAATCCGTTTCCAAGAGACAACAGTTTGCGAGCACGCACCCGACGGTGCAGAAGCTGAACGTCCTCCTGTCCAAGTTGCTGGTGCTGCAGTCCCTCCCTTTCCAAGTGGTGGACTCAGCACCTTTCCGAGAAATGATGGCTTGTGCCGAGCCGCGGTGGAGAGTGCCAAGCCGGCATTTCTTTGCCAAAAAGGCAGTGCCAGCCCTGCATTCACATGTAGAAGAGATGGTGGGCCAGTCTTTGAGCATGTCGGTCTCTGCCAAAGTGCACGGCAGCGCCGACGTGTGGAGCTGTAACTACGGTCAGGGACAGTACATGTCATTTACGGCCCACTGGGTGAACGTGGTGCCGGCACAGCCGCACCAGCAACTTGGACAGGTCATGCCGCTTTTGCCTCCACGTTTGCATGTCCTTGGTCCAGCAAAGATGTCCGCCTCTACCACCTCTTCTTCCGCCGTGTCCTCAGCCGCCACCCCCGTGCCAAGTCCCATTACCCGACCGGCATATCACATGTGCAGGGCGCAACGGTGTCACGCTGTGCTGCACCTGGTATGCCTTGGCGAACGTAGTCACACAGGGGAGGAACTTCTGAGTGTAATGAACAGAGAAATCGACAGATGGCTGTCTCCGCGCAAACTGAAAATCGGAAACATGTTGACCGACAACGGAAAGAACATGGTGTCTGCTCTGCGTCAAGGAAGGTTGTGCCATGCGCCATGCATGGCTCACATGTTCAATCTGGTTGTCAAGCGGTTCCTAAAATCCACCATCCCACTGCAAGACATCCTTAAAATGTCACGTAAACTTTGCATGCATTTCAGCCATTCCTACACCGCAAAGCACACCCTCCTTGAGCTGCAGCAGCAGAACGGAATTCCACAGCATCGCCTGATCTGCGACATTGCAACAAGGTGGAATTCAACCCTACATATGTTAGACCGCCTTTACGAACAGCGAAAGGCCATCACCGATTTCCTGATGTTACAAGCGGATAAAGGTACTCCCCTGTGTAACTTCGATGTCAGCCATTGGCAGCTCATGCGTGACACCTGCCGCTTGCTCAGGCCCTTTGAGGAGGCCACGCTATTCGTGAGTCGGCAGGACTATGGGATGAACGACGTCATTCCTCTGTTGCACGTCCTGGAACAAATGCTGTTAACAATGGCTGGTCAGGGTGCGGTAGACGTGGCGCACAGATCTCAACACCACATGACCCCTGTGGGGGCAGGACAGGAAGAAGAGGAGGAGGTAGAGGAGGACATTGGTGCTCAGGAATTATTGAGTGAAATGGGTGGTTTTTCCACTCAGCGGACAGGAGTGGAGGAGCAGGAGCATCTGGTAGAGGAGGAGGAGGAGGAGACAGAGGACCCAGATGCACCGTGGCAGTATGCTGTGGAGATGGAGGCAGGGAGTCCCTCGCATTCCTTGGCACAAATGGCCCATAGCATGCTCGGTTGCTTGCGTAGCGACAGCCGAATAATAACCATCAGACAGAGGGATGACTTTTGGCTGTCCACCTTGTTGGACCCTCGCTACCGTTCAAAAATGGTGGCCTTTTTCACACCTGCTGAGAGGGAGGCCAAAATAAAGTACTATAAAAACCACCTATGTAGTCAGTTGGTCTCTGCCTTTCTGCGCCAACGTCCATCCTCAGACACTGTGGGCCCTGTGCGCTCGCATTCCGCTGCCATGGCAGCAGGGGAGGGGTGGGGTGGTAGGAGCAGTGGCAGCTCCACCAGCAGCGGCTGCCTCAGTCTGCAGTCGATGATGAGTAGCTTTCTTCACCAGCGCAGTGAGGAAACTACTAACCAGCCGCAGCAGCAGCAGCATCAGGTGGACCTGGAGCAGGACCTCAAACAACAGGCTTGGGCCTACTTGGACAGCACCCTGCCAACCGAGGTAGACAATCCCCTTGACTACTGGGCAACGAAACTTGACCTTTGGCCCCAACTAGCTGAATTTGCCCTTGAAAGGCTGTCATGCCCGGCCAGTAGCGTGGCATCGGAGCGCGTGTTTAGTGCGGCAGGAGGTATTGTAACTCCGCGGAGGACACGACTGTCCACCCAAAGTGTGGAGAGACTCACGTTTGTGAAAATGAATCAGGCGTGGATTAGTCTGGATTTCAAACCACCAGTTCCTGACACAACTGACTAAATCCGCCATGAATCATGCCCCAAACATGTTATTAGGGACAAATGGAAGACCTCCACCTGATCCGTACATTTGTATAAATATTTTATTGAGAGGCTGCTGGTCGGCCGACTCATGTTTTGCACATTTTTAATGACTTATACTCTGCAGGTCGGGCCCCTCATGAATTGGGGTTTTTAAATTATTTATACTTCGCTGGACGACCGTCACATGAATTTAACCTTTTTAATGACTTATACTCTGCTGGTCGGGCCCCTCATGAATTGGTGTTTTTAAATTATTTATACGTCGCTGGACGACTGTCACATGAATTTAAACTTTTTAATTATTTATAGTCGACCAGTTCCAGACCGATGAAATAGCAATTTTTTTAAATATTTATTTGACACGTGTTGTCCATCTCATCAATGAGGTGGACTGTTTATTTATTGGCCACGGTTTGACCCCCTCCTGTTTCTTACATTGTTAACTTGTTGTATCGGTCACGGTTTGGCCACATGTTTGGTTGTCTTGTTAAGATTTTCTGTAATGTACACAGTTACGCTTGACTTGTCGACTTTCCACAATCTACTAAGGTATAGCATAGCATCAAAGTTTTTGTTTTTTTTTTTGGTCTAAACCATTTCTTATAATGTCAATTTGTAGGATACGCCGCTGTAAGGCGACCTACTTTTTTGTCACTGTGTAGACATCTATTTATAGGCCGATGTTTGGCCAGAAAGATATATTTAGTAATAACCTAGCCGTTCAAGCCGCTCACTGAACACCTCGGGAATTGCTTTGTATATCTGTCGCCTTAGAGGCCGCTGTCTGAACAGCTCATGAATTGCTTTCTATATGTGTCGCCTTTGAGGCCGCTGGCTGGACAGCTGATGAATTGATTTGTATATATGTACTTATTGTCCGCTGTCCGGACAGCTCATGAATTACTTTTTGTATATAGCCTTCCAAACCACTCTCAGAATAAGTCATGATATTCATGCTGTGTATAGCCTTATAGGCCAAAGGTCAATCAAGTCATGATTGTTATAGTGTGTATAGCCTTATAGGCCGCTGTCTTTACAACTTTATAATTCCATGCAGTATATAGCCCTATCGGCCACTTTCTGGCATCCAGTTGCTGTAGCCCCCATCACCACACTGTGCCACGGGCCCCTGTACCGCCTTCTCATACTGCTGCCAGATCCATCCTCTGCCATGTGCGTCTTTGTTGTCTGCTCACGCTGCTGGGTTCCAGTTTTAAACCTAGGCCTGTGTATGGCTTCCGAATACTGCTGCCTCCACCGCCACCCTGCGCCATGTGCCTCTGTCGTCTGCTCACACTGCTGACGGCTTCCGCTTTTTAACCTAGGCCTGTGTATGGCTTCCGAATACTGCTGCCTCCACCGCCACCCTGCGCCATGTGCATCTTTCGTCTGCTCACGCTGCTGACGGCTTCCGCTTTTTAAACTAGTCCTGTGTATGTCTTCCGAATACTGCTGCCTCCACCGCCACCCTGCGCCATGTGCCACTTTCGGGTCTCCTCACACTGCTGCCAGGTCCATACTGATTCATGGCCCCCTGTACCGGCTCCTCATGAACGTGGTTCAGCGGGTTTGCATCACTTAACGGCAAATCGTTGACAAATGCTGGGACGTTCAGTGTTGTGCGCATTAAGCCAGACACCAAAGGGCAGCACAGACCTGTTATTACTCGCTCAAGCATGGCTGAACAAAACTAGTCTCTACCACAAATTGGACCCAGACCTGCCCAGGGTCTCGTAAGTAGATTGCACGGAGGAGTAGAGTCCGTTATCGGAATAAAATAGACAAAACGCCACACCAAAAAGAGTGGCCATTTCCAACACTTATTCCAGAAAGAGGAACAACCCGTTTCATATATGGCCCGTAGACGTTTCACGTCTGCCACATTCAGTCGATTTAAGACGCAAGCTCCACTTCCTGTGGTCTCTGACCGTCAATATACCTTTAAGTGTCAGCTTTGAAGCTATATTCCCTCCGGAGCACTGACACTGGTGCCCTTCCGTCAACATGCCTTTAAGTTTGAGTTTTCAACCATATTCCCCACAGAAGCCAAACTCTTGGGTATCCCAGAAGCTGCTCAGCGGGTCAGGGCAATAAAGCTCCCGGTTCGCAGGTTGTTCCGTCTTATGGATGGAAGTACGACGGTATATGATCTTCTTCGCACCCACGGCATTACCTCATAAAATTTCTGCATTGCATCTGCAATCACAACGCTGACTTCCCTGATCGCCACTCAGCCATTGGACTCTTGATAGTCGTCTCCCCACGCTGCTGCTGGGGGGACTTTTTAACCTAGGCCTGTGTATGGCCTTCAATTGAAGCTGCTTCTGCTCCGCCACTCTGCCATTGGACTCTTGATAGTCGTCTCCCCACACTGCTGCTGGGGGGACTTTTTAACATAGGCCTCTGTATGGCCTTCAATTTAAGCTGCTTACGCTTCGCCACTCTGCCATGGGCCCCTGTACCGCCTCCTCTTGCTGCTGCCAGGACCAGAGTGTGTCATGGGTCCCTGTACGGCCTCCCATTGCTGCTGACTTCATCGCCAGACTCTGCCATGTGCCACTTTCAGGTCTCCTTACACTGTTGGTGGGTTCCATTTTGTGATAGGGTGCTGTATGGCCTTCCATTGCTGCTGCCTCCACCGCCACCCTGCGCCATGTGCCTCTGTCGTCTGCTCACACTGCTGACGGCTTCCGCTTTTTAACCGAGGCCTGTGTTTGGCTTCCGAATACTGCTGCATCCACCGCCACCCTGCGCCATGTGTCTCTGTCGTCTGCTCACGCTGCTGACGGCTTCCGCTTTTTAACCTAGGCCTGTGTATGGCTTCAGAATAATGCTGCCTACACCGCCACCCTGCGCCATGTGCCTCTGTCGTCTGCTCACGCTGCTGCCAGGTTCATACTGATTCATGGCCCCCTGTACCGGCTCCTCATGAACGTGGTTCAGCGGGTTTGCATCACTTAACGGCAAATCGTTGACAAACGCTGGGACGTTCAGTGTTGTGCGCATTAAGCCAGACACCAAAGGGCAGCACAGACCTGTTATTACTCACTCAAGCATGGCTGAACAAAACCAGTCTCTACCACAAATTGGACCCAGACCTGCCCAGGGTCTCGTAAGTAGATTGCACGGAGGAGTAGAGTTTGTTATTGGAATTAACTGTGAGGGACTTTTAAACCTAGGCCTGTGTATGGCCTTCAATTGAAGCTGCTTCTGCTCCGCCACTCTGCCATTGGACTCTTGATAGTCGTCTCCCCACGCTGCTGCTGGGGGGACTTTTTAACATAGGCCTCTGTATGGCCTTCAATTTTAGCTGCTTACGCTCCGCCACTCTGCCATGGGCCCCTGTACCGCCTCCTCATGCTGCTGCCAGGCCCGTAATCTGCCATGGGCCCCCGTACCGACTCCTCATGCTGCTGCCAGGCCCGTAATCTGTCATGGGCCCCTGTACCGCCTCCTCATGCTGCTGCCAGGTCCAGAGTGTGTCATGGGTCCCTGTACGGCCTCCCATTGCTGCTGTCTCCATCCGGGTTCAGTCTGTCTTATCAGCATGGACATTTGAACAAGAGGAGGGGCAGAGAAGTCAGGATCAAACAGTTTTTTTACACAATATGGAGAATTAACCCCTTAGGTTCCACAGTGAGTATAACAAGCATGATGTACAGCATATACAGACTGATTTTACGGTTGTGGGTTTAGTAACACTTTAAGATATGCTCAGGCACCTATACAACTATTACATATGGAGACTACCATTGCTAATCTCTGATTTTGAAATACTAGTTGCCTGGATCTCACACTGACACTCTTTAATTATTTGAAAAGCCTGGCATGGGTATATGGATAACAGCTTCTGACTTTTCTTTGACTTTCCTGATCTCCATACAAGTTCTGGTCAATAGCTTGTGTAGTATTGAAGGCAGTGGGATCAAATAATATCCAGGAGAATTGCATTTTTCAAAGAGCACTCAGCAATAGCAGGGCCAGTTTTTTCTCATGACACGTTTGCTTTTAGTAACTTGTTTAGAAGCTAAATTCAATTGATTTGGTTGTCTTATGCTGATAAAGTAAACATTTTAAACTTAACCTTCAGCAGTTTTAAGACAGTAGTGTGTATGTTCTTGCCTGTTTTCAGGATCCCTTAGATTTTTCAGGAACCCCTCGAGACAGCACAATTTCATTTACCACCCTCTTTAAAACTGTGTGCACTGGAAATATACCGCGTATCAGGCACGCCCTCTATTCTATGTATACTTCAACCAGATCAGCTACAAACCTCAAGAATGAAAGAGCACAATCTGTTTATGAAACATATGGAATTCCTTCTGATAGTAAGTAATTGTCACCATGATCAGTGTGATAATTGTGCCACCCGTGTTGTCTGCATCACATGACTAATAAGGAGTTTTGTGTTTTCAGATGCCTTTTGCGCAAACTTATTTGTTAACTTAGTACAGACTACTAGTGGTGCTGCCTCCTGGATGTTGCTGAAGCCTCTGTTATATGGACAGATACTCTATACACCAGACAATAATGTAACAGCGAAGATTATGAATAAGGTATACCTATGTGTGTCTGTGTTACATTACTGTAAGTGATTGGAAGTCTAACAGATTCGGGTAGCAGTAAAACTCAACAGGGGTTCTATTTTGTCCTCACTCTATCCAAACCTAAAAAAAAATAAAAAATAAAGTTTTTGCTGAACATACACTTTACGTAACAAAGAGGGCTGGGTTTACAACTTGACAGCCTATAAGCACAGAAAATTGAAACCTTAAAGAGTATGTATCCCAACATTTCATATTCCTGATATGTGCCTGCTGTACCATGTGCTTGTATGAAAACATATCCTGTTCTCTTTGTATTGCTTCCTTTGTGTGAAACTGGTGTTCTTGCCAGTTTCTCTGCTTTCTTATTAAAAACTGACCACACTAAGCAGGAGAACACACTGTGGCCAGTTCTCTAAATATGCTGGGAACTCAGCCTGATCTAATGATCAGACTTGTCCTGACACCTTTTCCCCCACACAGTCATTCAATGGGAAGATCCGCGTGCTGCTGTTTTTCCTCCGCTAGCTCTTGCAGCTAAGAACAGAAGGTACTGCAAATATGATAAAATTTAAAAGGACATGGCAAGCCTTTAGTGATACTTCTACATTCCAAGCCCTAGTGGCAAAATAATTGGTTCATTCCCTTTGCTGTTTCTTCAAGCATTTTTTTTTTGATTTTTCCTCCCCCTTTTAGTCACCTACTTCCTCCCTCCTATAAATTCCAACATATCAGAACACTTTTTTTGGTTGTTTCGTCCTAAGTGTCAGATTCCATCTACTGGTTTCCTTAGTGATTTTTAACAACTCGCTTGTTGCAGGGTCATTGTATATTTTTGATATTGTTTCAATTCTAGATACTAGGTATTAGTATGCTTTTCTTGTTATGGTATAGCGATCATATATATTTTTGTATGTAAGAATTTGAAAACTTCTTCAATGAATAGTTATTTAACAAGAAAATTGAAAAGGACATAGAATACATTTACATTTCTGTGTTTATATTTATGGTAACCGTTTCAAAGTTTATGAATGGATTTGTGCTCATGATACTCTGCAGTCAAGTGACTGGTATTTACCCAATGTCCTCACTGGAATTCCTCAGGTTCATATGAAAGAGATTGATTAGCTAGAAATGATTTCATATAGTATGAATGGGTTTGAAGGTAAACAAAGCCATTTCAATAATTCAGTCCAGGTTAAAAAAGGATATTAGTTATTCACCAGTCTAGTTTGTTGAGCGCAATGTACTATGAATGGGTTTGTTTACAAACACAAATCCATTTACAAGCCAAGAAGCCATGATGGGGAGTTACATGGCTACATCTAAACAAGGATGTAGGATGTAGAATTAATTTAAATTTCTGCGTTTATAATTATGGCAACCTTTTCAACGTTTATGAATGGATTTGTGTTCATGATACTCTGCTGTCATGTTATTGATATTTACCCAGTGCCCTCACTGGAGCTTCTCAGGTTCATATGAAAGAGATTGATTACGTGAAGACCATTTAATAATGAATACATTTGAGTGTAAACAAAGCCATTTCTAGAAATCAGTACAGGTCAACTGAGAATTACTGATTCACCGATCTAGACTCTTGACAGCAACATACTATGAATGGGTTGGTTTTCAAACATGAATCCATTCACAAGCCAAGAAGCCATGATAGAAAGTTAATGGCTACTTCTAAACAAAGCCTTCTTTAAAAATACTGATTTGTTGCTTTGGGACATTGAAGTAGTGATAGGGGTTACTTTGACATGGCAATAGAGGGACAACAGGTTTCCTCACTCACTCCTTTTTTCAAGAGCAGCTCTACTTCTTGTGGTGGTAAGGGTGGGGGGAAAGTGTACAGGGAGGATGTGGGGGCATCATGATAAGAGTGACATTGACCAGGACTGAGAGGGCAAGCGGTAGACATTGTGATGAGAATGGGAAGTGGGTGAGGATGTCAGATGTGGCAGAGAAAGGGGGGGGTGGTGGTTGTGGGTGTATTTGTGAGAGCAGGGGGGAGTTGCAGGTGCATTTGTAGTGTCAGCTGTGGTGATGAGAATGGTGGGGGAGAGGCAGATGCAGTGGTCATTTTAGGGGAGGTGAGTGCCAAGTGTGGGGGTTAGAGCTGAGCAGGTTAGTGAGGTGAGTTTTTTTGTGTTAGTGAGAGCAGGAGGGGCATAGTAGGCACAGTAGGTAGTGGTTGTTGGTTACAGCAATGAAAGGGGGAGGCATGATGGGGGAAGGTTGTGGGGTCAGACGCAGTAGTTACTGGGGTGTTTAGATTGAGGGAGGATATCAAGTGCACCAGCTTTGCCAGGTGGACAGGCAGCTTGTTATCTTGGTACCTGTAAGCCTCATCTCAGGAGGTGTGGGGGGAGGGCACAGCCAGCCATACCACCTTCCTCCCTGCAGTCTGCATATGATTGAGATGGTGGGCTGGTGGTCAACGTAGCTGTAACCACAGTTGGATGTGCTGGAAGTGTTAAGTTCATGATGGCCAGATGGAACGTAGTTTTGGGGTAGGTAGCTGGGAAGGGAACATTGCAGTAGAGAGGTGAGGTACTGAAAGGAAACAGCTAATGCTGCTGTAAAGGACCAGGACTGTCAAAATGAAAGCTGGTCTGGTGTTTTCAGGGCCCCTCTGCCTGAGTGGTGCCTATAGACACTTGCCTACTATGCTTAATGGTAAATCTGATTCTGGTTGCAAACAATTAAGCAACAACATTATGAATACTAGTGACCTAATCTTTCATGAGAAGACCTTTAACTTGTATTACACTTTATTAATGGTCTATAAGTAATGCTGAATCCAAAGTAATTATAAAAATATTAATGGTGTTTCTTCTTTCTGTTCCCTTATAGACCAAAGGATATATACTTCAGATGGAGGATTACATGCATACAATACAGAACATATCCAATGGCATAGATGCAATTTTGAATAATTGGCCTTTTATAAAACTAGCTCAAAAGCTCATTGGAACAATACAGGTAGGGTTCCGCCTGACTATGCAAACACAATGGTGGTTCACAGTGATAGTGCTTTCTCTGTCTTCAGTAATAACTCTCAGCTGTTCCTATCTTAAAAGGACAGCTGTCGTGTGTAGGGCTTGAAAGATCACCATTACAAAATGTATTCTGTTAATTATATGTGATAAGTATATGTAATAATAACATTAATGAATTCCTATTTTACATGCCTTTATTTACTTTTTGGTACTTTTTTAAATGTTGATCAATCTGTCCAGCAAATGGTCAGTGACTGGGGCTGTGACAAACTATAACATTGCCAGGGGTGCTTACAACAGTCACTTTTTCTGCATATGGCTTTTCTGCACCCCTTGGAAGTGACTCAGCTTGCATCAATCTTTGTCACTATTGTTGGACAGCATTTCCTGCATGTAAATGAGGAGAAAAATATAAACAAATGCCTGTGAAATAATAGTATGTTCTTAATGTTTTTGCTATTATTGATGCTTAAAGTGTTTGTTTTTGCAGACATTTCTGAATAATACTGTTATAAGTGGAGTACTGAACGATTTCTTGGACCTGAATGTCACAGACCTGTCTGAAAAAATAGAAAAAGCTGGTAAGCATATTTACTAAGCATTCTTCTATTTTTCCGCTTGAGGGTACTATTTTACCACAGAAAGCCTTCAATAGTTAGAATTGTCTGCAATACTATTTGATAGTCTGTAAGATGGACTTGTAAGTAATAAGGCATGATCAAGATCGGACAGTTCATATGGTTTTCTTGCATGCATTTCAGATTATTACCTTTTTATATTCTGAAAGGCGATTATCAAAATTTTCACTATTAATCATATTGGCTGAACAAAGGATTCTTAAGGCAATTGCACGATACAAGATATTCATTACCAGCCGCTTTCAGTATTTCTTTTTTCATTAGCAGTCACAATGGTTTTAGCATAACATAAAAATAAAATTAGGCAATCACAAAATGGAGTACATAACAATCCCTTCTAACCCATTATTTACATGAACGATAATACACATTTTGTATAGATGGGCCCTACATGACCCTGTATATCCTATATTTGTAATGTTTACATACATGTATTCTTGAACTGCTCTCTCTGGAGTAGGTATTGAGAGGTGCCTAGTACAAAAGATCTTATCACTTAAAGGAATTTTTGAAACATATATTGGTTAAGAGCATCAAATACAGCCAACACATTTCAGGGGAAAGGACTCCTTCTTCTTCAGGACTTGAGCAGCGGATGTTAGAATTACAATGATATGTAATAGAAGACTTGTGTTGGGACGTGATAAAGACTGTCATCTCTTGACAGTGAGAACTCCTGGCTGAGTGCAGTGAACTGCACAGTGGTCTATATCAAGACTTACCTTTAAGCGGTCTATGCATTATCTATAATATAACAATAGTAGAACCTATTTGCTGCAGAATATAACAAAAGTACGTGTTTTATTAGATTAGTGTTGGCTCCTGTGATGCATTCATACCCTATTCTCTCCATAGTCCCTGGTTTTCTGGAAGGGTCATTGTGATGCATCCATACCTGCTTTCTATGATGTATAAGCAGCTGCTAGGGAAACATTTCACATGATCATTTGCTGTGTCACTGAGTGCAGAAGGTAGTGCAGTGGTGGTGACTAATGCTAACAGTTAGGCCAATATCATATTCATGGCTTGGAAGGTGATGGTGGAAGGGTATTTCAGGATGACAACATATCTGGGTGCACTTCAGTCCAGGACTTTACAATGAACTTTTGCAGCTAATCACTCAGAGAACGATTGACACTGCTAATGTAGTATTTGCGCAACCTATTTGAGCATTGGCACTGCATGCCATACAGCTATATTTGTAGGAACATCAATTATATTTAGAGTGAAAGAAGAGGTCACATAAAGAGGTTGTCCATGATTTCATTTTTGTAGACATCTTATAATTCTTTTTTTTCTGCATTGACATTTTACTTGTTTTTTTTTCAGTAGGCTCTGTCTGTTATCTTTATGACATGTTCACATATTTTATGTTTTTATTTTCAGTTTTCTATACATTTCTCTCTTTTGCTTTTTTTAATCCAACAGACAGCTTCATCAATCTGATTATAAATAATACAAATATAAAGCAGGAATTTCAAAATATCTCTGATGTATTGTTGAACCTCATGTCCTGCATATCCTATAACCGTATCCAGCCTATGAACTCCACTGAAGAAATGATGGCCAAAGCGAACCAGCTTCAGCAGACCAACAATCTATTTGCAGGTAACACGTGGTTATTGCCTGACAAGGAAGGAATTAGATAACCTGTTTTTCACACATCTGATTATTTAGCTTGGTGTGTGAAAAAACAGTATAATCCTAATTGTCGTCACACCAGGAAGGATAGGTGGTGAGGTGTGTGTGTGTGTGGTATTTGATCTGATAAAGGATTATGTATTTCCCCAAAACATTCAGAATGAAAAAGCAAAAACGCAACATACCTCATGTAAAATGTTGAAGTAGTTTAACCAAAATACATTTCAGGTGCTGTAAACTACGTGCAGTTCAGGTCACCCAGTTATTAGAGCATCTGAAATATGACAAGTATACTGGACAACCATTAAATTTTTTTCTGACTGTCCAGATGCAGAACCTGGGGAAGCCTTTCCTAACAGAGGGAAATTATGCAGTAATTCACAGCTCTCTGTTAATTAATTTCCATAGGATTGTTTTATTAGGGCTATTTTTTTTATATCTGAAATCTTATCAACAGAGTTCAGATACACATAAAACACGATTTGGAATGTGCCTCTCCTAAAAAAAAAACTAGGGCTAATTTACAGGGGTTGAGAATCTCCATTCAAATAATTGTGAGTGCTGCCCCGGTCGGCAACCCCTTTAAGGGTAGGTGCCGCAGAACCAAGGAATCATGGCTACTTTGTATCTTACCTTGCTGTCTCTCTCCACTGGATTGGACTGTGTGGCTGGGGGAAGAAAGCTAAGAACTAGTAAGAGCCTGATTGGTCACAACTGTGGTTGGACTTTAGCCTGCCCACCAGACCGGAGGAGGGAAAGAATACTGGCAGGAATTATCTGTGAAGATGCCTGGGGTTCAAGGAGGCTCCTGAGGACTAAGAACTGGACTTTTGTATGAGAGATGAGAGGCACAGACTGCCAGAGAAACTGTGCTGTGTGACAGAACTTAGAGCCAGGTCAGTCTGCCAGGCTAGAGTAAGCAGACCCTCGAAAGAGGGAGAACAGGGTTGGGAAGCTGTATAGAACCCTGCAAGAGAGCTGCTATGAAAGTTGCTGAATGACAAGGGAGGTGTGCTGTGTGCAGAAAGCAGCAATGACAGAACTATGAGTGGCTGTGCTCTACTCTACAGAGGAAGAGATTGGCCTGCTGGACTGCTGAACACAGAGATCCTGCCATCTGTACTGAAAGAGATCCCAAAGAGCCTACCAGAGATGTGGACTGTAAATTTAATCCAGGGAGAAAGGGAGAGGTTTGATAGGGGAGCCTCTGTGTGTGGCGTGACCTCTTCCCTGGCTTTCCAGTAATGGCCTACTGATTCATGGACCCCCAATGACATTACTTAGAAGAGGCTTTTTGGCCACCTGTATTGATACAGACCTTGCTGCTGTTTGTTTACAAACTTTGCTGCCATGTGGAGAGTCAGCCCAGAACTTTTCTGACCTTCTTTTGGATTGCAAGTACTCTCATCAGAGAGAGTGAGTGCTCCAAAAGGATTTTGAAGGCCCCAACACCAGCAGACTGTATGTTAAACCCCAACTGGTCAGTGATATAGTTAGGGTCTCCAAATTGTAAATAGGTCGTATTGTTGTTCCTTTTATCCAGTTAAAACCGTGCATGTTTCTGAAATTGTTGTTATGCTTGTTTGTTATTGCCGTACTGACCTAAACAGTTTTCCTCTATGGATGCTTTCATTTGTTCTTAAATAAAACCCATTTAACTCCACTGTTGTGTAAGTGAATTTTGGGTCTAGTTAAGGTTGAGCTACCATTGGGAATGGCTGTAGAACCCAAACATTGTAGAAACGCCTTAGAGAATAAGGAATATGTGTATATTCATTTCAATTATCCAATTATATGAAAAACAAATTCCTGTTCTTCTTTCAGCAAAGATTCTCAATTCTTTTGAGTGCAGACTATCAGCTTATTCACTAAATTAGTCCTACTGTCTCAGCACTGCTGATTTCTGATAAATCTTTAAACACCCTCTGCTTTCTTTTGAAATGAGAACTGTCATGCAACAAGTCCTCAATGTTAGCTAGTAGCAAAAATTTAGCATTTTTCTAGAGATCAAAGACAAAAAAAATTAATTTGCCATTTAGTAATGACATGCTGAGTTTTATGAATCTGGCAAAGCATTTTTCTTATACCAGAGACTTTCTATTAATACAACCATCAGTGAAAACTGATACAACTATTCAACAAAACAGCAGAAAGACCAATGATCATGTGCAAGGTGTAGTATGATATAATTTACAGCTAGATTTCTGGTTACTTTAATTATCTCACTGAGAGAGGCACTTTTCATTTGCAGATATGTATATCTGTTTGTGAAATGTTCTTTATTTTGGTGAACAGGTCTGTTTAAATGTACCCATAACTATTTATCATGATTATTTTCTCTTCTAAATTGTCCTTTTTGAACCTTTTCATTTTCAAAATGTGTTACTTTAGGATAACTGACCATCATTATGATATGTAATTATTTACTTTTTTAGGGTGTTTTTTTTAAAATTATATTTATGCTTACAGCTGTGACCTTCAATCTTTCATCTGGGAGCAGTAGGCAGAAACGTGATCTATCGAGCTTGCCCAAACAGATCTCCTACAGTATTACCATGCGTTCTCTACACTCTGTAGACACTAGTTCCATGAAGGATTCTGTCTGGGTTCTTGGACCTCACAATAGTTTGAATATGTACAGTCGTGGCTTTGTCTACCTACAGGAGAATATTGATAGAGCCATCATTGAAATGCAAACAAATAGGAATATGGATGATATTGCTGTACAATTCCAGCCCATGCCTTACCCCTGCTACACGAAAGATAGGTAGGTGCACTTCCTAGTATCCAGCAACTGCTGGCCATTGGTCCTTAGAGCTTTGTATATACAATATATGTAAAAATATTGGGATATGCTCAGATGGTGGCTCTGTGGCAGGAAAGCATAGTACAATACAGTCACTTTGAAGGATTACCAATCTCGCGTTATTTTTATGTAGCCATTTGACAGAAAATAAATATTTAATTCAGCAGTAAAACTTGCTTACTTTAGCAATTTCATTGGAGAACCCTTCAAGTGCTCTTGCACAGCCCAACTGTCAGTTCACCATCCACAGAGTTGTTTTAAAAGGTCCTTACCACAGCCTCTTCTTATGAGGCTTTTCAGCCTTTTTTAACAAGCCAAATATGCTGGACTTTGGAAGCAGGGCACAAACTCCAGGGCCAGCATAAAAGTATTACAATCAGCCTCTTAAAGGGAGACTGACCTATGTTACTCACAAACCTTCTCTTTCCACCACCTTGTCTGTCATTTTAGCCTAGCCTTTCATAAACCTAAGGCTGTGCTGCTTGGCCCTTAAAATTGTGTTTTTATGTATAAATTGGGTCAGTTGTGCTCTTTTAAATAATTGTAAGCCCACTATAGAGTATAAAACATATCAGAAAATAAAATGAATGTGAAAGAAATCCATTCCTTATTTTGCACAGAGGTGAGCATGTATTAAAAATATTGCACTCATTTTGTGATAAGAAACAATGGGTGGGCCACCTAATTTTTCTGCTGTCTGAGTATCTACTAAGCTTATTACAGAAATGCTGTGTATGTAGGTAACATGAATATTATAATTTATTTTCTATTTTAAACATTTTATAAAAATGTTTACATACACTATATATGGTCTAAAGTCTGTAAACAGCAGACCATCAAACCCTCGATGAGCTTGTTGAACACCCTGTTTCAAAACCATATATATAGAGAGTTGTTCTTGTCTATGCAGCTAAAAGAGCCTCTATTTTCTGGGAAGACTTTTTCACAGTACTTTTAGGTATGTCTAAAGGAATTTGTGTCCATCCAGCCAAAAGAGCATTTGGGAAGTCAAGTGCTGATGTTGGATGAGAAGACCCAGCAAAAACCAACCCAAAGTTGTTCAGTAGTATTGAGGTCAAGTTTTCTCAAGTTTCTCGATAGAGTCAACCCCAAACTTCAAACCATGTCTTTACAAACCTGGTTTTATTTACAGGGGCAGTCATGTTAGAAAAGAAAAGAGCATTCCTCAAACAATTGTCACAAGTTTTGTAAGCACACAACTGTCTAAAATGTCTTTGTATGCTGTAACATAAAAGTACACTTTACTGGAAATACCTAAATGTAAAGCCCTACTCTGGGAGAACTAAACGTCCTCCCTTGAAGTGAAACTATGCCCATACTGCAAGCATTAATTGCCTGTTTAGTCTAGGGGACCGTAAGACTGTCTCCTGATGCTCCAGTAATCCCCCCTTCCCCAGCAGAGAGAGTCCCCCTCCGCTCTAACTGTGGACTGTTCCTTGGTGTCCTAACATCCAGTGTGGGGCTATGGTTTCTACAACAGTGTTGATGATATCAAAGATATTGGACTGCCAGAGAGTGGAAAAAATGAGGCTGCAGGGACTGGGCTATCAGCATAGAGAAGCCTGTAAGAGTGGTGAATCAGGTAAGTAAAAGTAATTTTCCAGGTCCCCATAGACTTTAACAAGCAGTTAACCCTTGCAGCGTGGAAACAGCCCCACTGCAAGAGAGGTCTTTTAGTTTTCCTGGAGTTCAGCTTTAATCATTTAAAAGGAGTACCCTCATACTTTTGGCCATAGAGGTAGGTGTGATTGTAGGGTGTCCACAAATGTTTTGACTAGAGTTTCACTTTAAATATTTGTTTCTTGTTCTTTTTAAATGATAAACCATACCTTGTGTTAATAAAGAGGACATTTGGAGGTTTTGGTATTGGATAAGTAACCCTGGGTTAGATCATGTTCCACTTCCCTGCGGCTTGAAACATCCAATCCGGTTTTAAATGTAATTTTCTAACCTGCGCTTGGGAAAATAAAATACAGACTCTGATAGGTTGCTCCTGACAACAGCTTCACTTTTCTGTACCTAGCTTTCTAAATTGCTACACAGCGTTATCATGTAGCATCTTGCATGAGTTATAAAAAACACTTCCACAGTCATCAATAAGTTAACTTAAAACTCTCCCATGAAGTGACTGCTGGCAGGAGATCAATAAACTGTGATTCTTCATTTCTCTCCACAGTTTCCTCTTCAGCATGGCCTTCTCCCTCCCCATTGCATTGATGATTGCCTGGGTCCTTTTTATAGCATCATTTGTGAAAAAACTTGTACATGAAAAAGAACTTAGACTGCATGAGGTATGGATCAACAAAAGAGGTTTTCTCAAATGTTTACTATGACTGTAGAAACGGTTGTTGGTGTGTTATCATAGCTAGAGATGGCTGAATTGCAGTTCAAGGGTTAAAATGAGGAGAAGGAGGTAGATTTTTACAAGTTTGCACATCAGCAACTGTAATTTGAAAAAAGTGGATGCAGTGACAGACACAATCATCAATGGGCTCCCTGTGTAAGCAGAACTTTTGGGGTCCCTAAGTGCAAACATTTATGATAGATGATAGATAGATAGATAGATAGATAGATAGATAGATAGATAGATAGATAGATAGAAGAAACCTTTTTAATAGGCTGAATTTTCTCAATGTCTGATCTGTGGCCAGACATATTATAGAACCTAAATCAGTCCAAAACTCCAAGCCAAACCTTCAGGGAGTAGTTTTGGCATTTTTTTTTCATTTTGTGTTTGCACTTATATGTATGCACATTAAAATGTAAATTTAAAGCAGAACTTCACTGTATCTGAGATCAACACACCAAAAGTGATATTTAATTTATTTTTAATATTCAAAGCAAACTCCCCCTGGCTGTAGTAATCTTGAGTAATGGCAAATTATGTAGCATTTACATTCTGGAATCCATCTGCCCTTAGCTCAGGAATGCAGGCAGGAGGGTTTGCTTAGCTGAGAAAGACCCTGCTCCGCTCCTGAAGACTCATGTGATGTATGACATCATTTGCTTAGGCATGGACACCATGAGGATAACTAAAGAAATGTAAAAAAAACTATTTAAAACAAGTAAATATAATATACCTCCTATCTATTTACTAATGCTTACAGCACAAGGATTAAAAATAGTCCATGCTGATTGAGAGAGCTGATTGAGAAAACTCCACTGTAACCGCTTGCCCTCCTGAGGATTTACCCCCCCCCCTCCTTCATGACCAGGCCATTTTTTGTGTTACAACACTGCGTTACTTTAACTGACAATTGCACGGTCATGCAACACTGCACCCAAATTAAATTTACGTCCATTTCTTTCCCATGAATTGAGTTTTCTTTCAGTGGTATATGTCTCCTGTGCGTTTTTTATTTTTTGCACTATTAAAAAGAAAAAAAAACAATTTTGAGAAAAAACTATATTTTGACTCTCTGCTATTAAACGTGTCCAGTAAAAAAATCAAATTTCATCCTAAATTTAGGCAAAAATGTATTCTGCTACATGTCTTTGCAAAAAAAAATCCCAATAAGTATAAATTAATTGGCTTACGTGAAAGTTATAGCATTTACAATAGGTGGTATATACACTGGGATTCTTTATTTTATTTTTCATTTTCACTAGTAATGGCGAAGATCAGCGACATATAGCAGGACTTCTGATACTGGGGGGAACTGACTTGGTGTCACTGACATCCCCGATGACACCAATACAGTGATCAGTGCTAAAAAAAAGCACTGACACTGTACTAATGGCACTGGGCAGGAAGGGGTAAACATGAGGGGGCGATCAAAGCGTTAACTGTGTGCTGTTTCACTAAGTTCTGTGTGCTTCACTGTAAGCACACTGCTTTGCATGGCTTTGCTCTGCCTAGCCATGCAAAGCAGTGTGCACGAGCTGACAGGGAGGAGAACTATTTTTTTTACAAACAGTTCTCCTCTCCGTTGGAGATGCTTGGCAATCACTGGGCGCCAGCAAGTAATCACGTATATATACGTGATGTTGCGCACCCGTGCCGCCCTGTAGCAGTATTTCTGCTATAGGGCAGTCAGGAAGTGGTTAATAAATCTGGATCTTTTTGATTCATTTTGTTGCTTGCTAAGATTTAATTTTAATGAGATCAAAGTATCTGCCAGGCCCACATATACTATCAGTGGGCCCCTAACTCCCAGATGGTCCTGGTGCAGCTGTGCATTCTGCATAAATGGTATTTTTACCGATGAGTGAACCGATTTTTATAAAAACTGTATTTTGATATTGTTCATCCTGTTGTACATTTTTACAAATGATGACCAGAGCAGATTATTAAAATGTCTCTCATCAAAATCAACTATAAATATGTAGTTTGCAATTATTTTTAAGCAAATTAAAATGTATTCTCCACTAGGAATGAAAACATCAAAGGCAATTTTATGCCAGTATGATGTCTTCTATGCTCTGTAGCAAGCCCTAGTTCTAGAAAAATGATCAGTCCATTTAAAAAATTCTAAATGTTTTGACATTTTCTGTCCAATAATGTTGTTAAACAGCCACCCTGGCCATGTAAGGGCTCATTCAGTCAAGGTATTAAGCCAATCCTCCATGCAGAGCAACTGGCAGATGTGTGTGTATCTACCGCAGAGCTGTGTGCAGGCAGTCCATAGAAGTGGATGCACATGCAGTGACATGCCAAAGGTTGACATGTGATTGTGTCCATGCATCCACTTCTATGGCCTGCCAGCTCCCTGCTCCAAGGTGAAGGCACACGTATGTACAAGTGGTTCCCCACGGAGGATGGGTTTAATTGCCCATCTGAATAAGCCCTAAAGCAATCCTACCTGTAAAAGAATATCAATTGTACAACATGCTTATAAAAAGTGATGATGTAATAAGTGCCCACTTGCTATCACTGCTGCCTTTCAATGACAACTGAACAATGATCTCCTTTCTGTCTTATATATAGAATGTCATGTCAAGGACTATCATACTAAACTGCATTTGACCATTCAGAATCAGAAATCTACTTGTAAATTCAGAAATGACAAAATCAAATCTAAATAAAGAGCAACTTTACCAATAATAGGAATGCTTAGGCTGTTATAAAAATAAGAAGGTGGAACAGAGTTCCTCTTTACTGAGGTTGAGATGAACAGCTATGATAAGTGGGGAGGGTTTTCAAAGAGTACACCCAGCATATGAGCTGTTTTCATGTGGAGAATGGTCATAGTAGTAGGGTGCGGCATTAACTGGCCTAGTACACCTTAATGAAAAAAAAAACTCTTAAAACACCCCTGGCAGCATATTGCAGGCACCTGCACCTATATTTCTGTTTCAATTTCAGCACCACAGTTCTCTGAGTATATGTGTGCCCTGGCATGCAAATTGCAAACAGACAATAATAGGCTTGAGAATGTGGAAGGAGACATGTGGGGCCCTGTCCTTTTCCACATCATAAGCCTTACTATTGGTCCATCACAATGACAAGTTGCTTTATTGGCCAATACTAAGGCTTAGTAAGTGGAGGAGGACAGGGTCAGCCTCTGTACCCCAGAAGCTTGGTTGATATTTAAATACCAGTAAACCATGTGCACAGTATTTAAGTGTATTTAACCTTTGCATCTACATTGACCAATGCATATATTTATTATTCATAAATTGTAAAACATATTTGACTAACAGATTTGTGTCCATCTTTTCTTGTAGTACATGAAGATGATGGGAGTCAACTCTTGCAGTCACTTTTTTGCTTGGTTCATTGAAAGTGCAAGCTTCCTGACTCTAACAGTTAGCATTCTTGTCCTAATTTTAAAATTTGGCAAAATTTTGAGCCTAAGCAATGGTTTTATCCTCTTCCTGTTCTTCCTGGATTATAGCTTGACAGTCATTGCCATGAGCTTCCTCATCAGTGTCTTTTTCCACAACACAAATGTGGCAGGTCTGAGTGGCAGCCTAATCTATATAATTACCTTCTTTCCATTCATTGTGGTAGTGTCTAAAGAAACCAATCTGTCCTTTGCCGGAAAGACCTTACTGGTAAGTTTGACATTATTCTATCCTTATTTTCCCTATATTGGTAAAAGCAACTGCTGAAGACAGCTGAATTTCTCAAACAATATTTTTCTTTCCAACTCTTTTAGTAACCTCTTATTTTATGTTTGTTATCCATAGAGCTTTTTCTCTCCCACGGCATTGAGTTATGGCACACAATATATTGTTCGTTTTGAAGCGCAAAATGAAGGTGAGCCAATGAATGATCTAAGTCTGCAGTACATCTCCATAGATGCAAAATGACATACTGGAATGAAAATAGTGCTAAGCTGCTGATCTTTACGTGTGCACTTAACATAAGCAATGCAATTTGCCAGCACTTTATCCAGCATTTCAGAGCATAGGCCTTACTATAAACGGTTTCTAATATTTATATTTAAAGCAAAGATTTTTGTTGTACACATTTACTAATAAAAGTGTCAAGACACTGCATCATTAAGGTACCTTGGCAAAGCATGGTTCTATATGTGTGAGGTATTTGGAGCAATGAGTAAATTGAGCACAGTTTACCTGCTCTTAAGTCCCATCCTCCTTAAAATACATCTCTCACAAACCAGGCCAATTCAAACTGAGCATATAATGAACACCTTCACTGAAAACTGCATATCAGAACAATCAGTAGATACAAGGATTCAGAGAGCTGAAAATGTGTCTTACATTTTTCTCTGGGAGCCTCATCTCAGGTGTCCAGCAAAAGTAATTTGCAGAAGCTACAGAGGTCCATGTCTGTTTAAAGTGGTCACAGATTTATTGCAGCTGAATACTGAAAAGGAGGCAGCGTTAGTAAAAATAACGCCTAATTGGGCTAGAATTGAAAAGTTAACAGCTAGGTGATGTAAGCAGCAATCAATAATAGGATGACAAGACTTTAGGTGTATCTAAACCAAAGAACAAACATGTAATATACTGCAGCTCTCCAGTCCATAGATGGGGGTCACTGACATTACTCCCATACCATATTGTATCTATGGAAAAAAAGTGTTGTCACCTGGGGAAGGACTACAGAAACCTCCCCTAACATAGAGGGGAAAGGTTTGTATTTGTCAGAGATACCTTGGAACAATGTAATTGATAAGACTGCAGTAACACCAACAGCCATTTTTTGTGCACCTATTGAACAGATATAAGAAAAATCTTATAATCATATATTTAACAGACCTAAAGAGACCTAATGAGAGATGATCATTGTTAGGGTTTTCACACAAAGCCATATTCCTGCATAAGAAGCCTAATGATTATACTCAGAATATAATGATGTGAGAGTTAACAAGTTGAGACTTTCATGTGAGGTTTCTTCTGCGTTTTTTTTCCTTGATGAATTCTTTTTAGGCTCCAGAGGGAAATCAGCCATTAAAACCCATCCACAGACAAATATATTTTGAAGTTATGGGTAGATTTCAGAAGGGTTGAAAATGTTAGGTTTCAATTACAGTCTGTGACCCCTATGGCAAGACTTCCCCTTATGTTCTGTGCCATGGTAAGCATAAAATAAAGGGAACAAAATGGGGCAGATAGCAATAGAAAGCCGACAGAGGTCCTATCTCTTGCCAACTCAGCTTGTTTTGTTTTGTTATGTGTGATTGGAAAGATTTATTGTCACCTCCTGTTCTTTTGACAACCTGCTACTGGGGCAGGAAGTGAGGATACATCCTCCCATTGAGGTTACAGACAGCAATAAAAACACAACACAGGTTCAATTTTTTTCCCCTGTAGTGAAAGCTTAAATTATACATTTACAAAAATTGCGAAAATGTGTGTACTTATGCTATTCTGGTTTGAACTGTAATCCATTTCCATGTGGGTATGATATGGTATGATGTTTGGTGAAACTACTATTGAATGCCAGAACATGCCAATACTAATACATTCTTTAACAGGCGTTACCTTCTTTTTTGCAGGGATTCAGTGGCATAATATGTATTCATCTCCATTATCTGATGATTCTTTTAGTTTTGGCTGGTTGTGCTGGATCATGCTGATAGATGCCATGATTTACTTTGTTATTGGCTGGTACATCAAAATTGTTTTCCCAGGTAAAGAATTTGGTGAATACATCTTAGTTTATAGGATACCATAGCCTAGTGCATCTAACCAATTCATGAGATTTAATTCATACTTTTTTATTGTCATAATTTTTATTCAGGACAATACGGTATCGGTGCTGTCTGGTATTTCCCTGTTCTACCATCTTTCTGGATGGAATGTTGTGGAATACAAAGTCTGTGTACCAAAAAACCAAGTGGACTGTTAATGTCTAACATTGTGGCACATGGCGTTCCTGAGAAAAAGGGTAAAGTCTTAGAAGAAAGCACCCATTAGGCAGTATTAATAAACTGGAAACATTAACGTTACTCACAGTATGTATGTAATGAGAAAATATGTTTTCTCTCCCCCATGCAAATATAATGAAAATCTATTTTAAAAATCAGAAGAGTAAAGAAAAAAAATGTTTTTTATATATATATATATATATCGTTGACAAGGTTGTCTACTAACAATTATGTTTCTGTGTATACTGTATCTAATAAGAAAACAAGAAACATTATAATCTTTTTTTGCCTGATTACACTGATACTTGGTGATTGGCTGCAGAGCCACCTAGTGCTATTGGGTGGAGAAAGAGTCCTCCAAGTTGGGGTCATAACAGAGAAGTAGAGAAGCAAAAGGAAGGTATATACAGCTTGAGGGGATGCCAGTAAAGCAAACCTTTTGCTTTGTCCAGTATTGGCATAACACTTGCTCACTCAACATTTATTTACAATAGAACTAAGATATAAAAAAAAACCTTAGCAGGGAAAATATATGCATTTCTTGTTATATCTTTGCAGGAGATGAACTCTATCCTTATAATGAGCAGGAACCTACTGATCTGGATTTGGGGGTCTCTCTTAATGGCTTAACAAAAGTATATAAGTCAAACATCGCTGTCAAAAATCTGAATTTAAATTTCTATGAAGGCCACATTACATCGCTACTAGGCCACAATGGAGCTGGAAAAACTACCACACTGTAAGAAAAGGATATATTTTAATATTCTAAATATTTAAAGATATTGTAGTATTGGTTAAATACAAGTGTGCGTGTGTATATAAAAATGTCATGTCATTGCTGGGATCTTGGCACTCTGAAATCTCTGCATAGAACACCTTCAGTGCTAAGGCAAGAAATTACTATTAGGTACTGGGGCAAACACTTTAATCTGCGGAATACTGGTACAGCAAGCTTTTGACAGTACAGAATGTTTCTTGCTTTTGATGGTTTAGTGATATACTGGAGTAATACAAAGTTGTTAATTTGACTTTTCCTTCTCTACAGCTCCATGCTGACAGGACTTTTCAGTGCCACTTCTGGCACCATATATGTCTATGGTGAGGATATCCGTACACACCTAAGCAAGGTCAGAAAGAACTTAGGAGTCTGTATGCAGTATGATGTGTTGTTTGACCACCTCACCACTAAGGAGCACCTGCTGCTGTATGGATCTATTAAAGCTCCACAATGGAACAAGACACAGCTTCATGAGGAAGTAAAAAGGTAATGTGTAATAACTATCTAAGACTCTTGAGAAGTGGATTTGTACATCAAAAAATACATTTATTTTTGGCAACTTTCAGGAGAAGAGATGGGATTTCATGTGAAATACCTTAGTAAGAGTTATTTATAGTAAATAACTGTTATATTTGTATCCAAATGATATTTTTGCCCCCAGGCACAAGATAGTAGTTTTGTTTTCTCTTCTCCTTGGTTATATATAACAGAGAAAGGATGCTATTGCCCCAAAAGGTCACACAGCAAATAAAAGTGTGCAATTAGGCCAAACATTCAGACCAACCTCCAACAGGGGCCAGCATTTATTTTATACTGTACTGTTTTAGTGTCTGAAGGCATGCCTTGACACATTGAAAAATACAGTTTCCTCCCTTACTTGTACAAGTCACATAATAAAGCTAGGTGTCAAATGAGCACTGAAAATACTATAGGGACACAAGAGAATATAATACAGCTTGGTAAAAACTGCAAGGAAGGCGCACATACATTTTCGAAGATGAGAGAATGTATTTTAAACTCTTAAAGTAGTTTTAAAGGCTCAAGCTTTTTTACCTTAATGTATTCTTTGCAGCATCAGGGCTGCTCTGTGCAAAATCATTGCACAGAGCAGGTAAGTATGACATATTTATTACTTTTAATTTAAGGTTTACAACCACACTAGGTAACTTGTTAAAAAATGTGCTGCCTGGCACAGTTGAGGTTGCCATCAAGTGCTAAGGGCTGCAATTACCCAAATCTTGGAAGCTTTGCTAATTCTTTAGCCTAAAGTAATGAAATTCCTGCACAGTGATGTACCTAACCTGGAACTAGTGCCTTTTCCAGAAGTGGGACAACACCAACCCCCTGTGCAATGAGGGAGCTCCAGGAAATAACAGCAGTCCTGACAGGTCTTCTTTAATTGGTAATTATCCACTATATTCACATAATTATAAGGCAAATGTAAAAGACATTCAGCAAAATACAATTTATTATAAATTACTTTTTTCTGTGACTTAGACATATTTAATGGGAAATGCAGCACATTAGTGTCTTTTTTTTCTTAACAGTTGTAAGCCTGAATAGTTTATGTTCTTAACAACAGCTCTTTATAATTACATCTTACAAAAATTCAAATCATTTATGCATAAACAACAATTGTCTTACAATTGTATTAAAAAAAAGAAATATAAGAAAGAAATATGGCACATTTGCATCTATTTCGGAAAAAAAAATGTATGTGCTGGAAAACAATGTTGGTGTTAGTGGCTAAAATAACTGAATTTAAACAGTATGGCAAATTGATGCTTACAAAGAAATAAATTCACTTCTAGATTTGAAAACCTTTTTTTCTACAGTCTACTCTTTGTCTCCTGTGGAAGTTACCAACAGAGGTACTAATTCATCACAGTTAAATATCTCTAGCTCGGAACTTTCTGATCAATGGTCCAGAAAAATGATAGGTGATGGCAAAACGATGCCTCACTGCATTTTTTTTCTTTTGTATGATCCTATATTGATTGCAGAGTGTTTGTGGAACATTTTGGAATTCTGTATACATATAAAACACAATATAAATGCAAATGCCCATTAGGGTCTTTTTACAGCTGCAGTGCATTTTCACCATTGCGTAATATTTTATTCTGGCAAGAATGAACTTTCTATACGCTATACATCCATACATTTGCAATGCAGGTTTCATTTCTTAAAGAGGAACTCGGACAAGTGTGATTGGCCATATAACACAACTGCAGCCCCATTCAGATGATAACATTCTGCTTTAAAAATAATCTACCCTTTTATGGTGTATCCATGAATCTGATTGTCACCCTTGTGTGTACAAAGGTGTAACCCTTCTTTCTGAAGGCAAGATATGGAAAGTTTGAACTAGGAAAAGAATAGCTTTTATGATGCAGTGGCACTTTTCACTACTATTACTTTACATTAGAGTTCTTTCAGTTAGAGTTCACATACAGTATGTTGTAAATATACTAACATTAAAAGATAATTAGGTTATTGTTGTTATGTTTGACACTGTTGGTATCTCCTTTCTAAAAATGACAATTTCAAGCACATGAAACCAGTCGGTGAACTACTAAAACTATCCAACAAATCAGCTGCATGTACGTCTAGTGGACCTTTTAATATAGCCATTGGGAGTGTACTTTGTAAGGTGCTGTGTGAATACCTGTCCTTCTGCTTCAGCCACTACAATTAGATCATATGAGGATCTGTTGGACCCTGGGACCACCTTAAGAACAATATGTTTGCTCCAGGTTGACAGATGTGACATCTCTGCTATTTCCTGCTGACTGGGACTTTATTAAGAAAACAGTTATACAAAAGTACTTTTGGGATTGCAATTCAAAAGGAACTTTTGCTCTTTTTGAGTGCTGATGCTTTGTTCCCCTAAAAGAACAGTTATCAGCAAAAGTAAAATGTGTTTAGCAGAAGAGTTTTCTTATTGTCTGTTTATGTCTCTTTGTGTCAGATTTCCACAAGGTCATAAAACTATTAGATAGTAGTGGTGAGCATGATGTTCGAGTCGAACAAAAGTTTGACTTGAACATCGGCCATTTGTGTGTTTGGCTAACACATGAATGGTAAGGGCATTTGGTGGGCTGTTCGCCTGCCGTGCCTCACAATGCACTATGCCCTGACAGTGCATTGTGATTGGCCAAAGCAATGCACCTGGCCACAGGTCAGGTGCAATTGTGGTATGATCCTCCTGCGCTCCTAATTAAATTGCTACTGACCGTGGGGAGCTGCTAACACCCAATCATATACCATATGAAAAATTTTACAATATTAAATCAAATGGTGCAGCGCTAACCTATAAATAAACTATTATCCAAAATTATATTAATATAATTACACACGTGACAAAAAATGGAAACTTGATCCCTTCTGGGATCTTATAGTGAAAATAGGTGGTTAAACATAATGATTAGAAGGTGAAATCAAACAGGTCAAAATGGGACTGAGATAAAGTGTACAAAGTGAACTGATCCGCTCAGGGATCCAATGTGACATCCAAAAAGTGATTGAACATGGTGATTTGAAAAGAAATATACTATGATTCCAAACAGTCCAAATGGGACTGGATAAAATGTGAAAACAACGAATAAAATAATGTGTCAAAGATCCCTTAATTTGGGATTAATATCACTCAAACAAAACCCAAACACAGTGACTGATGCTTGTCTAAAAATAAAATAAAAAGTAAAAGTCCAAAGTGACAAATAAGTAAATCTCTAATATGGGATAAATCTCCTACATGCTGTGTTAAACCATCAAAAACACTCTAGTGACAATATGATAAATAATCATAAAAAACATCACCATTCCTCAATTTTGGATAATGATATATACGGTATATATATATATATATATATATATATATATATATATATATATATATATATACCAAACAGATATTCCATAGTGTAAAACCATTAATTTAATATAGACATCAATTTTAGCCAATTGCAGTTCACTATGTACACTTTATCTCAGTCCCATTTGGACCTGTTTGATTTCACCTTCTAGTTATTATGTTTAACCACCTATTTTCACTATAAGATCCCAGAAGGGATCAAGTTCGCGTTTTTTGTCACGTATGTAATTATATTAATATAATTTTGGATAATAGTTTATAAGTTAGCGTTGCACCATTTGATTTAATAGGTCAGGTGCAATGCTTTGGCCAATCACAGCACATGATATCACAACGGGGCATGGTGACCCCGCCCCCTTGTGATGTCATCACAGTATTTAAGAACTGTTATCCTGGTGCAGCTGTCAGACGGCAGGAGCCAGCCTCGACAGTAGAGTGTTTTTGTTTATTTTTGGGTTGGTGATGGCGGCGGACATCGTGATTGACATTGGATCTACTTCGGGGGGCATTTTTTTTTATTTTTGTTTTAATAAAGGACTTGTCAAAGACTGTCTACTGTCATTTGTTAGACTACACTTTTTTTTTGTGAATGAGTAGCGGTACCATGTACCCCATACTCATTCACATGGGGGGTGGGATCTGGGGGCCCCCTTGTAAAAGGGAGCTTCCAGATTCTGATAAGACCCGCAGACCCCCGCAACCACCGGCCATGGTTGTGGGGAAGAGGCCCTTGTCCCCATCAACAAAGCACATCCCTCCATGCAGAGGGCATGTGGTCTGGTATGGTTCAGGAGGAGGGGGGCGCTTGCTCGTTCCCCCTCTTTCATGACCTGCCGGCTGCATGCTCGGATAAGGGTCTGGTATGGATTTTGAAGGGAACCCCCACACCATTTTTTTAAACATTTTGGCGTGTGGTCCCCCTCAAAATCGATACCAGACCCAAAGGGCTTTGTAAGGATTGGGGTGGGGGGATCCCACTTGTTTTTCTTTAAAATTTTATAATTGACGGGAGAAGACAGCAATTCATTCAGCTGTCAGCGGGAACCCTGCTGACAGCTGAAGCATTAAAGAATGTTTTCACTACTAAAACACCGCATGACTTAATAATTTAACTAATTCATTTTTTTTAGTAGCTGTGCAGTATCTTAACACATACTCAGATGCGGTAAGATACAGTTTAGTGAATTGTCCCCTCCATTTGAAGTTCACGGTCGAATTTTCAGTCGTTAGAATGTTCGACCACGAACTGAACAAGGGGGTGTTTGGCCCATTACTATTAGTACTCTTACCACCTGCTACCATTATTGTTAATAAGAACTTGTATGAGAATTACTGAGTGATCGATCTGAAAGAATTATATTGATTGCAAAGAGTGCAGTCAGAACTCCTGCTCTACATACTAGGGCAATGCCTCAGAAACTGTTAAAGCCATGCACTTGGCATGACCGCAGCCTCTATATTCTCCTAGTGCAGCTTCCCATTAACATTTGCAATCTCAGTAAAGTGTAGCCAGCGTGTTCTCTCAGGTTGCTTTTATCCTTTTGTCTAACTGTGATATATGCATCAGGCCAGGTCTGAGAATTCCTTACTCAAACGTCCTCATAGTCCTACATGTACCCAACAGAGTAATACACAGTCTCCAGCATGACATTGGCTACTTTGTTTGCAGGACATTGAAAGATACTGGACTATACAATCATCGACACAAGCCTGTGAAGACCTTATCTGGTGGCATGAAGAGGAAGCTGTCTATTTCTATAGCCTTAATTGGTGGCTCCAAGGTTGTTGTTTTAGATGAGCCCACTACTGGAGTAGACCCATGTTCAAGACGCAGCATCTGGGAAGTCATTTCCAAAAACAAGAAAGGTACAAGTTACTGAGTTACATTGTATAATATTGCCTTTTGATATTTACAGTTCATTATATATTTGTAAACTTAGTCACTTGCATGTGACATTTGGAACATTTAATGTCAGGGTAATGATGTCTGGTTGAGTTGATTGGTTTACAACACTGTGATTTTGATGTGTTGGAAATTAGGTATTTGTCAAAAGCAGGATAGTATTTTACTATAAAAGTAGAATGCCCTGCTGGAACTAACCAAGCTTAAAATGGCTACCAACCCCTTCTAACACCAATACTAGCTACCCTGTAGAAGGAAGGTGCTTATACTTACCTATTCTCAGGGCATTCTGGGAAAGGAGACAACACAGAATTCTACTTTATGTATATTGGCATTTATGTACATTGGCTGGGCTAATGCTCTCTAGTTCTGGGAGTCCTATATGTCCCCCCAGAAGGGCATGCTGTGTGCACTCCATAGGCACTCAGTGGTGCAACCTGTATTTGCTGTGTCCAGTGGACACATCAGATCACTGATCACGGTACTGGGCTGCTGTGAGCAGCCCTGGTACCATGTGATCGCATCACAGTTACAGTAGTAAACAAGGCTGTTATTCATGATGCTTTGCTTACTATTTTATGATCTCTGTGATGGGTTACAGTGCTCACATGTGGCCTGTACCATGTGACATCTGTGACCAATCACAGTATCACAATAGTAAACAAAGGTTTCATTAATTAAATCTTTGAACAGTGTTGATGATTGCTTTTACAGTGATCATCAATGTAATAAACCATCAGAGAGCAAAGGAAAAAAAACCTGATCACCTCCTCCCCTCCCCAGAGTAGTACAGTGTCACCATGGCAACACTGCACTGCTCTGGTGAGAATGCTCTGGTGAGAATATGCTAAAAAAATTGTAAAAACAATGTATTTATTTATTTTTTGTATACACTGTCCCTAATCACCACAGTCCACTCACAGTGTCCCTAATCACCGCCACCCACTCACAGTGTCCTTAATCACCACAGTCCACTCACAGTGTCTCTAAACAACCCAGTCTACTTACAGTATCCCTAATCACTGCCACCCACTCACAGCAACCCTAATCACAGTCACACCAGTCACATCATCTCTAATCACCACCACACCAGTTACAGTATCCCTGATCACAGCCACACCAATTATTGTATCGCTGCTCACTGCCATACCAGTCATATTGTCCTTAATCACTGCCACACCAGTTATATTGTCCACGATCATTACAACACCAGCTACAGTGTCACTGATCACCACCACACCAGTTACTGTGTCTCTGTTATTATAGCTAAGCTTGCTTGGCTTATAGCAACAGGGACTGCTATAGGTGATGCTACACTACACTACATTCCATGACCATTCATATAGAGATGACCATTACAGTATATTGGTATTGACACAATTTGTTGATTTATGTGATATACAAGATGCAATGGGGTCGATTTACTAAAGGCAAATAGATTGTGAACTTTGCAAAGTGCAGTTGCACTCTACAATAGCATTTGCTCCCGAGCTTAGTAAATGAGCAGAGGCTCTGCTGACTTCCATCATCCAATCATGTGCAAGCAAAACTGCTGTTTTTTTTATTTTCCTTGCACATGTTTGGGTATTCTTTGCAAAGCGGAGCTTTATCTCATTTACTAAGCTCTGGAGGAACTGCACTTTGCAAAGTGCACAATCTATTTGCCTTTAGTAAATCAACCCCAATGTCTGGTAAACAATCAGTCCAAACAGTGAAAGTCCTCTCACGTTTTGGTAGTTGACTTGGAGACCAGGCCGCTTTAGTCTTTGATATGCTTTTATTACCACAGTTGTTTGTGAGTATACATCTACTTTAGAGTTAATACAGTTATTTCCCAGGTAATGCAATAGGCTGGTGCGCCCTTTGTTCCCTTGTTTTACATTGTACAGCTCACCCCTGTGTTTTTTTCTCATTTTTGATGGAATGAAAGATAGATTTTATCTTTTTCTACTTGCTAGAGAAGAACATTATAAACAAAAAGTGTGTAAAAATTATTAGAAACAGTAAATAAAAAAAATAAAGATAAAATAGCTAGATCAGGGTTAGAGATAGGGTCAATGTTAGGATCAAGACCATGTTCAGAGTCAAAGAGTCAGAGATTGGGGTCAAAGATCAGGGATGGTGTATCTTGAGTAGGATTAAAAACTATTTTATTTAAATTAGTATTAGTTTCAATTAGTGTTTTAGGTAGGATAAAAAAGTTAAATAAACACTATTGTTTTTGAGCCCTACTACATGTACAAACAACAAATAATATCCACATGTGGTATCACTGTAATCTTCAGGAAAAGGAGAATTTGTTATGTGCTGTTCTTTGGTTGTAGGTCATGATAATAGCAAATAATATACAGGTACATTAAAAAAAAAAGATTTTTTCTGTTAAAATCAAGAGATATCCATTACTATTTACCACCGAATGAAAGCCCAGTTTGTCATGAAAAAATAAAAACAAGGTATAATTTACCTGGCTACACTAAGTAGTTGCAATGACATTCTGTATACAGTGTTACTAATGTTAAAGTGTTTTGTATTTCAATGTTTTTTATTAACTTTTTAAACAGTATAAAACAGAGACAACAAAACACGCCCACACAGGGGCTATCAATTGCACATATAAAAAATAAAAAAAATAGAAAAAACAGTGCTCTAATGCCAACAGGGCAAAAGGTATGCCCACGCAGGGGCTATCAATGGCACATAAATTACAAGAACATTGATGCAACTCTGTCTGTAACAAACTAAAAGCAGCTATCCACTGTCACACCAAAAACAAACAGGAAAAGAAAGGAGTACAAAGAGAAAGGGAAAACAAAAAAAAAATATATAACAAAACCAAAGAGCAGGGGTCCAAGAACGCCAATACCGAACACCATCACATCCCCAGACTAGCCGGGGGGAGCGTGGGAAAGGCATATTCCAACCACGGCTCCCATATTTTCAAAAATTTACGTTGGGAGTCGTAATGTCAAAGTGTTTTATCTCCACCATCAAGGGGTTTTTCAGTTTTAATCATTACGTTTGAATATTTTCAGTCATCTTGCTGCTTTATCCACAATATAAAGTACAATTTTATCTCCTTGACGCCAACCAAATACAAATTAGCGGCCTCACAGAACTGGGCTTTTTTCTGTGGGGCTGCTAATTTGCGTACCTGTCTTTCTGCTGGGAGCACGTTGCACAGGGTGACACTGAGATCCCGGGGTCCCATTTTAACGATAGGGACCCGGTTCTCCTGATTCAAGGTCACCTGATCTGAGCTATGATAGCCTCTATTGGCTATCACAATGATCAGTCACGGTGAAGCTCACACCCCTTTTTTTCTCTCTGAATAGAGGAAAGATACATCGTATCTCCGTCCTTTCAGAGAGAAAAAAAAAACAAGTATGTGTAACTATAACTAAATAGATTAATAATAAAAAAATAAAATAAAAAAAAAACAAAAATACCTAGATCAAAGTTTGATCTAGGTCTGTGGCAGTGCTAGTGTTTGGGTTAAGGTCATGGTCAAAGCTCAAGGGTCAGAGTCAGGTTTTTGTTTTTTGTGTCAGGATTTTTTTTAAATTTTTAAAATAGTATCAGTATCAGTATCAGTGTCAGTTAGTGGCAGGAAGAAAAAAAAACAAATCGTGCACTATTGTTTCTGTGCTGTACAAGGTACAAACAACAACTAACACACACACATGTTGTATCACTGTGATTGTCAGGAGCAAGAGAAATTATTTTGGGTTGTTCTTTGGTGGTAGAATATATAGTTGCAAGAAATATACAGTTAAATTTAAAAAAAAAAGTTTTTTTTTATTATTTTTGGCCAGTTTTCCTTTGGTAATAAAAAAAATCAGGAGATATCCATTACCATTTACCACCAAATGAAAACCCAATCTGTCCTGAAAAAAACAAGGTATAATCCACCTGGATGCACAAAGTTGTGATGATATGTATGGTTTTGCTAACACGTCAAAGTTGCAAAATTGTGCTTAGGCGTTAAGATTTGTTTTACCCTTAGGTATGAAGGGTTTAAATAAAAATGACTGGTAGCACAAAACCCATTAATAATATGGCAGATGCAACTATTAGAGGGTACAAACATAATGTCACCTCCAGAGTTCTATACGCCATCTTTTTACTAAATGAAATATTAAATCCTGTGTAGACTAATCCTTGTGGTATAATTTATCTTCAATAGGTAAATATTTAGAGTTATTTAAATAGTGTTTACCTTTAAGACTTATTTGATGTGACTTTTACATTTTTACAACTTTCGTATTTTTATTATTTTTAATTAAATAGAGAGATTTTTTAATTTAGCCTCTAAGGGAAGTTTTCCATGGTACAGTTCAATCATCCTTCCTTACTCTTAACAATTATAACAATTAAGTGATAAGACATAAAAACTGTAACAATCATATTTTTACATCCAATAAATAGACAATTAACACTGTACCATTTGACTTCAGATAAAACAATAATCCTGTCCACACATCACCTGGATGAAGCAGAAGTATTGAGTGATCGCATTGCCTTTCTTGAGCAAGGGGGTCTAAGGTGTTGCGGAACCCCAATGTTCCTCAAAGAGAAATTTGGAAGTGGGTACCATCTCACGCTCACCAAAAAAGTAAG
The DNA here is from genome assembly GCF_062004578.1 of Staurois parvus. Lineage (NCBI taxonomy): Eukaryota > Metazoa > Chordata > Amphibia > Anura > Ranidae > Staurois > Staurois parvus. The sequence goes on from NW_028317807.1 coordinate 34,558,483, forward strand.
TTAATTTCTATTTACTAGAATTAGCAAAAAAGAGGATGCATATTTTTGTACATTGTTTTACAGGTGAGGTGTATTAAGCAGAGTTTCTAGCAGCCTTTCTCCTATTTCAGTGCTGACTGGTTCTCTTTACAAGAAAGAGGATAGGTCAAGGATGTATAGTTTACAGTTTTAACATCTAAGTATCTTAACTGTAGACTGATGACAGCCCTACAGCATACACTCTTAGGGTCAATACACATTAGGTGGCTGAAAAAAATACTAGAGCCTGGCAGAAAAAGCAGCAGAAAAATACTCATAGTGGCTTGTATTGCACAAGAGTTTATGCGCCTTTATGGGCATTTGCTTTTATGAGCATTTTTGTCAAAGCATTTTTCACTATAATCAATACACACTTAAAAATGCTGACGCTTCTAAATGCTCGTCAAATTATTTTTCTGCCCGAAAGCTCCTCTCAAAAGGTACTTGTGATTTTATTTTCAGTCTGAATAGTTCCTCTGCAAATATGTCTGTAAACACCCAAAGGTGCATGGACAAACGGGCTAACATAAATTTGCTTACACTGGCTGAAGAATAAAGGTCAAAAGCTTGTATGAGCAGCAATTTTTGTGCCCAATGTGCGCAAGTTCTAAGGCAATATCATCTACTGTGACAGGTTCCCTTTGATTAAGTAAAATTCTCAAAACAGGTTATTTATTATTGTCATTTTAGTTGTAGTTAAAACAATTAATAGAATATTTTCTTCAATTCAAACCAAGGTTGCCAAGCAGAAGAAATGACAATCTATCATTCTTTGTAGAGAAAATAATATTATATACAAATCAATTGTTTATGAGAATGCAGCCAGTTCAATACATTCCAGCAGGATCAGTAAGATTCTTTTTTACAGAATTTGATCTATCACCTGAACAAAAGAAACAAGTTAGCAAAACGTTCAAAACACCATTTTGCTTGAACTTAAAATGGTTAACACATAACTATCTGTTCCTTAGCTTAGTTCAGCCCTGAGAACCAAAGTTGCCATCTAAATTAATTCTCTGATTTTAAAACATCAGGGCTTGATGAATCTTATTGGGTTGACCTCTAGTGTGAACCGGCTTATCGACTCAAGAAGTTCTAATTCACAATCTAGACATACCTCGATCACAAGGCACAAGGAAATAAAAGCAAAGGCAGTATAATGATGCACTGTGCATGCATAAACTATGATAAGTGGGCGCCAGGACATAGAACAGATTCCAACTTTCCTTCTACAGCCCTATAATCCAGTCCATAAAGAACTTTGTGATTGAATGCTTGGATCATACATTAATGAAGGCACTGGAGATATACAAGGCCAAATTCCTCTCCAACAGGCAGTTTGATTGTAACGTCACAAAATCTCACTCCAAATCTCATAAGACTGGTAGTCAGAGTACATCTGAACATCTGTTAGGATGTTGGCACAAGAGTGCATAGGCTCCCTCATACACCAGGAAGCACGGTGCTATTTATAGGAGAATTTAAGACAACATGTATATTTGTAGGGCATTGCTTAGGCACAATACCATTTCTAAATGTTTCTTATAACAGCAAACGTTTACTTATTGAGTTCAGCTCCACTTTAATACAGTGCAGCATTGTCAGCTAACCAGCCCATTATTGCATTAGACTTTATTGTCAGTCTAACACAAAGAACATGCTTACAGGAAGGGAGTGTCCACAAAAGACTTTACTGTCCAATCAGGAAACTGGGGCAGCCAGGTTAGACGACTGTGTTCATTAACAAGTATACTGAGTGATGATACTTTTATAGCTATGCAATAGGACAGGGTTGTGTGAATCAGAAACTCAGGTCAGCGGAACTACCCTGTATCTGAGAACCACAAACCAAACATACTATTTCATTCATTATTAATATTCAAAGCAAACTCACCCATCCATCCATGTCACCATGCTTTATTTTGCTAATAAATCACTTAAAAAAAACTCCTCCTAGTATTTCTGGCAGTGGTCATCTTGAGCAAGGGCAGATGATTCATGTAGCAATTACATCCTGGAATCCATCTGCTCTTAGGTCAGGTATACAGACAAGAGGATGTGCTTAGCTGAGAAAACCAAGCCTCCCCTCTTGAAGACTCCTGGGATGTATGACATAATTTGCATAGACCTGGAAACCTGGAAGTGACTAAAAAATTTTATAAAAAGTTTAAAACACATAAATATGATACACTTTCCTATCTATTTACTAATGCTGGCATCATAATGATTCAAAATAGTTAATGTTGATTGAGAAAGTGAAGTTCCACAGAGCTACAAATGTTTTGGCAGCTGCAACAGGACATGTATATACATTTTAACTGTATACTTAGCTAAGGAGATTGGCGTTAGAATACTGTAACTTTTTCTGTAAATTACATGAATTCTGACCAAATGTTTGCATATTTTCATTAATTCTGCTCTCTTCCAGTTCCCCAATCAGAAGGATGATAGGATATGCGATTCTGAGAGGGTGACAGCTGTTATCCAATCACATATTCCTGAGGCAACACTAAAAGAAGATGTGGGAGGAGAACTTGTCTATGTCTTACCACCATTTAGAGCTGAGATATCAAGTGCCTACTTATCTCTACTCCGTGATCTGGATGCTAACATGCATGATCTGAGTTTAGGCTGCTACGGCATCTCAGATACAACTATCGAAGAGGTGAGATTATACATGAACTTCATGAGATACCAAAGTATTCAAAGACTTTCAAAAGTCCTATAATCACCAAAATGGCAGCCAGTTACCCTCTTCAATCAGGACACAGAACATGTACAATCTTTAAAAAGACAAAACAATATGTATTATCATTCCACTGCCACATTCCAGGTACCTTTACTGAATTTTTCCCTATTAAAATACTTTGGAAAGATAACTGGTTTACCCTAAGACATTTAGATCGTTTTCACTCATTGGACCTGAGATGGCTTGGGTACCTATTATGAATTCTTCCTGGAAGGCTTACATTAGGGATATTTAAAGCATATCCAAAGTCAAAAATAAAAAAGCAATATATTGTAGTGTATCAGTCCTTAGCTGTGGTATCTGCATTATTATTCTTTTATGCCTTTTTTCTTTATTCTCAACTTTGATACTGCTGGTAAGTTGGTTTTCAACTTTTACAGACCAAGCTGTTCAGCAAAAGACGGAGTTAGAGGGCTGAGACAAACAATTTAGCACTGATGGGTGCTTACAACAATCAGCTATTATTAATTTAGTTAATGTCCCAAAGTGAAAATAAGTTCTATATCTGATTAAAAAGTGTTAGCTGTAGTTGAATTTGTTAGTCACTTATGTAATGCTCACCTAAATCTACTAATGCATCCAACACTATTCTCTCCACAGGTTGGCAATGCTGCTGTTCAAAGGTGGCTATGCTGCTCTGCAATAGATAGAGTGGAAGAGTAAGTGTAGCCACCCTAATATGGGAAGTGGGTTCTGGCCGCATCAGTAGGTGAAAATAAAGGGGAAAAAAAGAGGGAAAAACCCATAATGATGACTAATGATGTGAAGGTACAATACTGTATATTGCATTTTTGTGTTTGCTATATTTTAAGACAAGACTTAGTGGAGACCATAGGCCAGTCACAGAAGAGGCAGGAGGAACTATATCTCACAGATGACTTGTTAATGCCACGGAATCCTTCAGGAAGAACCTGAGTCCACAGCCAGGCAAATAGAAGTCAGGCTTGATTTTTGCAGTCTGTTGTCTCTCTGCCTATAAATAATACAAGGTTTCTCTGACTACAAATGTCAACTGCTTTTACTTTGTTGCAGGTGTTCCTCAAGCTGACTGATGAACTTGATGAGGATGACCAAAATTTCTCACAGAGGGCTGTGCCTATTCTTAGTACAGATTATGTAATGGATAATGAATCTTATAGTTTTACTGATAGATATGGTATGTTCCAAATGCTGCAGATCAAAGTTTTTAAAGGCGTTATTTAGTTGCTAAAATAGGATATTCAAGGTCAAAGAATATATGTAAATAAAATGTTTTAGGGTAGACCTTACCCTTGTCCCTGCTTACTGTCATTGTATTGGAGATTAATTAAAATCTATTGTGCTTAAAGTTCTACTTACCTTAAGCTGGCCATAACTGGAGAAAGCAAAGCTCTATTATTACACATAGCTTGTAATAACCACACTGTTTTGTGCAACTAAGAGGCAATATCTAAAGCTCCAGATGGGAACTCTCCTTTGCTCTCCCCTGTCTTCCTCAGACAGGTTCCATAATCACTCTCTTCTCTCTGTATGTGTATGTGTATTTTCCCTTCTCCCTTCCAATCTTCTGGTCCCACCTATCCCCCCCCCTTCTTTTTTTGGTCTTTAGTTTCAGAATATGGATAAATTGATCCTCCTCCCTTCCACCCCATAGAGGCAATCTATGATGCTGATGAGGGGCAGTCCCCGTTGGCCTTATACGCTAAATCATTTTCCATATTACATATGGTTCCTGTCACATACCTAATGTGAATAAGTACTTGTGGTCTACTACGTGGTATTTTAAATATTTAAATAATTAAATAAATGAATGCTGACAATAAAGTGCTGTGGTGCATCAACACTAATACACATACCCATAAAACTGTGTCAAATTAATTAATAATTAATTTGACACAGCTTCCTGTCACATACCTGATGGTAGAACCTGAGATGTAGAGGAGGGCCTCTCTTGCGGCTCTGGCTCATGGGCCCTGGTAAAGTGACAGGGAGCGCCGGAGAACAGAGGTGCACCAGTTCCAGATATGACTTCCGTGGAAATGATGTGCGTCAGGGATGCAAGAGTTGCTGGAGGATGGCACACTGGCAGAGGTGCAGGAATAGTTTGGCAGCTGGCGTTCAGGCAGATGTGCAGGTGCAGAATACTGGCAGGGTAAGCTGGTTAGGAGCAGGATCAGTGCAAGCAAGGTCAGGCAGTCCGGGTCAGCAACAAGCAGGCAAGTATGACAGTATCGGCAGGCAGAAGAATAGTCCAGAGGGTAGACAGAGGACGATGCAGGTGGCGTTCTAGCGAGGTAAATGACAGATCGGATGAGCAATAGGAAAACAGGTAGCAGGATACACAGGTGCACAGGTGTAAAGACCAAACGGTATTGAAGCAGAGTCCCAGTTCAGTTTAAATAGCCCTCCTTGCACTGAAGTGCCGTTGCGCATGCGCACCCGGACGCACTTGCGAGTGTGAGTGTGCATGCACACCTGCCATCCGGCCGTGAACAGAGCTGACAGGAGCCCTGCACCCGCACATATCTATGCGACTTCCTTGACAGTTCCTGATCTTCTGACAATGCGTGCAACTTGCCTCTGTACCTACAGTTCATTAAAACTGTTGGGCTTCCTTTGTGCTCTGCTTTTCTTGTTATTCATTTGTGTACCCTCTCATTGTCCAAACATACATTGTTCACTACCATTAAACCTAATACGTTCTTTGTGGAAAAAAAAAAGCTCCAGACATTTAGGATGCTCAATATTGTACAAGGAAATTTTACAACTGAAAGTGGGGCCCAATCTGTCAATTTTCTATGTGGAATGATAAAGGATAGTGGCGTGCATGCACCCTGCCAGCAATGGGTGGGTAATGAGGCTGGTTCTATGGCTGAAAACAACTCCCGTGGTGATGTGCAGGTATCTTTCTGATACGTGTCTATCTGCAGTCACCTTTAGGTCATCTGCCTCTGTAAGTTTTCGCTCCCCATTGTTGCCATTTACTTCAATGGATTAATATGATTACACTCTGAGGAATTTTTTGATAAACTGACAGATGGAGCAGTGGGCACATTGAAGAGAGGAGAGTGTTTGAGGAATTTTTTTTACCCTTGTTATCTGTAGATGGATACATGTTTCTTTAAATAGATGACTTTATCACTTCCTATCAAAATTACATTTATATTTTTGTATTATTCTCATTTAAAACAAACTATTTAATCATGTGTTCTACCAAGTAGCATGCAGAATACATAAATTGTTAAACTAAATTTTACTTAACTACTGTATTTTTGGATTAAATAGATCAACCTCTGACCAAGAAAGATAGAGTGAAAGGAGTGAAGCTCTTCTTTAAGAAGGTTGGGGCCATATTCATTAAGAGGTTTCATCATTCCAAGCGTAACTGGAAAGGTTTACTTTCTCAGATCCTCCTCCCGGTGTTGTTTGTTATTGCGGCTATGGGCCTTGGGTCACTATCAACAAGTACTGTCGATTATCCTAAGCTCTTGTTAACTCCTGAACTGTATGGCACCACAAATCAAGCAGTGGTATTTGGGTAAGGACGACTTTTTAAAAATGTTTACGTCAGCTAATATTTTCTGTTATTTAACAGTGAGGTTGGTTTATTAAATGCACATAGAATGTTCTACACGTTGGACCAGATTTTCCCTTATCTTAGTGAATGAGGTGAAGCTCTGTTGACTTCCATCATTCAGTCATGCACAAGCAAACCCAGTGCAGAAGAGGTCAGTCGCTCACACTATGGATGATGCTGCCGCCGCTCTGCTGGTTCCAGGGTCGGCTGGATGCTGGAGGGGAACCAGGACTGAGGGCTGGAGTGCTGGTGAAGCACAGCATAGAGTGCAATGATAGATTTGACAAGAGCTTGGCAAAGGAGCGTGCCTGATTCCCTACCCCTCAGTGCGCATGCTCCGAAATGCGTCATGATTATGTCTAGTGATGTCATCACACTCAACATTGCACTTCACCAGTGCTCCAGCCCTCACCCCTGGGTTGTTGCCGCCATCCGACCAGCCTTGGATCCGGTAGAGTGGTGGCAGCATCATCCACAGTGTGAGCGCCTGACCTCCTCTATACTGGACATGGACTGATGATGTGCTTGAATTTATTTCACAAAATGTGAGTGGATTTTAATACTTTTTACTCTAATAAATTTGCTAACAGTCTGCACTCAGAGGCGCCTCTGTGTTCTCTATTTTGCAGTTTGGGGAGCACTGCCTTAAATCAACTTCAGTGGAGCTCCTTTAAAAACATAACAAAGTTGAGCAACAAAAAGCTTTAACTTTTAACAACCACAAATGAGTTGCTATTAGTTATATGTAGTGATCATACTATTTCTTTCTGATTGGTTTCAGTGTACACTGTTGCTCATTGTGTTCTTTTTTTAGGTGAAAGGAATGTATTTAATAAGATGGTGCAAAGCACACTAATATGTATATACCCATACCAAATAATTAGATTTTTCTCTTCCAACAGTGTCACCACATGTTTATATTATACTTTACCTTACTAATATGATGGTATTCAAGCTCATTTTATAAGGCAGTAAAGAGAATCTTCATCAGTTTTGAACAGTCAGGAAAATGGCAGCTCTTGATTGATTGCAATGGGTTACTTTGCTTTGCACTTTTCTCTTACATTATAATACAAAAAATTGTTTTGGATTCACCTGCAATAATATAATTACCATTTACTTTGCCCCTTCAACTAAAATGTCCTATGCAGATGTATATTTAACATAATAGACTTTTTTGGAAATGTTAGACATGCTGTATTTTAAAATGTAAGCTGGTCTCTGCCAGCCATTTTGTCTAATTTAGGCATTTCTTCTTTGTTATTTGAAACCTGAATCTTTTTTGTCAAGTTCCTTGCATCCATTTATTCACACAGATTGAAAATCTAAAGAGGCTATTAAGACCCATAAATTTTCCATTGCTGCATTAAATTTCTGGGAATGTAAATAGTTTCATATGAAAGAATATACTTTGCAATAATACATCTTTTATGTATTCCTTGATGTTTTTACTATTTTTTTCAGCATAAATAATAAGAGCAGTGAAAGTTTGATGGATGCAATGTCCTCATTCCCTGGTATAGACAGTTTCTGCTTGGACAATACAGAGTAAGTATAATATTTAATTTGTAAGGGTTCCTGGTTCTAATTGGCTGCTAGGAGGTATGACCCCCCCCCCCTTGTATATTATGTCCTCATAGCTCTTTTGTTCTGTGCATATTAAAAGCATTTATATAATATAAGTGCAGCACTAAATATAATCCGGATAAACGTATAATTGCAATATTCATAAATGGGTTAATAGTCCACAGTAAAAAGAGCTCAAAGGTGATTATAATATTCCCAAAGTCGTTGCTTTCATAAGACTCGGTGAGGGGCAGGATATGTATAAAATGCACACTCACCGGACGCGCAAAGAAAATGCGCAATGTATCAACAAAGCGAAGGTCTGCCAGGGGGTCCCTTTCAGGATACGAATAGAGTCAGCCTGGGATGGATGGACATCATCTGGATATATATTCTCAAACCGGAGGTCCACTTTAAGGACATGGATGCAGCCTCTTCAGTACAGTGGAATAGTCACCAGGGGGAGCTCTTAGTATGCCCAGGTTGCTTGCCTCACAGCTAAAATGCAAGCACAACCACACAATATGGCAGAGCAAAATGCACCATGTGTTTTCCACACAACAAGGAAGCAGCAGCACCCTGCTTCCTTGTTGTGTGGAAAACACATGGTGAATTTTGCTCTGCCATATTTTGTACTAAATAGAACACTCTGACATTAAAATTCTGCCTAATGAAAAGTTAATTATTATTTCACTGTAGGATGGATACGTTTAGTCAGTTAATTTGTTGGTTGTTGGCAGACTCTCAGTACAGACAGAGCTACTTAAAGCCTCAAAAATAAAAATATATATATACAGTGCTCAGCATAAATGAGTACACCCCTTCTGAAAAGTAAGATTTTAATCAATATCTCAATGAACACAAGAACAATTTGTAAACTTTTTACAAAACTGAATTTTTAGAACAATTGTTTAGCTCATTACATGAAAGTAAGGTTAATAATATAACAGATTACAAAATCTTCAGTTTTACTCAAATCAGTTGATATAAAAATGAATACACCCAACAACAAAAACGACTCCATCTAGTATTTTGTATGACCTCCATGATTTGTAAGGACAGCACCAAGTCTTCTAGGCATGGAATGAACAAGTTGGCGACATATTGCAACATCAAACTTTTTCTATTCTTCAAGAACAACCTCTTTTAGAGCTTGGATGCTGGATGGAGAGCAATGCTCAACTTGTCTCTTCAGAATGCCCCATAGGTGTTTGATTTGGTTCAGATCAGGAGACTTGGCCACTGAATCACTTTCACCCTGTTCTTCAGAAATGAAACAGTGGCCTTAGATGTGTTATGTATTATTGTCATGTTTGGAAAAGTGCATGACGACCAAGGACACCGAGAGATGGTAGCATCTACTCTGTGTCTGTCAGGGATGCGGGTGTGACCAGAAGTGTGTGGACTGAGACAGGGAAACACAAGCTTCAGATATGGTATAAATAAGACGCTTTAATAAAGACTAACAATACAAACATAAACGCAGTGCACCAAACCCCAAGCTAACACAAATACATACAACAAGGTGAAACAAACCCAAACCTAAACTGATACAGATACCCAGATACATACACATGTATAGCACAACGTAGTTAGGCAGGCCGGGTCGATAACTATCGGGCAGGTACGTACAGGAGGAGCAGGCGGAGAGAGAATGGTCAGAGTCACAAGCCAGGGATCAAAACAGGAGAAGTCAGCAGAGGTCAGGATCAGGCAGGGTCAGCAACAAGTCAGGCAGAAACAGGAACAGGAATGCAGGTTACAAGGTACAGGGGCCCATGGAAAAACACACACCAAGGCACAGACTGCAGGTCTGGCCATCCCTTAAATACAACTGCAATCAGCCCCAGGTGATGGCTAATTGCCGAAGTGAACCTCTGGTTGTTGAGAGCACCCGCTGGCCAGCCCTGGTACTGCAGCCCACAAGGCAGGTGAGTCCCACCACTATTGGCAAGTCCATTCCTGACAGTGTCCACAAATGGCATCACATGGAAGAGAAATGATACAAGGCCTAAGAAAGAAAATTATTTCTTTACACAAGAAAGGTGAAGGCTACAAGAAGATCAGCAAAGCTTTACTTATCAGTCAGAATACTGTAGCAAAAGTGATACAGAAATTTAACAAAGATGGAACTGCAACCATCTCACAGAGACGTCCAAGCCATCCATGGAAGTTAACACCTCGACAGGAGCATCTTCTGATGAGAAGGGTTGAAGAAAATCACCATGCAAGTTCACTGCAGTTAGCTAAAGAAGTAGAAAGCCAAACCAGGTGATTGTTTCCCATGACACAATACAGTGTACACTGCAGAGGAGTGACATGCATGCATGTCGTCTGTGAAGAAAGCCTCTCCTAAAGCCCATGCACAAAAAAACCCACCTAGAATTTGCCAGGGCCCATGCTAAAAAAGAAGAAGACTACTGGGACTCTTTACTCTGGAGTGATGAGACCAAGATAAATGTTTTTTGGAACTGATGGCTTCTGTTGCATTTTTGAAGAAGAACAGGGTGAAAGTGATTTAGTGGCCAAGTCTCCTGATCTGAACCCAATCAAACACCTATGGGGAATTCTGAAGAGACAAGTTGAGCATCACTCTCCATCCAGTATCCAGGCTCCAAAAGAGGTCATTCTTGAACAATGGAAAAAGATTGATGTTGCAATATGTCACCAACTTGTTCATTCCATGCCTAGAAGACTTGGTGCTGTCCTTACAAATCATGGAGGTCATACAAGATACTAGATGTAGTATTTTTTGTTGTGGGACGTATTAATTTTTGTATCAACTAATTTGAGTAAAACTGAAGATTTTATAATCTAAGTTATATTATTAAACTTACTTTCATGTAATGAGCTAAACAAATGTTCTATAAAACTCAGTTTTGGTAAATTTTGGAAATTGTTCTTGTGTTCTTTAAGATATTGATTAAACATGGAGATTTCTCATCAACTATTGTTGCCAGTAGGAGATCTGCCCATCTATCCACCCTAAAGCCTACTACACATTATGAGAAAATAGAACGATGGATTGTCTAATTTTAAACAAAAGTGCATATCATGGTGTAGCCAGAATGGTATTGACTTGTAAGAAAATTCTCAGCCGACAAAGGCAAACAAAGACAAAAGCAGCTACATACTAGAGTAGTAGAAGAGGAAGCGTAGGGTTGTTCTGGTTTCTGATCATGCTCGTTTTTTTCTATTTGATTATTTCTGTATGATAACTGTATACATTTAATGAAAATTGTATGTTGTGATCACATATGATAAACATTTTCTAGCTTGCACCCTCAGTTTTTGTTGTCTAAAAAGTCAGAATTAGATAATTGGTTGATCATTCCTCATATGGAAATTTTCATACAATTTTCTTACCGTGTGTACGGGCCATAGGACATTTCTTTGTACACAGATCTCTAGAAATTGCTGACAGATGTCCCTTAATTCAGGCTTAAACCTAACCCTTTTTTTGTTTTTATCTCATGAGATCCCATTTAGTTGTTGAAAGTGTATCTCTAACCAAAACTTTAGTTTTTAATAGATTTGGCCTAGAACCTTTGTCAAGTTTTAATAGCAGTCTATTTTTGCCCTAGGATTATTCACTTTCTCTATCTGTCCTGGTGGCCACTTGTGTGAAATGTTATGCAAAATCAACATTTTTACATCATTTGTCGCTATAACAGGAAGTTATAAGAAATCTTCTAATGAGGACACCTGTTCTGGTGATAACTGTCTCAGAGGGGATTTCCCCACTTTCTGATGTATCTCCCACAGTAAGTGGAATAAGCTCCGTAAATGAGACACAGACAGCAAAAAAGAAAAAAACGGGATTTATTTATTCTCCACTTTATATAAAACAAAACAAAAAAGAGCAGAGATACATACAAGTGACCACCATTATGTGGTTTATGCATATAGTAGGCCACAATAATAGACATCATAAAATCAGGCAATAAATCACCTCATTCAGTTCAGGCAATTGCATTTGGTAGTTGAGAGAATGTCCAGTTTAAAGGGTCATGTTGGGAAATATGTAGTAAATTATTAATTGCACCAGCAGATTTAATACATTCCTCTGCCACATTTCTTATAGGCAATGCTTGTCTGAGAACAGCTTGGGGTCATGGAACAACACTGGTGAGCAGATGCCCACATATAACAACTGCAACTGCTCAGCTGGAATCATGGTAGGTGAAATGAGATCTCTGTGTTCTCCATCTGACTGAAGATGTATAACCCTTATGTTAAATCATATGGTTGCCAATTAGAAATGTAGTAAAGTTAGATTTGTCTCGTGAAAATTTTTTATTTTTCCTGCATTCTTCAAATAACAAGCTAAATGTGTTTATTAATGACAAAGTGCAAAGGGAAAAATCACAATAAGCAGACAGTAACTTTAGGCAGCTTTTATTGTGATTGTACTAATTAAATGTATATTTAGCTGCTGCATTTTGTCATATACTATTTATCTCAGTACAAAGTATTTTGACTGATATTATTTCTGAGATATATATATATATATATATATATATATATATAAAATACATTTTGGAAGTGTTGTGTGTATATTTTGAAATATATATATATGAGTCTGGGGCCTGGCTGCAAAAATCTTGAACTTGGCTATTAGTTATAACAAACTGATTAGACAACAGAGACTGCCAGACCCCACGCTTCAAGGATCATGGCTTTAAGACATAGACTGTCTGTAAAATGATTTTCTATGTCATATAACTATATATAATATACTCAGTGAATTCTGTCATTGACTAACTGTTTAGTCTATTTTCTATGTAATCACAACTTTACTGAGTAAAATATGAAGCACAAATGGCTAGACTTCAAAAACCTAATTTTTTTTTTAATCCCAGTGGCTGAACAGAGCATTGGTGAAGAACAGGAAAAAGTGAATGTAAAGCTAGGGAAGGGGACAATTAAGTCCCTTTCAAATGAGCAGTCCAATCAGGTCCTTCTGTCCATTTTTCATGTGGACCCAACTGGACCCTCCTTTCCCCTCTATGGGCAGTCAGATGTGAACAGACTTGTATCAATTTATACCCAGCTACCTCTGAAACACCAATGGAAGGGGATCCATTCCCCTCCATCTGGAGGGCAGTTAGGTGTAAACAGACAGTCGGTCCGTTTACATGTGACTGCCCATAGAGCAGAATGGGCTGTATCCATGTGGACACCGACCTGTCTTCTGGTTGCTACACTCAGCTCAGCAGTGGATCAGTGCACAGATCAACCTGCTGAGCAAAACCAGATCTAGCCCATGTGAAAGGGGCCTTAAACCAAAAATGTAATGTAGTGCCAATTACCAATCATTAGATATGGTGGCTGCATCAGTTTGCTTTTCTTAGGCTTTTTTCCCTCAGTTTTCACCTGGAGATCTGGCCAAAGAGCACTCATAGAGTAGTAAATTGCTTCAAACGTGATATGAAGTTTCACTGAAAAAATGATTCCAGTGGGAAAAAGGCAAAAAAACAAATAAATATCTCACAACTGTTGAGGCTGTGATCACCAACAGGTTAAGTGAACCCGCTGGTCTACTCTACATAAGTTTATTTTAAAATGGAACATGGGGGGGGGGGTTATGTGACAAAAAGTGAACCATTCCATTACACATGCAGTGCAAAGGAAATGTGTCACTTAACTCCTCACCAACAGAATGTGTCAACCTTTCCTCACTCCTGTGTTGCTCCATTTGATCACTGGGAATTGGGAGATCTGAAAGACTGAGACCTGGCTCTTCAAGGTATGGGCTAGCCTATACCTACTCCTCCTCTTTCAGTGACAGTGACAGCACTAACTAGGTACCACATGTTTGTCCCAGCCAGCTTGACATATGGGACCAGAGATGTAGTCCATAGAATAATGTAAGCTTCAACACTTGGGAGCATACAAATGGCTTTCTTTTCCCAGCACTGGCAGCTGAATGGAGTCTCACAGTACTAGAAGCAAGGAAAGGTGAATACATGTTGCTGGGGAGGCAGGGACCCAAATTAACCTTTTCCTTTACCTGCATGGGCAAAGAAAAGGTTCTCTTTAAATTTGTTTAGTCAATAACTACATTAGACACACAATTAAATTGAAGCATGGATAGTCTTGTGCTGTCGTTGGTAAGTTCAGAGTTAAAAATGTGCCTTACATGCTGAATGTACAAAATTCAGCATTAAAACCTGCCTGTATACTGAGCCGCAGAGTGAAAACTCAGTGGTTAATGGAAGATTACTCTAGGTCATTTTACTTGTGCTCGAAATAGAACAATTAGCAGCATTTGTAGAAACAGCATTTGTGTGGTAAATCAACTTTTTTAGAATATTTTCCAATTATGATTGAACATACAGTATAGTAGACAAATATTACAATTGTATAGTAAACCACACACATCTAGTAAATAATTTTGTAGGAAGTGTGTTAAAGCTCTACTTAGTTCCTGTTTAATGGTGTATATGTCACATGACCTGAGCATTCATACTCTGTTCAAACATCAGTGTAGCCGTGCTGAGGTCACAAAGTTGAGTCACTGCTCAGGACTTTTAAAGTTGATCCTGGTCCTCACTATAATGCTTTTATTAGAAGCGGATATTGACTTGCCCTGGTAGTTAATAAAGATAGGATGTGCACATCTTACAAAGCTAAAAAAATATATACCGTACATACACTTTTGTTCACAACAGAGTATGCCTCTGCATCTTTCCCTGGATTGTGGTCTGATGGGCTCTGGGTAGTTAATAAGCAATAACTGCAAATAGTAATAATAATTTGCAAAGCTCAGCAACCCATGTCAAATCAGAATTCATATTACTATAAGGAGAGAATGTCTGATTACTATGGCTTTCAAAGCTTTACATTGTACTTCTCACTGCCTTATTGACTACAGCAATTTGTGTTTTATTGTGCAGTCTTGTGGTTCATCTGATAGCACTCCTCCTCACCGCATGACCTTCTCCAAACAAATGATGTACAATGTCACTGGAACAAACATAGAAAACTATCTCATGGATACAACCCTGAAATATATACAGAAGCGGTAAGTACCTTGTTTGTGTGGAAGAGAGCTTCAGCCAAGTCTTCCAATTTCAGTGCATCGTCTTTTAAATGTTAAAGCTCAACTCCAGGATAAAAATACACCCCCCCACCACAACCCTCCACCACCCTACTTGACTGTTCAGAAAAAAAACTCTAAATATCCATTTCCACTTAGCTTAAACTGTGGCCACATGATTATCCAGTGCCAGGTCCTTCTCCTCTCTATTTACTTTCTGGATAGGTCCTTCTTCCAGATGTTCATATCATTGCCTGTTTGATGTGGACAATTCCTATTTGGCAGCCAACAGAGGGGTCCTCTTAGGATCAAAATTAGATTTGCTGTCGGACCAATGGGAGAAAAGGAGACTGCATGGCAAGGGTTAATGTATGGTACTGGATTAGCGGAGAACAGTGACAGCAAGGGACTTGGATGGGGGAATATACGTGACTATAACTGGCTTTACCAGATAAGGGAAACTTTACACTGGGCAGGATGGGTTAAGGGGGTGGGAGAGAGGGATGAATATCTCAAGAGATTCATGTTTATCTAAATTGTCTTTGTCTCCTTAGAGAGACACTAGGTTTAGGTATGGTGAAAGGTGGGGTGTTACACCTCATTCGTTTCTCCTAGGGGCACCTGATAGCACTACAAGCTATATAACTTTTGTACAGTGAAGCCACTTACTCTGTATGGACGTTAACACTTCACAGACCAGAGGCCAATTAATTAATACAGTTCAGTCAATAACAATAGCGCTTTACAGGTCAGAAGCAACTTCTTTCTAGCCCCACTCACAGACTAACAAGAACCACATCTCTCCTCTTCAGCCAGCAGCTAGGTCTGTTCCTACCTACCCTAACAATGGACTCTTTAGCATTTTGAGAAAGTAATTCTTAACTCAACCAGCCCGTCTTATAGCTTGACACTTCCCATAAACATATTACACCCTTGGGCGCACAGAGAAGCCACCATATTTAATTTTAGCAAGGCCTTCATACCGCAGCTCCAGGTTAGATCCTTGGCAGGGCCCTGTAGTGCAGCAGGTTCCAATATCAAGACCAAGTCACTAAGTGAGGAACATGAAGTACACCTAATCACTCACTACCAGATCCCTGTCACCTGCCACCATCACCTGCTTCTAATGCTGACTTGCTGCTACTTCTTAAGTTACACTGCTTTGCTCCTCAACCATAAAGGTTGACTAGAACAGGGGCGGACTGACAACTCATGGGGCCCCCGGGCAATAGGGGATCATGCCCTAATTCAAAAAAGCCTATGAAAAAGGTACCAGGGGCATCTCAGTACGCCCCTGGACTAGAATGTTCACTAGTAGACTCATACCCTCAAAGGTTAATTTGGTTACACTTGCCACTGCTCAAAGCTTGAGTGAAATATGGTTTCACTTCAAGTTCTTTTGAATACATCATGAATTAAGAATTAAACTTGGTTCCCCTTTAGTAATTCTGACCAGGCATCTCTTCTTACTTAATAAACTCTCCACATGCAATGACAATTCAAAGAAAGTACATACATCTTCAAGTAACAAACATCCTTAGAGAAAAAGAACACTTGCAGATTACAGAGTCCCTTCTGGCTGTGCACTTAGAATTAGCATGTTGACAAATAGTTGTTATTTTTTCTGTCTGCCCTGCACTGTGGTGTTGCCTATACCTGAACTGAACAAAGTCTTTTTTTAGCAGAAAGTCCATGGTTCTGGAACCTCATATTGGGTTCCACTGAAGGGTGTTGCACAGTCTGAATCAATTACATGAACTCCACAGGTCCTCTCTCTTACATTTCCATCCTGGACAGCGGCCACAAGGCAGCTCTTCCCTAAATTTCTGTGCTTCAGAAAAGGAAGTCACATGAACACAGGAGAAGAAGAATGACTCATCAAGAAATTCTTAACTCCTACATTAACAGTAGTAATACAGTGCAGAACATAATATGAAACTATAACAAAAACATATTGCACCAAGTAGGCAACTGCCTACAGGTAAATAATATTAGGTTGACCTGAAAATGCTGGTTAATTGGCTACCACGCTTAACCGCTTGTTTGAATACTACAAGACACTGACCTAGAATGATCATTTGCATAGGGACTTCTGATTTTCACCTATGTTGCTAATTTGTATAGTTTTTCCAGTGACTCAGAAAGTATTATAACTAATGAATATATTGTTAGCAATAGCAGCTCCCCTATTTATCTCATGACAGGTCTACTTGAAATCTCACTGACTTGCAAGCATAGAGCTCTGCGTGAGTTGGACCATTCCCATAACTGTATCTGAGCTCTTCTTTTAAATTAAAGTGGTTCTAACGGGTTTTTATTTACCCTAAAATATTCTCTGTTTTAAGGTAAAAAAACCTTCTCTGCACAGGATTCCCCCCAGCCCCTCTTATACTTACCAGAGCCCATTCTCGATCCAGCGCTGTGTCTGAGAGCAATGGCTTTCTCCTCTCTCCCTCCTCACTAGGCAGATTAATAGCAGTGGGAACCATTGCTGCTGTCAATCAAATCCTGTGAGGAGGGCGTGGGGGGACAGGGCCTAGCCATGCTGTCTGTGTCTATAGAAGCAGGCAATGTAACTCGGGATCGAGCCCGCATGAGTGCATCCAGAGGAAGCAGCTTGCTATGGGGGCACACACAGAAGAGGTGGAACCAGGAGCACTGGTGGGGTATCCCAGAAGAGGAGGATTGGGGCTGCTCTGTGCAAAACTACTGCACAGAGCAGGTAAGTATGACATGTTTATTATTTCAAATAAAAAAACATGAAGGTTTAAAATCACTTTAAAGATGCATAAATTTATTTTATAGAAACACTCCTCTCAATATTATTGATATAATACCTATAATATGCTTGCATTCTTGCAGATATGGAGGATGGAGTTTTGGCATTCCTAAGTCACAAATACCAAATGTTCTACCTCTGCCTGAAAACCTAACTCTAAACAAGGTAACATCAATTATGTATTTTAGGAACTACCCAAAAATGCATTTATTTTCCATATGTGTTGTGTTATATTTAAAAACCGACTCAGTGAATTTTCTTATTGGTGTCCCAGGAGGTAATAAAAACAAAAATTCAGATCTGGTTGAAATATTCATCTCCTGCCCAGTGCTGTCAAGATATAGTCTATACACCCAGGAGTTTATTTACTGAAGCTGGAGAGTGCAAAATCGGGCTCACTTCTGCATAGACACCAATCAAGAAGCTGAAGTTAGAAGCTTCTATGCAGAAATGAGCCTGATTTTGCACTCTCTGCATTTCACCTGAGCAGACTGAAGACATGTAGGAAAAAAAACATAAAATAAGTAAAACACAAAATTCAACCATTTGAGACCTCTAGGTGGGGAAGAGTACAGCCTACAATGGGGCATGAAGAAAAATATAAAGAAGACCTGTGCTTTATGGTATTATAACATAATCCTGATAAATTTTCAGAAAAATAATTACATTGAAAAAACTCTTGCTGAATGCAGTGTTACAGTGCCTCTGTCAGGCATACAGGTTAACGAATTAAAACAATTAGGTTAAAACAGCTGGTTATTGTCACTCTTCTACATGACAAATATGTCAGTGCTGGAAATGGACATAGACTGACAATAACTCTCTAATTCCCTTTGATATCAAATTCAGGCTGGTGCAGAGGACAAACATTTTTTGCCTATTCACTCGTGTTCCGGATTTCAAGGTCTGGTTTCAGTGCGGACTGCAATCTACTTGTTCAGAGGTTCAGGACCGCTCAGGATACAACTGCGAATTGCACTGTTCACAGGTTCAGGACTTGTTTGGATGCAATTTTGCAAGGATTTTTGGTTTTGCTCAGGTGGAGGGGGGAGAAAACTGTGCTGAAACCTGATGACATGTGCGATTCAGAAGCTGTGCCCATAGAAGTCAGTAGCCTGTATACCGCACCTGAACTGGACCGCACTGCTCAAAAATCAGACAGGACTCTTTTTCAATCTACACTGAATCCACACGTCCAGTGCACTGGACATAGAGTATGTGAACAGGGACCATGGGAAGCAATGTAGTTTCACATGCCATGTGGATTGGATGCGGTTCAAACGGCAACCATTCCGCATATATATTTGGCACTTCAGGTTTTATAGAAGATAGCTTGTTCACATGCTAGAAAAGTAACATAATAACAGAGTTTCCTTCTTCTTGGCAGGCCAATTTTTCTCTGGCTGCTAAATCAAATTGAACACTGTGACGGGCGCGGCGTCAGACCCCAGCCCTTCTCACCAACTTATGACTGAAGGACCAGCCAATCTAAGACCGCGCTGCCACTTGCGTAAAAATGCCACTCTCAGCTGCGCCTGCACAAAGATTTTCCAGCTCGCTGGACCACAATCTATGTGCCAGCAGCCTGAGAGCGATTGTTACTGGGTCAGGTTAATTACGCAATTAACCCTTCACACTGCCACCACCACCTTTTTACAGAGAAGGAGGAAATTCACAAATGTTAGCAGTAACACTATGCTGGTTGAATAAGCGTCTGTATACACACTGCCACCGCAGACAGATGTACGCAGAGGGTTAACATACAGTAGCACTCTTCAGAGACAGGGATTCTTTTACTTTGCATTAAAAGCTTTAGAGACAGTTTCAACACTTTTCAGAAAATAGGATTTATTACTAAAAAGGTCAAAATGGTGCAAATAAAATATTTACAGAAAAGATGTAGCAAATATATATATAAATAAAGAGAGCAATAACACAGCAGAGAGATAAAAGAAAGAAGTTTCAGAAGGTAGGATACTTGCAGAAGTCCTTGGTTTAAGCAGAGTCCAAGTGTCCGAACAAAAGGGTTGCCTTTTCTCCCAAAGATGGCTCCTGGTGTTAAAAGAGAGAATCTCTTCTTCTCTTTCTCCAGGCATGACAGACTTTTTTCTAGTGTCCCAGCAGGGGGTGTCTACTGAAGCCAAGGGCCAATCGCCTCATTTGGGGAGGGGTGTTAGGTGGAGACCCAGGCTATGACCAAATCCCTCCAAGTTTATACCATGGTCAATAACCTTCCATAGGTACATGTAGAATCCTAGCCACTGACAGATTAATATGCAGAATCATATTCTGAACATCCAGACACCAAATATGGCATATCTTACCATTCCAGATAAAAACATATTGCTTTCTACTCTCCTGTAGACGCCACATAGGGATGTAAGGTATCAGGTGACTTGTGGTAAAATGGCCTATCTGAATATATGCTTTATTTTAATGTGCTCTGTTCCTGTTGAGGTTTATGAATTTGTATGAAACATGAGTCAAGTGGGATGTACGTTTTATGACTCTCTGGAATGCTTGCCTGTCAAGTGACTGACTGAGTTATACCTTTACGACCTAGTCCAGGCAAGGGTCTGTCAGACACTCTGGAACCAGGCTAATTTGGGTTACAACCATGAAGCTTACCAGCTGTGCCCTATGCACTTGTGACCCCAGTGCACACACACAGACCACATTCCATTCAGTGAGAGGGAGTGGGGGGAGGACTGGAGTGAGAATGACATCTGCAAACCAGGACCATGATGAGAGCCCTTAACAAAATGGTGGTCAGGCCATGTGTCTAGGTGCACATTTGCCACAAACACATGCAGTTAATTTTGTAGATTTACTGATGTGACATGTGCATTGGTAGATTCAACCAGCTAATTGGTCTAGTAAGGGTGGTCAATTCATTGGGTCTTAGAGATCTCATTTGTGGATTGTTACCTACTTTAGTAGCAAATAACTTACAAAAGGTTTTCCCAAATATCCTATCAGATAATGCTGTCGAAAATAGAATTCACTAGCACTTGCTGATTTTCAAGAGCATATCTTTGAAATTGAGGTGCAATTGTGGGAGAGCTGTAGAGGCGCTAAGAGCATGATTTCCAGCAGTGATGTGTGACTCCACTCAGATTATCCACTATAGATTTACAGCATTAAGTGCTCTGGGGAAAGAATCCTTTGACCTGACCATTTCACTTTTGTATATCATGCTCCAAATAGATTGTAATACACCCTACCCCATACTCTCCAGACCTGCAAAATGAAGATGTTCATAAGCATTGCACAAATGAAAATGCTTCAGTCAGTGATGCCCAGCTGAATGCTTGAAACTGTCCCTATAAATGTTTAACTAGGTGAGGAATCAGTAGCATTTTCTCAAAGGAAACTTATGTTAAGCTAATATGGGGGCCATAATTTGGGTCAACCGGATCCCATTTCTAAGCATAAATATATTACACATACTGTAAATGCAAGAAGATAATAGAATTTTTATGATGGTTGGATGCTTGCCTTCCTAAGCTCTCAGTCAGAAAAAAAGTCCCCTGTCCATCCTATCCCAATAGTAATCTAGTAAAGCATTTTTATAATACATGATTTATATAGCTCCAACAGTTTGCGCAGCACTTTAAAAAAAAGCCATGTTACAATACAATTCAATACAAGCTTAATTAGAGCTTACAATCTAAGAGGAAGGGTCAAGTGATACAACAGTTTATAATTGTGAGGGTAGGCTGATGGAGAAAGTAGAAATACAGTTTGTTAGTTAGAAGCAGGATAGGCTTCTCTAAAGAGATGGTTTTTCAGGGATCACCTAAAGGTGGATAGAGTAGAAGACAGTTGGACAGATTGGGTTAAAGAATTTCACAGGATAAAATAGGCTCTGGAGAAGTCCGGGAGGGAACATGAGAGGAGGTGACAAGGGATCTAGAGAACAGGAGGTCTTGTGAGGACTGAAGAGAACAATTTGGATGGCATTTTCAGACAAGATTAGTGATGTAGCTCAGGGCAGAGTTGTGGATGACATTGTAACTTGTTGTTTGGATTTTGGATTTTATTGGTTGGGTGAGCGGAAGCCAGTGGACGTACTGGCAGAGAGGAGTAGCAGACACTGAACAGTTGGTAAGGTGGATAAGTCTGGCAGCAGCTTTCATGATGGCCTGAAAGAGGGAATGGCCTGTGTACATTTAAGCCAATGAGTAGGGAGCTGCAGTAGTCAAGGTGAGAGATAACCAGGGAGTGAATGTAGCTGGGTGCTACATGTCTGCTAACAATATTATGTTTCTTTCCTATTTCCTTTTTATTTAATTCAAATAATACCAATGCTTTAAAGACATCTGTTGTTGCAAACTTGTTGGTGCAAAAGCTTGTTTCTGCTTGTTCAATGCCAATATGAACATTAACCTAAAACTGATGTTCTTATGTCCAGGTTTGGTATAATAACGAGGGTCCTCACAGTCTCCCAGCATTCCTAAACAGCTTCAGCAACTTCCTCTTGAGAGCAAATCTACCAAGTGATGAGGCTGCAAAATACAGTAAGAAAAAAAAAATAAAAAAAGTTCAGTGTAAGAAGTCTGAAACAGTGCAACTGAATATAATTACAGTGGAAGTTAATTATACATGTGCACATTGCACGAACCCATGATGGTCCATCTATGAGGCGTTTATTGTATCTATAAATTATTACAGATAATTATCTCTCTACTAATCCTGAGCTGTGCTAGGTGTATGAAGAATGCAGAGGGTGTAAATCATAGTCTGCAGGAGAGTAAAGTACATAGGCTGATAAACATGTCTACAGTTTTCTATTATAAAGAAAGGAAACAACCCGCACACCATCAGGACCTGACAGTCATCATAGTAAAAGCAGCCACACCCCTCTGAAGCATTTTTCCATGCCCATGAGGCTTAGTTATGGACACAATGGGGGCACCCTCAGTGTAAGACACCGGTCTGGGATACATAGAAATCTCGAGCGGCACCCCTAGTTTTTTCAGTGTGGGTTTACAGTTTTCTAGGAAGTGACTAGAGGGGAGTCATGGAGGCACATGAGGTGTGTGCTATGGAGTGAATAAGAAATTAAAGTGGGACTGCAGCCAAAAATTCCCATAGTTTTTGCATAGATTGGGTAAGGGCACTTGGCACAATGCAGTCACGCAAGTACTGTTCTCCTGGCAAGCACCAAACCCAGACACGTCCATCGGATTGCCAAACAGAGAAGAGTGATTTGTCTCTCCAGAGAACACGTCTCCACTGCTCTAGAGTCCAGTGGCGGTGTGTTTTACAGCACTGCATCTGACGCTTTGCATTGCACTTGGTGATGTAAAGCTTGGCTGCAGCTGCTTGGCCATGGAAACCTATTCCATGAAGCTCTATACGTACTGTTGTTGTGCTAATCTGAAGGCCACATGATGAGGTCTTTAGCTACTGACTCTGCAGACAGTTGGTGACTTCTGCACAATGTGCACTTCAGCATGTGCGTGTGCCCGCTCTGTCATTTTATGTGGCTTACCACTTTGTGGCTGAGTTGCTGTTGTTCCCAGTTTCTTCCACTTTGTTATAATACCACTAACAGTTGACTGTGCAATATTTAGTAGCAAAGAAATTTCATGGTAGTACTTACTGCAGAAGTGGCAACCTATCACGGTACCAAAATTGAATTCACTGAGCTCCTGAGAGCGACCCATTCTTTCACAAGTGTTTGTAGAAGCAGTCTGCATGCCTACGTGCTTGATTTTATACACCTGCAGCCATGGAAGTGATTGGAACTCCTGAATCCAATGATTTGGAGGGGTGTCCCAATATATATATATATATATATATATATATATATATATATATATATATAGCCAATTTTCAAAACCCTACCCTTCGATGTGAGAGGGAATTCATTATCTTGTATCAGTAATATTTTGTTAGCTGGTAAAATATTCCCTTTTTCATGAAATGCTTTCACCTTCTGCAGATTTTTGCTTATGCATTAAAGTATTCTTTTAGTTTTAGATCACACTATGAACTTAGATATCAGTACAGACCAGGCATTTTTTCTGAAAACCCACTGACCTTATCCCAGTATGACAGTCTGTACTGTATCAATATTCAACGATACTTCTAGCACATCAGTATCTAACAGTTCATGTAAAATTGATGCTTATGGTAGCGCTTGAAGTTACATGAATGTGTCAAGGTACTTCCATCTGTTGAATATGAATAAGCAGCCCGCTGTTCACACAGCTCCAATCCACTTCACATGTAAGGTAAATAGCCCCTAGCCCCCCAAGCCACCTTAAAAGACTTGCATCGTATCCCCCTTTTATTTAGGATCTAAATATGTATTCTACCGCTGTGCCTAAAATATCTTCTACAGTACAAAAAATGACTTCTGTTTTCTGTCTAAATTCTAGACCTTTAATTATGTGCAGTAACCTCCCACTGAGCGATGGGCAGCAGATGATAAATATTTGATAGAAGTTTAGTCACTTAGCAACAGTGCAAACAATAGTGCCGCTGGAACAGGGGTGGACTGACCATTTGGAAACTCGGGCACTGCCAGAGGGCCCGGGGTCAGTAGGGGGCCCCATGAGATGCCCCTGGTACCTTTTTCATAGGCTTTTTTGAGTTTCGGCAAGGACACAGAGGCCCCATGATCCCCTATTGCCCGGGGGCCCCATGAGTTGTCAGTCCGCCCCTGCGCTGGAATTGATTCTTGGAGGACTTGTGATTCTTCTACTGAGAAAATAAAGCATTTTGATGATCTCTAGACACCGCTTATTTTCCATAAACACGTTAGATTTAGGCCTGCATTTATCTTGCAGCGAGAGGCCATTATGCAGGTCCTGCATTCAATCCCACTGACATTACAGCTTAATTATACTACTATCCATCATGATTATAGCTTTTAGCTTCTCCTCCAGATCGCCAGGGAGATTCCCTTGAGTCAGTTTCCTAACTACTCCAGCGCTTGTGCCACGGCTCTGCTAAAAATAACACTTGTTATCTCCTACGTAATACAAATGCTTTTCTGGATTCTTGCAGTGGGGGTCATTTGAAAGAAAAAAAATACACAGTCTGGCATTGGCTAGCATGTTGGCTAGGGTTTAGCACAGTGGTCTCACTGCAGAATAGCTGGGTCCATCTTCTAGGCACAATAGTTACATGGAATTTGTATATCTCCCTGTGATCGGAATATGCTTATTCCAGGCATTGTTTTAAGTTCCTTTGTAAACTTGGCACTGTTATTTTTTTATGGAAAGAAAGAACACACTAAGTTTTGACCCCCGTGCATATACTCTGTGTGGTATTTGTTTATAAAATACTGTAAATTAAAGAATAACTAGTTTACTTTTGGATAGAGTGGAGAGGGATTAGAACTTCTGTCCGGTTTTCTATTGCTGTCCCCGTTGGAAAGATCTATTTGTCCATTTTTATCATTATTACTGAGAGTAAAAATAAAAGAAAATCCCTAATTTTGGCTTGTCACAAGAACAGAAATAGTGGGGAACCTTCCTATAGGGACACTATTTCTGGTGTCTCTGGTGACAACAAGGGATTCCCTCACTCTTGAGGGATTTCCTTTCACTTCTTACTTTGGCTGTGGGACAGGGAGTGAATGGAAGTCTCCCAATGGAAAACAGACTACAGAAAAATTGACAGGAGTTTTAACCCTCCCTTTCTCTATCCAAAATGAAAAAAAAAAATAGTTCTACTTTAAATTAACTTAAGCCAGGGGTGTCAAACTCGTGGTCCTCCAGCTGTTGCGAAACTACAAGTCCCATCATGCCTTTGCCTTTGGAAGTCATGCTTGTAACTGTCAGTCTTGCAGTGCCTCATGGGACTTGTAGTTTGGCAACAGCTAGAGGGCTGCTAGTTTGACACCCGTGCCTTAACCATTACAGTAATGCTGAAAATATTGCTGTCATAATAAACATTTCATGTTCTTATCTTTATTTCTCAAGCAAAGCCCTAGTGAAATATTTCTATGACAACTTACAATTTTAGCACTAGTATAACTTTATTAGTAAAAGAAATATTATGCCAACAAACATTGCCAAAATCTATCACAAACAAACATGTTGCTGCCAACATATATTATTAGAAGGAATGAGCATCAACATTTTTGTACTTCATGTACATGGTTGACCCCAAAATATGGTAACAGTATGCATGTTTTTTCAGGGACTATTATATGCATGCTTCTGTATATTACTTGTACTGCACTACAGAATATGTCTGTGATATAAAATGCTAATAATTGTGGGTCATATAATGTATACCTCTTAAAGCCCAAAAACACTTTTATGGAAAATGCAAGTATTCTGTAAATAGCTGCTGCTAACTATAGATAAATGTGTTTACGTTTTCTCTCTTTGGCAACTTTTCTTATCGGGTACAGCAAAGAGTACCAGTTCAGGCACAATGATGTAAGAAACAAATACCATTTGAAAATTCAATGATTTTTTACATTTAAAGATCAGTCCCTGAAAAAATTATATTTACCATTTTGAATGGTAGTAGGCCCAATTATTCTTTAGCATCTTATACCTTCTAAGAATTCAGCAATACATTTTCCCCGTAAGGGTTTTTGTCATATTGTTTAATGTCTACTGGAGAGTGTAAAGCTGGCTTTACACATTTAGAATGTCATAAAAAAACTAGTTTTTAGAATGTTTGATTATCTAAGAGTTTCCGAGAGGTCAAAAAAATTAAAACAAAACAAGGATGGAAAATGTTTGTCGAATCTAATGGGAATGAACAGACTTCACTGACCTCGCTCCTGGCTGTAGCTCTCTGTAGCATGGTGCCAAAATGTTTCCCCACCCATCCCTGCTCCAGACTTTCCTGGGCAGCGCTGGCTGAAGTGGCAGGTGCTTTGGGTCCCACAACAATGACAGGGCCAACAGCTGCCCCTTTTGCCCTGCGTTAAAGATGGCCCTGCCTACACCAGTGCTCAAAATTTCAAGTCCTGTGCTACTAGCCAGGCCTTAAGAGTTACTGGCCATCAGTTGCCCCACCCAACCCTTACCCTGCCCCACCCCTAATTCCGCCCCTAAACACACCCTTGTAAATTATCTCACGACATGACATGTTAAATGTTTTATGCAGAATTAAGTTACAAAAATAAATATTAACAACTTAACAATATAAACATAAAGCAATGTAAACATTAAAGAAAACTGAGTGCTTTACATTATTAGGGAAACAAAATATTAAGTGTGACTTCTCAAAGTTTATAAGCTTGGAGCATTTTTTAACCCCCCTTCACACACCTCCCACCCCCATGTCCTTTATTCCCTCTTCACACCTACCTCCCCACCACAGCCATGTCCTCTACCCCCACCACACACCCCTCCTCCCGCAAAGCCATGTTCTCTTAGCCCCCTTCACACCCCCTCCCCTAACAGCCATGTCCTCTACCCCCATCACCCTCGACCCAGCCAAGTCCTCTACCCCCACACACACATACATACACACACACACACAGCCAATCACCTTTTATTGTTCTTACTGTGGTAAGCCATGTAAAGATACATTATGATTGGTTGCTATGGGTTACTACATTGTGCACATCATTACTGCCTTAAGTAAATATTTTTAATGTTATATTTAATATAGGATTAAATAGTTTGTTAATAAGGCAGTAATGATCAGTGCCTATAGTAGCCAATCATATTTTATCCTTACTTTATTACAGTCAGATCAATTAAATATGACAGCTGATTGCTGGTATTGGTTATTTTTCTTTCCTTATTCAGTGTTATAATTACAATAAGAAAAAAAATTTAAATAACCAATACAAGCAATCTGCAATCATATTTCATTGATCTGACTGTGATAAAATAAGGGTAAAATATGATTGACTACTATAGGCACTTTAGAACTCATTATTGCCTTGCTAAATAAATATTTTGATGCTATATTAAATATGACATAAAAAAATGAAAACTAATAATTTACACATTTAGGATACAGAGACTTACAGCAGAGCACAGCACTGGACAGGGGAGTAAGAGCTGGCCAAGTTAACTTTTCCTATTAACAAGCTGGTGATTGGTTGCTAGGCGGTCCGCACAACCAATCACCAGCTAGTTAATAGGAAAAGGAAACTTTGCCAGCTCTCACACAACACCCCATCCCACCCCCCCGCCTCATCTAGTTTTTTGCCGACTTCCGTATACCAGGCCATATGCTAACATAATGACAGAGGACAGAGGCTGGGAGGAGACTCAGCTCCTGTTTAACCCCGCCTGCCGGCAGTGCCTGCCCCCCTATTACAATGCTGCTCCACTCTGGGGACAGAGGCTGGGAGGAGACTTGGCTCCTGTATAACCGCACCTACGGGCGGCGCCCACCCCCTCTCACAATTCGGCTCCACACTGGGGACAGAGGCTGGGAGGAGACTCGGCTCCTGTGGTGCCCGCCCCCTACTCACGATGCAGTTCCACACTGCTGAGCGATTCATTTTGTTATGGATTGAAATTCAAACAATATGTACGTTATTCGGAGTTACAGATGTTTGCAAATCTCCGTATCACAATAGTAATGAATTTTAACAAATCTGAAATAAATTCTAACAAAACAACTAATTAATTTGTATTAATTTGTTTTACTTGGCAAGACATGATGCAATAGTTTGGGCCTTTAGTGTTACTAAACCCCAGACCCTACATTCACTATATCTGGTCTCCCACAGTACACACAACATGGAAGTGCAATTATTTTAGTAAATATAAACTGCTAAATACCTTTTCTCATCAGCAGTTAGAGCAGTCTTGTGACTTCTATCAGTGTCCAGCTGAGCACATGTTAAAACGTGTAGGAGGAGTTTTCATTTTGCTCTAGGAGGATGTAGAACCCCTGACCTCTGTCTGGACAGTTCTGATTGGCCCTGTGCTGATCACATGCACTCTCCAAGGAAAAAAAAAAAACCTCTACAGGAATACACACCAAACTGAGCATGTGCAGAGTGACTCACATGATATGTCTTTTCAGGAGATACAGTCAGGTCCATAAATATTGGGATGTCGACACAATTCTAACATTTTTGGCTCTATACACCACCACAATGGATTTGAAATGAAACAAATAACTTTAACTGCAGACTGTCAGCTTTAATTTGAGGGTATTTACATCCAAATCAGGTGAACGGTGTAGGAATTACAACAGTTTGCATATGTGCCTCCCACTTGTTAAGGGACCAAAAGTAATGGGACAATTGGCTTCTCAGCTGTTCCATGGCCATGTGTGTGTTATTCCCTCATTATCCCAATTACAACGCGCAGATAAAAGGTCTATTTCAAGTGTGCTATTTGCATTTGGAATCTGTTGCTGTCAACTCTCAAGATGAGATCCAAAGAGCTGTCACGATCAGTGAAGCAAGCCATCATTAGGCTGAAAAAACAAAACAAACCCATCAGAGAGATAGCAAAAACATTAGGCGTGGCCAAAACAACTGTTTGGAACATTCTTAAAAAGAAGGAATGCACCGGTGAGCTCAGCAACACCAAAAGACCCGGAAGACCACAGAAAACAACTGTGGTGGATGACCAAAGAATTCTTTCCCTGGTGAAGAAAACACCCTTCACAACAGTTGGCCAGATCAAGAACACTCTCCAGGAGGTAGGTGTATGTGTGTCAAAGTCAACAATCAAGAGAAGACTTCACCAGAGTGAATACAGAGGGTTCACCACAAGATGTACACCATTGGTGAGCCTCAAAAACAGGAAGGCCAGATTAGAGCTTGCCAAACGACATCTAAAAAAGCCTTCACAGTTCTGGAACAACATCCTATGGACAGATGAGACCAAGATCAACTTGTACCAGAGTGATGGGAAGAGAAGAGTATGGAGAAGGAAAGGAACTGCTCATGATCCTAAGCATACCACCTCATCAGTGAAGCATGGTGGTGGTAGTGTCATGGCGTGGGCATGTATGGCTGCCAATGGAAATGGTTCTGTTGTATTTATTGATGATGTGACTGATGACAAAAGCAGCAGGGTGAATTCTGAAGTGTTCCGGGCAATGTTATCTGCTCATAGTCAGCCAACTGTTTCAGAACTTTTTTAAGGGAAAGAAGTGGAATGTTATGCAATGCCCAAGTCAATCACCTGACCTGAATCCGATTGAGCATGCATTTCACTTGCTGAAGACAAGAACAAGCAGGAACTGAAGACAGTTGCAGTAGAGGCCTGGCAGAGCATCACCAGGGATGAAACCCAGCGTCTGGTGATGTCTATGCATTCCAGACTTCAGGCTGTAATTGACTGCAAAGGATTTGCAACCAAGTATTAAAAAGTGAAAGTTTGTTTTATGATTATTATTCTGTCCCATTACTTTTGGTCCCTTAAGAAGTGGGAGGCACATATGCAAACTGTTGTAATTCCTACACCGTTCACCTGATTTAGATGTAAATACCCTCAAATTAAAGCTGACAGTCTGCAGTTAAAGCACATCTTGTTCGTTTCATTTAAAATCCATTGTGGTGGTGTATAGAGCCAAAAATGTTAGAATTGTGTCGATGTCCCAATATTTATGGACCTGATTGTAGGAGGGGGACACTGGAAGAAAGGGAGGATCAGAGAAGTGAGGATCAAACAGCGGTTTTACACAATGCACAGGACTAACCCCTTCGGTTCCACAGTGAGTATAACAAGCATACTTTACTGCATATACAGACTGATTTTACTATTGTGTGTTTAACCACCTCTCGTCAATCCGGTTGGGCGTTGTATGAGGTCCTTCCCAGATCGTGTCTTGCACGTGCCCGCAGGGCCATGCTGTGGCGACATCTGTCACCAGCTGTGTACCTCGGACACAGCCGATGACAGATCTGTGTACCGGCCCGTTGCCAGTACAATGTGACCTGCTATGACCAATCACAGCAGGTCACATGACAGCTGTAAACAATGGATGGCTTCCTTTCATGCCATCCATTTTATACAATTGTATCACTAGCTGTGATTGCTCACAGTGATCACATACACAGACTGGGCCAATCACAGCCTATCTGTGTCATGTAATTAGCCGTGGTCAATCACAGCTAATCACAACAAAAAAACCTGAATTAATCGATTTCATTCAGTTAAATGCTTGCTTATAGCAAACATATTTCAATAAACAGTAAGGTATAAATGTGAAATAGGATGATGATTCCTACTTGGGTTGGATGAAGATGGATCCATCAGAATCTCTGTATCGTAACATATTGAATGATTCCGAAATTCATCCATTCTTTCTTTTGAATACTGTCCAATCTGCTCATTCCATTTCTTATTGTAATGAATGAACATAACAAATTAATCTGAAATTAATTTTGTTTCATTTGTATTTTCGGATATTGTCCAATCAGCTCATTCCATTTCTCTTCGTTGGTTGGTCTAGCCGAATCCGAATATACGAAACTAATCCAAATATACAACAAAAATCTGAATATGCAAAACAAATTCTGAAAATTAATCATTCTAGCATAATGAATATGATGAAATGGAATGATTAATTTAACAAATGAATTAAAAACGAAACAAAACACATTTTTTTGTTGCGTACAGTTCTAGTAGCTGGCATGTATTGTTTTGGCGAAACTAAAATGTATGCCCTCTTTGAACCCTTGATTAAAACCACCCTTTTTACGATTTTTATTTGCAAATAGAAATCATGTCACATGTACCTGTAGCAGCATAAACTCCGCGCAAACTATGTTCTGTCACATGCTTTCCACTGCTGTAATACTTGCTTTCTGAATAACTCCTGTCAAAATTTCTTAGATTTCATTTTCACAGGTTGTGAGTCTTTTTATACAAGGTTACAAAACAGTGCCCTGGTTTTTTTTTTTTTAAACAATATATTTGTATTTTGAATGTTGACTTTTTCTTGGTCTGTGCAGAGGTACCTATTGTGAACAATTTGAGCAAACACCATTATTTCACTTGTGCTCAGTGTGACGGTCGCGGCGTCAGACCCCCAGCCCTTCTCACCAACTCGTGACCGAAGGACTAGCCAATCTAAAACCGTGCTGTCACGTGCGTAACAATGCCACGCTCAGCTGCACCCTGCACAAAGATTTTCCAGCTAATGGACCACAATCTATGTATCTGCAGCCTGAGAGCGATTGTTACGGGGTCAGGGTAATTACGCAATTAACCCTTCACACTGCCACCACCGCCTTTTTGTAGAGAAAAGTAGGAAACTCTGCAATATTAGCAATAACACTATGAAGTTTGAATAATCGTCTGTATACCACTGTCACCGCAGGCAGAGGTATACAGAGGTTTAAAAACACACAGTAGTGCTCTTCAGAGACAGGGATTCTTAGTTTGCATTAAAGAGCTTAAGGAACAGTTCAACACTTTTCAGAAAATAAGATTTATTACTAAAAAGGTCAAAATGGTGCAACAAAAGTATTTACAGAAAACGATGTAGCCAATATATATATATAAATACAGAAAAAGATGTAGCCAATGTGTATATATATATATATATATATATATATATATATATATAAATACAGAGAGCAATAACACAACAGGGAGATAACAGAAAGAAAGTTGAGCGGTAGAATACTTGCCGTCAGCCTTGGCTTAAGCAGATCAAGTTTCCTGAGCAAAAGGGTGCCTTTTCTCCCAAATTGGTTCCTGGTGTTAAAAGGGAGAATTCTTCAATTTATTGCTCCAAGCATAACATCCTTTTTCTAGGAACTCAGCAGGGTGTCTCCTTAAAGCAGAGAACCAATCGCCTCATTTGGGGAGGGGTGTTTTTAGGCGGAGAACTCAGGCTATGACCAAATCCCTCGCAAGTTATACCATGGTCAATAACCTTCCCTAGGTACATGCAGCAGCCTAGCCACTAGTAGATTAATATGCAGAACGATATTCTGAACGTTCAGACATTAAACATGCCATATTTCACTATTTCAGCTAGAACTATATGGCTTTCTGCTCTCCTGTAGACTTCAACTAGGGGTGCAAGATATCAGGCGACTCACATTAAACTGAGCTATCCGAATATAAGCTTGGTTTTCTGGTAATTATTTCCTATCTTAAGATATGAAATTATATGGGAAAGTGGGTTTTAAATGTGATGTCTGTTTTACGGCTATCTCGGAATGCGTTTGAAGTCCAGTGAAGGACTGGTTTATGGCTTTACGACTATTTCAGATTGAGAAGCTAACAGACACCCGGGCACCAGATAATTTGGGATTTATAACCATGAAGCTGTCCCGCTGTGCCTGATGTCGGTACACTTCTGAACCCAGCACACAGGGACCACGTGTCACTCAACAGAGAGGGAGGGGCGATTGGAGGGAGAGAGATACAAGACAGAGGATCCTTAGCAAGATGGATAAACGTGTCCATCTCTGTGTGCACAATTGTTACACTCAGCAGCACTGTTATAATAAGTGCTTTAGTATATTGTTGTACCTGCCATATTTCAATGTGTTTATTCATTGGGTGAGATACAGTATATAGTCAGCATCCATCTCTCTGACATCCCATAGAAAAAAAAACTTTTAAAACATTACAGATAGTAGGACTTCACTGAATGGGTTTATTCGAATACCTTTGTACATAGCATACTTTTAAGGTCAAAAGTATAGCAGACATATAGTAGACTTGATGATAAACTCAAATAATATTACTTATTTTTTTAGGTATTTCTGTCTACAATCAGCCCCTTCCTGGAACTGTGGCTCAATCTGCTATGTAAGAAATCACTTTTAAAGGCAAATTTGTCTTTATTATTTTGCATACATTTAACAGACAGAGCATGATAAGTATAAAGAACATGTACAAGTAAGTAAACAGAAAAACATCACAGATGTGGCTATGATCCATGTGGATGTATGAAAATGATGCAGTAAAACTGCAAGAGGGAAGGATCAATAACCCATATTACAGAGGTATAACATAATATAGTATCAGGGGGGTATCCCTGGGCGAGATGTATGGAAAAATATGAGAGAACTCTGTACAACCAAAAATGTAAACCTAAAATTAGAAAGAGATGGGAGAAAGAAAGAAGCCAGTGGAAAAAAAAGGAAAAAAGCCAGTGGAAAGGATATCGAAGGAGGAGAAGAGAGAGAAGAGAGGGGATTGGGAGATGGGGATGGCAGAAAGCAGCAGTAGGGTGGCTCCCTATCTGAATCTCACCTAAGTGACCCCGCCGCCCACATCTCAGCACGGACTGCAGGGTCCAATCGGCGGATAAGCCAAAATGAAAATGAGTCGGGGGAGCAAGGCTCAACTCCACTAGAGCGCAACAGGGGAACACATATCTCGGAGAGTTGCAGAGGAGGAGAAATGGAGCCAGACCGACCACAGCAACTTATGTTTATCATAGGGATCATTGGTAAATGCCAGAATTTCCTCCATACACATGGTATCAATAAGCACGGAGACCCACATCGGGAATGGAGGGGGAGTGGCCGTTTTCCAAAAGATGGGTATCAATTGGCGGGCCGCAGACAGAAAGAAGCGCAACAGACTGTTCTTCTGTGCTGCCTGGTAATATAGATAGAAGAGCACTTTCCGGGCGAAGGGGCCAAGGACTCACCGTAGATCCGGTTATATACAGCAAAGACTTGTCGCCAGAAGGGTTGTATTTGATCACAATCCCACCAAATGTGGAGCTGTGTACCAACAGCTCTATTACAGCGCCAACAAAGATCAGGTGTAGAGGGAAAAATTTTGTGTAGGGAAAGGAGATCACTGCACCATCGAGAAAGAAGCTTAAAATTATTTTCTTGTGAGTAGCAAGAAATAGACGATTTATGAGTAAAGTGGAACGACGTGGACCAATCCTCCGCCGGAATGTCCTTACCTAGGTCTCGAGCCCACGCCTTAGTGTAGGGAGGGAGTTCAGAGTGAAGAGCATTGTGGAGCACTTTATAGAGAGAAGCTAGGACATGTCTCAGTGGTTCAGAGAGGGAGCACAGACGTTCAATCTCAGAAAGTGGGCAATGAATGTTGGAGGAAGAGTGCAAGTGCTTGTAAAATGAGGATAGGTGTAGAGTGGTCAACCAATCCCTAGACCCACCCTGAAGGAGCGGAAGACCTGATTGGGTGAGATAAAGTCCCGAGCTAAGGGCCAGGATGCGTGTGTAAAGGGTCCAATAATAGAAGAGCCCAACCCCTGAGGAAGAGTGGGGTTATCGAAGGTTCGCCAGTACATGGGGAGGTAAAGAAATATTGAGGGCCTCCATTTTAGAGATATTAAGTTTAAAGTTACTGAAGGAACCAAATCTACGAAATTCGTGGAAAAGGCTAGGCAGGGAAATAAGTGGCTGCTGAATGTAAACTAGAAGGTCGTCGGCGTATAAGGATAATTTGTGGTGTGCGGAGAGAGTGTGGATGCCCAAGATTGAGTTGTTAGCTCGTATGGCTCTCGCAAGATGTTCCATTACTAAAACAAACAGAAGGGGCAAGAGGGGACATCCTTGTCTGGTCCCATTCGATATAGGAAAGGGCGAAGAAACTGTACCGTTGACCAGGACAGACGCCGAAGGATGAGAGTAGAGGGACATAATCCGAGCAAGGAACCGCGAACCCACACCAATCTTTATTATTCTACAGTATTTATATAGCGCCAAAAGGTTTGCTCAGCGCTTTACATTATAGTGGGGGATACTACATGAGACAGTACAGTAACAAAACAATACACGAGGGGTTCGAGGGCCCTGCTCTTTCGAGCTTACAATCTAGGAGGGAGGGGGTAGTGGCACAGGAGAAGTGGCTGTGGGGGATGGAGTGGTAGGAGGAGTGGAGGAGATCGGCAGTTAGGTGAGGGTGGGGTGGGCTTCCCTGAAGAGATGGGTTTTCAGGGTGCGCCTAAAGGTGAGGAGGGTTGGTGACAGTCTGATGGATTGGGGTAGTGAGTTTCAGAGGATGGGGAAAGTACTGGAGAAGTCCTGTAGTCGGGCGTGGGAGGTGGAGACCAGGGAGCTAGAAAGTAGGAGGTCTTGTGAGGAGCGAATACGGGTTGGGTGGTATTTGGGTATCAGGTCAGGGAGGTAGTTTGGGGCAGCGTTATGAATGGCTTTGTATGTCAGTGTTAGTAGTTTGAATTTGATGCGTTGGGCAATCTGGAGCCAGTGGAGGAAATGACAGAGGGGGGTGGCAGAAGAGGAGCGGTTGGTAAGGTGGATGAGTCTGGCCGCTGAGTTCAGGATTGACTGAAGCGGGATAGTCTGTGACGAGGTAGGCCGGTGAGGAGGGAGTTGCAAGGTAAGATGGAGAAAGCGCCAGTCGAAGCGATCGAACGCCTTCTCAGTGTCAAATGAGAGTAGGCAAGCCTTTAAGCCGTGTTGCTTGATATAAGAGATAAGATGGATTGTTTTAGAAGAATTATCCCTAGCTTTGTGACCTGAGACAAAGCCAACCTAGTCGTGGTGGATCAAGGTTGGTAGAAAAGGGGAAAGACGGTTCACTAAAAATTTTGCAAAAAGCTCTCACCGGTCAGCCCTGGCACTGCAGCCCACACGGCAGGTGAGTCCCACCACCAGTGCTGAGTCCATTCCTGACAGGAACCCAGGGATTAGCTGCAGGCCACAGCCTCAGAACCCGAAAACCAACAGGCACAAATATAAGGCACAGATCTAATAGGAGTAATTAACAGAATGTGTAAAAACTGTAGGAAGAGGAAGAAAGGGAGAAACCTCCCAATTCATGCAGATAGGGGATCATCCCTTCGGGATCTTTTGGAAGGAGAATTTGGAACGCTTCTTCTTCTTCTTGCGATTGGACCGCTGCCAGGAAGAAGGGAATGGAAGGCCAGGGGTCGGGAGTTGGAAGGGCCAGTCCAGGAGGGACACCTGAGGTAGCTCGAACACACCGAGAAATGTAGGCAAATCCCCAAGGGTGTGGAATTGAGCAGATTTACCATTCTGGGAGGCATGAAGTTGAAATGGGAACCGCCGGATATGCCTCTCCTGCAGCATCTGAGTGAGAGGGCGCAGAGCCCTGTGCATAGCCAGAGTCTGATGGGAAAGGTCAGGGAGGAGCATCACTGGCACTTCGTTGAATAGGATGGTGTCCTGCGTGCTGCCCGCACGCATAATGGCGTCCTTGACCTTAAAGTAGTGGACCCTGCATAGGGTATCACGGACAAAAGAGGAATCAGGATTCCTAGGGCCCATCGTGCGATGTACGCGTTCCAACTCAATATAAGTGTCTTTAGGTTGCTGGAGCAGTTGATTGAAGATGGCGGTAACCGCTGCAGCCAAATCTTTAGATTCAATGGTTTCTCGTATGCCCCTGATCCGGATCCGGTTCCTGTTCTCAGTGTCATCTTGCTGGTACATGAGCTGTTGTATAAGAACCGTATGGGAGTTAAGGGTCTCTTCATAGGTTTGTAAAGCGTTACACAGACCGTCAGCGGTATTTTCAATCTCTTCCATACGCACACAAATGTCTTGTTTAAGATCAGAAATTTCCTGGTTGTACGTGCTTTCAATACATTTCACATAAAGCCCAAAATCAGGCTTTGTATGAAGGGATTTAATGTAAGTGTGCAGGGACCACATGTGGGACTGCAGATCCCAGCCATCCTCAGAGCAGAGAGAGATGCTGGGGAAGGGCTGTGGGATCTCTGTGTGCCCTGTGTGTGCTGTACCTGCAGAAGAGGATCCCCAGGAGGAGAGAGAGAGAGAGAGAGAGAGCCCCGAGGGCTTACCTGCCCTTCTTCTTCATGGAGCCCAGTATGCACAGGGGACGAGAAGGGGAGGGGTGCCAACGCCATCTTGGAGGCCTGCAGTGCCCGATGCTTTGGCCGAGGATTGGGTCAGAAACTGGCTCATGTCACCACCGGACCGGCTCCCCATTGCTCTCGGGGGGGTTCGGTGTTGATTCCTCCCCATGGAGATTATATTTGAGAGCCCGTGAGGGAGAGAGGGAGCCTGCAGTGGAGGTCCGGGCCGGGAGCTGTGCAGGGTCACTGCTATCACTCTATGCGCCAAGCCAAGACCCCCAAGAAATCACTTTTAATTTATTTTTTTTAAATTAGCAATGCATATAAAGCATGGGCAAAACATGTACAGTAGCTTTTGTAAAAATGGGAAGATTAGAGAAAATACAGCATCCAGTAAATGCCTTTCCTGAACAGTTTTGTGCAGGCATTCCTCCAAGACTGACTGGCACTCATGTAATGATGTGCTAGAGCAGCTCAGTCTTGGAGTACTGCAAGTCCTGCCTACATGATGACGTGCCCCTAGGGCGGACATGCAAACATCAGGCTGCGTTCATGGGAAATGGGAAAAATGACACCATGCTCTTCTGCCTTACACACAAGGGGAATAGGTGTAACCTAATAACAATCCAAAAGTGGCACTGTAACCATGGATTAAATGTAAAACCCATCATATGTAAAATAAATGAATCAATATTATTTAACCATAAAAATTGAAATTATGCAAGAACCATAAAGACACAGTTGGTAGGTACAGTGAGGAACAGAAGTATTTGAACACCCTGCGATATTGCACGTTCTCCCACTTAGAAATCATGAAGGGGTCTGAAATTCACATTGTAGGTGCATTCCCACTCTGAGAGACAGAATTTAAAAAAAAAATCAGGAAATCACATTGTATGATTTTTAAAGAATTTATTTGTCTTGCACTGCTGAACATAAGTATTTGAACACCTGAGAAAATCAGTGTTAATATTTGGTACAGAAGCCTTTGTTTGCAATTACAGAGGTCAAACGTTTCCTGTAGTTCTTGACCAGGGTTGCACACACTGCAACAGGGAATTTGGCCCACTCCTCCACACAGATCTCCTCTAGATCTGTCAGGTTTCCGGACTGTCGCTGAGCAACACGGAGTTTCAGCTCCCTCCAAAGATGTTCTATTGGATTTAGGTCTGGAGACTGGCTAGGCCACTCCAGAACCTTGATATGCTTCTTACGGAGCCACTCCTTGGTTATCCTGGCTGTGTGCTTTGGGTCGTTGTCATGTTGGAAGACCCAGCCACGACCCATCTTCAATGCTCTGACTGAGGGAAGAAGGTTGTTGCTCAAAATCTCACAATAAATGGCCCCATTCATCCTCTCCTTAACCTCCCTGGCGGTATGATTATTTCAGATTTTTGGTGCTGAAAGCGGTACCATTTTTTTGCATGGAAATATGTATTTTTTTTATTGTAGGCTGTAATTTTTAGGAAAAACTCACTGAAATCTGTCCGAGCAAGAGTTTAGTAAACATCCCGGGTATGATAAAATTTGAAACACAAAATCATAAATTATAATTTAATAAATAATCATAAAAATAATATAAAAATAATAAAAAATTTAATTCAATAATATAATCAAACCAAAAACACTGAAATGTGAAATAGAGCGCCAAGTTCGCACATTGCTGAGCTCAGTCGCAAAATCGTTTTCAGTTTCTGATGACGAATTTCCCCCACGAATCATTATCACTCAATTCTGTAAGTGGTTCTGATTTACTATTGCTGTTCTCTAGCTGATCTAAACCGCTTTTGACCTAAAGGGACACTTTTTGGACGCCATGGACATTTCTCAGTTTCCAGGCAGAAAGAACAGACAAAATGCAGGCAGGGCGCAGGACAAGCACTAGGGACAATATGTATGTGAAATAGGTTGAAACAGCAATGTTTTACTGTGTAAAATGAAAAAATTTTTAAATTTCCCGCCGCCGGCGGCGGCGGCGCCCGAACGTCCCGACGTCACAGGGACAGGAGACAGAAGCCGGATGCTGGCATCGGCCGGAGGAGATGGCCGGGGACGCTGCAGGGGACACATCGTGGGAGCGCAGGGTAAGGTAAGTGAAGAACACATGCCGGAGCAGCGCCGCATGGTATTCCCGAGTGTAGCTCGGGGTTACCGCTTTTGGTACTGAAATGTTACCCCGAGCTACACTCGGGAATACCGCCAAGGAGGTTAATACAGTGCAGTCGTCCTGTCCCCTTCGCAGAAAAGCACCCCCAAAGCATGATGTTACCACCCCCATGCTTCACAGTAGGGATGGTGTTCTTGGGATGCAACTCATCCTTCTTTTTCCTCCAAACACGACGAGTGAAGTTTACACCAAAAAGTTCTACTTTGGTCTTATCTGACCACATGACTTTCTCCCATGCCTCCTCTGGATCATCCAGATGGTCATTGGCAAACTTCAGACGGGCCTGGACATGTGATGACTTGAGCAGGGGAACCTTCTGTCAGGGCAGGAACGATGGAATGGGCAGGCAG
Organism: Staurois parvus; assembly: GCF_062004578.1. NCBI lineage: Eukaryota > Metazoa > Chordata > Amphibia > Anura > Ranidae > Staurois > Staurois parvus. The sequence continues at coordinate 34,598,372 of NW_028317807.1, forward strand.
GCCTATGGTACGGTCACGCTGCGACTGACGACAGCCACTACCCACAGACCAGAGTCCCTCAGGGCGCGGAGTCTAAGCCCCAGGCTACCCTTCACCAGGGCCCCTGATGGTGGGGATGGACTTGTCGCAGCCTGAGACCAGGTCGCGGCCCCCGAGTGGCCCCCGAGTGGCCCCAGCTGCGATAACGACTGCCGCCAATGGCGTACAGCTGGTGGGAGCTATATGGGATCACGAGTAGAGTAGTCAGACAAGCCGGGTCAATAACAATGGAGCAGACAGTACTAGACGGTAGGCAAAGAAGACTCAGGTCACGGGCCGGGTTCAACAACGGGAGGTCAGATAAAGGGTTAACGCAGAGAGTAGTCTTGTCCAAGCCAAGTCGGTTACCAGGAGAGCAATGGGAACAACACAAGAGCTTGCAACAGGGCAACATACAGGACACAAGTGCAGAGCACACTTGCAGACAGCAGGTTTAAATGTGCTCAACCACACCCTTCTGAGGAGGAGCCGCAGAAGCCTGAAGGCATAAAGGTTCCCACCATGCTTTGCAGAAAACCAAGATGGAGGCCAGCTCATGGAGATGCACAAGCTCTGAAGAAAGGTAGGACCTTGACACCTTCCGTGCAATGCATGATTTGAAACCATGACAGCGTAATGTTCTACCGACAGTGACCTTTGAAACTGTGGTCCCAGCTCTCTTCATGTCTTTGACCATCTCCTCCCTTGCAGTTCTGGGCTGATTCCTCACCTTTCTTATCATCAGTGATACCCCACAAGGTGAGATCTTGCATGGAGCCCCAGTCCAAGGGAGACTGACAGTCGTCTTTAGCCTCTTCCATTTTCTAACAATTGCTCCAACAGTTGATCTATTTTCACCAGGCTGCTTGACAATTGCCCCGTAGTCCTTTCCAGCCTCGTGGAGGTCCACAATTTTGTCTCTGGTGTCTTTTGACAGCTCTTTGGTCTTGCCCATGGTAGTAGTTGGCATCTGACTGACTGTGGGGTGGACATGTGTCTTTAAAGAGCTAAGACAGGTGCTAATAAATTAGAATAATGAGGGGAGTAGAGGTGGACTTTTTAAAGGCACAGTAACAGGTCTTTGAGAGCCAGAATTCTTGCTGTTTCTTAGGTGTTCAAATACTTATGTTCAACAGTGCAAAACAAATAAATTCTTTAAAAATCATACAATGTGATTTCCTGAATTTTTTTTTAAATTCTGTCTCTTAGAGTGGGAATGCACCTTCAATGTGAATTTCAGACCCCACCATGATTTCTAAGTGAGAGAACTTGCAAAATCGCAGGGTGTTCAAATACTTCTGTTCCTCACTGTATATACAGTACACGTAATAGGTAACACAGCTGATGAAGTATCTGTATACAGCAGGATGGGGAAAGTCCTTTACACTTGTGGCTGCCTATCACTGGATTGAAGCTTGTTCCAGAATGGTGCATGTAAAAAAGAATGAGGAAAGGCGCTTCTAAGTGTAGACTTTAAAAAACATTTATTGCACGCAGTGAAGAGCAACTTACAAGAGGGTAGAGTAAAACAGGCTGCACTCAATTCATAATATGCTGGCGCTATAAGCAGTTTACTTGGATTTGAAGTCCATTGAAGCCAATCTTTGCTACTTTTTTTACTTTATTATTCCATATAGGCTCTTTTTTGAGACAATATGTGGATATTCTAGAGTCAGTTGGGGGAGGCTAGTACATATTGGGGTTTTTGTTCCTGTATGTCTGTTAGCTCATCAATCACTTAACAAAGTAGTGTGCCTGGAATGACAATCTCACAGTGCATGCTAAGGAAATGCGTTGCAACGACATCCGATAAGGTCATCGCGTATACATTGCGCTCCACATGCAGTCCATACCTCAGTACCAGGCCTCTTCCATCTTTCCGGCTCGCCTGGTCGCTGACAGAAGGTCGATTACCATCTACAGCTGCACATTCTGCTACTCACCGTGGCGGACTTTCCCATGATGCATAATTGATGAGCCTGTTTTAATCTACCCTCTTGTAAGTTGCTCTTCACTGTGTACAATTAATGTGTTTAAAGTCTACACTTAGAGGCACCTTTCCCCTTTCTTCTTTACATGCTCTTCTGCCTTGTACCGGTGCTGGACTGATTAGGAAGTCATGGACAGTGTTAGAGCATGGACAATAAATTAACATTGACACTATTTTTTTTAAAGGGGTGCAAGCATTAAAAAAATAGTGTAATTCTACTTTAATTTCCCTTTTCAATAGATGCTTCAAGAGACAGAAATCACCTAATTTAAATGCTTTACTGTGTCTTTAAATATATTTTTTCCTTATGTCAAAGAAACAAAAATGAAAAAAATTATATTTTTCTGGTAATATGAATATTTTGTTTTTTATCTTTAAACCATAAAGTGGAGCCGTACTTTTACTTTCAGATATTTACTTGTGTACATTCTGAGCTGCTGTGTTAAAAAAAGTGTGTTGTTTACAGAGCTCAGTAGCTCAAGTTCAATTTACACACAGCTGTATGAGTCAAAGGAGTGGCTTATCCCCATCTCTCTGCTTGCTTTGTTCAGTTGGGGCGTGGCTTATCCCCATCTCTTTGCTTTGTTCAGATGGGGCATACATAGCTTCAATTAGAAATAAAGTGAGACTTAAAGTACAAAGTAAACATTGTTGCTTTGGCTTTCAGAAATAAAACTGAAACGCTCTGTGATTCTTGTGTCAAAGGCATACTCTGTTGTTGTAATGTTTATTTACAAAATAAAGATTTTGTATATTTGCATAGTTAGAACAAATGTAAAACATTGGTTTCAAAATGCACAAATTAAACAACTGAATAACTGACCCAAAACAATTCTAGTTTCTCTTATTTCTAAATAACAGATCGGGAATTGTTAAGCTACCCAGCCTTGTTCTATAACCAGACAGATTTTCAGACTGCCTTAAATATGCAAACGTTGGCCACAAGCGTATAGATAAACTCTCTGGAGCATTGCGGCACAATTATTAGCCAATTATTGAACAGCAGCAGGATTGTTATATAAAATTCAGAGGTAACAGAAAATCACAGGAACAAAAATGGATCCTATGTCAAGGCTTGCACACAGAAACATCAGCTAGCACACAAAATATATTGCTGTCTTTTATGTTGCCTCATGCTCCTCTGGGATTCCAGACTACTAGAAATTCTTCTTTCTGTTAGAGGCTTAATACATTTCTGGGTATTATGGTCACACTCATAATTTAAAAGTCGTGCTGCAGTAATGCAGAAGATGTATTTACCTGTCTGGTTTTTTAGGCACCCTTATTTATCTCTTTAACAACTGTGTAGCAGTTCTCTGTGTATTTTTATTCATACGTAATAGCTGAGAGATGAGGGAGTCCATGAAATGTACAGCTCCCATCTGGTGGGGACATGTTTCCTCCTCTGAGAATCATTCTTCTCCATCTGTAGGACCGTTATCTTGGTGAATATGTTGGTGGCACTTTCTATTCTGGCTGGCTACTCCATCACTACGGCAAGTTTTGTTACCTATGTTGTGAAAGAGTATGACAACGGTTCAAAGAGACTACAGCACATTGCCGGCGTCGGAGAGGTCCTTTATTGGATAACAAACTTCCTCTATGACTTGGTAAATGTTCAGTTTATTTTCTGCTCTGAGATAATTAAATGTATTTAACTGTGCATGTATCAGATCATTACCTGCCAATATAAAGAAGATACAGAAATACATTTTGACCATGACTTGGAACCTACTAATCTCAGCCCAAGACTATTAACTCTATTATACTAGTTACTAATATGTTCCCACCTTTGAAAACCACAGGTCTTAAAGTGTACAGTATCTAAACCCAAAAATAAAAATATATTTCCACCTACCTGTCCTTCAATGTATCGGCTGCATTATTTTTCTTCTTTTTCACCTGGTAATCCTACAAATAACACATTTTGTGGGTTGATTTACTAAAACTGGAGAGTGTAAAATCTGGTTCAGCTGTGCATGGTAGCCAATCAGCTTTTAACTTCAGCTTGTTCAATTAAGCTTTGACAATAAAACCTGGAAGCTGTTTGGTTTCTAGGCAGAGCTGCACCAGATTTTGCACTCTCCATTTTAGTAAATCAACCCCTTTCTTTTGATTTATGTTCAGGCATTTTTCTCTACTGTACTATGGGGCAGCCATGGTTGTCACATAGATTGGACTTGAAACTTGACTCCCTTTGTCCATCTCTATTACATGGAGGATTTATGGGACTAATGGTTTACACAATAAACATACGGATCAGTGTTCTTTCTTTTAAGCTCACAAGAGGTGGCAATGAGACTGAACTTCTGGCAAGTTCAACAGGTGTTTTCTGTAATTGCTTAACCTTTTTTTAGCTTGAAAAGCTATGCAGCCAACACATCTAAGAACTGGTAAGCTGCAATATATAACATTTGTTTTTTGAGTTTAGATACTCCTGTCCTGTTACAATTTGGCCAGTTGAGAAACATGCATAATCATGTTGGCAAAGTGTGCTAATGGCATATTCATTTCTAAATGAAAAATCACTTATTGTTCATGAAATTTAAAAAGAAATCTTTTTCTAATGCTGGTTTATGCTTATCTTAAAAGCTAATACAAGCTGTTTTAATATAGGTTTAATAGAACAATTACTCAGTACATATCATACATACCGTACCATAACCTACAAAAAATCTAAAAAGATAAGTTGAGAAGAGCCACTATAGAATAATTGAACAACAGAAGAAAAAAGACTTTCTCCAAAACAGGGCCTGACTTTTATAGGCATTGCTACTTGGCCCATTCAGAGCTAGTGTGTAAAGCCATCCCTCCTTCCTCCTTTGCCGCTGGTACACAATAATCAATGATGGCTGGTGTTGGAGGGTACTTTGTGCCAGCTGTGACAGAGGGAGGAGCGATTGGGGGACACTAAACAGGTCTGTATTAGTGGTTGGGGTAGTAACTTTTACACGGACAGTGTCACTTTGCCCAAAACAGCTCTTTATCTTTAGTCTCCTTAATGTGTGCCAGTCCCAAGAACACAAACTGTATTCAAAACTGGTAACTATTTTTAATAAATAGTTAGCATTCTATTTAGCTTCAGTATTTTAAGTGTTTTCTTAGTGATAGTATTAGGTCAACATATGTGCCCTTTAGTTTATATGTAGACTAGTGTTCCTCTGCTTAATCACTTTGGTTACTATGAGTATTGTCAAGGCAATTGCAGGTCAGACCCATGTTTTTTTGTGAGACACCAGATGCCACCAAAAACACATCAGCTCAAACCCATGCCTTTGTGGCCAATTCACAAATTTGTATGTGTTGCCCTACTAAAACAGTCTGCAGATCTTAATCCAATAGAAAACTTGTGGGGTGACATAAAAAATGCAGTTTCTGAGGCAAAACCAAGAAATAGAGAAGAACTGTGGAATGTAGTCCAATCATCCTGGGCTGGAATACCTGTTCACAGGTGCCAGAAGTTGGTTGACTCCATGCAACACAGATGTACAGCAGTTCTCAGAAACAGTGCTTATACAACTATTATTTTGAACACAACTGTATATAGTGAAATACACATAGAACAATATACTATTCCTAAATCTTACTAATAAACATCTAATGCACTATTATAATGGTGTGTCTATGCAAACTATCTTTAATAAAACCGGATATTACTCTGTACTATTATATTTTATCATATGAATCTAGAAACCTATTTAAATAAATAACAACAATCTCAAACCGCCATCTAGTGGTAAAAATAAATATATCACTCTATTGCACTATTTTAATAATATAGCCTAGGGAACTTCATTTACTAAAACTGGATATTAATCAATAATTGTTATATTTTATTAAATTAATCTAAAACCTATTTTAATATCTAAAAAACATAATAAAAATCTGAAACCTCCATCTAGTAATAAGATATATCTCTCATATAGAATATTGAATGTATCTACTTAATTTAATTTATTCCCACCCTAATAGATTTTACATTTAAGATATCTGTAGCTATGTTTTTAAAAATATTTTCAAATATAAATTTTATAAAATATTACGAATACTCTTCTCAGTAATTCATATAAATAAATATACAATATAATATAATATGATTCTTATTAAAATATATATTACACATTAAAACCATCTTAATAACAACCTAAAATATTATTCATACTCATTAAAATAATAAAATATCCTTCCCCTATCTTGCCTCCATAAATACATTGTAATTAGAAATTGGAAATAAAACAGTTTAAATCTAAATCTACATTCAGACCTTTTAGTTTTAATGTCCCTAATTGAAAAATCCAAAATGTTTCATTTTTTATATACTTTGGATTTTATTGCTGCCTCTCCAATGTGATTCTGTAGTATCTATCCCACAGAATTTTATTAATCTAGGATCACAATTGTGGTAGTCTCTGAAATGTCTGGATATACTATGGTCCTTTTTACCTTTTTTAACCTCCCTAACGGTATTCCCGAGTGTAGCTCGGGGTAAAATGTCAGTACCAAAAGCGGTAACCCCGAGCTACACTCGGGCTTACCATACAGCGCTGTATAGGGAGTCCCTGCAGCACTTACCTTGTCCTTCGCTCCCACGATGTGTCCCCTGCAGCGTCCCCGGCCATCTCCTCCGGCTGATGCCGTCATCCGCCTCCTGTGTTCCGGTCCCTGTGACGTCGGGACGTACGGGCGCCAGCGGCGGCGGGAAATTTGAAAATTTTTCAAAATGATTTTACATGGTAAAACATTGCTGTTTCAACCCATTTCACATACATTTTGTCCCTAGTGCTTTGTCCTGTCCCCTGTCTGCATTTTGATTGTTCTTTCTGCCTGGAAACTTAGAAAAGTCCATGGCGTCCAAAAAGTGTCCCTTTAGGTCAAAAGCGGTTTTAGACCGGCTAGAAAACAGCGATAGTAAATTAGAACCACTTGCAGAATTGAGTGATAATGATTCGTGGAGAAATTTGTCATCAAACACTGAAAACGATTCTGCGACTTTGCTCAGTAATGTGCAAACTTGGCGCTCTATTTCACATTTCAGTGTTTTTGGTTTGATTATATTATTGAATTAAATGTATGATTTAGAATCTTGTTCAGACAGATTTCAGTGAGTTATTCCTAAAAATTACAGCCTACAATAAAAAAAACTACATATTTCCATGAAAAATAATTGTACCGCTTTCAGCACCAAAAATATGAAATAATCATACCGCTAGGGAGGTTAATGTTGGTCACATGTTCCCTCAATCTTTCATGGAGGAGTCTCTTAGTTCTTCCTACATATTGGAGCCAGCATGGACACTCTAACAAATAAGTCACATATGCAGTAGAGCATGTAATAAATTTCTTAATATTTAACTCTTCTCCAGTAGTACAGGAGGTAAAATTCGATATAACTCTTCTATTTGCACCAGTGGTTCTACATACTTTAAATTTTTTATACTGATAAAAACATTTCAGGTCAAACATTTGAGAAATGACGCTTTTCACTAACGTATTATGGATATTATTTGTTTTCCGATAAATAAATGATGGTTTTTCTGGTAATAACGACCCTAACATTTTGTCCTTTTTTTATGATCGGCCAATATCTTTTAAAAATTGCTTCCATATCTTTATACTGACAACTAAAATGAGAAATAAACGCATATTCAACCTTCTTCATTTTCTCTCTTTTCAGATCCTGATTTTTCTTAATCTTACCATCCCCAAATAGTTGTAATTTTAAATCTAATTTTTTCAAATTTCTTGGCATCATATCCTTTCTGTATAAATCTTTCCTTAATGTATGATTACTCAATATAATCTCCTAATCTTGAGCAGCTCCTCATAATCCTAGTGAACTGCCCCTTAGGCATACCTTGGATCCATTGGGAGTGATGGCAGCTGCAGGTTGGAATATACCCATTCCTGTCTGTTTCTTTAAAGTATGTCTTACAATATAATTTATTCTCGTGTTTAAAAATTTTCAGATCTAAAAAATTAACCGATTCTGTATTTATAGTGTATGTAAATCCAAAATCGTATTGATTATCCTTAATGTGTTGCAAAAACACATTTAAAGGTATCCAAAGGGCCTTCCCAGATCATCATAATGTCATCAATGAATCTTTTCCATAGTTTTAAACCTATCCATTCTCTCCCAAAAATTTCTGTATGTTCCCATTTTGCTAAAAAAATATTTGCTAAACAAGTTATTTTGTGTTCTCTTCACCAGGCCATCTACTTCATACCGGTAGGCCTTTCCATAGCAATGATAGCAGCCTTTAAACTTCCAGCATTCTACAACTACCCCAACCTTGGAGCAGTATCTCTACTGTTTATTTTATTTGGGTAAGCTGCTTTCCACAGCGGGAAGTGATTTTTATTATTCTTTTAATATTTGGATATTATTATTATATTATTATTGTGCAGGATTTATATAGCTCCAACAGTTTGCTCAACACTTTACAAAATGAAGGCAGACAATATAGTCACAATACAGTTTCGTACAAGAGAAATCAGAGGGCCCTGCTAATTAGAGCTTACAATCTAAGAGGCAGGGTCAGGTGATACAAAAGGTAATTGTTATGGGGGATGAGCAGATGGAGAAAGTATAAAGAAAGCATACAGTATAAAGTTTATCGTGAAGATCTTTCAGATGTGATCCTTTCTGTCTATCCTGTTCTCCTGTCTTTCCTTCTGTGGTCTGGGATATGTTTTCTGTACTTTGGGCTTGCTCTTTCGTCCTGTTTCACCATATCCCCACATGTGTGGTGTTTGCAGCCTTTGTCTAATTAAGCCTGCCACGTCTCATTAGTTTCCACAGGAAAATTGATGTTCAACTCTAGTGTCTCTATGCATCCCAGCTTCTTAGCCTTGTTATTCCCTGTATATAATTCTTGTATAATTGTTGCCTTGGCTTAACCCTCATTCCATTCATCCTTTAAGTTTCCTGACAGTGTTCTCCTAACTCTGTCACTCCATGTAATCATTTGTTCTCCCCGCCTGTCATTGCCTATCTGTCAGTTGTCTCCAGCAAGGTAATACCGAAGATCTCAGTTAGGAAAAGTGTGCTATGGCCAATTCCATTGTCACAGTCAGGGGCTCTGTTGAAGGCCAAGCACTCATAAGCTCATAAATCTAGCAAGTAAGGCTGTCCACCTCCTGCTGGAAATGTATATGGCATACTACCATATACCTTCTTTCACCTTTCCATCAGTCTGTAATGTGTATGTTTGTCTCATCTCTAAGTTGGCTTTGTAGCAGTACCCCCGAAAGGGATGTTAGCTGATGATGGTCAGGCACAGTCACTGTACACTTCCAGCACAAATAATGATGATGATAATGATGATAACCAAAGTTCTCCTTCACAGTTCAGGCACACTGACACAAACAGCAGTCTAGGGGATGTCTCTTTTTTTTTAGAGAACTTGGATTTCGGGACAGCACAGTGGCTAAATGGTGCAGCACAGTGCCTAAATGGTTAGCATTTCCACCTGGCAGTACTAGGGTCGCTGGTTCGAATCCCAACCACAGCCCCACCTGCCTGGAGTTTGCATGTTCTCCCTGTGTCTGCGTGGGTTTCCTCTTGTTTCCTCCCACATTCCAAAGACATGCTGGTAGGTGAATTGGCTCCTGTCTAAATTGGCCCTAGTATGTGTATGTATGACTCTGAGTTAGGGACCTTAGATTGTACACCCCTTGAGGGTTAGGCACCGATGTGAATGTACAATATATATATGTAAAGTGCTGCGTAAATTGACAGCGCTGTATAAGTACCTGAAATAAAATAATAAATGATTTGGTGTAGAAAAGTATGGGATATTTCAGAACAACTAACAGAAACAAAGGACACTCTTTAAGATGCAAATTTTGCAAAAAATTATTCTACTCCCGTGAGACTAGAAGAGGCTAGAGGTATGTGCTCCTCAACAGGGGAATTACTTGACCCAGCTTTAAAGGACAGTCCTCCTAGCAGAAATCAGAGGAGACTAATGTACATCACAAGAAAGCAACAACAGCTCAAAGTGTTTCCACAAAACTAGAGGGAACTGGTTGCTATGCACCGATCAAAAGAGGAACTATAAGGCTCGGCAATCCCAATAGTACTCAGTCACTAGGATCTTGAAACAGAGCAGTATACACAAGCTCAAAGGAGTAGCTGTGCCTATTCAGCTTCTTCCAGATGTCTACCAGTGAGGTTGAGTGGGTCAGATCCTTAGGTGAAGCCTCAGGGTGTCCAGCACTGTCTCAGATGTAGGCCTCACATTCTGCCAAAGTGGGGTCCTCAGTGAACAGTCACTCAGTCACTTGAGACAGCTGGATGACTGGAGGTAGGGGGTATCCACCCCCCACCCAAACAGATGGAATCACTAGAACAGGAATACTTCAGCCTGTACTATCTCTATTCTCTTCAGCCACCTTCTGGGAACACCTCCCCATGGATTGGCTGCAGCACCATATATATTCATGCTGCCCATTTGCCATGTTCCACTCCTATGTTCCAGAACTTTCTGGAAGGCAGGGGGGCAATCAAACGTGCAACATGTGGAACCCAGAACAGCAAAAAGAAACAACTGCTCCAATGATTATAATTATAGATGAGCGAATCGAAGTAGCCGAAGTGGAATTCGAGTCGAATATCGGAAAAAATCCGAAAAATAGCCTAATTCGGACGCGCGAATCGAAATTTTTCCGAAAATGGCGGCTGACATGTGCGGCGACGGAGCGGGGATGTCTGGGAAGGCACGCAGACAAGGCGCGCTGACCCATAATGCATTCCTCAACGACATGTGATCGCATCAGCCAATCAGCAGCCAGCCAGCTAGCACTGTGTAATGGTCGAGCTATAAATAGCGGCCATTTTGGAATTCTTCATTTGCCTGCAGTCATTGAACAGAGGCAGACCGCTCTGTATTAGGGACAGGGACAGAGTTAGGGCCACAGAAACGATACTTGGGGACAGAGAAACGATACTTAGGGACAGAGAACTATTACTCAGGGACACAGATTTGTTAATTAGGGCCACAGAATCGTTACTTAGGGACAAAGAAACGCTAGTTAGGGACACAGAATTCATACTCAGGGACAGACAGAATTGTTACTGAGTGCCAGAGAATTGTTACTTAGGGCCACAGAAACGTTATTAGGGCCACAGAATTGTTACTCAGGGACAGACAGAATTGTTACTGAGTGCCAGAGAATTGTTACTTAGGGCCACAGAAACGTTATTAGGGCCACAGAATTGTTACTCAGGGACAGACAGAATTGTTACTGAGTGCCAGATAATTGTTACTTAGGGCCACAGAAACGTTATTAGGGCCACAGAATTGTTACTCAGGGACAGACAGAATTGTTACTGAGTGCCAGAGAATTGTTACTTAGGGCCACAGAAACTTTAGTTAGGGCCACAGAATTGTTACTCAGGGACAGACACAGAATTGTTACTGAGGGCCACAGAACTGTTACTTAGGGCCACAGAATTGTTACTCGCACAGACACAGAATTGTTACTCGCACAGACACAGAATTGTTACTGAGGGCCACAGAACTGTTACTTAGGGCCACAGAATTGTTACTCGCACAGACACAGAATTGTTACACAGGGACACAGAACTGTTACTGAGCGCCACAGAACCGTTACTTAGGGCCACAGAATTGTTACTCGCACAGACACGGAATTGTTACTCGCACAGACACAGAATTGTTACTCGCACAGACACAGAATTGTTACTGAGGGCCACAGAACTGTTAGTTAGGGCCACAGAATTGTTACTCGCACAGACACAGAATTGTTACTCGCACAGACACAGAATTGTTACTGAGGGCCACAGAACTGTTACTTGGGGCCACAGAAACGTTAATCAGGGACACAGAATTGTTACTGAGGGCCACAGAACTGTTACTTAGGGCCACAGAATTGTTACTCGCGCAGACACAGAATTGTTACACAGGGACACAGAACTGTTACTGAGGGCCACAGAACCGTTACTTAGGGCCACAGAATTGTTACTCGCACAGACACAGAATTGTTACTCGCACAGACACAGAATTGTTACTCGCACAGACACAGAATTGTTACTCAGGGACACAGAACTGTTACTGAGGGCCACAGAACTGTTACTTAGGGCCACAGAATTGTTGCTCGCACAGACACAGAATTGTTACTCGCACAGACACAGAATTGTTACTGAGGGCCACAGAACTGTTACTTGGGGCCACAGAAACGTTAATCAGGGACACAGAATTGTTACTGAGGGCCACAGAACTGTTACTTAGGGCCACAGAATTGTTACTCGCACAGACACAGAATTGTTACTCGCACAGACACAGAATTGTTACTGAGGGCCACAGAACTGTTACTTAGGGCCACAGAATTGTTACTCGCACAGACACAGAATTGTTACACAGGGACACAGAACTGTTACTGAGGGCCACAGAACCGTTACTTAGGGCCACAGAATTGTTACTCGCACAGACACAGAATTGTTACTCGCACAGACACAGAATTGTTACTCGCACAGACACAAAGAATTGTTACTCAGGGACACAGAACTGTTACTGAGGGCCACAGAACTGTTAGTTAGGGCCACAGAATTGTTGCTCGCACAGACACAGAATTCTTACTCGCACAGACACAGAATTGTTACTCAGGGACACAGAACTGTTACTTATGGGCCACAGAACTGTTAGTTAGGGCCACAGAATTGTTACTCGCACAGACACAGAATTGTTACTGAGGGCCACAGAACTGTTACTTGGGGCCACAGAAACGTTAATCAGGGACACAGAATTGTTACTGAGGGCCACAGAACTGTTACTTAGGGCCACAGAATTGTTACTCGCACAGACACAGAATTGTTACTGAGGGCCACAGAACTGTTACTTGGGGCCACAGAAACGTTAATCAGGGACACAGAATTGTTACTGAGGGCCACAGAACTGTTACTTAGGGCCACAGAATTGTTACTCGCACAGACACAATTGTTACTCAGGGACACAGAACTGTTACTGAGGGCCACAGAACTGTTACTTAGGGCCACAGAATTGTTACTCGCACAGACACTGAATTCTTACTCGCACAGACACAGAATTGTTACTGAGGGCCACAGAACTGTTACTTGGGGCCACAGAAACGTTAATCAGGGACACAGAATTGTTACTGAGGGCCACAGAACTGTTACTTAGGGCCACAGAATTGTTACTCACACAGACACAGAATTGTTACTCGCACAGACACAGAATTGTTACTGAGGGCCACAGAACTGTTACTTGGGGCCACAGAAACGTTAATCAGGGACACAGAATTGTTACTGAGGGCCACAGAACTGTTAGGGCCACAGAATTGTTACTCGCACAGACACAGAATTGTTACTCGCACAGACACAGAATTGTTACTGAGGGCCACAGAACTGTTACTTGGGGCCACAGAAACGTTAATCAGGGACACAGAATTGTTACTGAGGGCCACAGAACTGTTACTTAGGGCCACAGAATTGTTACTCGCACAGACACAGAATTGTTACACAGGGACACAGAACTGTTACTGAGGGCCACAGAACCGTTACTTAGGGCCACAGAATTGTTACTCGCACAGACACAGAATTGTTACTCGCACAGACACAGAATTGTTACTCAGGGACACAGAACTGTTACTGAGGGCCACAGAACTGTTACTTAGGGCCACAGAATTGTTACTCGCACAGACACAGAATTGTTACACAGGGACACAGAATTGTTACTGAGGGCCACAGAACCGTTACTTAGGGCCACAGAATTGTTACTGAGGGCAACAGAACTGTTACTTAGGGCCACAGAATTGTTACTCGCACAGACACAGAATTGTTACTCAGGGACACAGAACTGTTACTGAGGGCCACAGAACTGTTACTTAGGGCCACAGAATTGTTACTCGCACAGACACAGAATTGTTACTCAGGGACACAGAACTGTTACTGAGGGCCACAGAACTGTTACTTAGGGCCACAGAATTGTTACTTGCACAGACACAGAATTGTTACACAGGGACACAGAATTGTTACTGAGGGCCACAGAACCGTTACTTAGGGCCACAGAATTGTTACTCAGGGACACAGAATTGTTACTGAGGGCCACAGAACTGTTACTTAGGGCCACAGAATTGTTACTCGCACAGACACAGAATTGTTACTCAGGGACACAGAACTGTTACTGAGGGCCACAGAACTGTTACTTAGGGCCACAGAATTGTTACTCGCACAGACACAGAATTGTTACTCAGGGACACAGAACTGTTACTGAGGGCCACAGAACTGTTACTTAGGGCCACAGAATTGTTACTCGCACAGACACAGAATTGTTACACAGGGACACAGAATTGTTACTGAGGGCCACAGAACCGTTACTTAGGGACACATAATTGTTACTGAGGGCCACAGAACTGTTACTTAGGGCCACAGAATTGTTACTCGCACAGACACAGAATTGTTACTCAGGGACACAGAACTGTTACTGAGGGCCACAGAACCGTTACTTAGGGCCACAGAATTGTTACTCAGGGACACAGAATCGTTTAATTAAAGAGTATGTCAGACAACATGCAGAGGAGTGGCAGAGGAGGCAATGTTTTCGGAGCGAGCAGACGTGGCAGCAGAGGAAGGGGTCGAGGCAGCACTATTCGCAGCCAGAGGCTAGTGCTCCCGGTGTCATCCAGTACAGTGAGGAAGAGCTAACAGAGGGCGGTCAGGAACGGGGGGAGACATCCGCCTCTTCAGCAGGCGAAGAAGTAGTGGCGAGGAGAGTGGCTCGGTAGCCGGTGTAGAGACAGGTCTGTCTCCTGACCCACACGCAGCCGAGGGGGCTAGTAGTGAGGCGGAGACCCTAATTGATGATGATGAGGCTGATCGCACTTGGCAGCCTCGTCGTCATCAGGCTATTGCTTCCGCATCATCAGGAGAAGAGGGTGGCAGCTTGGCAGCGAGCAAAACAGTCGGTGGGTTGTCTCCATCGCCACACTCTGCCATGTGCCACTTTCAGGTCTCCTCACACACTGCTGGTGTGTTGAATTTTTTGACATAGGGTGCTGGCAGATTACGGGCCTCCCATAGCTGCTGCCAGGCCCCTAATCTGCCATGGGCCCCTATACCGCCTCCTCATGCTGCTGCCAGGTCCACAGTCTCTCATGCCATGTGCCATTTTCAGGTCTCCTCACACTGCTGGTGTGTTGAATTTTTTGACATAGGGTGCTGGCAGATTACGGGCCTCCCATAGCTGCTGCCAGGCCCCTAATCTGCCATGGGCCCCTATATACCGCCTCCTCATGCTGCTGCCAGGTCCAGAGTCTGTCATGGGTCCCTGTTCGGCCTCCCATTGCTGCTGTCTCCATCGCCACACTCTGCCATGTGCCACTTTCAGGTCTCCTCACACACTGCTGGTGTGTTGAATTTTTTGACATAGGGTGCTGGCAGATTACGGGCCTCCCATAGCTGCTGCCAGGCCCCTAATCTGCCATGGGCCCCTATACCGCCTCCTCATGCTGCTGCCAGGTCCACAGTCTCTCATGCCATGTGCCACTTTCAGGTCTCCTCACACTGCTGGTGTGTTGAATTTTTTGACATAGGGTGCTGGCAGATTACGGGCCTCCCATAGCTGCTGCCAGGCCCCTAATCTGCCATGGGCCCCTATATACCGCCTCCTCATGCTGCTGCCAGGTCCAGAGTCTGTCATGGGTCCCTGTACGGCCTCCCATTGCTGCTGTCTCCATCGCCACACTCTGCCATGTGCCACTTTCAGGTCTCCTCACACACTGCTGGTGTGTTGAATTTTTTGACATAGGGTGCTGGCAGATTACGGGCCTCCCATAGCTGCTGCCAGGCCCCTAATCTGCCATGGGCCCCTATACCGCCTCCTCATGCTGCTGCCAGGTCCAGAGTCTCTCATGCCATGTGCCACTTTCAGGTCTCCTCACACTGCTGGTGTGTTGAATTTTTTGACATAGGGTGCTGGCAGATTACGGGCCTCCTATAGCTGCTGCCAGGCCCCTAATCTGCCATGGGCCCCTATACCGCCTCCTCATGCTGCTGCCAGGTCCAGGCGAACGTAGTCACACAGGGGAGGAACTTCTGAGTGTAATGAACAGAGAAATCGACAGATGGCTGTCTCCGCGCAAACTGAAAATCGGAACCATGTTGACCGACAACGGAAAGAACATGGTGTCTGCTCTGCGTCAAGGAAGGTTGTGCCATGCGCCATGCATGGCTCACGTGTTCAATCTGGTTGTCAAGCGGTTCCTAAAATCCACCATCCCACTGCAAGACATCCTTAAAATGTCACGTAAACTTTGCATGCATTTCAGCCATTCCTACACCGCAAAGCACACCCTCCTTGAGCTGCAGCGGCAGAACGGAATTCCACATCATCGCCTGATCTGCGACGTTGCAACAAGGTGGAATTCAACCCTACACATGTTAGACCGCCTTTACGAGCAGCGAAAGGCCATCACCGATTTCCTGATGTTACAAGCGGATAAAGGTACTCCCCTGTGTAACTTCGATGTCAGCCATTGGCAGCTCATGCGTGACACCTGCCGCTTGCTCAGGCCCTTTGAGGAGGCCACGCTATTCGTGAGTCGGCAGGACTATGGGATGAACGACGTCATTCCTCTGTTGCACGTCCTTGAACAAATGCTGTTAACAATGGCTGGTCAGGGTGCGGTAGACGTGGCGCACAGATCTCAACGCCACATGACCCCTGTGGGGGCAGGACAGGAAGAAGAGGAGGAGGTAGAGGAGGACATTTGTGCTCAGGAATTATTGAGTGAAATGGGTGGTTTTTCCACTCAGCGGACAGGAGTGGAGGAGCAGGAGCATCTGGTAGAGGAGGAGGAGGAGGAGACAGAGGACCCAGACGCACCGTGGCAGTATGCTGTGGAGATGGAGGCAGGGAGTCCCTCGCATTCCTTGGCACAAATGGCCCATAGCATGCTCGGTTGCTTGCGTAGCGACAGCCGAATAATAACCATCAGACAGAGGGATGACTTTTGGCTGTCCACCTTGTTGGACCGTCGCTACCGTTCCAAAATGGTGGCCTTTTTCACACCTGCTGAGAGGGAGGCCAAAATAACGTACTATAAAAACCACCTATGTAGTCAGTTGGTCTCTGCCTTTGTGCGCCAACGTCCATCCTCAGACACTGTGGGCCCTGTGCGCTCGCGTTCCGCTGCCATAGCAGCAGGGGAGGGGTGGGGTGGTAGGAGCAGTGGCAGCTCCACCAGCAGCGGCTGCCTCAGTCTGCAGTCGATGATGAGTAGCTTTCTTCACCAGCGCAGTGAGGAAACTACTAACCAGCCGCAGCAGCAGCAGCAGCAGCAGCAGCATCAGGTGGACCTGGAGCAGGACCTCAAACAACAGGCTTGGGCCTACTTGGACAGCACCCTGCCAACCGAGGTAGACAATCCCCTTGACTACTGGTCAACGAAACTTGACCTTTGGCCCCAACTAGCTGAATTTGCCCTTGAAAGGCTGTCATGCCCGGCCAGTAGCGTGGCATCGGAGCGCGTGTTTAGTGCGGCAGGAGGTATTGTAACTCCGCGGAGGACACGACTGTCCACCCAAAGTGTGGAGAGACTCACGTTTGTGAAAATGAATCAGGCGTGGATTAGTCTGGATTTCAAACCACCAGTTCCTGACACAACTGACTAAATCCGCCATGAATCATGCCTCAAACATGTGCCACTTTGAGGTCTCCTCACACACTGCTGGTGTGTTGAATTTTTTGACATAGGGTGCTGGCAGATTACGGGCCTCCCATTGCTGCTGCCAGGCCCCTAATCTGCCATAGGCCCCTATATACCGCCTCCTCATGCTGCTGCCAGGTCCAGAGTCTCTCATGGGTCCCTGTACGGCCTCCCATTGCTGCTGTCTCCATCGCCACACTCTGCCATGTGCCACTTTCAGGTCTCCTCACACTGCTGGTGTGTAGAATTTTTTGACATAGGGTGCTGGCAGATTACGGGCCTCCCATAGCTGCTGCCAGGCCCCTAATCTGCCATAGGCCCCTATATACCGCCTCCTCATGCTGCTGCCAGGTCCAGAGTCTCTCATGGGTCCCTGTACGGCCTCCCATTGCTGCTGTCTCCATCGCCACACTCTGCCATGTGCCACTTTCAGGTCTCCTCACACACTGCTGGTGTGTAGAATTTTTTGACATAGGGTGCTGGCAGATTACGGGCCTCCCATTGCTGCTGCCAGGCCCCTAATCTGCCATAGGCCCCTATATACCGCCTCCTCATGCTGCTGCCAGGTCCAGAGTCTCTCATGGGTCCCTGTACGGCCTCCTATTGCTGCTGTCTCCATCGCCACACTCTGCCATGTGCCACTTTCAGGTCTCCTCACACACTGCTGGTGTGTAGAATTTTTTGACATAGGGTGCTGGCAGATTACGGGCCTCCTATAGCTGCTGCCAGGCCCCTAATCTGCCATAGGCCCCTATATACCGCCTCCTCATGCTGCTGCCAGGTCCAGAGTCTCTCATGGGTCCCTGTACGGCCTCCCATTGCTGCTGTCTCCATCGCCACACTCTGCCATGTGCCACTTTCAGGTCTCCTCACACTGCTGGTGTGTAGAATTTTTTGACATAGGGTGCTGGCAGATTACGGGCCTCCCATTGCTGCTGCCAGGCCCCTAATCTGCCATAGGCCCCTATATACCGCCTCCTCATGCTGCTGCCAGGTCCAGAGTCTCTCATGGGTCCCTGTACGGCCTCCTATTGCTGCTGTCTCCATCGCCACACTCTGCCATGTGCCACTTTCAGGTCTCCTCACACACTGCTGGTGTGTAGAATTTTTTGACATAGGGTGCTGGCAGATTACGGGCCTCCCATAGCTGCTGCCAGGCCCCTAATCTGCCATAGGCCCCTATATACCGCCTCCTCATGCTGCTGCCAGGTCCAGAGTCTCTCATGGGTCCCTGTACGGCCTCCCATTGCTGCTGTCTCCATCGCCACACTCTGCCATGTGCCACTTTCAGGTCTCCTCACACACTGCTGGTGTGTAGAATTTTTTGACATAGGGTGCTGGCAGATTACGGGCCTCCTATAGCTGCTGCCAGGCCCCTAATCTGCCATAGGCCCCTATATACCGCCTCCTCATGCTGCTGCCAGGTCCAGAGTCTCTCATGGGTCCCTGTACGGCCTCCCATTGCTGCTGTCTCCATCGCCACACTCTGCCATGTGCCACTTTCAGGTCTCCTCACACACTGCTGGTGTGTAGAATTTTTTGACATAGGGTGCTGGCAGATTACGGGCCTCCCATTGCTGCTGCCAGGCCCCTAATCTGCCATAGGCCCCTATATACCGCCTCCTCATGCTGCTGCCAGGTCCAGAGTCTCTCATGGGTCCCTGTACGGCCTCCTATTGCTGCTGTCTCCATCGCCACACTCTGCCATGTGCCACTTTCAGGTCTCCTCACACACTGCTGGTGTGTAGAATTTTTTGACATAGGGTGCTGGCAGATTACGGGCCTCCCATTGCTGCTGCCAGGCCCCTAATCTGCCATAGGCCCCTATATACCGCCTCCTCATGCTGCTGCCAGGTCCAGAGTCTCTCATGGGTCTCTGTACGGCCTCCCATTGCTGCTGTCTCCATCGCCACACTCTGCCATGTGCCACTTTCAGGTCTCCTCACACACTGCTGGTGTGTAGAATTTTTTGACATAGGGTGCTGGCAGATTACGGGCCTCCCATTGCTGCTGCCAGGCCCCTAATCTGCCATAGGCCCCTATATACCGCCTCCTCATGCTGCTGCCAGGTCCAGAGTCTCTCATGGGTCCCTGTACGGCCTCCTATTGCTGCTGTCTCCATCGCCACACTCTGCCATGTGCCACTTTCAGGTCTCCTCACACACTGCTGGTGTGTAGAATTTTTTGACATAGGGTGCTGGCAGATTACGGGCCTCCCGTAGCTGCTGCCAGGCCCCTAATCTGCCATAGGCCCCTATATACCGCCTCCTCATGCTGCTGCCAGGTCCAGAGTCTCTCATGGGTCCCTGTACGGCCTCCCATTGCTGCTGTCTCCATCGCCACACTCTGCCATGTGCCACTTTCAGGTCTCCTCACACACTGCTGGTGTGTAGAATTTTTTGACATAGGGTGCTGGCAGATTACGGGCCTCCTATAGCTGCTGCCAGGCCCCTAATCTGCCATAGGCCCCTATATACCGCCTCCTCATGCTGCTGCCAGGTCCAGAGTCTCTCATGGGTCCCTGTACGGCCTCCCATTGCTGCTGTCTCCATCGCCACACTCTGCCATGTGCCACTTTCAGGTCTCCTCACACTGCTGGTGTGTAGAATTTTTTGACATAGGGTGCTGGCAGATTACGGGCCTCCCATAGCTGCTGCCAGGCCCCTAATCTGCCATAGGCCCCTATATACCGCCTCCTCATGCTGCTGCCAGGTCCAGAGTCTCTCATGGGTCCCTGTACGGCCTCCCATTGCTGCTGTCTCCATCGCCACACTCTGCCATGTGCCACTTTCAGGTCTCCTCACACACTGCTGGTGTGTAGAATTTTTTGACATAGGGTGCTGGCAGATTACGGGCCTCCTATAGCTGCTGACAGGCCCCTAATCTGCCATAGGCCCCTATATACCGCCTCCTCATGCTGCTGCTAGGTCCAGAGTCTCTCATGGGTCCCTGTATGGCCTCCCATTGCTGCTGTCTCCATCGCCACACTCTGCCATGTGCCACTTTCAGGTCTCCTCACACACTGCTGGTGTGTAGAATTTTTTGACATAGGGTGCTGGCAGATTACGGGCCTCCCATTGCTGCTGCCAGGCCCCTAATCTGCCATAGGCCCCTATATACCGCCTCCTCATGCTGCTGCCAGGTCCAGAGTCTCTCATGGGTCCCTGTACGGCCTCCCATTGCTGCTGTCTCCATCGCCACACTCTGCCATGTGCCACTTTCAGGTCTCCTCACACACTGCTGGTGTGTAGAATTTTTTGACATAGGGTGCTGGCAGATTACGGGCCTCCCATTGCTGCTGCCAGGCCCCTAATCTGCCATAGGCCCCTATATACCGCCTCCTCATGCTGCTGCCAGGTCCAGAGTCTCTCATGGGTCCCTGTACGGCCTCCCATTGCTGCTGTCTCCATCGCCACACTCTGCCATGTGCCACTTTCAGGTCTCCTCACACTGCTGGTGTGTAGAATTTTTGACATAGGGTGCTGGCAGATTACGGGCCTCCCATAGCTGCTGCCAGGCCCCTAATCTGCCATAGGCCCCTATATACCGCCTCCTCATGCTGCTGCCAGGTCCAGAGTCTCTCATGGGTCCCTGTACGGCCTCCCATTGCTGCTGTCTCCATCGCCACACTCTGCCATGTGCCACTTTCAGGTCTCCTCACACTGCTGGTGTGTTCAAATCTTTTGACATAGGGTGCTGGCAGATTACGGGCCTCCCATTGCTGCTGCCAGGCACGTAATCTGCCATGGGCCCCCGTACCGACTCCTCATGCTGTGACGTTGCAACAAGGTGGAATTCAACCCTACATATGTTAGACCGCCTTTACTAACAGCGAAAGGCCATCACAGATTTCCTGATGTTAAAAGCGGATAAAGGTACTCCCTGTGTAACTTAGATGTCAGCCATTGGCAGCTCATGCGTGACACCTGCGCTTGCTCAGGCCCTTTGAGGAGGCCACGCTATTCGTGAGTCGGCAGGACTATGGGATGAACGACGTCATTCCTCTGTTGCACGTCCTGGAACAAATGCTGTTAACAATGGCTGGTCAGGGTGCGGTAGACGTGGCGCACAGATCTCAACGCCACATGACCCCTGTGGGGGCAGGACAGGAAGAAGAGGAGGAGGTAGAGGAGGACATTGGTGCTCAGGAATTATTGAGTGAAATGGGTGGTTTTTCCACTCAGCGGACAGGAGTGGAGGAGCAGGAGCATCTGGTAGAGGAGGAGGAGGAGGAGGAGACAGAGGACCCAGACGCACCGTGGCAGTATGCTGTGGAGATGGAGGTAGGGAGTCCCTCGCATTCCTTGGCACAAATGGCCCATAGCATGCTCGCTTGCTTGCGTAGCGACAGCCGAATAATAACCATCAGACAGAGGGATGACTTTTGGCTGTCCACCTTGTTGGACCCTCGCTACCGTTCAAAAATGGTGGCCTTTTTCACACCTGCTGAGAGGGAGGCCAAAATAACGTACTATAAAAACCACCTATGTAGTCAGCTGGTCTCTGCCTTTCTGCGCCAACGTCCATCCTCAGACACTGTGGGCCCTGTGCGCTCGCGTTCCGCTGCCATGGCAGCAGGGGAGGGGTGGGGTGGTAGGAGCAGTGGCAGCTCCACCAGCAGCGGCTGCCTCAGTCTGCAGTCGATGATGAGTAGCTTTCTTCACCAGCGCAGTGAGGAAACTACTAACCAGCCGCAGCAGCAGCAGCATCAGGTGGACCTGGAGCAGGACCTCAAACAACAGGCTTAGGCCTACTTGGACAGCACCCTGCCAACCGAGGTAGACAATCCCCTTGACTACTGGGCAACAAAACTTGACCTTTGGCCCCAACTAGCTGAATTTGCCCTTGAAAGGCTGTCATGCCCGGCCAGTAGCGTGGCATCGGAGCGCGTGTTTAGTGCGGCAGGAGGTATTGCAACTCCGCGGAGGACACGACTGTCCACCCAAAGTGTGGAGAGACTCACGTTTGTGAAAATGAATCAGTCGTGGATTAGTCTGGATTTCAAACCACTAGTTCCTGACACAACTGACTAAATCCGCCATGAATCATGCCCCAAACATGTGCCACTTTCAGGTCTCCTCACACACTGCTTGTGTTTTCAATTTTTTGACATTGGGTGCTGGCAGATTACGGGCCTCCCATAGCTGCTGCCAGGCCCCTAATCTGCCATGGGCCCCTATATACCGCCTCCTCATGCTGCTGCCAGGTCCAGAGTGTCTCATGCCATGTGCCACTTTCAGGTCTCCTCACACACTGCTGGTGTGTTCAATTTTTTGTCATAGGGTGCTGGCAGATTACGGGCCTCCTATAGCTGCTGCCAGGCCCCTAATCTGCCATGGGCCCCTATACCGCCTCCTCATGCTGCTGCCAGGTCCAGAGTCTCTCATGGGTCCCTGTACGGCCTCCCATTGCTGCTGTCTCCATCGCCACACTCTGCCATGTGCCACTTTCAGGTCTCCTCACACACTGCTGGTGTGTTCCATTTTTTGTCATAGGGTGCTGGCAGATTACGGGCCTCCCATTGCTGCTGCCAGGCCTGTAATCTGCCATGGGCCCCCGTACCGCCTGGTCACGCTGCTGCTGGGTCCACAGTGTGACATGGGTCCTTGTACCGCCTCCCATTGCTCCCACTGCATGTGCCACTTTCAGGTCTCCTCACACTCCTGCTGGTTTCCATTTTGTCATAGGTTGCTGTATGGCCTCCCATTGCTGCTGCCTCCACCGCCACACTGTGGCTCCAAACACTGGTTTTGGCCCCGTGACTGGCCAAATGAGTGAAGTGTGCGGTGATTCTAAGATCGACGGCACTCATCTGCATGTCATACTGAGTGACAGTATTATTTCTCTTCCCCAGCAGACTTCAAGGGCATTTAAATTAAAGGTACAGTGTTCTGCACTAATATTAAGTCTCTCTGAAGCCTAGAAACACCCTTTTTTAAGTTAAATTCACAGCGAATTTATTCGACTCGAATCGAATATTGTCCACGAATTCGCCGAATCAGTCGAATCGAATTTTTCATTTCTTCGCTCATCTCTAATTATAATGAAGCCAAAAACTAAATTTACCTAGCATCCTAACTAGGGGGGGGGGGCTACACTTATAAAGAAACAAGAATAACATTAGAGATGCTGCTCAGGATGGCAAATCAAATGTCTTTGTTCTTTTTATTTAAAATGAAATAAGTTTCTTGATTGGCTGTTACTGACGTATTTTTGTTTACATGTGCTCTCATTTTCCTTTCAAAGGTTTTAATTCATCAGCCCTAATTTAACAAAATGGTAAACTTGCCTTAAAGTGTTACTAAACCCAGGACCATGCATTCATTATATCTGGCCTCCCACAGTACACAGAACATGGAAATGCTATTATATTAGTAAATATAAACTGCTAAATACCCTTTCTCATCAGCAGTATATACCAGTCTTGTGACTTCTATCAGTGACCAGATGAGCACTGGTTAAAGCTTGTAGGAGGATTTTTCATTCTCATCTGACTATCATATTAGGCTGCAGGACGCCTGATTGGCCCTGTGCTGATCACATGCACTCCCCCCCCCCAAAAAAAAAAACTTTCCAGCAATATGCACTAAACTGAGCATGTGCAGAGTGACTCCTAGGGCTCTGTACTATCAGTAGATGGACTGGGGACTGTAGAAGAAGGGGAGGATCAGAGAAGACAGCATCAAACAGGCTTTTTACACAATGCAGAGGATTAACCCTTAGGTTCCACAGTGAGTATAACAAGCATGCTTTACTGCATATACAGATTGATTTGGGTTTAGTAACACTTTAGCAATGATTAACACACCCTTAAAATGAACATAGTCTTCTGTGGAACTTGCAAATAGTATATATGTTTAGTGGTGCAGTATGGTGTCTTTGGCATACCGTTTGACACAATATTAAAGTTTGTTTAATGCATTCATTTATGGAGCCTAACATACTTTGTCTAACACACACTCTGAAGGTAAATGTACTAAATTAATGGATCTGATATTATCTGAAGAAGATACTTGACCACGGTCATTTATATTTTGCAATTGTGTCTTTCAGTTATGCAACTTTTCCCTGGATGTATCTGATAGCTGGAAATTTCAAGAATGCTGGCATGGCATTTATTACCTATGTGTGCATCAACCTGTTTATTGGCATCAATACCATCATCTCTTCTTCTGTAGTGTATATGCTTCTCCAGCAGACAACTACAAGTGACAAAAATGACCAGGTATTTAATGTTTTAACTCTTCAA
The DNA here is from genome assembly GCF_062004578.1 of Staurois parvus. Lineage (NCBI taxonomy): Eukaryota > Metazoa > Chordata > Amphibia > Anura > Ranidae > Staurois > Staurois parvus. The sequence continues at coordinate 34,623,316 of NW_028317807.1, forward strand.
CAATGTATACTGTTAACAACGTACAGTATGTATCTCATTGGGGTCTCTGCATTATTTGCCTTTCTGGCAAGGTTTTATAAAATACCAACAATGACCATGAGCTGTCATTGTGAATTAAAAAAAAACCTTAAAATATATATAGAACAATATAGCCATCTCTCACCAGCTAAACACAGCAAAAAATGTTTGAAATACGCCAAATGTTCATCCTCTCTTTGTATTGACACTGCAGATTTGAAGTTTTTTTTTTATTGCTAGCTTGGTTTGCTTTCTTATACTTTCCTTTTGCTTTCCTCCCATGAGCTATGAAAGCACCTTCTCCTGTTCCCAGGGCTTGAAAACATGTTAGAGTGTCAACAGCATACAATGCAGCAATGCTTGATTGTCTCCCATCTCATTCTGATTTCTGCTTTGCAAGGGATTATGAAAAAATAATATATATTATAAATACACAATATAATATCATGCTATCAAAGAGCAAAGAGAAGTGGTGTGCCATAACCCAGGTGAGCTAAGCTAACAAAAAAAGGCTTTCAGCTGATCTACAAACAAAAGATGATTTAGGAGAGATAATTACGTGTTGTATGCGCCTAAGTGAGTGTTTTAATATTTCACTGACTGCAGCAAAAAAAAATTCTGGTCATTCTAAAAGTATTCTAACAGGATAATTCAGTTGTGCCTTTTTCTAAGTGAACCTAGAGATTTTGTATAGCAGCAAACATCAGCCCACAAGCTGCTGTGGAACTATAAGTACCATGAGGCATTGCAGGACTCTTACAGCCACAAACATGACAGAGGCAGAGATATGATGGGACTTGTAGTTCTGCAATAGCTGTAGGGCTGAGGCCTCAGAAATCCTGGCAGAAACATATATTTCTGCCCACGCTTTCAGAAATGCACAAAAAATATGGCAAAATGAGCAACGCTTGTGGCAGCATTACTTCTTAATGGCACACCAAATGTGGGTAGCAGTCTCATGTTTTGGAAGGTCTTTTGAAGTTTAGTGGATTGCGAGCTAATAGGTACCTAGGCACCAGCTCGGCTGGGGGGTTTTATAGTCCTGACGCCCTCCCAATAAGCTTGTTGCCTGTGATCTCTGCAAACACACACCGACCACATGTCACTAAACAGAGAGGGAGGGGGATGAGGAAAGAGAGAGAGAGATAATTGTACAAGATGGACGGTCCTTTGCCAAAATGGAGGTTCGCATCCATCTCTGTGTGCAGGATTGCTACACCTCCCCCCTCAGGTGGTTGCATGGGAGGGGACTGCAATTTCCCTCCTGACGCAACCGACTTCTGCCAGCTCGACCTGTCTCGACAACCCATCAGCATTGCCATGGGTGCTGCCCTTCTTATGCTGTATGGTGAAATCGTATTGCTGAAGAATTAGGCTCCACCGAAGTAGTTTGCCATTCTCCCCAGCAACACAATTTAACCAGCTCAGAGGATTGTGATCGGTGATCACTGTGAAGTGCCGCCCATAAAGGTACATTTGTAACTTCTGGAGGGCCCACACGATCGCAAGAAACTCCTTTTCAATCATGGCGTATGCTACCTCTCTGGGAAGCAACTTCCGCCTCAGGTAGAGGATGAGATGTTCTTCTCCTGCACCATCCACCTGGCTCAGGACTGCACCCAAGCCATATGCAGAGGCATCCGTCTGCACTAGGAAATGACGGGTGAAGTCTGGAGCCTGTAGCACAGGGGTGCTGGCCAGCGCCTCCTTCAAGGCCTGGATGGCCTTCTTACAATCGGGTGTCCAAGACACCACCTTGGGTAGTTTCTTCTTGGTCAGGTCAAGTCACAGGTTTCGCCAGGCTACTATAGTTACATACAAACTTCCTATAGTAACCGGCTGTCCCCAGGAATGACATGACCTGTTTCTTGGTTTGGGGATAGGCCAGGCCAGGATGGTCTCCACCTTCCCTGTTTCTGGCCTCAGGGTGCCTTCGTCTACCTGATGTCCCAAATACTGGACATTTGTCATGCCTTTCTGACATTTACTGGGTTTGACGGTCAGATTGGCAGCTGTCAGTTTGTCCAGAACCTGTGACAGATGCACCAGATGTTCTTCCCAGGTGGGGCTGAACATGGCGATATTGTCCAGGTAGGTTACTGCAAATTGTTCCAGCCCGTCCAGCAAGTCATTCATGACCCTCTGGAAGGTAGCTGGGGCATTCTTCATCCCAAATGGCATGAACAAGAATTCGAACAAGCTGAATGGGGTGATGAAGGCATACTTTTCCCAGGTCTCAGGCGCCAGAGGAATTTGCCAGTACCCCCTGCTCAGATCCCTGATTGTGATATAGCGGGCAGCCGCCAGCCTATCCAACAATTCACAGATCCGGGGCATGGGGTAGGCATCTGCAGTGGTGATGGCCTTCAATTTCCAATAGTCCACACAGAACCTGGTCATCCGGTCCTTTTTGGGGACCAGGACTACAGGAGATGCCCAGGCACTGTGAGACGTCTCAATCAGCCCCAACTGCAGCATTTCCTCAACCTCCTTTTTCATATCAGCCAACACCTCCAAAGAGACGCGATAGGCTGATTGTTTAATAGGAGGATAGGCCCCTGTGTCTACTTTCTGGGCAGCGAGGTGTGTTCTCCCAGGCTTCCCAGTAAACCTACTCCCATATACTGCCAGCACTCTCTCCAGCCCAGGTACCTGAGTGGGGGTAAGGAGGGGGTTGATCGGGTGGGCTGAATCCACTTTCCTAATGTCAGCGAGTAGGTCTAGGAGGGGGTCAGCCTCCTCGGGCTCCTGTTGGCTGCAGACTGGCATGACATAGGCCGTACGTTCATGGTGGGCTTTGATCATGTTAACATGGAAGGCCTTCTGCCGTCTGCTCCCTTCCCCCAACCTGACCAGATAGGTAACATTGTTCAGGCACTGGGTGATGGGGTACGGGCCTTCCCAGGCAGCCTGAAGTTTGTTCTGCCGCAAGGGTAGCAGAACATACACCTATTGACCAACGTTGTACAGTATTACGGTCATACCAAACGCTTCTGCCTGGTCTGGGCCATATTTTCCCGTACCATCCCTACCAGCGTCTCCATTTTATCCCTGAATTTTAGCACGTAATCCACCACAGAGACCTCAGGGTCAACAATTTTGCCCTTTCAGGTCTCACGGATTAGGTCCAGAGGCCCTCTCACCCTCCGCCCGTACAGAAGTTCAAAGGGCAAAAACCCGGTGGACTCCTGAGGCACCTCTCTGTAAGTGAATAGCAGATGAGGCAGATATCGTTCCCAGTCCTTCCCCTGGGATTCCACAAAGATGCGCAACATTTGTTTCAAGGTGCCATTGAAACTCTCGCACAAGCCATTTGTTTGTGGATGGTAAAGACTGGCCATGATGTGTGTCATCTGTATCTTCTGACAGAGAGCTTGCATCAGGTCTGACACAAACTGGGGCCCTTGAGCTCGGCCAGAAACCCCACGCTGGTGAAAATCCCCAGCAGAGCATCCGCAACCTTGTCCGCCCGGAGGGAGGAGAGAGTCACAGCTTCGGGATACCTGGTGGCATAGTCAACCACTGTCAGGATATAACGTTTGCCTAAGCTGCTAGGGATGGCTAGAGGCCCCAAGATGTCTACTGCCACCCTCTTAAAAGGTTCGTCAATCACAGGCAAAGGTTGTAATGGGGCCCTGTGCACATCTTCTGCCTTGCCAACTCGCTGGCAGGTAACACAGGACCGACAGTAGTCAGCTATGTCAGTCAGCATGGTAGGCCAGTAGAAATTGTGAACTAATCGGGCTCTGGTCTTAGTGATCCCCAGGTGCCCTGCTAAAGGAATTTAATGAGCCACTTTCAGCAGTTGTCCCCTAAAGGGATTAGGCACAACAAGCTGTCTCCTACCAATGTCAGCCCCCTCCCCTCGGTGGGCAAGCCCTCCCTATACAGCCTTTCCTGTTCCCAGTAGACCTTCTGTTTGTCATCCTCTGCAGGGGGGCAATTAGCCAGACTTCTGAGCTGCTCTAGGGTCTGGTCTGTCTGCAGTGCTGCTTCAAATGTGGAACCGCAAGTCCCAGCCAGTGGTCCTGTAGCAAACAATGACGGCTGCTGAGACTCAATGGAGGCAGAGTCCACTGGGTCAGAACAAGGGGAGGGAACAGAGACATCCTCCTGCTGTTCTGAGACCAGAGCCTGTGCCTCAGCTGCCCTTGCCGCACTGCGGGTGACCACTAATTTTGGTAATGCATCATTAGTATCATCATCATTATCAATATCATCATCATTATCAACAGTTACGTTTGCAACATCAATAACACAGGAGTTCATTACCTCCCCCTTCAAGGGTGTCTCCTCTCCTTCTCCAGGCTGTGGAGAATTCCGTAACCCCACTCCACTTCCAACCTCCTACCTCTGTCCATCAACAGGTTGCCCAGATATTACCCAACATCTGCACACAATACCTTGGTATGTCCAGAGAGTTCCAGTGGGGCATCCGGGGCGTCCTTAGCAGGGGCATAGTAGGAGATAAGGGTGCCCAGATCAGCACCCAATAGGACGGCTGTGGGGATTTCATCTGAGACTCCCACCTCCCTCATCCCCCTCCCTGCACTCCAATCGATGAACATATAGGCACGGGGTATGCGGGAACGGGTTCCCCCCACTCCGGTGAGGGTATGGAACTTCTCTGGGATGATGTCCTTGTCCTCTATCGCATCTGGTCGGACTAAGGTGACTTTAGCTCCAGTTACGGTCCAGTTACCGACTATGACTGGCTGTAGGTTGGTGCCGGTTCCCCGAGGCTTACCACTGACCAACAGCACGGAGGAAAGGTTGTGGGCCGGTTGGCCCGATGATGTCATCTTCTTCTGCTCAGGACACTGCGTCCTGAGATGTCCGGCTTCACCACAGGTGAAACATCTGCGATTGTTAGTCAGGAATGGCTTGGCCCCAGGTGCTGCAGGTGTTGGGTGAGGGGGAGCTTGACTCACCGGCGTAGAAGGGGTTACTATGGGCGATTTCCCTCCTTTCCAGCCATTTTGAGGAGCCTTGCGAGGGTCAGACACCCGTGTGTGGACATAGGTATCTGCCAGATCGGCTACAGCTTTAGCAGATGCTGGTTCTCTTTCTAAGACAAACTGTCTGACGTCTGCCGGGCAGATATGCAGGAGCTGATCTCGTATCATGAGATCCTCTAAAGACTCATAGGAGTCAGCTTTCAGTCCTTTAGTCCACTGCCGGAATGTGTTGCGTAAGCGACTCGCCACATCCATGTAAGAGTCCCCAGATCCCTTATGCAAGGACCTAAACCACTTGCGGTACACTTCCGGGGTCATCTGGTACTTCCGGATTATGGCATCTTTTAGCGCTTCATAATCGTCGTCCTGCCCCTCTGGCAATTTGACAAACACATTCAGGGCCTTGCCTCGTAGCCCTGGTGTCAGGTACTGAGCCCATTGAGCTTGGGGCAGATGGTACTGACGGCACATTTTTTAAAATTACAGTAAATACGTGTCAATGTCACTATCTTTTTCCATCACTGGAAACTTGGCTGCTGTGCCCATGGCCAGAGAGGCGTCCCTATGCTCTAAGGACCCAGGGTGCTTAACCTGTCGCTGCGGCTGGAGCCTCGCCATCTCCAGCTCGTGCTGACAATTAGCTTCCCGCTGCACCGCCTCTCTCTCAGCCTCTTTTTCAGCTTGGCGTTCCTCTCTGTCAGCCTGGCATTCAAGGAACCGCAGGTATGCCCCAGGATCTGTCTCCATGATGCATTTCAGGGCTTCCTGCAGAGTCTCTGCTGGTTACAGGCATTCCGGTGCTGGTTGCTCAAGCTGTGGTGTGAAGATAACATGATACTCCAGTGTCAGTCTCTGTATGCCCATCCTGCGAGGCCGTCTCTGAGCCACTGGGATCGGAGGTAGCGGGAACCCCTGCATGGTCAAGTTCTCCCGAGTTCTGGTCTGCTTGGCTATCATGCTCCTGTAGGTCCCGAATCAAATCTTCACGAGTTTTGCGTCCGACGTCCATTCCTCGTGAGGTACATTCCGTACTCAAATCACTTTTGCTAATTTTCTTGTATTCTGCTGCACTAGGCATAATTGCAAGCAAAGATAGAAGAGAAAGCAGAAAAAGGAAGGAGCTGTTGCTATATGTCTCTCTCTCTATATATATATATATATATATATATATATAAAAATATGCACCGCTTGTTTCTAAGGACTGTTTCCACAAAGGTTACAATCCTTCAGTGCAGAGCTAATTCCTAACAATGCACTAAAGCTCTAACACAAACTATCCCACGTACGCTGCCAGCCAATATGTGACGATCGCGGCGTCAGACCCCAGCCCTTCTCACCAAACTCGTGACTGAAGGACTAGCCAATCTAAAACCGCGCTGTCACGTGCGTAACAATGCCACACCAAGCTGCACCCTGCACAAAGATTTTCCAGCTCACTGGACCACAACCGATGTACCGGCAGCCTGGGAGCGATTGTTACTGGGCCAGGTTAATTACACAATTCACCCTTCACACTGCCACCACCTCCTTTTTGTACAGAGAAAGAGGAAACTCGGCAACATTAGCAATAACACTATTATGTTTGAATAATCATCATTATACCACTGTCACCGCAGGCAGAGATACACCAAAGTTTAAAACACACACACAGTAGCGCTCTACTTTGATCTCCCACTGTTAGTTTCGATGTTAAAGCAGGGAGATCTTCAACTCTTCACCCACTTAGCTTAACTCCAAGCATAACAGCCTTTTTCTAGGATCTCAGCAGGGTGTCTCCTTACAGCAGAGAACCAATCACCTCATTTGGGGAGGGGTGTTGGGGCGGAGACACAAGCTAGAACAAAAATCCCTCATAGCTTATATTATGGCCAATAACTTTTCCTCGGGGCATTTAGCAGCCGTTCCACTAGTAGAATAATATGCAGACGCATCTGCAGAACGGTTAGTTATGGAATATGAAATATTCGCGTGAATGGTTCAGGAGATATAATTTTCTGCTCTCCGGTATGTGTCAGATAGGGGGTGCAACATACCAGGAGAATGGTCTCAAATTGAGCCGTCTGAATATGGGCTCCATGTTTACGTAATTATGTCCTACATGAAGATATCAACTTATATGGAAAAGTGAGTTTTTAAAAGTAAGTCTGTTTTTACGACCCCTTGGAAGGTCTTTTGAAGTTCAGTGAGGGACTTGGTTTACACTTTTACGATATCCCAGATTGTGAGCTAATAGGTACCTAGGCACCAGCTTGGCTGGGGGGTTTTATAGTCCTGACACCCTCCCAATGAGCTTGTTGCCTGTGATCTCTGCAAACATACACCGACCACATGTCACTAAACAGAGAGGGAGGGGGATGAGGAAAGAGGGAGAGAGAGATAATTGTACAAGATGGACGGTCCTTTGCCAAAATGGAGGTTCGCATCCATCTCTGTGTGCAGGATTGCTACAGGGGCAGTTTAATGAAAAATCTCTCCACTCTTCCTACTGCATAGAGTATATTGGGAAATGTAGTGTAACCAATATAGTGTTGCGATTATATGACAGCCATCTCAAACTAAAATTCCCAAGATTCTCAGCAATCTGCATAGAAGTCTATGGGCTTGCTTGGCTTTAGTTCTCCCCCTGCTGGCTGGAGGAGGATGGTGCAGCATAGCATAAGTATCTCAGTAGAGGGAGAGAAAAAAAGGGCAATGTCTTCATCTCCATATTGCTGTAGCCCAGCACCTGACTACACATACAAGGATATTTGTTGAAAGATTATATTTTATTCAAACTATTTGTGCAGATAAATGGTCCTGGGTTCCATAGCTAAATTCATAGGGGCAAAGAGGGTTGGACAGTGGATTCCTGCCCTTTGATCTGTATCTATTAGAAATGTAAATAGGTGTGATGAAAACTAATATGCTGACTTCTGCTTGTGCAGTGCCTTGCTTGATGTAGAGGTTTGACTTTGGAGTCATGCATTCAGATCTGACAGATGCTAAGTCTCTGCTGGCTGCACAGTAGTAACCAGGGCTTTTTTTCAGAGGGAACGTGGGGGAACACAGTTCTGGCACCTCCAGCACTGAATGCTGGAGAGTCTATTGATGCTTGCTGCTGGCTGCTGGGGGATATATTGTCACTTGAGGAGATATATTTTTGCATGGTAGTCTATTGTTGCTGGGGAGGGATCTATTGTTGCTGTGAAGTCAATTGTTGCCAAAAGGAATCTACTGCTGAGGGAGGGGTCTATTGTTGCTTGCTGATGGGAGATCTGTTGTTGCCACTGGGGGGTCCATTGTTGCTGGGGTGATATTATGTTGTGGAGTCCATTTTTGCTAGGGGGGGCTATTGTTGCTGGCTGCAGGGGATCTATTTTACTGCTTTTCTTGTTATCCTTAACAAATTTCATACAAAATGATGCTTGGCTGTGTACTTCCTAAAAGGAGCCATACTGGGAGGTGGAACCAAGGGACGGTGGTCGAAGGTGGATAGGGATACGGAAACAAGGGGTGACTCAGAAGGGGGGAGTTCCTGCGCCTATTCTCTGTGGAAAAAAAAGCCCTGGTGGTAACAGACTATAATCCTCATGGCTATATAGCCATCATTTCCAAGAATCCTCAGCCTCCTAGTTCAAATTGCAAGCAGTTTGTTTTATGAAATATGAGTTTTCCTTTATCCCTTTAGATGTTTGAAGAGGTTGCAAATGTAATGGACTAAGCATCCTATATGTATTTTAGGAGACTTAGTTCATTATATTTACTGCTCTGTCAAGTCATCTTCTGAGGTGTTACCTGTATAGTGCACTGACATAAAAAAAATATTGTCATTCTTTACAATACTGAGCTTAAGCATACAGTAATGCTAAAAGTAATGTGAGTGGATCTAAAAGTGTGTATGAAGTTGCTGAAGGAACTATTTGCAATGGAAGTTGTAGAAAGTCTGCCAAAACCAATTTTAAAGAAAATGTGGAGAAGTTTTCAGGCTGGTCTGGTTCAACGCAGGGTCTTCTTCTTCATCATCAGGTGGTGGGTAGACTATGAAGAGAGCAGCAATGACACGATGAAGCCAATGCTGCTCTCTGCATCAATACACTGTAAGTGCAAAGTGCTGTGAAATTTCACTAAAAGCAAATAGGCTTTTCACTTTTCAATCAAGTTGCACTTTGTATGGGAATTTTCTCCAGCCTTTAGTGAATGTGGTGAAATTTCACTTTGCACATAATACCCAAATGCCTACAAGGAAAATAAAAAAACAACATGTTTGCTTGCACATGATTGGATTGGATGCCAGCTTCATCTCTCTATGCAAAGTGCAACTTCTCCTGCAAAGTGAACAATCTAGCACCAGATTAAAAGAATATTGAATCCAAAGCAATTTTTTTGAACCAGTTGGGGTATCATATCACAAAAAGAAATAGCCCAGAGTTGGGCTCTTAAAGAGGAGTTCCACTCACCCTGTCAAAGAATAAAAGTCAGCAGCTACAAAAACTGTAGCTGCTGACTTTTAAATAACAGCCACTTACCTGTCCCTCGGTCCCACGGTGTGTCCCCCACAGACCATTTCACCAACCATCTTGTGTTCCAGGCGCCGGTATCTTCAGTGTGGGCACCCAGCTGTGATAGATTGCGGCTTCACACTCGGGTACCCACTGCGCATGTGTCCCAAAAGACTACAGGGAGGGAGAGAGGACACCTTCCGGTTCCGGTCACCTAGGCAATCGGACCAGAAGTGGGAATGGGTACCTGTCAAATTCGGGTACCCAGTCCCCCCAAAGGTGCCAATTCTTAATGGGGAGCAGTCCTTAAAGCGGAACTTTCCCTTTTGAGTGGAGCTCCGCTTTAAGGTCAGGCTTTCTTCTCAAGTCAGGCTGTCTGCCCTTTTTTTTTACCATGAATGAAAAATCTCCCTAAAAAGTGGCACCGACTCCATAAATAATTTCTCTACACATCAGATGCAGCCAACCTTCTACTGCTTGGCTAAAACTCCCCATTGAGCCTATAAATATGCTGATTTTGTAGTTTACCTAATCTTTTTTTTTTTTGTTTACAAACGATTTTATTGAATATAAGTAGACTGTAAAATAACAGCACATTTTCAAGTGTTATTTTCAACGAAAACAAGGCACTTTTGAAATGTACAATACAGAAAAGTATATTAACATAAGAAAGAGAGAAAAAAAAAAAAAAAGGAAGAGTAAATTACGAGTGCATGAAATACGTGAACAATAAGATAAGCTAAGAGATACATCCGTCAACAGTACATATCAGGCAACTTTTACTGAGAATATTGTTAAACATGCAATAAGTGTCTACAATCTCTCCATGACTCCCATTTTTTATCATATAAGTGCATCTTATCCAGTAGGGTATAATGAATGCGGTGCATAAGCATTACAGTATCAATTCTGTGTAAAACGGAGTCCAAGGGTACAGCATTGGACCTCCAATGTAAGGCAATAGACCATAAAGTGGCAATACATAATGTATGTATCAATCTCAGATTGGCATCAGAGACCCCTGGGATATTGGCCCCCAATAAACAGGTCTGTATGGACAATCGTATCAGGGTACCCGACAGTGAGGTAGCCACCTCAGATATCTTACACCAAATCAAACATATGGTCGGGCAATCCCAGAATATATGAACCAAAGTACCTGTGAGGCCACAGCCCCGGAAACATAAAGGGGACGTTTGTGGAAACAATACATGTAGTCTTGATGGGGTATAATACCATCTGGTTAAAACCTTGAGGGCCTTCTCACGAACCGAAAGAGATCTAGAACTCTTGCATATATTATCCACCATGGAATCCCAATCCTCCTCTGAAAAAGTGATACCACTATCCTCCTCCCATTTTTGTCGATAAGAGGGGGGTCTATGAAAAAGGCAGATTAAAAATTGGTGATAAAGATCTGAGATAAGACCCCTACCCCTAGTAGAGTCACGGCTGATACGTTCAAAAAAAGAAATCGGGGAAGATGGCATAAGGCCAAAGTGTGAATTAAAAAAATGTCTAATCTGTCGGTAGCGAAGGTACTCGCGAAGAGGAACATCAAACAACACACGTAGCATATCAAAGGTAATATAAGATCCTCCTCTTTGAAAATCCGATAATCTGATAAAGGATCGATCATACCACCAACGAAACTGTTGAGGGGAAGAAAAAGCTACAACAAAAGTGGGGTCACCAAAAAATTAAACACCTGGGGGGGTAAGAGAGACTAGATTCAATTTAGATTTGTATTTGGACCAGAGAGTCAGCGAATGAGTCACTATGGAGTTATGAAAAGTAAGCGATCGGGGGAAATTTTAGACCATAGAATTCCCGGTAAATAAAATGGGCGTATCGATTGAGACTCAAACTTGATCCATGGGATTTGAGAGTTAATAGTAGCCCATTGTGATAATTGCGCAAAACGAGCAGAGAGGTAATATAGCCAAAAGTTGGGGAGGCCAAGACCTCCCGTCCGTTGTGAGCGGTACAAAATGGATGAAGCAAATCGTGGATGCTTATTTCCCCAAATAAAATTATTAACAGTCCGCTGAAAGTGATCCAAAAACGTTTTTGAAACTGGGACTGGAAGTGATCTAAAAAGATAAAGCAGTTTGGGCAAAATATTCATTTTAACTGCCGTGACTCTACCCAGAAAGGAAATATGATAACCATGCCAAATCTTCAATAGAGTAGAGAGACGTGATACACATGATGGATAATTAGCAGTAAACATATCCGAGTATCTGGGGGTGAGATTAATCCCCAGATAGGAGATCCTGTCCTTGACCCAACGAAATGGGAAAGGGCTACGGAGAGATGCACTTAGGGAGTCAGGAACATTAACCGGCATAATCACCGATTTGGTAAAATTAACGGTGAGACCTGACACTAAGGCAAAATCGTTCAATACAGCACATAAATTAGGCAATGAAGTCAACGGTTTAGTAAGAAAAAGCATGACATCATCGGCTTACATGCTCATTTTAAAATGTGAAACTAATAATGAGTAACCAGAAATATCCGAATGTGATCTGATCGCCAATGCCAAAGGTTCCAACACCAGCGCAAATAGAAGGGGTGAAAGAGGACAACCCTGGCGGGTGCCTCTACCCAATGTAAAAAAGTCAGAGTTACAACCAGGAAGCCTTATTCTTGTTTTAGGAGAGTCGTATAGGGCGTGCACGCCTGCCAAAAACCCGTCACTAAAGCCCATTTTCCCTAGCAGGGAGAATAAATATGGCCAAAGAACACTGTCAAAGGCCTTGTTTATATCTAAACTCATCAACAGAACCTCTTTGGAATGTAAATTGGCATCTTGAATAACATTTAGAGTGAGGCGAATGTTATCATTAATAAATCTGTCGGGAATAAAACCCGACTGGTCTGGAGAAACCAAAGAGGAGATGATAGGGGCCAACCTGTTCGCCAAAATACGGCTAAATATCTTCAGATCGTTATTCATTACTGAGATTGGTCTATAGTTTTGTGGCAAACAGTGGTCTTTCTGTGGTTTAGGTATTAGGGACATATTAGCCAATAGCATCTCCTCAGGGAACCTACCCCCCTGCAAAACATCATTGAATAAAGTTATCAAATAGGGAGCCAGCGTGGGGGCAAAATGCTTATAACCTAATCTTAAAATACTTTCTTTTTTTTTCTTACAGAGCCTGGACACCACATACAATGTCCTCATAAACATTTTTAAGATCTTCCCTCAGTTCTGTTTTGGTTATGGGCTGATTCAACTAGCACAGCAACAGGCTATACAAGAGCAGTATTCCATCTTTGGAAGTAATGAGAAAGTGAATATTTTTGACATGAACATACTGGGATATATGTTTGTATCCATGGCTGTCCAAGGGACCTTCTGCTTTCTGCTACGACTGTTAATCAATGATGGAATAATCTACAGTGTTAAGTAAGTTATGTTATTGTTAAAGCTGAACTGCAATTAAAACCCAGTTGTAAGCTTGGTTCTGCTGCCCACTTGTCACTGGGATAGGGGATAAGGGAACTTTGCTAAAAGGGTAAAGGACAGCAATAAAATACCAACAGAGGTATTACAATGTATCCATGCTACCTAAAGTGTTTCATTGCTTGTCTGTTAAGTTTGTCAAGTTAGAGAGCTTTCATCAAACTGAGCCCCTGTAGCCAGGGCAGGAAATTAGGAAACTCTTCCCAGCAGAGACACAGACAGCAATAAAAAACTGGCAGAGGTTCTAATCCTTTCTCACTCTATTATACATAAAAAATATGTTATACATTATTGATAGAGTGCCAGCATCAGCATTACTTGCAATAATCCGGTGAATATTGGGTGGTGTAGGCTTTCTTCAGAGGCAACAAAAAGCACTTTTGATTGGTAAAAGCTTTTGTTATCAAACACACTTTTTCCAATATGTCAGAAATGATCTTTTCTGCTGTTAAATAATGGGGGGAGGTGTCTTATACTTGTGTTTACCACTACACAATGGCTGAGTTATATAAAATTTTAGAAAGAGGTATCACCACCTGTTGTTTTAGGTGCAACTCTTACCCTTCATTAAACACTTGATCACCAGAAGGTTTTACCCCTTCATGACCAGGGCATTTGTTTTGCTATTCAGCGCTGTGCTACTTTTTTTTCCCCATACATTTTTTTTTATTTATGTTATACAACATATTACAAGTGCAAGTAGCAATCATGTTACCATAAAGAATCAAAGATAATAAATGAGCAAAAAGTATAAAGTATGTTCAGTATAAGAAAGAAAAAGGGCGTAGAAGAGAAATGTAGGCCAATAGCCAAAAAGTGGTATAAGATACCCCAAATCTTACAACATATGATATCAATCCAAGTCTCCTATTAAGGGCAAAATAATATCTGAGGAGCTAACGTCATAGCTGCAAAAAGAGAGGTCATTAGGTAGGCCATGCTAAAGTTCCATAGAAGGGTTATATTCAAGGGAGATTTCCTACAGGGGTCGTTCAGTGGCAGTGGGCGAATAACAAAACAGAATAGAAATAAAAAGGATGAAAGAAAACAAGGAGAAGAAAAACAAAATGGGGGGAAATGGGGAGGGAAAGGTAAGGGAAAGAGCCGGTATACCGCATCATCTTCTGGCCCCCACAACTCCTCCCCCCCTAAATAGTCCATATAAGGGATAACTATACAATGTACCCAAGAGTGGGAAATGAGATCACAGTACACCTATAGCATTAAGGCCATCTATTGTATGTAGTTCCTGTATTGCTCAGTAGTCTTAAAATGGGACCAGCAAGACCAGACAGTTGTAAACTTATGCAGTCGATCTTGAGATATACAGATCAGTTCATCCATCTCTTCTATCTTATTTATTCTAGAGGACCATTCCTTGATAAAAGGGTAGATTGCCAATGGACGGGAATGCAAAGTCTAACCGCGATGACCAAATGCATAGCTAGGGATTTCCAATAATGCATTTTTGAGAGAGATGTGTGATGCAATAGATATTGTTCAGGCGTAAAAACCAGAGTGTATGTGTTAACTAGCGAAATTATATCATGAACCGATTGCCAAAAGAGCACCGTGCTACTTTAACTTCTAATTGTTCGGTCATGTAACACTGTATCCAAATGAAATTTTTCTAAAAAAAATTTTCAGACAGAGAGCTTTCCTTTGGTGGTATTTAATCACCACTTGGTTACTACTATTAATTTTTTTTTTTGCAATATAAATGAAAAAATACTGAACATTTTGTAAAAAAATACCCAAATCAGTGTATATTATATAGTTTGTGTGAAAGTTATAGAGTCTACAAACTAATATATGGTATACAGTATATATTTCAAAACTGATCAGTCCTGATGTACTGACATTTGATTTCTTGATGTCTTAAAATGCCAGCATAGTACAAATACCCCCTAAATTACCCCTTTTTTGGAAAGGAGGCAGTCCAATGTATTTAGTAAGAGGCATGGCATCACAATTTTGTGGAAAACAGAAAAAAAATTTTTTTTTCACAATTTGTTTACATATTGTCACCAGTGCAGTACAGCATCATCATACATATGACTGGTTTGGCAGTGATCAGGGATAATGATTGGTGATGTTATGTAAAAAAACATTTTTTTCTTTCTTTTACATTTTTTTAAAACATTTTTTACAATTTGTTTACATGCTGTTATCAGAGTAGTTCAGTGTCACCATTGTGACACTGTGCTACTCTGGGGAAGTGATCAGGGATTTTTTTCTTTTTTGTACATTTTCATCGCTTATAACAGTGATGATCACTGTTATAAGCAATAGTTAAAGTGTTACTAAACCCAGGACCCTGCATTCACTATATCTGGTCTCCCATAGTACACACAACATGGAAATAGAGCTATTTTAGTAAATATAAACTGCTGGATATCTTTTCTCATCAGCAGTTAGATGATTTCTATCAGTGTCCAGCAGAGCACTGGTTAAAGCTTGTGGAAGGAGTTTTCATTCTCCCCTGATTGCCCTATGAGGCGCTCTCTCAAAGAAAAAAAAACTCTCTAGCGATACACATTAATCTGAGCATGTGCAGAGTGACTCCTAGAGCTCTGTTCTATCAGTAGATGGATTGGGGATAGTAGAAGAAGGGCAGGATTATAGAAGATAGGATCAAACAGCCTTTTTACACAATACAGAGGATTAACCTCTTAGGTTCAACAGTGAGCATAAAAAGTATGCTTTACTGCATATACAGACTTATTTCCCTTTGTGGGTTTACAGTAGTAACACTTTAACTGTCATGAAAGGCTTTCCATTCATGACAGCTTACTTACTGTTGAAATGCTGTGATTGGCTACAGCTAATCACATGGTACAATGTACCAGGTACCATGTGATAGCTGCGGGCCACAGCATCACAACAGCAAGGAAGCATTCATTACTGTTTTGTTTACATTGTAATCATGTGATTGATATAATTGGTCATAACAATCACATGATACCCTGGCTGCTGCAAGCATGGTCACAGAATCCATCAGCTGGGCGCCCCAGGGACACGCTAGTGCACATGTGCTCAATGACATACCAGTACGCCCCTGTGCCTGTAGGTGTCGCTGCTTGCAGTAAAAGTATTGTGGATGAGCAGCAAGTGGTTAAAAGCATTTAAAGTTACCCTGTATGTAGTGAGATAGGGGGAGAAAATTTATGTGGATAAATTCATTTTACAATGTGTTTAATGTTAATTGACACAGCTGGGGCCCAACTCATTAGTTCTATCTGTCACAATGGTAAATGTAGTCATCACAAGCACAGTCATACATGGTATAAATACATTCTACATAGAGAAAGTAGGTGTTTTGATTGGATGTAGATTGTCACACAATGTTATACAGTATATTGACCACTTCCGCGCCACCCTATAGCAGAAATACTTCTACAGGGCAGCACGGGTGCAAAAAATCACGTATACTGTATATACCCAATCCGCATCGCCATTCGCAGCCTCGGCTGTCAATCACTGGGTCCCAGTCGGTGATTCCCCGCCGGCACCCGATCACCGATGGGAGAGAGACCTGTGTATAAACAACACAGATCTCTCCATGTCAGCTCCTGCACACTGCTTTGTATGGCTCTGTATAGCAGAACCATACAAAGCAGTGTGCTTACAGGGTAAAGCACACACACAGCACACAGTTAACCCTTTAATCGCCCCACATGTTAACCCCTTCCTGCCCAGTGCCATTAGTACAGTGTCAGTGCTTTTTATTAGCACTGATCACTGTATTAGTGTCACTGGGGATGTCATTGACACCACGTCAGTTCCCCCCAGTGTAAGAATGCACACCGCATTCCCGCTATAAGTTGCTGATCGCCGGCATTACTAATAAGAAAAAAAAAATACCAGTATATATAACGCTATTTGTACATGCTATAACATTCACAGAAAACAATTAATTTACATGTATTAGGATTTTTTTTTTATCAAAGACATGTCGCAGAATACATTTTGGTCTAAATTTATGACGAAATTTGATTTTTTAAATTGTTTTACTGGACATGTTTAACCGCTTCAAAACAGGACACTTTTACCCCCTTCCTGCTCTGGCCAATTTTCAGGTTTCAGCGCTCTCACACTTTGAATGACAATTGCGCGGTCATACAACATTGTACCCAAACTAAAATTTTATCATTTTCTTCACACAACTAGAGCTTTCTTTTGGTGGTATTTAATCACTGCAGGGGTTTTTATTTTTTGGTTAATTAACAAAAAAATACCAAAAATTTTGAAAAAAAAAACATTTTTCTTTGTTTCTGTTATAAAAGTTTGCAAATAAATAATTGTTCTTTATAAATTTAGGCCAAGATGTATTCTGCTACATGTCTTAACCCAAATTAGGATGTATTATTTAGTCTGTAGGAAAGTTATAGAGTTCACAAACTATGGGATATATCTGAAAATTGATCAATCCTGAAGTACTGACGGCCAATCTAATTTCTTGAGGTCCAAAAATGTCAGGACAGTACAGAAATCCCCCAAATGACCCCTTTTTGCAAAGTAGACAGGCCAACGTATTTCATAACAAGCATGACGAGTATTTTGAAGTTGTAATTTTTTTGTCATAATTTTTCGGAAATGAATAAAAAAAATTATTTTCACTATTTATTTTTTCACATACTGTCACCAGTGCAGTATAACTGGCATGGCGGTGATCAGGGACACTGACTGGTGACAGTATCAAAAAAAAAAATTGATAATTTATTTTTTTTTTTAATATTTTTTATTACATTCTTTTTCTCTTTTTTAAGATTTTTTTTTCATATTTCACCATGACCAAAGTAGTATAATGTTACCATAGAAACATTGTACTACTTTGGGGAAGTGATCAGTATTTTTTTTTTTTTTTACACAATTGTCTTATAGCAAAGAATTTCTTTGCTATAAGCAATCATTTACCTGAATGGAATCGATTCATTTAGGGGTTTTTTTTTGTGCTTAACTGTGATTTGGCCACAGCTAATCACATGACACAGCTGGGCTGTGATTGGCCCAGCTTGTGCATGTGATTGCTGTGACCATTCACAGCTAGCCACACTTGTATACAATGGATGGCATGAAAGGAAGCCATCCATTGTATACAACTGTCATGTGCCCTTCTGTGATTCGTCACAGAAGGTCGCATGTTACTGACAACGGGGCCGGTACACAGATCTGTGCAGAGGCAATCAAATACTACCGAAAGAAAGCTCTATTTGTCGGGAAACAATTACGTAAATTTCATTGGGGGGAAGCGTTGCATGACCGCGGAATTTTTAGTTAAATTAATGCAGCGCCGTATCGCAAAAAATGGCCTGGTCAGGAAGGGGTGTAAATCCTCTGGAGGGCAAGTACTTAAGCCCCATGCATACTGGTTTAAAAAAAAAACACACCAGTGTTCTTGGCAGAAAAAAATGCTAATTTTGAGAATGTTTTAAATTAGTGTTTAGGAGCACTTAGGAATGTTTAGTGTTTTTTATTCTGCCTGAAAAACGCTCTAAAAAAATGCAAAACATAAGGATTTTTTTCTGCCTCTAAACGCTGAGCTTAAAAATGACCTCTAGACTACCTAATGTGCATGGATACATAGGATAGCATTAGTTACTTCTAGAGATGAGCGAATCGAACCTGGCCAAGTGGAATTCGTTTCGAAGATTAGGAAAAATTCGATTCGAATTCGATTCGCCGAATGCAAAAATTAGCAGACTTCGGATGCGCGTATCGAAATTTTCCAAAAATGGCGGCATGTGTGGCGACGGAGCGGGGATCTCTGGGAAGGCGCGCAGACAAGGAGCGCTGACCCATAATGCATTCAATCATGACATGTGATCGCATTAGCCAATCAGCAGCCAGCCAGCCAGCACTGTGTAATGGTCGAGCTATAAATTGCGGCCATCTTAGAATTCTCCATTAGCCTCCGGTCATTCAAGAGAGACAGACCTCTCTGTATTAGGGACAGAGTTAGGGCCAAAGAGACTTTAGGGCCACAGAATCGTTACTTAGGGACACAGAATTGTTACTCAGGGACACAGAACTGTTACTCAGGGACACAGAATTGTTACTCAGGGACAGACACAGAATTGTTACTGAGGGACACAGAATTGTTACTCAGGGACACAGAATTGTTACTGAGGGACACAGAATTGTTACTCAGGGACACAGAATTGTTACTCAGGGACACAGAACTGTTACTCAGGGACACAGAATTGTTACTCAGGGACACAGAACTGTTACTCAGGGACACAGAATTGTTACTCAGGGACAGACACAGAATTGTTACTGAGGGACACAGAATTGTTACTGAGGGACACAGATTTGTTACTGAGCGACACAGAATTGTTACTCAGGGACAGACACAGAATTGTTACTGAGGGAAACAGAATTGTTACTGAGGGACACAGAATTGTTACTCAGGGACACAGAATTGTTACTCAGGGACACAGAATTGTTACTCAGGGACACAGAACTGTTACTCAGGGACACAGAATTGTTACTCAGGGACACAGAACTGTTACTCAGGGACACAGAATTGTTACTCATGGACAGACACAGAATTGTTACTGAGGGACACAGAATTGTTACTGAGGGACACAGAATTGTTACTCAGGGACAGACACAGAATTGTTACTGAGAGACACAGAATTGTTACTGAGGGACACAGAATTGTTACTGAGGGACACAGAATTGTTACTCAGGGACACAGAATTGTTACTCAGGGACACGGAATTGTTACTCAGGGACACAGAACTGTTACTCAGGGACACAGAATTGTTACTCAGGGACACAGAACTGTTACTCAGGGACACAGAATTGTTACTCAGGGACAGACACAGAATTGTTACTAAGGGACACAGAATTGTTACTGAGGGACACAGAATTGTTACTGAGGGACACAGAATTGTTACTCAGGGACACAGAATTGTTACTCAGGGACAGACACAGAATTGTTACTGAGGGACACAGAATTGTTACTCAGGGACACAGAATTGTTACTCAGGGACAGACACAGAATTGTTACTGAGGGACACAGAATTGTTACTCAGGGACACAGAATTGTTACTCAGGGACACAGAATTGTTACTCAGGGACACAGAACTGTTACTCAGGGACACAGAATTGTTACTCAGGGACACAGAACTGTTACTCAGGGACACAGAATTGTTACTCATGGACAGACACAGAATTGTTACTGAGGGACACAGAATTGTTACTGAGGGACACAGAATTGTTACTCAGGGACAGACACAGAATTGTTACTGAGAGACACAGAATTGTTACTGAGGGACACAGAATTGTTACTGAGGGACACAGAATTGTTACTCAGGGACACAGAATTGTTACTCAGGGACACGGAATTGTTACTCAGGGACACAGAACTGTTACTCAGGGACACAGAATTGTTACTCAGGGACACAGAACTGTTACTCAGGGACACAGAATTGTTACTCAGGGACAGACACAGAATTGTTACTAAGGGACACAGAATTGTTACTGAGGGACACAGAATTGTTACTGAGGGACACAGAATTGTTACTCAGGGACACAGAATTGTTACTCAGGGACAGACACAGAATTGTTACTGAGGGACACAGAATTGTTACTCAGGGACACAGAATTGTTACTCAGGGACACAGAATTGTTACTCGGGGACACAGAATTGTTACTCAGGGACACAGAACTGTTACTCAGGGACACAGAACTTTTACTCAGGGACACAGAATTGTTACTCAGGGACAGACACAGAATTGTTACTGAGGGACACAGAATTGTTACTGAGGAACACAGAATTGTTACTGAGGGACACAGAATTGTTACTCAGGGACAGACACAGAATTGTTACTGAGGGACACAGAATTGTTACTGAGGGACACAGAATTGTTACTCAGGGACACAGAACTGTTACTCAGGGACACAGAATTGTTACTCAGGGACAGACACAGAATTGTTACTAAGGGACACAGAATTGTTACTGAGGGACACAGAATTGTTACTGAGGGACACAGAATTGTTACTCAGGGACACAGAATTGTTACTCAGGGACAGACACAGAATTGTTACTGAGGGACACAGAATTGTTACTCAGGGACACAGAATTGTTACTCAGGGACACAGAATTGTTACTCAGGGACACAGAACTGTTACTCAGGGACACAGAATTATTACTCAGGGACAGACACAGAATTGTTACTGAGGGACACAGAATTGTTACTGAGGAACACAGAATTGTTACTGAGGGACACAGAATTGTTACTCAGGGACAGACACAGAATTGTTACTGAGGGACACAGAATTGTTACTGAGGGACACAGAATTGTTACTCAGGGACACAGAACTGTTACTCAGGGACACAGAATTGTTACTCAGGGACACAGAACTGTTACTCAGGGACACAGAATTGTTACTCAGGGACAGACACAGAATTGTTACTCAGGGACACAGAATTGTTACTCAGGGACACAGAACTGTTACTCAGGGACACAGAATTGTTACTCAGGGACACAGAACTGTTACTCAGGGACACAGAATTGTTACTCAGGGACACAGAACTGTTACTCAGGGACACAGAATTGTTACTCAGGGACAGACACAGAATTGTTACTGAGGGACACAGAATTGTTACTGAGGGACACAGAATTGTTACTCAGGGACAGACACAGAATTGTTACTGAGGGACACAGAATTGTTACTGAGGGACACAGAATTGTTACTGAGGGACAGACACAGAATTGTTACTCAGGGACACAGAATCTTTACTCAGGGACACAGAATCGTTGAATTAAAGAGTATGTCAGACAACACGCAGAGGAGTGGCAGAAAAGGCAATGTTTCAGGAGCGAGCAGACGTGGCAGCAGAGGAAGGGGTCGAGGCAGCACTAGTCGCAGCCAGAGGCCAGTGCTCCCGGTGTCATCCAGCGGTCGTGTCTCCACCGACAACCCTGCCGTCATCGATTGGTTGGCTCGGTCGTCTTCCTCTTCCCAGGTCACCTCTGACACCTACAGCCAACGGTCGGTGGGTACGTCAGACACAACCGTTAGTTGGCATGGCCCGGGAGCAAGCCCACTGAAATCACGTGTCCTCTACCTGCCCCTGTCCTTTGGTGTTCCCTCACCAAGCGAAGTATCGCATGCTGTGGGCTCAGCCCCACTGTACAGTGAGGAAGAGCTAACAGAGGGCGGTCAGGAACGGGGGGAGACATCCGCCTCTTCAGCAGCCAGACAAAGAAGTACTGGCGAGGAGAGTGGCTCGGTAGCCGGTCTAGAGACAGGTCTGTCTCCTGACCCACACGCAGCCGAGGGGGCTAGTAGTGAGGCGGAGACCCTAATTGATGATGATGAGGCTGATCGCACTTGGCAGCCTCATCGTCATCAGGCTATTGCTTCCGCATCATCAGGAGAAGAGGGTGCCAGCTTGGCAGCGAGCAAAACAGTCGGTGGGTTGCCCAGGAGGCAGCAGGGTCGCAGCAGTGTCAGTGGAGGCAAACGGCCACGGAGTACAGCACCAGCTCCACTGCAGCCTACCACCACGGCCAGTAGTGGTGCCGGTGTGCACGGAGGAAGTAGCAGTCAGCCAGTGAGGAGTAGCGGGGTCAAAGTTTCCTACTCGGCGGTGTGGCAATTTTTCGTCAAGCCGCCCGAGGAAGTAAACGTAGCCGTATGTCGACTATGTGGCCAGAAAGTCAAGCGTGGCCAGGGGGCCCATGTCTCCATCGCCACACTCTGCCATGTGCCACTTTCAGGTCTCCTCACACTGCTGGTGGGTTCCATTTTGTCATAGGGTGCTGGCAGATTACGGGCCTCCCATTGCTGCTGCCAGGCCCGTAATCTGTCATGGGCCCCTGTACCGCCTCCTCATGCTGCTGCCAGGCCCGTAATCTGTCATGGGTCCCTGTACGGCCTCCCATTGCTGCTGTCTCCATCACCACACTCTGCCATGTGCCACTTTCAGGTCTCCTCACACTGCTGGTGGGTTCCATTTTGTCATAGGGTGCTGGCAGATTACGGGCCTCCCATTGCTGCTGCCAGGCCCGTAATCTGTCATGGGCCCCTGTACCGCCTCCTCATGCTGCTGCCAGGCCCGTAATCTGTCATGGGTCCCTGTACGGCCTCCCATTGCTGCTGTCTCCATCGCCACACTCTGCCATGTGCCACTTTCAGGTCTCCTCACACTGCTGGTGGGTTCCATTTTGTCATAGGGTGCTGGCAGATTACGGGCTTCCCATTGCTGCTGCCAGGCCCGTAATCTGCCATGGGCCCCTGTACCGCCTCCTCATGCTGCTGCCAGGTCCAGAGTGTGTCATGGGTCCCTGTACGGCCTCCCATTGCTGCTGTCTCCATCGCCACACTCTACCATGTGCCACTTTCAGGTCTCCTCACACTGCTGGTGGGTTCCATTTTGTCATAGGGTGCTGGCAGATTACGGGCCTCCCATTGCTGCTGCCAGGCCCATAATCTGCCATGGGCCCCTGTACCGCCTCCTCATGCTGCTGCCAGGTCCAGAGTGTGTCATGGGTCCCTGTACGGCCTCCCATTGCTGCTGTCTCCATCGCCACACTCTGCCATGTGCCACTTTCAGGTCTCCTCACACTGCTGGTGGGTTCCATTTTGTCATAGGGTGCTGGCAGATTACGGGCCTCCCATTGCTGCTGCCAGGCCCGTAATCTGTCATGGGCCCCTGTACCGCCTCCTCATGCTGCTGCCAGGCCCGTAATCTGTCATGGGTCCCTGTACGGCCTCCCATTGCCGCTGTCTCCATCGCCACACTCTGCCATGTGTCACTTTCAGGTCTCCTCACACTGCTGGTGGGTTCCATTTTGTCATAGGGTGCTGGCAGATTACGGGCTTCCCATTGCTGCTGCCAGGCCCGTAATCTGTCATGGGCCCCTGTACCGCCTCCTCATGCTGCTGCCAGGCCCGTAATCTGTCATGGGTCCCTGTACGGCCTCCCATTGCTGCTGTCTCCATCGCCACACTCTGCCATGTGCCACTTTCAGGTCTCCTCACACTGCTGGTGGGTTCCCATTTGTCATAGGGTGCTGGCAGATTACGGGCCTCCCATTGCTGCTGCCAGGCCCGTAATCTGCCATGGGCCCCTGTACCACCTCCTCATGCTGCTGCCAGGTCCAGAGTGTGTCATGGGTCCCTGTACGGCCTCCCATTGCTGCTGTCTCCATCGCCACACTCTGCCATGTGCCACTTTCAGGTCTCCTCACACTGCTGGTGGGTTCCATTTTGTCATAGGGTGCTGGCAGATTACGGGCCTCCCATTGCTGCTGCCAGGCCCGTAATCTGCCATGGGCCCCCGTACCGACTCCTCATGCTGCTGCCAGGCCCGTAATCTGTCATGGGCCCCTGTACCGCCTCCTCATGCTGCTGCCAGGTCCAGAGTGTCTCATGGGTCCCTGTACGGCCTCCCATTGCTGCTGTCTCCATCGCCACACTCTGCCATGTGCCACTTTCACGTCTCCTCACACTGCTGGTGGGTTCCATTTTGTCATAGGGTGCTGGCAGATTACGGGCCTCCCATTGCTGCTGCCAGGCCCGTAATCTGCCATGGGCCCCCGTACCGACTCCTCATGCTGCTGCCAGGCCCGTAATCTGTCATGGGCCCCTGTACCGCCTCCTCATGCTGCTGCCAGGTCCAGAGTGTCTCATGGGTCACTGTACGGCCTCCCATTGCTGCTGTCTCCATCGCCACACTCTGAATCGAATTTATTCCTCGAATTCGCCGAATCAGCCGAATCGAATTTTTGAATACTTCGCTCATCTCTAGTTACTTCTATAGGCAAAATGCTAAACTCTTCTAGGAGCAGCATTTTTTAAGCCAGTGTGCATGGAGCCTTAATTTTAACACCTGAGATGCATTCTGCATTGAGCATGTACTCAGAGTTGAAATGGTCAATGAATGTTGGGAATTTTCAAAATGCACTGAAAAGATCCATTGTCTCTGTAAACAATGCATTTGTGCCCTACATCCTAAAGCATACTAGGATGGCCTAGGAAGCTAAAAAAAAAAACTACAATGTATGGCCCCTTATGTTGAATCAAAATGGGTGATATGGTTAATGTTACTCTTCAGACATAAGCTATATTTCATCAAAAGTCCAGATCCTGTTTTCAAATCAAAGTACATATTTTACAGAAGGTTCGGCATATATTTATATCATCTGCGTAAAATATACAGAGAAAAGGGTAGATGGAACCAAATTGCCTAAGAAACCTAAGAGACAAGATTAATATTTTTCTCTTGATTGCTAATATTGCAATACATGCCCATAGGCACGAACACTCACAGACACATGTGCATTACTGCACTCAAATGTAAAAACATTTCTGTTTTTGTTTTACGGCTCTGTACTCGTCACTATTGCTGATCTTTACTCAGCTGCTATGGATCCATGGACAACAATGCATCTATATCCAGATCAGTAAAAAACATGGCCTTTTTTACTCCTGTGTGCAAGAGGCCTTAACAAATTTCCCTTTTTTTTAAAATATAGGAGTTAACTATGTGTTTTGCCAGCTGTCCTTAAAAACATAGTAGTGTTTTTAGGAGGATGTGTGATTTAAACTAATGCTTTGAGGTAAACTAAACACATTTTTTACCCATTTTATGTACTAGGACTTTCTTCAAAAAACAGTTCAAGCTATACCCCCTTACTGCGAAAAATACAGATGAAGATGAGGATGTGAAATATGAGAGAGACCGAGTAGAGTCTGGTTGTACAAATGGAGATCTTTTAGTTCTTGAAGGTCTAACCAAAGTTTTCCATCAGGTCAACAAAAATGTGTTTGCAGTCAACAACATGAGTCTGGGAATTGCACCTGGAGAGGTGACTATTACTGGGTGTCATAGTACACCATTTAACATATTTTGCAAAAGATTATAATCTTTCAAAACTTAAATAAAAAAATTAAATCAAATAATTCATTTCAGGACATAAACTGTGGTATCTAATGGACCAATTTCTGTGTCATGCACAATAATTGAAAATATGTAGCAGCACAGTGACGGGGTGCACAATTGATTGTCTTAGGCTGTGGCATGTGATTAATGGTGCCTGTTGGTTTTTTAACCAGAACACAGTAGAAGTAACATTTCTTGTACACTGTGATATATTAGTATAGGTACATCTTGCAGAAGAACAAGCTTTTTTACCATTTCATCCAGAATAATCAGATCCTCAGACATTTGCTTTTCATCAAATGCCCACTGGATAGTGTAGAGGAGATGAATGCTCGTGCTGTTTAATCAACAGACTGATAGGAAGGGTCCAGTGATTTTCTACCCCAGTAAACGTATTTCCTGATGATTAGCAGTAGGCATTGCAATCCTGTGGATTGCATGTCAATTTGTGCTTATATAGTAGCACATTTAGGTATTGCTGTCTACCATCTTGCTTAGAAATGTATGTATGATATACAGCCTATACAGTATTTACATATTAAGGAAGGAAATATTTATGTTTAAGGAAGAACTCCGGGATAGTCATAAACATCACACATTGGTACACCCCTTTACACAAATCACTAAACAGTTAATACAATTTTGTAAAACCTTACCATTTAGGAGAAAAATCTGATTGAATTTTCATGACCTCATCACTGTAATTCAAAAGATAACAGCATCTGCTCTGCCAAGGAGGATGTGTAACAGCAGGAATGACATCATATCCTCTCCTCTCTGCTCTGCCAAGGAGGATGTGTAACAGCAGTTATGACATCATATCCTCTCCTCTCTGCTCTGCCAAGGAGGATGTGTAACAGCAGTTATGACATCATATCCTCTCCTCTCTGCTCTGCCAAGGAGGATGTGTAACAGCAGGAATGACATCATATCCTCTCCTCTCCTCTCTGCTCTGCCAAGGAGGATGTGTAACAGCAGGAATGACATCATATCCTCTCCTCTCTGCTCTGCCCAGGAAGATGTGTAACAGCAGGAATGACATCATATCCTCTCCTCTCTCTCTGCAGTAAAAGGAAACTAAAGTTCCCATCAATCAAGGGGAATTGTAGTGAATGTGGGTGGGTACACTAGGCCTGTACCTGTTGAATGTGTCTGAGAGTATTGAACCACCCACGACTGCAAGTGGGGCTGAATTACATTACTACTTCCCAGAGAAAGAACTACAGAAGGGATGTGCCAAGACCAGTAGCTGGGGGAATAGGAGGCATAGCAGCCATCGGTCTTACAAATAGAAAACCAAAGAGAAAATAATGGTTTGATTTGAAAATGAATAAGCCATTTCAGAGCACCAAGGACATGTAAAAAAAAAGTTTTTGCCTGGAGTTCTGCTTTAAATTTAGTTACAATTATTTTATTTTCATATTCCTACATTTGGAGTAAAAAGAGTTGGTCAGCGTGTATCATACTTATATCATTGATGTATATTTTCTCTTTATCTATTGTATTTAAATCATTGTTGTTTGGGATTTAGCCATTAAGTTGTTTTACTGTTTTTATATTGTAAGTGTTTTGGACTACTCGGTGTAAATGGAGCTGGAAAGACCACAATATTTAAGATGCTCACAGGGGATATTTCACCATCTAATGGAAACATCCAAGTCAGAAACTTTATGGGGTATGTCAAATATTTTTTAAAAAATTGTCAGTTTGTACGCATGGATTGGGCAGTATTTACTCAACAGATTTTTCTCCTTTATCCAGGAATCTGGTGAATGTTTTAGGGTTCAATACAGAATGGTCATCCTTTGGGTACTGCCCTCAGGAGAATGCACTGGATGAACTCTTGACTGGATTAGAGCACTTGTATTATTATGCAAGAATACATGGAATCCCAGAAAGAAGGATCAAATCAGTAAGTACAGTAATTTTAGATCGTTATATAATCAGATCCTATGTTCTGCCCTTTACTTGGATATTAGTGTTTTACTTTTGTCATGTTTGTTTTATGTTGAACAGAACCCTCAGGTTAAAAACAGTATATCAACAGGAAAATATGTTTAGAAAATTAATATTCTGTTGGGGTTGGAGTGGACGTACTGTTATACTATATATTATATTTGTCAAATTAATGTATGCATTGTAGGACATCTCATAATAACATAGGTTTGCTACATACTGCAGAGACACAGTATACAATTCCAAGAACTAGTGCCACATAGAGTGCATGGTGTATTATCTGTAGGAAATAAATACATAAATAAGTAAAAATAAACTGAGCATAGGCTATACAAAGCCTGCTGTACCACACTGCCTAAGTGTAGAGAACAACTATTCCAGCCTTGGTTGAGAAATAAAGATTAGGGGTCATTAAAACTATGACAGATTAAATTTGCTCTATAAAATATTTTTTCTTACTGTAACATTTGGTTCACAAATTTTATTAAGTTAACAGGAATATATTTATAAAGCTGTGAATGTGACATTCACCAAACACTACCTGCAGGTGTAGCTTGTATCCTGGTGCATGTGTTTTTAATTACAGTGAATGATGAATAGATGTCATATTAATTTATAGATATGACTCATATAAATATGACTCAAATACAAACCTTTCATAGATATAAATCTAGCATTTAAGAGACCCACCTGCTGCGGTTCTTTTTTTTTCAACCTGTTTAGCTGTTTGCCACATATGGTAAATTCCTGTGACTTCAGTTTTTTTTTCTTAATTTGATGCAAGGCATTGTGTTCTTTGGGTTTGAGATTCTTTGGCTCTGAGATTGCACTGCAATTACAGATCTCTTGATACTGAAAATAGTTAACTAAAATGCATTTTAAATATATATTTCGCATTTTGCCTAAAATTTATCTTTACCATTTAGCTATATGTGCAGTCTTGCTCAGATGGACAAAATAGAAAAAAAAGCCAAAATACTTATCTTTTATGGAAAACATTCTGCCGCAACCTCCCTCTACTGCTGGTCATAAAGTCCAACCATTGGGATATTTAATTTGTTTTAAAGCAAATGGTCAGGATTCAGATTGGTTGATCCTATGACAAAAGTCTTAGAGCAGGGTTTCTCAACCAGGATTCAGTGGAACTTTAGGGTTCCTCCAGAGGTTGCCAGGGTTTCCTTGAGCAATGAGCAATTTTTGCCTCTCAGGTAAGTTCCCACTGACACCATTGATGTTTTTAGCAATCTGCAAGGGGGTAATCCTTCCAAATAAACAGAAGTGTAAGGAGCATTCTTACCTCCGACTATCACACTAATGTATCATGAATTATAGATATAGTCATTTTAGCAGGGGTTCCCTGAGACAGGAAAGTTATGTCAATGGTTCCTGTGTTGAAAAGGTTGATAAAGGCTGTCTTAGAGTTTTGCAAAGTGACCAGCAATGGAGGAAGAACAGAGCAATATGTTCTCCAGGAAAGGTAAGCATTTCAGCCCTTCTGTTGCTTTTCATTTATCCATCACTGCAAGGCTGCTAAGCATAGTATTAATATGAATATCTGCTTAATGCAGAAAGGCACATGTCAGTATTTGCCAAGGCTTCACAAGTGTTTTACAAGAATTGCATTTTAATCAATTTCTTGTGTTTTGGGACATTAAAAATGCTTGTAACAAACCTTGAACATTTTTATGGACTACAGTGTGATGTGAAAGTCTTTGAATAGGCGTCATACAGGACATTTCTAGAATGGACAGACTCTGAAGGTTCACATTTGTGCAGGCCAGACATGTTCACAAAATTGCATGTGTTCCCAACCTGCAGCAAAACACACTGGGGGTTATTTACTAAAACCAGTGAGTGCAAAATTCGGTGCAGCTCCTTATAGAAACCAATCAGAAACCAATCAGCTTCCAGGTTTTATTGTCAAAGCCTAATTGAACAAGCTAAAGTTAGAAGCTGATTGGTTACTATGCACAGCTGCACCAGATTCTGAGTGCTTCAGTTTTAGTAAATCTTCCCCATTGCTCTTTAGCAGACTCGTGGGTGTGCCATTAATTCCTAATGCCTCCCCCACGCTTCGGCAAATGCAGTGCATTTTCATGCGTGCTAATCGCATGGTGCTGCAGCACTATTCAACTTGGTACTGCCCAGGAGTCAGGAAGTTCTTTCCCTGTGTTTCCTGCGGGTCTAAAAGCCCATTAAAATGAATAGGCTGCCTGCAGTCAGAAAGCAGGTCACACAAGTGTCAACTGTAGCCTGACAGTGTGAAGTATGTTAGTTATAGGTGTAGTCATACATATACAGACCAACATAGAAATATGTGAAAAGAGATTCACAAGAAAGCGGCTACATTATGGACAGAATGCGATACTCAGAAAAATTTCCAAAAATTATGCTTTATTACACATTAATAATTGACAATCAGGCAATCGCCCTGGTTTACCATCACCTCAGTATGAGACAATACACACAGACCTAAAACCATTTAAAATCACACCACGACCGGTCTGGATATATATGTTCTGCAAAGGCAGTGACAACCATAGTCTAGAGCATTTGCAGCACCGCACATTGGTTACACTCCCTGTAGGAGGTGTTTTTCAAAAAATTGTACCATAAGTATATAATATCACATGCTATGCATATAAGCAAATACAGTTACCACGTGGAGAGAAGAATAACCCTATAAAGCAGGCCTTTGCTATTTGTATTCATCTCTCCATCAAGACATCAACAGGGACTCTTTCATCTATAAAGAATCTTTGCAACTATTTGCGTCTACCACGGGTAGATGGATCCCAACCACATGTGCCTTTATAGGGTTGTACTGCATGAATCCATAATTACATTTCTGGGGTTTATCCCCCCCTTCTTTTCATTCTATTTTTTACCCACATTGCCTTGTATAGGCTTAGGGTTATGCTTCTCTCCACGTGGTAACTGTATTTGCTTATATGCATAGCATGTGATATTATATACCTATGGTACAATTTTTTGAAAAACACCTCCTACAGGGAGTGTAACCAATGTGCGGTGCTGCAAATGCTCTAGAATATGGTTGTCACTGCCTTTGCAGCACATATATATCCAGACCGGTCTTGGTGTGATTTTAAATGGTTTTAGGTCTGTGTGTATTGTCTCATACTGAGGTGATGGTAAACCAGGGCGATTGCCGGATTGTCAATTATTAATGTGTAATAAAGCATCATTTTTGGAAATTTTTCTGAGTATCACATTCTGTCCATAATGTAGCCGCTTTCTTGTGAATCTCTTTTCACAAATTTCTTTGTTGGTCTGCATATTTTTTGGCTACTGGATGGAAGCCATATATTGGGTGATACAGTAATTTATATTTGAACCTCTAAACCTATTTTTTACTAACTGTAGTCATATATATACCCTGTCTCCAAGACATCTTAAAAAAACATGACAGGACTGCTCACTTTAATATGACGGGCAGAGATAGGTGTTTCCGGAACTGAGGTCTACGTGGGGACATCTTGCACATCTGGTGGTCGTGCCCACGATTGATAGGCTTCCGGTCTAGGGTTTTTGGTTTGCTGCAAACGTTATTTCATATTATGGTCCATAAGGATGCAAGAGTGGCCCTCCTGCATTGCCCAATTTTGGGTCAGTCTAGATCTCAGCAGAAATTGGCATCCTAGCTATTCATTTCGGCCAAACATGCTATAGCTTGGAGAACCCCTTCAGTTGTCTTCCAGGGGGTGAAGACCCGGATGAATGCTATGCTGATCAATGAACAGATGTCTAGCATTCTTCAAGATTCTCATCCAGATTCCTTAAGGTTTGCGAACCTTGGATACATTATTCCCTGCCTCCTACTAGCTATGGCCTCTTATAGTCATTGCCTGTGCTAGCTCTGGATCTGTGACTCTTCTAGTTTTCCTTTCTTCCATGTTTTCTCCCTGAAGCTTTCTTTCTTCTTTATTTCTTTCTATGTTCTTATATTTTCTTTCTTTTTTTATCTGTTTGGGTTTTTTTCCCATATGTTCTGAGCTTATACTTCTTGGTGGGGGTTTTTACTCTTTGTTTGTTTTTTTCAGTAATATGATGGATTGCTGCTGCTACTATTTGGTTCGGCTATTTGCCGTCCCTCCTTGGTGTCATTGGACGTTCCATTATTTGGCAAATACACCCTGCTCATTTGTATCTGCTTATTTATGCTATTGTTCTGCTCTGCCCCTGCGTGGGCATATCATGAGCTTGTTGTATTATAAAAACAAAAACTTCTTTAATAAAAATATTGAAATAGAAAAAAACATGACAAACCTCATATTTTACCTTGTCTCTTAATTTATAGGTGTCCAACCAACTACTTAAAAAACTCCAACTTGTTCCGTACAAAAACAGAATAACTGCCAGCTACAGCTGTGGTACAAGAAGAAAACTTTCAACAGCCCTTGCCCTCATTGGAAGACCATCAATTCTTCTTCTGGTAAAAAGAACAATTTTTAAGCCACGCCTGAGAAGCTAGATAATAACATTAACTGACTGATACATTTCAAATCTTTTTCAAAATGTGTAATTTGTATATAATATTGGTCAATGTTTTATACTTGTTTGAAGTTAGTCATCGTATAGTATGCAGGAACAAGTTTAAATTGGTATCGTCAGTAGTAACGGTAGATAACTGGTCTAAGAGGTAGTGCCAGCAGTGGACCCAATCTGCTTGGGCAGACATAGAACCCCGTGCCTGCATATACATCCCCAAAGGCAATATAGAGTAATAAGCCCCGTCCTGCAATCCTAGCTGCCCATGCATATATAGTGTGCAATGGACATGTACATTACTTGTATTACAGTTGTGTTCCTGGACATTGTGACTGTACCCTATAGTTAAAACAGTTTCATACATCAGTGCATTGTATGTCTATGTTACTTTATTGATAGCACACATGTTGTAATCTCAACCATAAAGGGAGTGGGAGATGGTTGACCTTTGCAGTGGAGCCCTCTACTGCCACAAAAAAAAACTAAGGTTGGTTCCTAAAATGTTGTCACTAAGATTACTCTTTTTTTCTGTTTCCCAGGATGAGCCAAGTTCAGGAATGGATCCAAAAACTAAAAGGTATCTCTGGAAGATTATTTCTGAAGAAATTCAGGAAAACTGTGCAGTGATTCTAACATCTCACAGGTAACTAGTGAGCTGTCGCCATTGTCCTTTACAAAGTAGGGTTATGTTTTAAGAGTGAGTTATATAGTAATACAAATAAAGTTCAGAAACTGTAGAATATATAGTTTTATCCAAGTTTTGCTTTAGAGTGTACCTAAACACAAGAAAACAAATATACATATTGCAGTTTACCCGTCTGTAGATGGGGTGGCTGCATTTGTTTTATTTTTTTCAGGTTACATTCATTTTCTTCAAGTACAGCAAAATACCCATTGATACTTATAGAACTCAAATTTGCTTGTAATGTCCTGTGTTCTGAAATTAAATCTCAAACATTATTATCAGATTTTCATGTTACCGTCTGTAAAATGGAGATTAGGAGAGGGAGAGCTGTTTATAGCCCAAATTAGGAGAGCAGCCTAGGTTGACAACACTACTCCTGCATAGATACAGTACACTGAGTGAGCACTGTCACACTAGGACTGGTAGTATGTTACTGGCAGAATCACCAGGTGAAATCCTGAAAAAAATTAATCACATCTAAGAACTGTTGAGCTGCATGGAACATTAAACTACCAAATGGGTTTCATGAAAGTAGGGAAGTTAAGTGTTTCATGTAATCTACATTTACATCAATGTCCCCGATCCACCAGAATATCTCTTGAGACTTCTAACATGATCAACTTGTAGTCTACTCTTGTATCCTCAACAAACCTACTATACATTGTCGCAAAAACGCGCATCTGAGATGGACACGGTGCAACCATTTTGGTTTCAGACTCCATCCTGCTAAGGGTATCCATTTCTCATTCCTTCCCCCCTCCCTTCCTGAGAGGCACAGTGACAGATGTGGCTGGTTATGGGTCACTGACAGGCCAAGGCACCTGGTTCTGTGCCTAGCAGTCTGTGACAGTGTAGCCTTTCTCACCTAGGCCAGGATAACTCCTCTGTCCTAAGAGAATTGGAGACTCACTGTCCCAGAAGCTGTAACATCTCACACCTCGTAAGGAGATAAGGCAGCTTTCCCAGGAATTGAAAGAATTGTAACCTCATAAAACCTAGCTCAGCATAGGTGACAGGATCAGATAACTTCTGGTAAAATCAGTTTTTCCCCTATTTTTCATATCTTGAAATATGGAAGACTTACATAAAAACCGGGCACCTCGTCAGATGGCCAATGTGCCGACGAACATTTTGATGGGTCACTCGTCCACCTCAGATCATCAGGGGAGCCAAAACATAGGACTCGTACACCATGTAACGTACAATTTCATATTTCATATCTACATGAGCCTTAGACTCATCTGCATAATAAAATACCCGCGGAGAGATTGTCGCTTGTGCAGCTTGGAAGTTATAGGCCAGAATATGAATTATGAGAGATGCTGGTTCTAATTTTGGGTTCCGCCTGCCAACACCTCCCTAAACAGAGTATTGGTCAGTTACTCAGAGCCACCCCCCTGCTGGGGGACTTTAAAAAACAGGCTAGCAGGCCTAAAGAAGTAGTTAAAGATATCTCCTATCTTTCCATCATAACAGCGGGAGATCAAAGCACCATTCTGCTCTAAAAAACCTGGATCTGCTTACCTCAAAGGCTTAAATGGCAAGTAACCTAACCCTTTATCTTCTCCCTGTTATCTCTTTGCTGTGCTATGGTTCTGTGTGTGTGTGTGTGTCTGTATGTGTATATATATATATATATATATATATCTTAGTTACATCTTTTTTATGTAAATATTTTTATTGCACCCTGTTTGACCTTTTAGTAATAAATCTTCCTTTCTGAAAGTGTTGAACTGTCTCTATAGCTTTTTTTTTTTTCCAAAAACTCTATAGCTTTTAATTGCAATTTACGAATCCCTGCCTTTAAAGAGATGCTACTGTTTGTTTAACCCTCTGTATAAAAGACTCGCATTATGACCGTTTTATACAGACGATTATATCGACCATTATAGTGTCGAAGCTGAAGCCGAGTTTCCTCCTTTCTCGATACAAAAAGGGAGGTGGTGGCAGTGAATGGTTAATTACGTGATTAACCTGACCCAGTAACAAGCGCATTCAGGCTGCAGGCACAGATTGTAGTCCATTAGCTGGAAAATCGCTGTGCAGGGTGCAGCTGGGTGTGGCATTGTTATGAACGTCACATCGCGATTTCCGATTGGCCAGTCCTTCGGTCACGAGGTTGGTGAGGTCTGGGGTCTGACGTTGCAATCGTGACATACATTGCATGACAATAAGGGCTCAATCACACCAGCTGCAGAAGCCATTTTAACATTTATTATAGAATAAACCACTTATCTGCCACATCTTATTTTTTTATATGAACAAATATAATGGCAAAAGGCAAAATACCATATCGGACATTACTGGCTCAGCACTCAGGACACCAATAGAATTAAAATACAATCATTTTTATTATACAATTTTACAATAAAATTCCTATGGGACCTATTGAGGTCCTAAAAACAATACTACTGCATTTTAGCATTCAGACTGGTGTCCGTTGAGTATGGGTGGTGAGGGGTCGTTACAACTGAAGGCAATGTTTATCTGTTATTATTACCATTGAAATGTTAGGAATGACATTCCATTCATTCCTCTATGTAGCAGCTCTGCTGCCATGCAGTGACTAATGATGATCTCATACAAGCTGTGGGGTGTTTCAGGAACATGCAGCATGTCTGCATTGTTACACAATGCACTGCAACCCACCACAAAGGACTTTTTGGTGTGAAGAGGGTACATAGAAGATAGTTTTTTTTCTATGTGCCCAGTGGTGAGCCTGCATTGATCTGTGCAAATTAACACAGGCCACCACACAAGCTCTTAGAAAAGTCAACATGCAGTACACAGCAAGCCCTGAAAGTTTATTATATCAGGACGTTCAAACAGGACTCCAGAGAGACAACATAATGGTGAATCTAATACCTGGTGCACACATTCAGTTGTTTTTTTTTTCATTCAACCCAGTGGTCTCAATGGAAAAAAACCAGAGTGATTGCCATACTAACTAAGCGATGTTAGTATAGCGATCTCTCCCACTTTGCCTTTGTATTCTGACATGGGGACTCCCCCTTTCCACCCGCTAGAACACACTAATCAGCTCTCACAGCCATTGATTGCCAGAGCTAATAGGATGTTGATTTTCCAGCATATCCCTTCGACAAAAGCCAGTCTTTAGACTGGATTCTGTTGGAAAGACAGCTGTACACATGGTCTGAATGTTGGACAGTTCCTGCTGAACTGGCCAATATTTGGACTCTATGTATCCAGTTTAATTCACCCTCTCCATTCCCTTACCTCTGCACCCCTTTTTCTGACTTGATATTTTAACACTGAATTGTCTTTTTAGTGACTTTTATGCTCTTTTTGTTAGTGAACTTTGAGCATACAATGCCATTTGCTTGATCAGATATCTTCGATTTTGAAAAATAATTACAAACCAAACAAAAACCTAAACCATAAACAAAAGAGAAATCTGGCTTGTTAACGAAAAGGTTGCAAAGTCATGTCTCAGATAGGCATAATGAAGACATACAGTACATATCAAATACTAACTATCTCAATAGAAGCTGTGCTAGCATGCTCAACTCACAGCACACAGTGAATGGGGTATTTTTAAAACAAGGAAGGCAGCTATTTATAAAGTCACGCAATTGTTACAGTACAATGGCACATCAATGGTCTTTTGGTTCACATCTACCCATTGTAAGTTATTACCAGAACTGTGGATGCATGGAAAATGAAATCAAACCATTTAAACAGTATATTTCTTTATTCTCCTTTTCTATACGGTTTTGATTCAGCTGCGTTTCCTCGCTCCTTATCTCTTGATTTCTGTTTTATCACCTAATAAGCCTCTCCAGAATCTGAAATTAAAGATCTGGGATTGCATACACGATGTCTTCTCAGAGGATATGGAAGAGTATGTACAAGCGATAATAAATCAGATGGACCCAGCACACTTGCTCTGTTTGATTTAGTGCTGTGATTCGATCACATAATGACTGTACATGTTTTAGTTTTTCCAGTGTTTTGTGCACCGTATAAAATCCCTCTGCTCTTTACTATAATATGACATATTGAGGTGCACATGTCAAGCTAAAGAAATTGAAAAGTGAGGCGGCGAGGCATTGCTGGGCTGTGTCAATAAATTAAGATGTTTGCTTCAATTTTTCTTTTTATTCTTGGTTTGTGGGAATAGGCTGGAGAGCAAATTACTGATAGGAGGTAAGAACGATAACAGAAGTAAGGATATGGGGCAGCATGCTCAGTAATAAGCTGTCATAACATGGGGCAACAGGCAGGGTAATTGGTTTTTAAGGATGTATAAGAATAAAAGGCATGATTTGAAAGAATTATATACAGCTGTTGGGGGATTATAGGGTACTGGGATAAAGAGCAATAACTAAAAATGGAACCTCATAATACGTGATTATGTAGTAGAAACAGAATGAGCCATGATAGGAAAATTGAGCCATAACTAAAAAAAAAACATGAAATCCGTGGTCATCCATCCTCATGGCAGCATTAAACTTTTTTTTTTACTCCACAATCCTTTGCTTTTTTGGCTAATTTTGAAATGTTGTGGTACTCTCATTTTGTCATTATTTGTCATCGGGGGAGGGATTTACTAAAACTGAGTGCAAAATCTGGGGCAGCTGTCCATAGTAGCCAATCAGCTTCTTACTTCAGCTTGTTCAATTAAGCTTTGACAATAACACCTGGAACCTGATTGGTTTCTCTGCAGAGTTGCAACAGATATTGCACTCTCCACTTTTAGTAAATCAATGCCATGGCGTTCTACATACACTGGCTATATTCATCACTGATACATTGCTGTCAGTGTCACATTCCTTAATATTTCTTTCTCACATATCCTACACACATCTTCCTAGATGTCCTGTTTTTGGCAGGATGGTGACCATTTTCTGGACACCCAATTTTATGAAATGTAGTATAATGGACATAGCTCTAACAATTAGGATCATCATATGATTGTACGAGCTAGTCTAAAAATATAAATATAAATGTTCTATTATTTTTTAAACAATACTAAAATGTATATTTTATGCTTAATTGTAGACACATAAAAGTAACAACTGTATTTCTTTTTGCAGCATGGAGGAATGTGAAGCCCTTTGTACAAGATTAGCAATCATGGTGAAGGGGAAGTTTCAATGCATTGGCTCCTTACAGCACGTAAAGAGCAGGTTAGCATTATACACTGTACATATCTGTCAGTTAAATAACCATTTGTCACTTGATTCTTGTACTAGTAACTCATAAACTCCTCTGTTTATATAGTATATTGTAATCAACTCTTTTATTCAACCCCTTGGCCTTGCTTTTTGAAGAAATTTTGGCCTCAGCTCTGATCTGGTCAATGGGATAGGGATAGAGGGTCCAACGTGCTATATTGGTGCTGTGAAATGCTCTGCGGCTATTGGGGTTTTCCTTCTGATATCTGCCCATCAATAAAATGACACCACTTATTAATGTGTCATTTAGAGTGTACACTTTTCTTTCTACATGTCAATGTAGAATTGTCAATGTAGAATTAAACCCAAAAGCAAATATTTATTATATTGCAGATTATATTATATTGCTGTATTAGTTTCCTTTTTATGTTTTCTTCTATTTTCATCTGGTGATCTAGCTAATATGTCTGTGGTTTTTCAATGGAAAAGCTCTCTTGCTGTTACAGGGATGAGACAGACCATTTAACACTGCCAGGGGTGCCTAACCACTTAATCTCCTGAAGATTTTATCCCCTTCATGACCAGAGCATTTGTTTTGCTATTAGGCACTTGGCTACTTTAACTGGCAATTGTGCAGTCATGCAGCACTGTATACAGATTATTATTATACAGTATTTATATAGCGCCAAAAGGTTTGCTCAGCGCTGTACAATATAGTGGGGAACAGTACATGAGACAATACAGTAACAAAACAATACACGAGGGGTTCGAGGGCCCTGCTTTTTCGAGCTTACAATCTAGGAAATAAATTTAAATAATTTTTTTGAGTTTTCTTTTAGTGGCATTTGATCTCCACTGGGTTTTTATATTTGTATTATATACCAAAAATTAAAAAAAAACAATATTTTTTACTTTTTGTTATAAAACATATCCAATAAAACATTTTAAAAAAATGGTCAAAATGTATTCTGCTACATGTTGGTAAAAAAAATCCCAATAAGTGTATATCAATTAATTTGTGTGAAAGTTATAGCATCTACAAACTATGGTATATGGTATATCTACTGGAATATGTATTTATTTTTTTTATACTAGTAATTGCGGTGATCAGTGACTTATATGGCAGGCAATCTGACACAGGGTGGGAACTGACTAACTGACATCTCCAGTGACACTAATGCAGTAATCAATGATAATACTATACACTGTCACTGTACTAATGACACTGGCTGGGAAGGGGTGAACACACAGGGGTAATCAAAGGCCTCTTGCACACTTCAGCTTGAAGAAGCTCACAACAGCAATTATTTAATGAGGCAAAACATAGAACAATGTGCCTTTGTACACAGGTGCGTAAATAAGCGTTGCATATTCCTCGGTAAAAACAAAATAGGATAATCCGTACTTTTGGGCAATAATTTACACTGCACATGCGCAAATACACACAAATATGCACATATTATATTAATGAATTTTCCCTGAGAATACATTGTGCGCGCAAATACATACACAAAAAGCACCTGAAATTACATTTGAAAAAAAAGCAGATGCTCAAACATCAGTACTGTGTGCAAGAGTCTAAAGGGCTTACTATGGTGTCCTTTTATGACACAGAGAATAGCTGCGATTCAACAGATCTCAGCTATTCTCTGGTCATTCACAGTTTATGACACTCAGGAGATCATGTCAGCCCTTCTCTGGAGATCTGTGTTCTCCCTCCAGATTCTCCAGCCCAGAGCTGGAGAATCAGAGGGACCGAAAACTAAGCAGAGATAATTTACCTCTGCTTAGTAAACTGATCTTTTACTGTAATCTCTAAAGATTATAGTAAAATGAGCCGTTTTCCAGAGTTTGCAGACCGTTCTCCAGCGTTTGGAGACCGTTCTCCCTTCGTTCGGAGAACTGCTTCGTAAACTGCATTCACAGGAGAACTGTGTTCTCCGAGAATGCCGGAAAACTGAGCAGCGATCTATTACCGCTGGTCCATAAACGGACACCTATGTGCCTAACAATGTGTAATGTGTGCTGCTTTTACTACTAAATGGGTGTATTTTTGCTCCCTGCTTTGTAGGGAGAAAAATCATAGTAAACACAGGGCTCCGTACTGTCATTTGCTAAGCCAATCAGCAGGTCCCAGCCATAAAACATTGGCCGAGACCTGCTGACTGTCTTGTGCTATGATAGCACAGATTGGGGACGGACGCACACACCCCTTACCAGGAAGTTCGGGATCACACATATAGGATCCAATGCAGCGGGGCCGCTATGCCACAGTAAACCTGCGGTAGGCCGTCTACAGCTGTTAAAATGATCAGCTTTTATTTATTTATTTATTTATTTATTTATGTAAAACCATTATCCTAAAAGAAAAAAAAAATTTTTCTGTAACTGATTATAGAGTACTAGCTGGAGCTCAGATTCAATGTGTTACTGTATTTTACATCTGTTAGTACTTCTAGCACTCCCCCTCTGCCCAGACTGACAATGCTACTGTCCAGATCTGCCCCCTGTGCTCATTCATCCAGAGTGGTGTCTGTATAATACTCAAGGTGTGTTACTGGCCAGATAACCAGGGAACAAGAGAGGTGAAAAAAATAGCCACTACAGGATTAGTAAGCTGTAATATATTACATTTTGGGGTTTTGGGTTTAACACCACTTTAAGCACAGCACACAGGTCTAAAAAAGTCCAAATTAATTTTGAGCAAAATGTATATGTTTTTAAATAGTGGCATTTGGAGACATATACTGCTTGGCAGTTTGTCTCCATATCATACAATGATGTATTAGTGGGCAGGTAATCAATTCAGCAGTAGTTTGCACTCGTACACTGTCGACGTTACTTAGTGACGTACAGTGCTTATTTGCTTCAAGACCAGACTTATTTCTGAGATACTGAAAGGTTTGGTCTTTCACAGTCACATGCAAGGTACATCCTGTAATCAGGCTCAATCATATGAATGTTTTTGTAATACATTTAGGTTTGGAAGTGGGTTCACCGTGAAGATGCATCTTAAGGACTCCTCCGTCAGTGTCAAGACAATCACCGACTTTATGCACTTTAATTTTCCAAACACTTACTTAAAGGTACAGCATTACAAAACTTATGATGTTTTACTTATTTTCAGTGTCACTTTTTCAAATGTGATATCTATCATGTGTAATTTTGTAAGTAATTGTTGAATAAAGCTTTGGCCCAAAAGAGTTATAGCAATTGTATAAAATTCCTCAGGGACTGTCCAAACCTTGCTCAGTGGGTGACCATGCCAGCCCAGCTCCGTTGAAGAAAAGCAGAACATTTGAAATCTGTTGACCTGCTGGAAAATGTCTGGCTGACCAGCATCTGCATCTAATCAGATGTAGTAATTGCTCAGATATTTTGACAGCCAGTGGGGTCAGCTGTCAAAATACAGTATCCACAGCAGGAGACTAGAGATGAGTTCATCCACATGGATGGAGGAATCTCTTAAGGCAGCCAGAGATAGATCGATCCTTAGCTGGTTCAGCAGGGACAGGCCGAAGTTCAAACAATCTATGGGCTGGCTGGTTGTACTGAAGTTGATCCATCAATCGACTTCAGAACAACCAGTCTGATGGATTTTTTCATGTGATCACTGCTGGTAGTTATAGCCACTAGAAGTAATCATTTTGTTCTGCCAGCAGGGAAGGCTCCCTACTGGCAGAATACAATAGTGATGCAGGAGGGTTTCCCCCATCAACACTGACTGTGTTGATGAGGGAATCAAGCAACTTTCTTACCTTCCACCAATGGTGGAAGGAAAGAAAACTGTATATTCTATGGCCTGCCTTAGTTTTTTTTTTTTTGTTTGTTCAGCCTGCAGTGTATGGCCAGCTGAAGACTGAAACTTAGGTGAGAACAGATATTGCACTCTATGTATTAACATAGACGTGTCTCCAAGTAAATAAAGGTCTTGCCACTGTTGACCTACTTCCAAAAATGCAAGTCATTACTTTAATACTTTGGGTCCTTGACCACAACCCTAGGTTCACACCTAAGCATTTTCCGCAGTGTTTTGCATAAGCGAACTACAGTCCATTTAACATGATTTCCTATGGGACATGTTCACATCTCTGCGTTTTCACCCGGTGTATTTTTTGGAAAGGGTCAGGGACTTTTTTAAATGCAAAAAGTTGCATTTTTGGTTCTATAGATGTCAATGGAAATGCTGCAGAAAAGCATGTAGTGCCTTTTTTATACACTTTTGATGCATTTTAATCTGCCTAGCAACAAGGAAAAAAATGCAAAATGCATCAAAACGCTTTAAAAAGTGCATGTGCAAAAATGCAAAATGCATCGCAGAAAGCCTAAATAAGTATGCTCAAACACATCACAAAAATTGTGCAAAAGTCAGAAATTCCCTGTTTTTAGTTCAGTGATTCAAAGTATTGAAATCAGTCCATTAGTACAGCCAGGCAACTAGCATTTGCAGTAGAAGATAAGAAAAATGTGAGCATACGTGTTTCTCTTGTGACAGGTTTACATCAAAATGCTGTACTATAAAAAAAAAAAACATTGCTAAAGGTACAAGCTTTAAAACTGAACTCCTAGTAAGCTTTATAAAAAGGCACATGGGTGTCCCCCTCCTGTACGTATATTTAGGATATTTTAGGTTTGATATGTATAGAACAATATAGAATCCTCTCTGTTTTAAAGCCTAAACATTTTTATATGAATGCATTCCTTGATAAAAATGTTTAGGTATCAGTATCCCCCTCTCACCCCCTTTTTACCTACCTGAGTCCTTATTTAATCCAGCACCTCTTCTGTTGACACTCCATTCCGCTCTAAATTTCTGTAGTGCAAATAGCACCTCCTGTATGAATGAAGGCTTTAAATAGGCTTTTACTTCTATTTTAAAGCTATTACTTTTTTGTAGTAGTAAAAAAACTGCAACACATTTCTTACCTTAAAACTTCACATTTATTGCAATGAAACAATGTCCTAGAGCAGTGGACTTCAAACTGTGGCCAAGGGGCTGGATGTGGCCCTTTGCTTTCCTTTATCTGGCCCTTGGGGCATTATTATTCGCACAGAAACAGGACACCATTCTGCCCACTGACATCAGCAATGGGGCATTATTCCTCCTACTAACACCAACAATGGGGCACTATTCCTCTCCTAATACTAAAGATCGGGCACTGTTTACTCCCACTGATGCCAGGAAAATTTCTATTCCTACTGGCCACAGTCCATCCCCCCTAAAGTCTGAAGGGTAGTAAACTGGCCCTTCATTTAGAAAGTTTGGAGACCCTTGTCCTACAGAATGCAGAGAATATGTTAACTAGAAATTTAGCTCCCAAATAAACATTTATTTAAAAAGTGGTGTAAGAAGCAACGTTCAGTAACTCATAACAACCAGAATTTACCTTTTTGAAGCCAATACAAGAGACATTCATAGAGCCGCTATAGGTACTGCACTCTCTTGAAGCACATTGCCGTGTGCAATACACCAGATAGAGTATTCAGATACAACAAAGTTTCTGGGTCATTATAATTC
The DNA here is from genome assembly GCF_062004578.1 of Staurois parvus. Taxonomy (NCBI): domain Eukaryota; kingdom Metazoa; phylum Chordata; class Amphibia; order Anura; family Ranidae; genus Staurois; species Staurois parvus. The sequence goes on from NW_028317807.1 coordinate 34,666,952, forward strand.
TGTTAGATAGTAGGTACATGTTTTGGTGAGAAGGGACTGAAAGAGCCCAAAAAAGCCCTCCAACCAAATGCATAGCACAGTAAAGTCTTCTTAAAACAGAAGGTATTCACTTGTCTTATTCCATAACATACTGTATCACAGAAATTAGAGTATTATTCCTCAATACAGGACAGTAGAGCCTTTAGCCCTTCCTAAATCCCTCTTTGTCCCAACAGCAAAATGCACATCCAGAACCACTGGTGTATACTGCAAATGTATCCTAATATTATAGAGCTATTTATTCCAAACTGCATACAGCAGGCTTTTTGGCCATCGTTAGTATATGAAATATATATGCATAGTATATGCAGTATATGAAAACCATGGCTTCCATGTGTCTTCCACCCTAATCAGTACATTGCATGATATTATCTTCCTAAAACAGAAGGTAGTCATGTCTCAGTAGTAGATGCAGGTAAAATCTTTTTCATAAGTTGACTTGAAAAATCCTTTTTACTCCATTTGTGACTTTTTGAAGATTCTAAATGTGTTTTAAAGGTACTTGTATGTTAAAAATGTTTTTTTTTTCTTTTCCTGAATAGGAACACCACTTCACTATGGTGGAGTACCATGTCCCTGTGTCTGTAGGAGGAGTCGCTAGTATATTTGACCTGCTCGAGTCTAACAAAACAGCCTTGAACATCATTCACTTTTCAGTCAGTCAGACAACTCTGGATGAGGTACACTGCAACATATTTTTTAATTTTTTAATGCTTAGATACAGTGTGTGTGTGTGTGTGTATATATATATATCTTACATTTCTGGTATATCCCTTATTATAGGTGGTAGTCTTACTTATCCTCCAAACTTTCACGTTGACAAGCATTTTGCCAAAATTATAGTTTGCAGAAATTAAAAGTATTTGCTCATATTTCCTACCTGTAACAATAAAGTGCAGCTCTCCCAAAGGTTCTAATAAATGACATATCAATCACAAAATACCATTACCTTTCTGTATGGCTATAAAAATAAAAATCAGATCATATTATAAATAGGTATAAAAATAAATGTATATTAAAAGATAAATAAATAAATAATGGTAATACAAAAAGTGAAAATCAAAGTGAAAAAAATAGTGATAATCGAATATAACAATCACAGCGTATTCACTCTCTAAACTGTGAGATTTCCCACAGTGACTGCACACCAAAAAAGCAATTTAGAGTGTAAATAAGCACTGGAATTGTGATTTTTGTGTATCACTATATTTCAGTGTGATTTTTACTTATTGGATTGCACATTATTTTTACATTTATCTTTTACATAAGTGTTTATATTTATACTTAGTTATAATCTGATCTGATTTTTTATTTATATAGTCATACACGTCACGTCACGTAGGGGTATTTTGTGACTGATATGCCATTATTAAAACTTATGGGAGGGGGCACTTTGTTTATTATTACAATATAATTGTGGGAATCACAAGAAGGTAAGAGCTGAGTCTCATCTGCTGTTTTGGTTGGTTTGGAGAAAGAAAGCAGGGGCGTTTTTGTATACAACATATTTCCTACTCATCAACAGGTTCAAATCATAATGTAGTTTGGTCAAGTGACATAATAGCAGGTCTGTTTTATTAGGTTTTATAGCACTCAGCCCTGTTAACAGCAAAGAGGACAACATTTAAATGAAGACATTCATCCACTGAGTTCAATCTCTCACAACTCCAGCAGCTTTGGTCCAGAAAAAAGCAAAACAAATATGCCAAAGTCAGCTTTCAGATGCATACATTTGGGAGTGACACCCTGTGATCAAGGTGCCATCAGCCATACAGTATATATAGCTGAGAGCAAGTTTATTTAGGACTTACCCCTGATCTCTTTAAAGGGAATGTGGTGTTGTCTATATTGTCTTTAGTGCATTTAGGGTGAAAAAATAAATAAATATCTAAAAAAATTCAGTTTTATGTGGCCCGATATGAAATATTACATAGGAAAATTAATATTTGCCTTTTCCAGCTAGCAGTTAGAGCTCCTTTTCACATGTTTACTGGGATAATTGGAACTCTTTTGCCTTGAGTTTACAGATAGCTGAAGCTTTGATTACCATCTGAATGGGCCAAAGAAGTGGCTCACCTTTCTTCCCACTCTATTTCCTACTGCTCGATATGGTTCCAACTAGAGAGAAGTTGCCTGAAAGCAAGCAGCTTCTCCTTTTTCCTCTCTCTTTAGATTACCCATGATGCTCTTTGACACTAGTGTTATGTGTGCACTCTGGAATAAAGGTCTTATAAAAATCAGCATGCAAAAAATACAGTTGTTTCAAAACTACTGTTGTTCCCTTTTAAAGGTACATATAAGATACACATATTTTCAGGGGCAACGGAGGACCTTTCATGTAGGACTATAAATAGATTATTCTTCATGAAAACAAAAAATCCCTACTCTCCCGACCAGCCAATGTAGTATAAACATCAAAACAGCATTAGCCTATGAGTCTCCGTCAAAGACCACGTCCCTTGACGAGTTTCGTCCCGTCCATTGAGGCTTAATCGTAGGGTACTCTGTGATTAAGCCCTGATAGGCGGAGTGAAATGGTTGAAGCCACTTTGATGTCTATACTACATTGGCTAGTTAGGAGAATGGCACTTTTTTGTTTTCATGTATGCACTGCCTCAGACGGGCTTTTGGCAGCCTGCACCCCGCACCTGAAGATAGTGGGAGTTGGGGCTCCAGCTTTGAGGGGCATTCCAAGTGTGGTATCCAGATTATTTTTCAAGTTACTACTTTTCTGTGTTCAACAATTAAATATAGCTTAGGGCCTAGGCAAGGCTTTGTGCTGTATACAAAAAACACTACGCAAAGTATAGTAAGCTTTAGTAAATCTGATTGGTTGCTGTGGTTTAGTTTCCCATGATGTGTAAAGTGTTGTAATACTATTTTCCTCTGATGTACCTTTATATCTTTTTTCTAGGTTTTCATCAACTTTGCTCAGGCCCAGGCAACCCCTGATAATTCCAGCCTAAGCAGTGACAGCAGCCAGGACTTGCGGGTGGTGGTTGCATAGAGAATCTACAGACTGAATGTTCCTCAAAAATCTCTCAAGGAAAATCAACATAAAAAGAATGCTTATTAAGCACTTTACGAAGACAAGGTCACCCAAGAAGACTAACCTAAATGTAATTAATCATGGTCATCACATTCTTCTAACAACAAACATCAATATGTGCATTTTTTTTTATGTAGGCATTGTCAGCCAGTGATCTGTTTGATAAAACTGCCTTACTGAAATGTAGTCATTGATTCCACGATAGTGCCATATTCAGAATGACAGTCATGACATTTCTAAACAGAAAGAAAATGCAATTTATAGAAACGGATAAATCTTTTATTGATGAACTCAGAGCCAGATATATAAGGTGACACTGAGCATATATTGGCTCTTAATTCCTGTCTCGCTGTTCAATGGTCACAAATGTACATTTAAAGATACCATAAAAGCAAAGCTGTGAGAGACGTAAAGTCCATTAATAGAAGATTTATTGACAGACTCTTCATTGCTCCAAGCAAAAGAGGATACAATTGTTTAAATTTTTTCTAAATGTTTGCTAGAATAAAAAAAATGTGTTTTGTCAAGTCTTTAAAATCTTGAAGCTATATCTGGACTGTATGCATGCATGCCTTTTTTGTACACATATTTATGCACTTGGGCTGCTGGACTGGGCTAAAAGCATATCTAAACCTAAAAACAAACATTTAGTATATTGCAACTTACCAGTCCTGGCTGCATTGAGTTTTTCTTCATTTTCTTCTGGTGATTCTGCCAGTAACACATTTCCTATCTTAGAGTAGCTACACTCACTGCTCCACTGTATCTGTGGAGGAGCAATGGGGTTTATTTACTAAAGCTGGTTCACTCAGAGTCTCATGCTCTTCCACATAGAAACCAATCAGCTTCCAGGTTGTATTGCTAAAGCTTAACTGAACAAGCTGAGGTCAGAAGCTGTTTGGCTAACCAGACTCTGAGTGAACTAGCTTTAGTAAGTAAACCCCAATGTATCCACTATTAGACAGCCAACCTATGAAGAGGGTACTGTTAGATGGATCAGTGAATTTAGATGGATTTTACATGCTTCACTAACAAATTAAAGCATGACTCCAGCTAACGCTTTTTAAGCAGTTACAGAAAAAGGTGTTTTTCCTTTCGAAGTGAAGGTTTTACATAAATGAATAAAGGCATGCCAGTTGGTGTTAAATGGTTTGTCTGAACCCTCCACTGTTGCCGGTCAGCTTGGTCTGTTAATGGTAGTTTAAAAATAACAAATTTACTGGCAGGATTAACAGGTAATAAAACTGCCACTAGTAACTATTGACAGACTGCATCATATGTCATTTTGCCCATAATTTCGCTTTAAAATTTTGCACTGGACAAAAAGTCCACAACTGTTTAGGAATCTCAGTAGTATAAAAAAATGTTTATGCATTTGCACTATTTCCAAAAATAGTATAATAATAGGGACTAGCCACGGGAAAAAAAAACAGCATCTAGGTTTGCTGTTACCTTGATTTAGGGCTGAATAGGCATGAACAACCCACAAGAGCACCCACAACTCCAAAGGAAATTAAATGTGGACCTAGGAACCTATTTCACATGAGTGGTGAATAATCAGGGTAATGATTTCTGTTTTACACCAAACTTCCCCAGGTACTAAGCGCTGAAGAATGAACCGAACAGTATTACCAGGCATGTCTACATGTGGCACTTACCCTCATGTTGTATGTTGGGTCTCTGCTGCCTATTGATTTGCACTGCTCTCGTAGGAAGCTCCTACTGCTGAGAGTGAAAATGTGAGGAATGCTGCACAAATTTGATTCCTTGGTCTGCAATTATCTGTCCCAGGAAAAATGTTATCATGAGAAGAGTTAACACACTCTATTACGGCTTAATATACCCTTTAGTGAACTGCATGTTTTGTCCATGTGCATTGAATACTAGCCAGAGGCGGACTGACAACTCATGGGGCCCCTGGGCAATAGGGGATCATGGGGCCCCTGTGTCCTTGCACAAACTCAAAAAAGCCTATGAAAAAGGTACCAGGGGCATCTCATGGGGCCCCCTACTGACCCCGGGCCCTCGGGCAGTGCCCGAGTTTCTAAATGGTCAGTCCGCCCCTGGTACTAGCCCTGTAAAAGTGGTGCAATTACAATGTTGGAGCACAATGATGTGCCTAGTGGGTACTCAGCATTTTTCTAAGATTTTAACTTTATTAAGATGAAGAAAACAAATGCACTTAAAAATAGATAAAATTATATTCTACTACCAAAGATTTCTTGTTGTTTTACTAGCGTACTCCATATAATGTGTCATATATTTATAAAGGAATACTTTGTTACTGGTCTTTCAATTTCAATCTTTTTCTATATAATGATTGTACTAAATAAAAGGAAAAAAATGGTGCTAGTGTTTAGCATTTTGAATGTAATATTTGTTTAGGATGATAATACTGTAAGAAATCAGAGAAAATACATACATGTGTTATTGGAATTCTATTTGAGTGATTTGATTCTGCTATCACTACCACTAAACTAATATGTTAGACCTACTGCATGGTCTTGTCTAAAGGCAGCAAACAAATTAACCAATTAGCATATATTACAATTCAGAAGATTTGCTTTGTGATTTATACAGTAAAAAATGAAATTGTTCAGGAAAATTAAATATTAAATGTTTAATTTCTTTTTTTCCCATTTTTTTTTCTTTTCTTTATTCTTAATAGCTGTTATTGTGGGAAATGCATTGACACAAGGACTTGCAATGCAAGCAGCAACAAAGATAGGCATACTTATGTATAAATTATGTTAACAGTGCCATTGTTTTATCACACAAATGAATTTTTAAAAGTAAAATGTTTACAATAAATGTTTTCTGTTACATGGTTGCTCTCTTGTTTTTTTGTAGATTTGATGATTCCATTCTGACACATAACTAGCGACAAATTAGATAAACTGTGTATATGTGTATATATATTTATATATAAATACATTTACGAATAAGGTACTTTTTAGAGTGGGTGCCAATCATTAACTGTTGTTTAAATCTGACCATGTGGATTTTTTCTTAGAAGATATTTTTATAAGATATTAAAAGAAAAGTATGAACAAACCTTTTTTGACCATACTTCTCTTTTGGGTCAAATTTACTTTTTGTTCTTATCTGACCTAGAGTCAGCTGATAACAGGTTATTGCCTGCTATCAGCTGATCTAACGCAGCCACGTCAAGTAGGGGAAGGATCCTGATAATGTTGTCGGGATCTATCTATCTGCTTGATTGACAGCTGGCTCCCCCTTTCAGCACACAGCTGAGAGTTTCCTGGACAATGGAGGTAATCACTCAGCTCTCAGTCTGGGACAGATGCAGTGTCACGCAGGTGCTGCAGCATGGAGATAAGTATAGAGTATATTTTTTTGGATACTTATATTTAAGTTAAATTTTGTGTACATTTGTATTCTGGAAGATGTAGCTACATGGGCTGAAAGTCCTAAAAGTGTTGTTTCGAGCTGCAGTAATACAGCAGCTATAAATCAGCATAGAGATACAATTTTGAAACAAGACAGGGGGTACTAGAGAGTTCATTTCTTTGTACTTCTTGCAGCTGTATGCAAATGTAAAAGTAAGAGGTATTGACAGAGTCTCATTAAGGACATTTTGTATTAATTACGTAGCTGAATTAAATGTCAATGTATTGTTTACTTGGCCTTCAGCTTCAAATTTAAACATACCCCACTGATGCTTAGAAAAGGTTTATATAACACTGCCCCCCACTAGAGAGCCTGCAAATTCTGGGTTCTCCTACCATTTCCAGTGCTGACACACTCTGTAGATGGCTGACAACACACCAATGTCAATGAATGATCTTCTGTAACAGCAACAATAAGCACTGAAAAAAAGAGGTGGTTATACAGGCTAGGCAGATGGTAAATGCAGTAATTCAATAACAGTGGTATATTTCAATAATACAACAAAGTGAGTAGGGTAGGTGTTCACACTTTGCTGCCAGTGAAAGGCCTTGCTTAAAATGCACTAGGCAAGTAGAGAGCAATGCTGCAGGCTATAGTAAACAGTAAACAGTGCAACCAATATTCCCGATAAAGAGTAAGGAGCATGCCACAAACTATGGAACCTAACAGCAATTCACTAAACCCTAGCTAACCACTAATCACAGAGTCTGCCGATATTGAGATCCTTTAAATGTAATGGTGGAATGCTCAACTTCCAAGTGAATGCATTTCTAATCCACTAGGTAAAAAAGATCTTTGCAAAGTGTCCCAAAAACAGACAGTAAAAGGATGATGTGTTCCCCCTTAAACAGAGCTCCACCAGAGGCAGTAGAATCCCAGCAGGTGGAGGCAAATTCCAACACATTAAGAATGGCCAAAGGACGCTCACCACTTTTAAGTCTTCACAGATGCAGTTTGTCCTCTGATGGTAGATGAAGAGCAGGCGGCGTGGTCTTGGCTGGATGAGGTTCAGGCCACACTGACATTCACTCGAGTTTGCGCTCTCTCTCTCTCTCTCTCTCTCTCTCTCTCTGTGTTGCAGATACTGGGATTTCTGTGCTTTCTGTGAGGTCCTGTAGCTGGCAAGGTGGGATGTAGATCATGATACTGGGGATTCCCAAGTCACCCCTCACTGGCAGACCCTCTCCCTCTCCCTGGCTTTCACTCTATTTCTTCCTCAGCTCTCTGCCACTCTCCACCTCTTCCCCTGGCCTAGTCAGCAGGTGCCTGTCCCCAGCCACAGATGCAGCCAATCACATCCCTCCTCTGTATATGATAGGTAGGGCTAAGTCCCAACCATTGTGGTGGCCAGAGTCCAGCTCCCTACTGACCTGGCAATCAAATGGCTCAGGCTGCGGCACAGCCCTAAAGATGCCTGAGCAGTGCAACCCCAAGCTCCAAGGGACCATTGGATGGGCTACATCTATTTGTGTGAGTCCTTAAAAACAGATGTGTGCCCAGGTGTTTGCTAAAGAACACTGCCTGCCCTATGTTTTATACAGTACTGAACGTAAACTGTAGTTGCATCTTTGAAGAAGCAGTTATTCGTACATATGCATGAGCCTTAAATATCAAAACCTTACCAACTTGTTTTGACAATACATAACAATTACTGACCCAGTAAATTGACTGGACATTAATGTAACATTCCTAAATGGGCTTAAATATAAAATATAGAAAAGACAGACAGCAGCGTCACTCTAAGTGTAGACGGTTAGAATAAGGCAGATTTGATGGTAAAATTGCACTCACATAGGAAGGTAACAGGTAGCCATGTCAAGTAATGGAGGTCCAGTGGAAGCATCAGGTCCTTTGGCCACGCTCTGGGTGTTCTCCTGCCGCTTTGGTGGTGTCCAGGGCTGATGAAGGAGTGAGCATGCTCCGAATGCGTGCCATCTTGGAAACCAAGTCCATGCGGTGACATCATCCCTGTGAGCCTCCCTGCGCCCCTCTGCTACTCCCCGAGCCCTGGACACCACTGGAGTGGCAGGAAAACAGCCAGAGCATGGCCAAAGAACCTGATGATTCCACTTGACTTCCATTACTTGACATGCCTACCTGTTACCTACCTATGTGAGTGCAAGTTTACCTTTAAATCTGCCTGGTTTTAACCGTCTACACTTAGAGTGGTGCTGTTGTCTCTCTTCTTTACCTGCATTAGGAGTATCTAAAAGCCGGCTGCCTCCTCGGACAAGTCCATACCACTATAAGCCCCCCACTACAGATGGACTTGGACACCACCTCCACATGGACCTTCTACTAACCCCCATTGCTGATGGTCCATCCCCAAACGCACACAGGGTAGATGCGTCTTAGCGCTCCTTCCCCCCACTCACCTTTAAATATAAAATATAAATGGTTGTTGAAACTATAAAACCAATTTTAAAGCTCTTGTGTGAACCCAGGCTTGTCATAGTGCTTTCAGCCTGGATTCACACAGGAGCAGTGAGGGAAACCGCATGTCATTTGGACAGGAATTGGAGCACATTCCTGTTCAAATTGCATACTATTATTTGCATTGCGATTTGAGCCGATTGATTTGGAATGGGCTCAAATAACACCGCAAAGGTATTAGTTATTGGTATCGCCAAGTACTTGAGTACAAGTATCGGTACTCATACTCGCCGGTAAAAAACAGATATCAATGCATCCTTATATTGCACTTTTATTTACTTTTAGATATTTATGGTTCACATATGTGTGATACACAATATATGCTGAAGGGATTTATATTCATTGGAGGAATGAGGCTTGAATTAAGAATGATCTATCAGCTTAGAAAGCTCTTGTTTAATACCTGTCATTGAACAGGGTTTTATATATTGATAGGTTCAGTGCTGTGCATGATCCTATTTCATAATTATCACATATCAATTGCAGATCTAGCCGCAGTTTAAAACACATCTGTTTAGTTTTTAGCACAGAACAATTTTGTATATATTTGTATAGGCTGGTTTATGAGAACAGGAACAAAAAAGATCAGGTTGCATCAAAGTATACATAGTACAGTATATGAAAGTATTTGTTTTAGCCATGAATAACATGTATGAGTGGGAGAACAACAGGTAAGTAGAAGGAACAATCAAAGTATTAAATAACACTTTTCTTTTCCAATGTTTCAAATGCTCTACTTCTATGTGTTTCTTAAGACCCAGGTATTATTCTCTTGGGTACCACCATTTTGTCTCTTATGAAGACACGTCCTATTGGTGTGCCCCTGAGGACGTGTTGGTACATGAAACGCATTGAGTGGAGCCCTATTGCTGACGTCACGCCGCCGCCATTGAGGAGCAGCGGCCATCTTGGTACTCACTTTGCTATTATTTTTAGTACTCCACGTGGATATTTTAAATTGTTACTCGTGACCATTATAATAAAGTACTACACTATTAAGCACCTTTCTGGCTCCTGTGGCTGAGCTAATTCCTCCCCAGGACCATTTTGGCACCCACCCTGATGGATGGATGGAGCTGGATGACTAACCCATAGCTGCCAGCATACCGCTGCACCCCCAGATGTGTGATGTGTATAACCCATGCGCATTAATACTTTTGCTCTGGTGAGTGTACACCCGTCCCAAGGGTGGATTACCTTTCACGAGTTCATACACTACTGTCCATCATGGATAAACCACACGTGCCGTTCATAGGCACTCTCTGAGTTGGTACTCTCACACGAAAGACATTCCATTATTCAGGAATGATTATATGAACTTTTTTTAGCACCATTTACCAGTTTACATCATTATTGCACTTATTTGCACTTTGTTGACTTTACATGCGTTTATGATTGTTAACATGCATTTATAGCGCTGCACTCTTACTTTAACATATTACTTTAGCATTATTTAGGAATGATTATATGAACTTTTTTAGCACCATTTACCAGTTTACTTCATTATTGCACTTATTTGCACTTTTTTTATTTTACATGCGTTTATGATTGATAACATGCATTTATAGTGCTGCACTATTACATTAACATAAAATAGTTACATGATTAAAGAGAATGAAGATATATAATTATATTGGGAAATTAGAACTAGACATTCCTAATTATTTAAGATATAAGTGTGAAAAGGTTTGACATTTGAAAATAGAATGTATGACATTTATTCGGAAATGCATTAGTTGTTTGATCATTTTGGAGAAACAGCAACCCAAAAAAATAATAATATAGGTGTACTTTTTATTTTAAATTATAAGTATTCTCATATGCAAACAGAAAAATGCCAATGGGACAAAGCCCGCGGTTGTGCGCCACCTAGCGAACATATCCAGCATTGCATCTAGGAATGTGCCAGACGTGATTCTGGATTTACTAACAGGAAAAGAGTCTACAAAGTAGACTCTTTTCAATGAGTTTGCTAGACGCCTTTCTGAAGACTGACAGGTCTAGATTGATTGAATTGAGTCTACCTCAATGTTCAGTCTGCTGGTAGACTCAATTCTTAGTAAATCAGGGCCATAATGTGTGTTACCACCTCTTAACCACTTCAAGTCCGGACACTTTCACCCCCTTCCTGTCCAGGGCAATTTTCAGCTTTCAGTGCTATCACACTTTGAATAACAATTGCACGGTCATGCAACACTGTACCCATGTGAATTTTTTAGCATTTTCTTGAGACAGATAAAACTTTAATGAAAAAGTCCAAAAATTTTGAAAAAAAAAGTGTTTTTCTTATAAAATTTTGCAAATAAATAATATTTCTTCATAAATCTTTGCCAAAATGTATTTATCTATCTTTTTAGTAAAAAAAAATTAGTTTATAACCAAAAATTATAATTTTTCAAATTTATTTTTTACATTTTTATATTATTATTTGTTTGCTTTTTTTTTTTACATACTGTCACCCTAGCAGTGCAGTGTTACTATTGACACTGTACTACTTGTGGGGGGTGATGAAGCTTTTTTTTTTTTTTTTTTTTACACTGATTGCTTTTACACCCATAAAGGCTGTAAAAGCACTCATTTCTTCTTCTCTCTGGCTGCATTCCTGCAGCCATTGAGAAATACTGTGCAAGCTGTGATTGGTCACAGCTTGTCACATGGTACAAGGCTGTTGTGAATAGCCTTGTACCATGTGACCTCTGTGATCATTCACAGATTTCACAAGTAGTAAGCAATGATGTCAGAAAGTGATATCTTGTTTACTACTGTTCATGGGATCACTGATTGGCCAATCAGTGATCACATGAATCGGGACCTCACACAGTGATCCCATACAGCGATTTGTGTTCCTCCAGCCACAGCGGGCATCGATCGGGGTGCCGCACGCTCCCAGGGAGCGTGCACAGGCAAGGGATGCGGGGGGACGTTTAGCGCTCCCTTCCGGCCGTTTATCTACATGGGCCGGATGAGAAGTGGTTAAAGTTGATATTTATACATACTGGCTATCCAACCTCTTCCTAATTAGGGGAGGAAATAAAAGGAAAAAAAGACCTCAAATGCAGACAAGCTGAACTTTTTAATGCTAGGCTGAAGTCAGAGGATGTGAAGACTGCTCAGCACTAGCCGGTAAGGTTTGTATTTCTGTTACAATAATAATGATGACGGTGTGAGAATTTTTAAAATCAAACTTACACTTTAAACATGGTAATGGTATTTTTATAAAAGTAAAAGAGGGCAACATAAAACTAGTGTGATATTTGACACTGTTTTTGATAAAGTGACACATCAATATCTGGTTCAATGAATGTAATAGCAGCTCTCAATGAATTCTCAAGGTGCTCATCAGATACTTTGGTTTTTATTTTGCCCTTTGCGTGCTTCATCCTTTAAAATAGTTACTCACAAATATAGTTGCTGCCGAAAACTGATGACATGAATAAGGCGTGATTGTGAAAAGTGGGATATTTTTCTTTGGGAAAATAAAACTTAGAAAAGTCCAGTAAGAAGATACTGTCAGATTTTTCCACGTGTTCGCTAAGTGTACAGACATTAAAAAAACAAAATCAACAGCTTTGAGTAACTTTACGATTTTGTGTTGGGCTGCATTCATAGCTGTCTTGGTCCACATGTGGCCTGTGGGCTGCAGGTTGGTCACCCCTGTGGTAAAGGATCTGTAATGGTGTAGCAGCTATCTCATCTGAATTAGTAGGTCCAGTGATTTATCAATGTCAGCTGTTCTGGTCGTGTAGAGACTGTAGGCAGAAGGTCAATGGGTACATCATCACCTAAATCAAAGGAAATATGCACATACCCTTGCCAACATGAATTGAACGTGACCAGTTACCTGACAACAGGGAAGATATTTTCACTCTGGAAGCTGCATATTACATAAGACTGATCAAATTCCTGTTGTTGACAAAATCTTAGTCTTACTGGCAAGAGACCTTCTCAAAGTACATAAGGTGCACCAGCAGTGCAAGAAAACAAAGGTGCCAAGGTGCTGGATCAGTAAAAAATGTCAGAAGTTATTGTACACAAAATATCCAAACTTACATTCGGGCAAACAGAGAGGAGCACCAGAGGGTGGTGATCCATTGCACAGCGGCACAGACCAAGAGAGGGATCGATGAGCTGGATGATAGATGAAGGTCTGTGAAAAAAATCAATCAGCGCAGTTATATAATGATCAAAAACAGTTATTGATTTTAAAACATCACCCAGTGTTTTTCACCACACATCTACATTCATATATCATACATTTAGATGTAGCATAATCAAAATACATAAATAAACACAAAAAAAAAAAAACTCCATTCTTCAAATTTTATCCCAGATGTCCATACTTTAATCCTCCACCAGTGTACAGTGATCTTAAAGTGTTACTAAACCCACAACAGTAAAATCAGTCTGTATATGCAGTAAAGCATGCTTGTTTTACTCACTGTGGAACCTAAGGGGTTAATCCTCTGCATTGTGTAACTACACTCTTTGATCCTGTCTTCTCTGATCCTCCCCTTCTTCCAGTGTCCCCCTCTTATCTCCTGATACGACATTTTGTGTGGAGTCACTCTGCACATGCTCAGATTTGTGTATTGCTAGAGAGGTTTATTTTTTCTTGGGAGAGTGCATGTGATCAGCACAGGGCCAATCAGCACTGATAGAAGTCACATGACGGATCTAACTGCTGATGAGAAAATGTATTTAGCAGTTTATATTTACTAAACTAATTGCATTTCCATGTTGTGTGTACTGTGGGAGACCAGATATTGTGAATGCAGGGTCCTGAGTTTTGTAACACTCATATCACACGCTTACCTTCTTTTATTGACCCCAATGATATTTTAATTTCATAACGCACTTTTGGCCCCACCATGGGCTATTAGCCATGTGCTTTCCTTCAAGCTCTTGTTCCCTGCCAGCAATACTCCACCAACACTATTTCACTCTCTAGTGAATGTACATGTAAATACAAAATGGGATTAAAAATAGTGCTCTCCATGTACTCTTATTTATTTAATAAAAAATGCCCACATAAATACACTCACACTAAAAAAGCACCCAAAGTGCTATGATAACAGCATAAAACAGTGAAGCTTATGGCCAATGTGTCCACATATCCGTGATGATCTTTCTCACCAGTGTGGCTCCTGTTCATATACACATTACGCTCCTCTCACGAGCTTCTTTAGTAGGACAGGAGCCTCACTGCCACACTATCCATATATACTCTCTCCTCCACCTCCATCCTGAAGCTGCCTCCTCTGGCAGCAGCTGGGAACACTGGAAGTAACACCATCGGAAGTGCGACCACCCACCAGGACCAGAAGTGACGTCATCACTGATCCGGGACCTGGAAACTTGGAGACACAGAGCCTCTCAGATACTCATCCAACCAGATGTACCTCTACACCGCACAACCTCACTACTTATTTGCTTTTACAAGGCATCATATCATTATTTCCTTAAATATACAGCCTTCCCCTTCTGCAACAGTACTCGGGGATACCGGAATTGGCGTGATCAGAAGCCACTTTGCATCCACAGACCGAAAGTTATGTAGCCACAGCTCAACGCAGCCGAAACCCAAAAGACTTGAACTGCTGCCCCCACAAAACCTCCCGATACCAACAGACCATCATAGTAAACATAACCATTTGTGTATATAAAATATACACAATACATATTAAATAAAAATACTAAAACTTCAAAAACTGAATCCAATCTAGTCATATATTCTCTAGAGACCAGCCAGATAAAAACATAAAAAATGAGCTGCTGATGAAGTAATTGAGATCAACTAAATATTTAGCCCCCTCCCCTAGATAATACCTTACTAAAAAGGATTCTCTCCTACTTAACTAAAGTAATCCCCCCCCCACCCATGCTTATCTACTTTCTCTATTGCCCAAAGCTTAAGACCTCTTGGGTCCTTATTATGACATTCTCTGAAATGTTTTAATACCAAATAACTTTTCACTCCCTTTTTAGTACTATTAATACGTTCAACCCATGTATTGCTTCTGGCAGGGACATTCCAACATGTACACCACTGCTTCACATGCATAAAATCCTTTAATTTATATTTTCTGCCTGTTACTTGTGCTACAAATTCTACACTTTTCCTCTCATTCACTTTTGTTACTCTACAGCCCCTGCATCTTCTACATTTATAAAGGCCTGTTAGCCATGGTGTTAAAGTTCCCTCAGTTTCCTTGGATGTAGGTCAGCTGGCCGGTACAGAGGCTGTTTGTGGTCCCTTTTTGGCAGTCCCAACTCACTGTCGTCCATCTCACTGATACCTCTGTAAGTCTATATTGCTGTGCTATAGATCACCACCCACTACCTCAGTGCTGCTCTCTGTTTGCCCAAATGTACAATAAACAAATTTTTTACTGATCCAGCGCCTTGGCACCCTTGTTTTTCTGCTTCCGGATCTCCCTTGGGTCTGATTTCACCAGGAGTTGTGGATTTTTATTTCCATGTGCTACTTCTGCACTAGGATCCATCCCACACCTCGTTCCTCTACTTCATTCATTTTTGTGTGATTTCATTTGTGTTGGACAATTCATTGGTTTGTGCTTTTAGGGCATACCTTATGTGTAAGCCGTGTACGGGGTGGGCTCCCCAGGATACAGTGAAGTCACAAACGAGGAAAGCAACCCCAACACCAGCTTTTATCACAACAGAATTTTACTTAGATGTGGCAAATAAACAAAACCACAAATGCTGAAATATACAATAACTTTACATACACTAAGCCCAATGGCTGAGACCCTTGTGCTGCACAGCACGGCACCTTCTGATGGATGAAGATAGAAAGTGTAGTAATTTACCTACTGGTGGGCACTAGAGATGAGCGAAGTATTCAAAAATTCGATTCGACTGATTCGGCGAATTCGTGGAAAAATTTTGATTCGAGTCGAATATATTCGCTGCGAATTTAACTTATAAAAGGGTGTTTCTAGGCTTCAGAGAGCCTTTATATTAGTGCAGAACACTGTACCTTTAATTTAAATGCCCTTGGAGTCTGCTGGGGAAGAGAAATAATACTGACAGTCAGTATGACATGCAGATGAGTGCCGTCGATCTTAGAATCACCGCACACTTCACTCATTTGGGCAGTCACGGGGCCAAAACCAGAGTGTGGAGCCACAGTGTGGAGGTGGAGGCAGCAGCAATGGGAGGCCATACAGCACCCTATGACAAAAATGGAAACCACCAGCAGTGTGAGGAGACCTGAAAGTGGCACATGGCAGAGTGTGGCGATGGAGACAGCAGCAATGGGAGGCCGTACAGGGACCCATGACGCACTCTGGACCTGGCAGCAGCATGAGGAGGCGGTACAGGGGCCCATGACAGATTACGGGCCTGGCAGCAGCATGAGGAGTCGGTACGGGGGCCCATGGCAGATTAGGGGCCTGGCAGCAGCTATGGGAGGCCCGTAATCTGCCAGCACCCTATGACAAAAAATGCAACACACCAGCAGTGTGAGGAGACCTGAAAGTGGCACATGGCAGAGTGTGGCGATGGAGACAGCAGCAATGGGAGGCCGTACAGGGACCCATGAGAGACTCTGGACCTGGCAGCAGCATGAGGAGGCGGTATAGGGGCCCATGGCAGATTAGGGGCCTGGCAGCAGCTATGGGAGGCCCGTAATCTGCCAGCACCCTATGACAAAAAATGCAACACACCAGCAGTGTGAGGAGACCTGAAAGTGGCACATGGCAGAGTGTGGCGATGGAGACAGCAGCAATGGGAGGCCGTACAGGGACCCATGAGAGACTCTGGACTTGGCAGCAGCATGAGGAGGCGGTATAGGGGCCCATGGCAGATTAGGGGCCTGGCAGCAGCTATGGGAGGCCCGCAATCTGCCAGCACCCTATGACAAAAAATGGAACACACCAGCAGTGTGAGGAGACCTGAAAGTGGCACATGTTTGGGGCATGATTCATGGCGGATTTAGTCAGTTGTGTCAGGAACTGGTGGTTTGAAATCCAGACTAATCCACGCCTGATTCATTTTCACAAACGTGAGTCTCTCCACACTTTGGGTGGATAGTCGTGTCCTCCGCGGAGTTACAATACCTCCTGCCGCACTAAACACGCGCTCCGATGCCACGCTACTGGCCGGGCATGACAGCCTTTCAAGGGCAAATTCAGCTAGTTGGGGCCAAAGGTCAAGTTTCGTTGCCCAGTAGTCAAGGGGATTGTCTACCTCGGTTGGCAGGGTGCTGTCCAAGTAGGCCTAAGCCTGTTGTTTGAGGTCCTGCTCCAGGTCCACCTGATGCTGCTGCTGCGGCTGGTTAGTAGTTTCCTCACTGCGCTGGTGAAGAAAGCTACTCATTATCGACTGCAGACTGAGGCAGCTGCTGCTGGTGGAGCTGCCACTGCTCCTACCACCCCACCCCTCCCCTGCTGCCATGGCAGCGGAACACGAGCGCACAGGGCCCACAGTGTCTGAGGATGGACGATGGCGCAGAAAGGCAGAGACCAGCTGACTACATAGGTGGTTTTTATAGTACGTTATTTTGGCCTCCCTCTCAGCAGGTGTGAAAAAGGCCACCATTTTTGAACGGTAGCGAGGGTCCAACAAGGTGGACAGCCAAAAGTCATCCCTCTGTCTGATGGTTATTATTCGGCTGTCGGTACGCAAGCAAGCGAGCATGCTATGGGCCATTTGTGCCAAGGAATGCGAGTAACTCCCTGCCTCCATCTCCACAGCATACTGCCATGGTGCGTCTGGGTCCTCTGTCTCCTCTTCCTCCTCCTCTACCAGATGCTCCTGCTCCTCCACTCCTGTCTGCTGAGTGGAAAAACCATCCATTTCACTCAATAATTCCTGAGCACCAATGTCCTCCTCTACCTCCTCCTCTTCTTCCTGTCCTGCCCCCACAGGGGTCATGTGGCGTTGAGATCTGTGCGCCACGTCTACCGCACCCTGACCAGCCATTGTTAACAGCATTTGTTCCAGGACGTGCAACAGAGGAATGATGTCGTTCATCCCATAGTCCTGCCGACTCACGAATAGCGTGGCCTTCTCAAAGGGCCTGAGCAAGCGCAGGTGTCACGCATGAGCTGCCAATGGCTGACATCTAAGTTACACAGGGAGTACCTTTATCCGCTTTTAACATCAGGAAATCTGTGATGGCCTTTCGCTGTTCGTAAAGGCGGTCTAACATATGTAGGGTTGAATTCCACCTTGTTGCAACGTCACAGCATGAGGAGTCGGTACGGGGGCCCATGGCAGATTACGGGCCTGGCAGCAGCAATAGGAGGCCCGTAATCTGCCAGCACCCTATGACAAAAAATGTAACACACCAGCAGTGTGAGGAGATCTGAAAGTGGCACATGGCAGAGTGTGGCAATGGAGACAGCAGCAATGGGAGGCCGTACAGGGACCCATGAGAGACTCTGGACCTGGCAGCAGCATGAGGAGGCGGTATAGGGGCCCATGGCAGATTAGGGGCCTGGCAGCAGCTATGGGAGGCCCGTAATCTGCCAGCACCCTATGACAAAAAATGGAACACACCAGCAGTGTGAGGAGACCTGAAAGTGGCACATGGCATGAGACACTGTGGACCTGGCAGCAGCATGAGGAGGTGGTACAGGGGCCCATGGCAGATTAGGGGCCTGGCAGCAGCTATGGGAGGCCCGTAATCTGCCAGCACCCTATGTCAAAAAATTGAACACACCAGCAGTGTGTGAGGAGACCTGAAAGTGGCACATGGCAGAGTGTGGCGATGGAGACAGCAGCAATGGGACGCCGTACAGGGACCCTTGAGAGACTCTGGACTTGGCAGCAGCATGAGGAGGCGGTATAGGGGCCCATGGCAGATTAGGGGCCTGGCAGCAGCTATGGGAGGCCCGTAATCTGCCAGCACCCTATGTCAAAAAATTGAACACACCAGCAGTGTGTGAGGAGACCTGAAAGTGGCACATGGCAGAGTGTGGCGATGGAGACAGCAGCAATGGGATGCCGTACGGGGACCCATGAGAGACTCTGGACTTGGCAGCAGCATGAGGAGGCGGTATAGGGGCCCATGGCAGATTAGGGGCCTGGCAGCAGCTATGGGAGGCCCGTAATCTGCCAGCACCCTATGTCAAAAAATTGAACACACCAGCAGTGTGAGGAGACCTGAAAGTGGCACATGGCATGAGACACTGTGGACCTGGCAGCAGCATGAAGAGGCGGTACAGGGGCCCATGGCAGATTAGGGGCCTGGCAGCAGCTATGGGAGACCCGTAATCTGCCAGCACCCTATGTCAAAAAATTGAACACACCAGCAGTGTGTGAGGAGACCTGAAAGTGGCACATGGCAGAGTGTGGCGATGGAGACAGCAGCAATGGGACGCCGTACAGGGACCCATGAGAGACTCTGGACTTGGCAGCAGCATGAGGAGGCGGTATAGGGGCCCATGGCAGATTGGGGGCCTGGCAGCAGCTATGGGAGGCCCGTAATCTGCCAGCACCCTATGTCAAAAAATTGAACACACCAGCAGTGTGAGGAGACCTGAAAGTGGCACATGGCATGAGACACTGTGGACCTGGCAGCAGCATGAGGAGGCGGTACAGGGGCCCATGGCAGATTAGGGGCCTGGCAGCAGCTATGGGAGGCCCATAATCTGCCAGCACCCTATGTCAAAAAATTGAACACACCAGCAGTGTGTGAGGAGACCTGAAAGTGGCACATGGCAGAGTGTGGCGATGGAGACAGCAGCAATGGGAGGCCGTACAGGGACCCATGAGAGACTCTGGACTTGGCAGCAGCATGAGGAGGCGGTATAAGGGCCCATGGCAGATTAGGGGCCTGGCAGCAGCTATGGGAGGCCCGTAATCTGCCAGCACCCTATGTCAAAAAATTGAACACACCAGCAGTGTGAGGAGACCTGAAAGTGGCACATGGCATGAGACACTGTGGACCTGGCAGCAGCATGAGGAGGCGGTACAGGGGCCCATGGCAGATTAGGGGCCTGGAAGCAGCTATGGGAGGCCCGTAATCTGCCAGCACCCTATGTCAAAAAATTGAACACACCAGCAGTGTGTGAGGAGACCTGAAAGTGGCACATGGCAGAGTGTGGCGATGGAGACAGCAGCAATGGGAGGCCGTACAGGGACCCATGAGAGACTCTGGACCTGGCAGCAGCATGAGGAGGCGGTATAGGGGCCCATGGCAGATTAGGGGCCTGGCAGCAGCTATAGGAGGCCCGTAATCTGCCAGCACCCTATGACAAAAAATGGAACACACCAGCAGTGTGAGGAGACCTGAAAGTGGCACATGGCATGAGACACTGTGGACCTGGCAGCAGCATGAGGAGGCGGTACAGGGGCCCATGGCAGATTAGGGGCCTGGCAGCAGCTATGGGAGGCCCGTAATCTGCCAGCACCCTATGACAAAAAATGGAACACACCAGCAGTGTGAGGAGACCTGAAAGTGGCACATGGAAGAGTGTGGCGATGGAGACAGCAGCAATGGGAGGCAGTACAGGGACCCATGAGAGACTCTGGACCTGGCAGCAGCATGAGGAGGCGGTATAGGGGCCCATGGCAGATTAAGGGCCTGGCAGCAGCTATAGGAGGCCCGTAATCTGCCAGCACCCTATGTCAAAAAATTGAACACACCAGCAGTGTGTGAGGAGACCTGAAAGTGGCACATGGCAGAGTGTGGCGATGGAGACAGCAGCAATGGGAGGCCGTACAGGGACCCAAGACAGACTCTGGACTTGGCAGCAACATGAGGAGGCGGTATAGGGGCTCATGGCAGATTAGGGGCCTGGCAGCAGCTATGGGAGGCCCGTAATCTGCCAGCACCCTATGTCAAAAAATTGAACACACCAGCAGTGTGAGGAGACCTGAAAGTGGCACATGGCATGAGACACTGTGGACCTGGCAGCAGCATGAGGAGGCGGTACAGGGGCCCATGGCAGATTAGGGGCCTGGCAGCAGCTATGGGAGGCCCGTAATCTGCCAGCACCCTATGACAAAAAATGGAACACACCAGCAGTGTGAGGAGACCTGAAAGTGGCACATGGAAGAGTGTGGCGATGGAGACAGCAGCAATGGGAGGCCGTACAGGGACCCATGAGAGACTCTGGACCTGGCAGCAGCATGAGGAGGCGGTATAGGGGCCCATGGCAGATTAGGGGCCTGGCAGCAGCTATGGGAGGCCCGTAATCTGCCAGCACCCTATGTCAAAAAATTGAACACACCAGCAGTGTGAGGAGACCTGAAAGTGGCACATGGCATGAGACACTGTGGACCTGGCAGCAGCATGAGGAGGCGGTACAGGGGCCCATGGCAGATTAGGGGCCTGGCAGCAGCTATGGGAGGCCCGTAATCTGCCAGCACCCTATGACAAAAAATGGAACACACCAGCAGTGTGAGGAGACCTGAAAGTGGCACATGGAAGAGTGTGGCGATGGAGACAGCAGCAATGGGAGGCCGTACAGGGACCCATGACAGACTCTGGACTTGGCAGCAGCATGAGGAGGCGGTATAGGGGCCCATGGCAGATTAGGGGCCTGGCAGCAGCTATGGGAGGCCCGTAATCTGCCAGCACCCTATGACAAAAAATGGAACACACCAGCAGTGTGAGGAGACCTGAAAGTGGCACATGGCATGAGACACTGTGGACCTGGCAGCAGCATGAGGAGGCGGTACAGGGGCCCATGGCAGATTAGGGGCCTGGCAGCAGCTATGGGAGGCCCGTAATCTGCCAGCACCCTATGACAAAAAATGGAACACACCAGCAGTGTGAGGAGACCTGAAAGTGGCACATGGAAGAGTGTGGCGATGGAGACAGCAGCAATGGGAGGCCGTACAGGGAACCATGAGAGACTCTGGACCTGGCAGCAGCATGAGGAGGCGGTATAGGGGCCCATGGCAGATTAAGGGCCTGGCAGCAGCTATAGGAGGCCCGTAATCTGCCAGCACCCTATGTCAAAAAATTGAACACACCAGCAGTGTGTGAGGAGACCTGAAAGTGGCACATGGCAGAGTGTGGCGATGGAGACAGCAGCAATGGGAGGCCGTACAGGGACCCAAGACAGACTCTGGACTTGGCAGCAACATGAGGAGGCGGTATAGGGGCTCATGGCAGATTAGGGGCCTGGCAGCAGCTATGGGAGGCCCGTAATCTGCCAGCACCCTATGTCAAAAAATTGAACACACCAGCAGTGTGAGGAGACCTGAAAGTGGCACATGGCATGAGACACTGTGGACCTGGCAGCAGCATGAGGAGGCGGTACAGGGGCCCATGGCAGATTAGGGGCCTGGCAGCAGCTATGGGAGGCCCGTAATCTGCCAGCACCCTATGACAAAAAATGGAACACACCAGCAGTGTGAGGAGACCTGAAAGTGGCACATGGAAGAGTGTGGCGATGGAGACAGCAGCAATGGGAGGCCGTACAGGGACCCATGAGAGACTCTGGACCTGGCAGCAGCATGAGGAGGCGTTATAGGGGCCCATGGCAGATTAGGGGCCTGGCAGCAGCTATGGGAGGCCCGTAATCTGCCAGCACCCTATGTCAAAAAATTGAACACACCAGCAGTGTGAGGAGACCTGAAAGTGGCACATGGCATGAGACACTGTGGACCTGGCAGCAGCATGAGGAGGCGGTACAGGGGCCCATGGCAGATTATGGTCCTGGCAGCAGCTATGGGAGGCCCGTAATCTGCCAGCACCCTATGACAAAAAATGGAACACACCAGCAGTGTGAGGAGACGTGAAAGTGGCACATGGCAGGGGCATGATTCATGGCGGATTTAGTCAGTTGTGTCAGGAACTGGTGGTTTGAAATCCAGACTAATCCACGCCTGATTCATTTTCACAAACGTGAGTCTCTCCACACTTTGGGTGGACAGTCGTGTCCTCCGCGGAGTTACAATACCTCCTGCCGCACTAAACACGCGCTCCGATGCCACGCTACTGGCCGGGCATGACAGCCTTTCAAGGGCAAATTCAGCTAGTTGGGGCCAAAGGTCAAGTTTCGTTGCCCAGTAGTCAAGGGGATTGTCTACCTCGGTTGGCAGGGTGCTGTCCAAGTAGGCCCAAGCCTGTTGTTTGAGGTCCTGCTCCAGGTCCACCTGATGCTGCTGCGGCTGGTTAGTAGTTTCCTCACTGCGCTGGTGAAGAAAGCTACTCATCATCGACTGCAGACTGAGGCAGCCGCTGCTGGTGGAGCTACCACTGCTCCTACCACCCCACCCCTCCCCTGCTGCCATGGCAGCGGAACGTGAGCGCACAGGGCCCACAGTGTCTGAGGATGGACGTTGGCGCACAAAGGCAGAGACCAACTGACTACATAGGTGGTTTTTATAGTACGTTATTTTGGCCTCCCTCTCAGCAGGTGTGAAAAAGGCCACCATTTTTGAACGGTAGCGAGGGTCCAACAAGGTGGACAGCCAAAAGTCATCTCTCTGTCTGATGGTTATTATTCGGCTGTCGGTACGCAAGCAAGCGAGCATGCTATGGGCCATTTGTGCCAAGGAATGCGAGGGACTCCCTGCCTCCATCTCCACAGCATACTGCCACGGTGCGTCTGGGTCCTCTGTCTCCTCCTCCTCCTCCTCTTCCAGATGCTCCTGCTCCTCCACTCCTGTCCGCTGAGTGGAAAAACCACCCATTTCACTCAATAATTCCTGAGCACAAATGTCCTCCTCTACCTCCTCCTCTTCTTCCTGTCCTGCCCCCACAGGGGTCATGTGGCGTTGAGATCTGTGCGCCACGTCTACCGCAGCCTGACCAGCCATTGTTAACAGCATTTGTTCCAGGACGTGCAACAGAGGAATGACGTCGTTCATCCCATAGTCCTGCCGACTCACGAATAGCGTGGCCTCCTCAAAGGGCCTGAGCAAGCGGCAGGTGTCACGCATGAGCTGCCAATGGCTGACATCTAAGTTACACAGGGGAGTACCTTTATCCGCTTGTAACATCAGGAAATCTGTGATGGCCTTTCGACTGTTCGTAAAGGCGGTCTAACATGTGTAGGGTTGAATTCCACCTTGTTGCAACGTCGCAGATCAGGCGATGCTGTGGAATTCCGTTCTGCCGCTGCAGCTCAAGGAGGGTTTGCTTTGCAGTGTAGGAATGGCTGAAATGCATGCAAAGTTTACGTGACATTTTAAGGATGTCTTGCAGTGGGATGGTGGATTTTAGGAACCGCTTGACAACCAGATTGAACACGTGAGCCATGCATGGCGCATGGCACAACCTTCCTTGACGCAGAGCAGACACCATGTTCTTTCCGTTGTCGGTCAACATGGTTCCGATTTTCAGTTTGCGCGGAGACAGCCATCTGTCGATTTCTCTGTTCATTACACTCAGAAGTTCCTCCCCTGTGTGACTACGTTCGCCAAGGCATACCAGGTGCAGCACAGCGTGACACCGTTGCGCCCTGCACATGTGATATGCCGGTCGGGTAATGGGACTTGGCACGGGGGTGGCGGCTGAGGACACGAAGGAAGAAGAGGTGGTAGAGGCGGACATCTTTTGTGGACCAAGGACGTGCAAACGTGGAGGCAAAAGCGGCATGACCTGTCCAAGTTGCTGGTGCGGCTGTGACGGCACCACGTTCACCCAGTGGGCCGTAAATGACATGTACTGTCCCTGACCGTAGTTACAGCTCCACACGTCGGCGCTGCCGTGCACTTTGGCAGAGACCGACATGCTCAAAGACTGGCCCACCATCTCTTCTACATGTGAATGCAGGGCTGGCACTGCCTTTTTGGCGAAGAAATGACGGCTTGGCACTCTCCACCGCGGCGTGGCACAAGTCATCATTTCTCGGAAAGGTGCTGAGTCCACCACTTGGAAAGGGAGGGACTGCAGCACCAGCAACTTGGACAGGAGGACGTTCAGCTTTTGCACCGTCAGGTGCGTGCTCGCAAACTGTTGTCTCTTGGAAACGGATTCCAAGAAAGACTGCTGACGGAATCCGTGAAGAGGAGTAGCAGGAGAAGGAGCATCTGAACGAGCGGAAGATGCCAACGAGCGACAACTCCCCTCAGCAGAGGTGTTGGAGCCTTGACTGGCTGATAGAGGGCGATTGACGTCGGGTGACGGAGCAAGTAACGGAGCGGGTGATGGAGCAGGGGCTGGGGCGGGCAGAACCGCCGTATCTTTATCACGGTTTTCCCAGGCCACCAAATGGCGACGCTGCATATGCTGCCGCAACGCTGTAGTCCCAACATGGGCCCCCTGGCCACGCTTGACTTTCTGGCCACATAGTCGACATACGGCTACGTTTACATCCTCGGGCGGCTTGACAAAAAATTGCCACACCGTCGAGTAGGAAACTTTGCCCCCGATACTCCTCACTGGCTGACTGCTGCTTCCTCCGTGCACACCGGCACCACTACTGGCCGTGGTGGTAGGCTGCAGTGGAGCTGGTGCTGTACTCCGTGGCCGTTTGCCTCCACTAACACTGCTGCGACCCTGCTGCCTCCTGGGCAACCCACCGACTGTTTTGCTCGCTGCCAAGCTGCCACCCTCTTCTCCTGATGATGCGGAAGCAATAGCCTGATGACGACGAGGCTGCCAAGTGCGATCAGCCTCATCATCATCAATTAGGGTCTCCGCCTCACTACTAGCCCCCTCGGCTGCGTGTGGGTCAGGAGACAGACCTGTCTCTAGACCGGCTACCAAGCCACTCTCCTCGCCACTACTTCTTCGCCTGGCTGCTGAAGAGGCGGATGTCTCCCCCCGTTCCTGACCACCCTCTGTTAGCTCTTCCTCACTGTACAGTGGGGCTGAGCCCACAGCATGCGATACTTCGCTTGGTGAGGGAAATCCAAAGGACAGGGGCAGGTAGAGGACACGTGATTTCAGTGGGCTTGCTCCCGGGCCATGCCAACTAACGGTTGTGTCTGCCGTACCCACCGACCGTTGGCTGTAGGTGTCAGAGGTGACCTGGGAAGAGGAAGACGACCGAGCCAACCAATCGATGACGGCAGGGTTGTCGGTGGAGACACGACCGCTGGATGACACCGGGAGCACTGGCCTCTGGCTGCGAATAGTGCTGCCTCGACCCCTTCCTCTGCTGCCATGTCTGCTCGCTCCTAAAACATTGCCTCCTCTGCCACTCCTCTGCATGTTGTCTGACATACTCTTTAATTAAACGATTCTGTGTCCCTGAGTAACAATTCTGTGTCTGTC
This sequence comes from Staurois parvus, assembly GCF_062004578.1. Classification (NCBI taxonomy): domain Eukaryota; kingdom Metazoa; phylum Chordata; class Amphibia; order Anura; family Ranidae; genus Staurois; species Staurois parvus. Next base: position 34,693,033 of record NW_028317807.1, read on the forward strand.
CCTGAGTAACAATTCTGTGTCCGTGAGTAACGTTTCTGTGGCCCTAAGTAACAGTTCTGTGGCCCTCAGTAACAATTCTGTGTCCCTCAGTAACAATTCTGTGTCCCTCAGTAACAATTCTGTGTCTGTCCCTGAGTAACAATTCTGTGTCTGTCCCTGAGTAACAATTCTGTGTCCCTGAGTAACAATTCTGTGTCCCTGAGTAACGTTTCTCTGGCCCTAAGTAACAGTTCTGTGGCCCTCAGTAACAATTCTGTGTCTGTCCCTGAGTAACAATTCTGTGTCTGTCCCTGAGTAACAATTCTGTGTCCCTGAGTAACAATTCTGTGTCCCTCAGTAACAATTCTGTGTCCCTGAGTAACAATTCTGTGTCCCTGAGTAACAATTCTGTGTCCCTGAGTAACAATTCTGTGTCCCTCAGTAACAATTCTGTGTCCCTCAGTAACAATTCTGTGTCCCTGAGTAACAATTCTGTGTCTGTCCCTGAGTAACAATTCTGTGTCTGTCCCTGAGTAACAATTCTGTGTCCCTAAGTAACGTTTCTGTGGCCCTAAGTAACGGTTCTGTGGCCCTCAGTAACAATTCTGTGTCCCTCAGTAACAATTCTGTGTCTGTCCCTGAGTAACAATTCTGTGTCCCTAAGTAACGTTTCTGTGTCCCTAAGTAACGTTTCTGTGGCCCTAAGTAACGATTCTGTGGCCCTAAGTAACGATTCTGTGGCCCTAAGTAACAGTTCTGTGGCCCTCAGTAACAGTTCTGTGGCCCTCAGTAACAATTCTGTGTCCCTCAGTAACAATTCTGTGTCTGTCCCTGAGTAACAATTCTGTGTCCCTAAGTAACGTTTCTGTGGCCCTAAGTAACGGTTCTGTGGCCCTCAGTAACAATTCTGTGTCCCTCAGTAACAATTCTGTGTCTGTCCCTGAGTAACAATTCTGTGTCCCTAAGTAACAATTCTGTGGCCCTAAGTAAAGTTTCTGTGGCCCTAAGTAACATTTCTGTGGCCCTAAGTAACGATTCTGTGGCCCTAAGTAACGTTTCTGTGTCCCTAAGTAACGTCTCTGTGGCCCTAAGTAACGGTTCTGTGGCCCTCAGTAACAATTCTGTGTCCCTCAGTAACAATTCTGTGTCTGTCCCTAAGTAATAATTCTGTGGCCCTAAGTAACGTTTCTGTGGCCCTAAGTAACGTTTCTGTGGCCCTAAGTAACGTTTCTGTGTCCCTCAGTAACAATTCTGTATCCCTCAGTAACAAATCTGTGTCTGTCCCTGAGTAACAATTCTGTGTCCCTAAGTAACGTTACTGTGGCCCTAAGTAACGGTTCTGTGGCCCTCAGTAACAATTCTGTGTCCCTCAGTAACAATTCTGTGTCTGTCCCTAAGTAACAATTCTGTGGCCCTAAGTAAAGTTTCTTTGGCCCTAAGTAACGTTTCTGTGGCCCTAAGTAACGATTCTGTGGCCCTAAGTAACGTTTCTGTGGCCCTAAGTAACGTTTCTGTGGCCCTCAGTAACAAATCTGTGTCCCTCAGTAACAATTCTGTGTCCCTCAGTAACAATTCTGTGTCTGTTCCTAAGTAACAATTCTGTGGCCCTAAGTAACGTTTCTGTGGCCCTAAGTAACGTTTCTGTGGCCCTAAGTAACGTTTCTGTGTCCCTCAGTAACAATTCTGTATCCCTCAGTAACAATTCTGTGTCTGTCCCTGAGTAACAATTCTGTGTCCCTAAGTAACGTTTCTGTGGCCCTAAGTAACGGTTCTGTGGCCCTCAGTAACAATTCTGTGTCCCTCAGTAACAATTCTGTGTCTGTCCCTAAGTAACAATTCTGTGGCCCTAAGTAAAGTTTCTGTGGCCCTAAGTAACGTTTCTGTGGCCCTAAGTAACGATTCTGTGGCCCTAAGTAACGTTTCTGTGGCCCTAAGTAACATTTCTGTGGCCCTCAGTAACAAATCTGTGTCCCTCAGTAACAATTCTGTGTCTGTTCCTAAGTAACAATTCTGTGGCCCTAAGTAACGTTTCTGTGGCCCTAAGTCACGGTTCTGTGTCCCTCAGCAACAATTCTGTATCCCTCAGTAACAATTCTGTGTCTGTCCCTGAGTAACAATTCTGTGGCCCTAAGTAACGTTTCTGTGGCCCTAAGTAACGTTTCTGTGGCCCTAAGTAACGATTCTGTGGCCCTAAGTAACGTTTCTGTGGCCCTAAGTAACGTTTCTGTGGCCCTCAGTAACAAATCTGTGTCCCTCAGTAACAATTCTGTGTCTGTCCCTAAGTAACAATTCTGTGTCCCTAAGTAACGTTTCTGTGGCCCTAAGTAACGATTCTGTGGCCCTAACTAACGTTTCTGTGTCCCTAAGTAACGTTTCTCTGTCCCTAACTCTCTCCCTGAATACAGCCAGGTCTGCCTCTGTTGAATGACTGGAGGCAAATGGAGAATTCTAAAATGACCGCCATTTATAGCTCGACCATTACACTGTGCTGGCTGGCTGCTGATTGGCTAATGCGATCACATGTCATGAATGAATGCATTATGGGTCAGCGCGCCTTGTCTGCGCGCCTTCCCAGACATCCCCGCTCCGTCGCCGCACATGTCGCCGCCATTTTAGGAAAAATTCGAAAATTTCGCGCATCCGAAGTCTGCTTATTTTCGGATTCGACGCGAATCGAAATTTTCCTAATATTCGAAACGAATTCCACTTCGCCTACTTCGATTCGCTCATCTCTAGTGGGCACAACTAAGCTGCCACACCTTACCTGTTATTACCCTAAAAGAGCAGGAATCAGTGTATTGGTGTATGGTATGGGCTAGCCTGCGGTGCAGCACAACAGCTTACAATCTTACACAAATCTACAGTATTCTCCCTCCCATAATTGGTCCTGTAGCACGTGCCTGAGTATTCCTTCTGAGCAAAACGCCAGTCTGGCTTAAGTTTGTAGGATTTTCATCAGTTCTCCAATGTGAAATGTCACTTTAAGTTGTGGAGTCTTTCCAATGATCAGTAATAACACTTGTGGCCTGACACAGAGACCCCAACTAACTAACTATAGGCCTGGTCTCAGTCTTATAGGCGCCAACACTGAAAGGAGGTGCGTGCACAATTCTTAACGACCCGGGTCTGTATTGCAGACGCTGATGACTCTGAACAGAACAAAAGTCTCTCCATTATTCATGCGATATTATCAGCAATGTATGTTGCTTTGCTCCTCTGTCCTCATCAGCTTCCTGGTAGCAAATCTTCCCCTCTTTGAACAGGATTAGCGTCTTGAACACCATCAGCTTCACTCAATGGGATTTCTGATTACGGAGGACAGTCCTCACAGCTGGATGGCAACAGATTCTCCGATCACTCAGCCTTCTTCTCTCTCTCTCCAGTATGGCTTCTCTTTTCTCTTCCTGTTCCCTCTCCTTGAGAAAACCCCACCCCTTATTGAATAAAGAAATAGGTATGCAGTCTTAGGCTGTGTTAGAAACAGTGACATCTTGTGGCTAAACTGCAGAATGTCAGTCAGAACGTTTTTAATTTACTTCAATCAGTGTTCAAACAATGAAAGCTGTTTCCCCATCTCACATGTCACCCCACTAGAGGTTGTCTTCCTCGGCAACCCTCCCCATACAAACTCATTCTGGGCATGACGCTGTGGGGGCACACCAGCATTGGGCCTTGTTGACCTTCGTAGAGTGACAGGCTCAGAAGCACTGGGGACGTCAGGCACATTTAATGGGGGAGGAGCTGCTGACTGCTCAACACTTTCCCTTGGTGGCAAACTTGCTAAGGTTGGAGCCTCTGTGGGTACCGGGGCAGGGACAACCCACCATTCCTCCCCCTCCTCTAAGGGGATTTCCTCTGTACTCTGAGCAGGAGGAGCCATCCCCTCCACGCACACTGGTTCATCAAAATTACAACACCTCAACATGCTACGATGCAAGTTTCGTGAGGGGCCCCCCAGTCCCTATTGGCTCTACCTCATAGACCGGGATGGCAGGGTCTACCCTCCTCTTCACCGTGTATGGGACCGCCTCCCACCGCCCATCCAACTTTCCAGATGGCCGCTTGGCTTTGACTATCACTCGATCACCCGGGGCATACCCTTCCTTCTGCACTTGTCTTGGATTGGGGTGTACCACTCGTCTAAGGCTGTCAGGAATCAAGGAATGACCAGAAAGGTGTGGACTGACACAGGGAAACGCAGGTTTCAGGTATAGTATAATAATACAGTTTATTATTAGCCACCCAGATATATATATATATATAAACGCACAGTGAACAAACCAACCTTTCACTAATCTTAGTAGGTGCAGGAACACAGGCGCAGTCAGGGCTGGAGAGGTGGAACGGTCAGGCCGGCCGTAGGGTTCTGTAATGACCGTTTAGTGGTACCTCTAGTGGTCCCCAGGACAGAATTCCCCAGGGCGTGGAGTCTAAGTCCCAGCCTGCTTATTCACCAGGGCCCCTGATGGTGGGGATGGACTTGGAGCAGACAGGAACCAGGTCGCAGCCCCTGAGTACACCTGCTAGTGGTAGAGGGATCCGCCAGAGGTACAGTCATGGCCGAAATTGTTGGCACCCTTGATATTTTTCCTGAAAATCAAGTATTTCACACAAAAAAGGTATTGCATTAACACATGTTTTGCTATACACATGTTTATTCCCTTTGTATGTATTGGAACAAATATAAAACAGAGGCAGAAAAGCAAATATGACATAATGTCACACAAAACCCCAAAAATGGGCTGGACAAAAGTATTGGCACCCTTAACTTAATATTTGGTTGCACACCCTTTGGAAAACATAACTGAAATCAGTCGCTTCCTATAACCATCAATAAGCTTCTGACACCTCTCACCCGGAATTTTGGACCACTCTTCCTTTGCAAACAGCTCCAGGTCTCTCTTATTGGAAGGACACCTTTTCCCAACAGCAATTTTAAGATCTCTCCACAGGTGTTCAATGGGATTTAGATCTGGGCTCATTGCTGGCCACTTCAGAACTCTCCAGCGCTTCTTTGCCATCCATTTCTGAGTGCTTTTTGACGTATGTTTGGGGTCATTGTCCTGCTGGAAGACCCAGGATCTTGGACGCAAACCCAGCTTTCTGACACTGGGCCCTACAGTGCGACCCAAAATCCTTTGGTAATCCTCAGATTTCATGATGCCTTGCACACAGTCAAGGCACCCAGTGCCAGAGGCAGCAAAACAACCCCAAAACATCATTGAACCTCCACCATATTTTACCGTAGGTACTGTGTTTTGTTCTTTGTAGGCCTCATTCCGTTTTCGGTAAACAGTAGAATGATGTGCTTTACCGAAAAGCTCTATCTTGGTCTCATCTGTCCACAAGACGTTTTCCCAGAAGGCTTTTGGCTTACTCAAGTACATTTTGGCAAACTGTAGTCTTGCTTTTTTATGTCTCTGTGTCAGCAGTGGGGTCCTCCTGGGTCTCCTGCCATAGCGTTTCATTTCATTTAAATGTCGACGGATAGTTCGCGCTGACACTGATGCTCCCTGAGCCTGCAGGACAGCTTGAATGTCTTTGGAACATGTTTGGGGCTGCTTATCCACCATCCGGACTATTCTGCGTTGCAATCTTTCATCAATTTTCCTCATCCGTCCACGACCAGGGAGATTAGCTACAGTGCCATGGGTTGCAAACTTCTTGATAATGTTGCGCACTGTGGACAAAGGCAAATCTAGTTCTCTGGAGATGGACTTGTAACCTTGAGATTGTTGATATTTTGCCACAATTTTGGTTCTCAGGTCCTCAGACAGTTCTCGTCTCCTCTTTCTGTTGTCCATGCTTAGTGTGGCACAGACAGACACACAATGCAAAGGTTAAGTGAACGTCTCTCCTTTTTATCTGCTTTCAGGTGTGATTTCTATATTGCCCACACCTGTTACTTGCCCCAGGTGAGTTTACAGGAGCATCACATGCTTGTAACATTCTTATTTATCCGCAGTTGTGAAAGGGTGCCAATACTTTTGTCCAGCCCATTTTTGGAGGTTTGTGTGACATTATGTCGAATTTGCTTTCTTTCCTCCCTTTTTTTGTTTTGTCCCAATACACACAAAGGGAATAAACATGTGTATAGCAAAACATGTGTTAATGCAATACGTTTCGTGAGAAATACATGATTTCCTGGAGAAATATCAAGGGTGCCAACAATTTCGGCCATGACTGTATGTGCAGGTACGGCTGGATCCGTGCAGGATGGATGGATGGCAGAGTAGTTAGCGTGGTCAGACGGGCAAAGTCAGCAACGTGCGGGCAGCAAGGTACCAAAGGAGCAGGCAGAGAATAGTCAAGGTCACAAGCTTCAGTAACTCACGGACAGCGCGGTACAGGGGATCAGACAGAAGTATGGTCAGGCAAGCCAGGGGTTCAACAGGAGATGGTCAGCAGAGGTCAGAATCAAGCCGGGTCAGCAACGAAGCAGGAACACAGGATACCAGGTACAGAGGCTCATGGGAAAACATACACCAAGGCCCAGAGCACAGGCCTGGTCATGCCTTATATACACCTTTCTGCAATCAGCCCCAGGTTTGGCTGATTGTGAGCCTCTGGCTGCTAAGAGCACCCGCTGGTCAGCTCTGGTACTGTAGCCCACACGGCAGGTGAGTCCCACCACCAGTGCTGAGAGCACCCGCTGGTCAGCTCTGGTACTGCAGCCCACACGGCAGGTGAGTCCCACCACCAGTGCTGAGAGCACCCGCTGGTCAGCTCTGGTACTGCAGCCCACACGGCAGGTGAGTCCCACCACCAGTGCTGAGTCCATTCCTGACAAAGGCGCTCCCCCACAACCTTGTGGATCGCTCTCAGCCGGTGGGGATGCGCTTTCACCCATGCGGTAGTATTTCTTGGTGGTGGCTCCATTGGATCAGGCATGTTGAAATCTTCAATCTCCCCTTCCAAACATGAGCATATGTGGGGAGTATCTGGTGGTACTGTGTACCCTGTTATTATAGGCCCACATCAGTTCAGGTAGGTATTCGGGCTACCGAGCCTTTTGGCGGTCCTCCAGAGTCTGCAGCATCTGGAGCAAGGTGCGGTTGAACCGATCGCACGCCCCGTTTCCCTGGGGGTGATACGGGGTGGTGCGGGAACGTTTGATCCCATACAGTTGGTACAGCTCATTCATTAGAGTACCCTGAAAACATACCCCCTAGTCCAAATGTATTCTCTGTGGACACCCGAACACCTGTATAAAGTGTTTGCAGACCGTTTCAGCGGCCAACTCTGCCGTCTGGTCTCTGGTGGGTACAGCCACCGTATACTTTGTGAAATGATCTGTCATGACTAGACAGTACGAGTGTCCCGAGGTAGAGTACCCAATCTGTACATATTCGATCATAAGGAGCTCTAGGGGTGCTGATGTCCAGATGGCCTGGACAGGAGCCCACTGTATAGTACTCTTACACAGCCCGCAGGGCCGACACTTAAGACATGCTTCGGCCACCATGTCTGCCAAATTGGGACAGTACACGAGCCGTTGGAGCCACTTGAACGTTTTATCGCTCCCAAAATGGGCACCCCTCTCATGGGCCTCCCGGGCAGCCTCCGGTCCCAATGACATGGGGATGACAATTTGTCGCCGGTACTGCAACTCTGACTGCAAGTATATGGTCCGACACAGGAGGCCCTGGGTAACAGTTAGCTTATCCTATTGCCTCAACAACTTTTGGCCCTCGGGAGTCAGACGAGCCCGCTCTTCTGACTGAGGCCAGACCTTGGTCCGGACCCATTCTTTCACTTTCCACAGGTCCAGGCAGCTATCCTGGACCCTCTCTCAATCAGCCGATGTCTTTCCCAGCACCAATGGCATCCTGGACGCCACCCCACTTGAATGTGCCACATCCTAGAACATGGGTAATCGACCAAGGTCAGGAGTTTCAGTGTCCTCTAGCTCTTCATCGGGACTTTGAGCCGACAACCCTACAGGGACTCGGGAGAGTGTGTCAGCGTTACGGTTCTTCCTACCTGACCGGAACTTGAAGCGGTATTGGTACTTAGAAAGGCGAGCCAACCACCTCTGCTCAAGCGCACCGAGTTTGGCATTTTCCAGATGTGCTAATAGGTTGTTGTCCGTCATCACGGTCACCTCTGCACCGGTCAGGTACTCCGCGAACATTTCAGTCATGGCCCGCACCAGTGCCAGTAGTTACAATTTAAAGGAGCTGTAGTTGTCATTGTTGCGCTCTGACTCCCTCAGACCCCAGCTGCCATAGGCAATGACTCTCTCACGTCCATCCTGGACTTGGGATAACACAGCCCCCAGACCATGTAGACTTCCGTCAGTGTAAAGCAGGAATGGGGTGTCGAACCGCGCATAACTCAGAATTGGGGCACTGATCAGCGCCCCCTTCACTGCTTCAAAGGCCCCTTGTTGCCGGGGTCCCCACTCGATGGGACGATTCTTCGGGCCCCCTGCAGTGCCCCTTAACAACTCAATTAACAGGCCCACCAAATGAGCAAACTTGGGTATAAACCTCCTGTAGTAGCCGGCCAGTCCAATGAACGCCCACACCTCTCGTAGTGTACTCGGCTGGGGCCACTTCTGGACAGCCTCCACCTTGTCGGGGGTTGGCTTTACCCCCTCTTGGGTAACCAAATGTCCCAAATACTCTGCTGTCAAAACAGTTGGCACTTCTTGGGCTTGATTTTGAGGCCATGGTCTCGCAGCCGTCCTAAGACCTGTCGCAGTTTCTGGAGGTGATCCTCAAAAGAGGCCCCAAACACTACTACGTCATCCAGGTATATTAATACCGACTCGAAGTTGAGATCTCCCAGACAGTGCTCCATCAACCGCTGGAATGTTCCCAGGGCATTGGACAGGCCGAATGGCATCTGGTTGAACTCGTAGAGACCCATAGGTAGGATGAAGGCCATCTTTGCTTTGTCTTTCTTGGCCACCGGTATCTGCCAATACCCACTGGCCAGGTCAAGAGTCGAGAAGAACTTCGCATGACTCAGGGCGGACAACGACTCCTCAATCCACGGAAGGGGGTAGGCATCCCGGACGGTCTGGGCATTCAGCTTCCGATAATCCATGCAGAAATGGAGACTCCCATCTTTCTTCTGCACCAAGACTACTGGAGCAGCCCAAGGACTTTGACTCTCCTGGATCACCTGGTTTTCCAACATACTGGCCACCATATCCTTCACCTCCTGGTACATTTTAGTGGGATTTGCCGGTAACGTTCCCTGATCGATGCAGCATTGCCGGTGGGGATTTCGTGTTCGATGGTGGAGGCACACCCGAAGTCCTCATCATGTCTCAAGAAGGCCTCCTGAAACTCCCAAAGGGTGTTTTCCAGCAACTTCTGTTGTCCTGGAGTCAGGATCTTGCAGTCCACCCCCATCCGGGCCATGATCACTCGACCGTTCCACTCCGCTGTCGGGGTCTCCCTTTGATGGAGCTCTACAGCATAGGTCCAGGCTGATCTCCTATCTGCCCGTAGCGTGAAGCTCCTCCATCGAGGAATATCCCCTTCGGACACATAAACTTCGGCCAGCAAGGTATTCCCAGGGATGGTTATCTCTTAGTCTTCAACGTTGAGGCAGCGTACAGGCACACATCCATCCTTCACAATAGCGAGGGCTCGGGCTACCAGTGGATGAGTCTGCGTTTTTTCAGTCGTCGTCCAGCCCCAACCAGCAGCATCAATATTCGCTCATGTCGAGGCGTGATCTTCACAGGGGTCCTCCGCGGCACCCTCACGTGTCCAATGGGCCGACCAGACATGTCGCCCTTTCGCAGACTACAGCTCCTCACCATCTGCTGTAAAACCTTCTGGGTTGGCCGGTGTGTGGTGGCCCGTTGCCAATACCTTGGCCCTTCTTTGGCATAGAGTTGGTGGTCTTGGTCTCTCAGCACGTTCATACCTAGTGTCACGTCCATCCCTCTCCTGGAGGAATGATTCACCAGCACGACCCCCTTCTTGCCGATGTCTTGCCCACACAGCTGGACCTGCATCCAGACTATTCCTCGGACGTCCATCTCTCTGTTATTGGCAAACGTCAGCTTGATGACACTCCCGTCTTCTGGCTCCATAATATGTCCAAAGTGTCTTTCGAAGAACTCCAGAGGCATAAGGGTGCATTCCGACCCTGTATCAACTAGGCAGCGTACCTTCTGGCCTTCCAACTCAGCTTCCATAACGGGGCTGCTGGCATACAGGTCGTGTTCCTCATGCTTAGGGCTTAGCTTCTGGTGTACCGCTGGAGGACGCCCAGCTACTGCGGCGGTCGGAAGTTTAACGTCAGCTCAGACTTCATCTGTTCTGGGCACTCTCTGGCCAGGTGGCCATACTGTCGACAAGCCCAACAGAGGGGTCCCCTTTTTACGTACCCCCGCAGCTGAGTTATCCTGAGTGGAGTGGCGCGAGGTGCTGAGGTCATTTCCGGAGACCGGGGAGATTCTGCCTTCATCTGGGACACTTCCAGCTGAAGTTCTCTTAATTCTGTTCGCAGGGCCTGGACCACATTCTTTAAGGATTCTGAGTCTTCAGATGCAGACTGACCTCTTGTAGCATGGGTACTACTCATTCTCACCACAACAGGTATGCACTCTTCCTCTCTCTCCACGGCGGCTAAGTAGATGCTGTGGAATGTCATGTTGGGCGCCTTCCGGGTCATCTCTTGCAATTTGTCCTGTAAGAACTTGTTGGAGAGCCCCACTATGAACTGGTCTCGTAGTAGCCGGTTCACCTCCCGGAAAGCTCCCATGGCCTCTGGATCTCGCCACTGTATTTCATTTAATCTCTCGCTGTGGTCGGTTGATGAAATGGCTTCGCAGTTGCACTACCTTAGCACACCCCCCTTGGGTTCTCTCCAGCAGGGAGAATATTTTCTCTAGGGTATCCCTGTCAGATTCAGGCCTTACCATTACTGTCCGTCTGAGGTCACCCTCTAGAGCCCCCAATGCAACCTCGGCCCGCAGCTCGGACTTCAGGTTACACATTCTAACTGCACTTCGCACTCTTTCAGTCCAGTCCTGCAACGTCATAATTTTACCATCAAATTTTGGCAGGTGACTCAACAGCGCCCCCACGGGAATGTACCCTACTGGTACGGCCAGGGCGGGGGCAAGCTGTATCAGTGTTGGGGCAATTTGGCCTTGCACCGGCGCACCCTGAGCTGGATCCTGGACCGGTGCCACTGGTGCCAGGGGAAGATCTCCCGCCGCATTCCCATCCATAACGGTCGCTGCATCCTGCCGACTATGCCAAGTTGTAAGCCGTGTACCGGGGTGGGCTCCCAGGATACAGTGAAGTCACGAACGAGGAAAGCAACCCCAACACCAGCTTTTGTCACAACAGAATTTTACTTAGATGTGGCAAATAAACAAAACCACAAATGCTGAAATATACAATAAATTTACAGACACTCAGCCCAAAGGCTGAGACCCTTGTGCTGCACAGCACGGCGCCTTCTGATGGATGAAGGTAGAAAGTTTAGTAATTTACCTACTGGTGGGCACAACTAAGCTGCCACACCTTACCTGTTATTACCCTAAAAGAGCAGGAATCAGTGTATTGGTGTATGGTATGGGCTAGCCTGCGGTGCAGCACAACAGCTTACAATCTTACACAAATCTACAGTATTCTCCCTCCCATAACTGGTCCTGTAGCACGTGCCTGAGTATTCCTTCTGAGCAAAACACCAGTCTGGCTTGAGTTTGTAGGATTTTTATCAGTTCTCCAATGTGAAATGTCACTTTAAGTTGTGGAGTCCTTTCAATGATCAGTAATAACACTTGTGGCCTAACACAAACAGAGACCCTAACTAACTAACTATAGACCTGGTCTCAGTCTTATAGGCGCCAACACTGAAAGGAAGTGCGTGCACAATTCTTACCGACCAGGGTCTGTATTGCAGACGCTGATGATTCTGAACAGAACAAAAGTCTCTCCACTAATCATGCGATATTATCAGCAATGTATGTTGCTTTGCTCCTCTGTCCTCATCAGCTTCCTGGCAGCAAATCGTTCCCTCTTTGAACAGGATTAGCGTCTTGAACACCATCAGCTTCACTCAATGGGATTTCTGATTATGGAGGGCAGTCTTCACAGCTGGATGGCAACAGATTCTCCGATCACTCAGCCTTCTTCTCTCTCTCTCCAGTATGGCTTCTCTTTTCTCTTCCTGTTCACTCTCCTTGAGAAAACCCCACCCCTTATTGAATATAGAAATAGCTATGCAGTCTGAGGCTGTGTTAGAGACAGTGACATCTTGTGGCTAAACTGCAGAATGTCAGTCAGAACGTTTTTAATTTACTTCAATCAGTGTTCAAACAATGAAAGCTGTTTCCCCATCTCACATATGCACCAGCAGTGCAGTGGTCCTGACAACACCAAATATGCACAAAGCTGTGATCTCGATGGGGCTCAGGTAAGTATTGAGGGGGCTGGGGGAGCTGCTGCACACAGAAGGTTTTTTATCTTCATGCATAGAATGCATGAAGGTAAAAAAAACCCTCAAGCTTTTACAACCACTTGAAGGCTAATTTTCATCAATGAATTTAAAAAAATGTAAAGCATATTCAAACCCAAAACAAAGCTTTAATATATCATAGCTTACGAATACTTGGATGTGGTGGTTGCTTTGGTTTTCTGTTTTTAGGGTTATTTTTCTTTATTTTCACCTAATGATCTGGATAACAGTGTCTATGGAGTAGCAATAGAGACACCCTGTACAGCAGCATTGTCTGGAGACGGTAGTGTCAGATGGACTTTAGGTAAGTGACTAACAAATGAAAGCCTAACTGAAACAGTTTGCTTTTTCTTTTGGGATAAAGGTTTTAACCAAATGAATAAAAGCTGACTATTGTAAGAACCCCTGCCAATGATTTGTCTTTACCCACCAGTTGCCACTTTTGCTAGACAGCTTGGTCCATTAACCACTTGCGCTCCTGAGGATTTACCCCCCTTAATGAACAGGCCTCTTTTTGCTACTCAGCGTTGCACTAATTCAACTGATAATTGCGCGGTCATGCAATGCTGCACCCAAACAAAATTTACATCCTTTTTTTCACATAAATAGAGCTTTCTTTCGGTGGTATTTGATCACCTGTGCGCTTTTTATTTTTCACGCTATAAACAAAAAAAGACCCAAAAATTTGAAGAAAAACGATATTTTTTACTTTTAGCTATAAAAAATATATAGTAAACTCAAAGTTAGTTATACATGTAGGCCAAAATGTATTCTGCTACATGTTTTTGTTAAAAAAAATCCCAATAAGTGTATATTGAATGCTTTTTGTGAAAGTTATAGCGTCTACAAACTATGGTATAGATACTGCAATTTACGCCATTTATTTGCTATACAGCGCTGCGCTAGTTTAACGGACAATTGTGCGGTCATGCAATACGGTACATAAATAAAATGTATGTACTTTTTTTCACACAAATACAGCTTTCTTTTGGTGGTATTTGATCGCCATGTGTTTTTTATTTTTTGCGCTATAAAAAAAAAGGCTGACGATTTTGAGAAAAAAAACAATATTTTGGACTTTTTGCTATAAAACATGTCCAGTAAAAAAAATTTAAAAATCAAATTTTGTCATAAATTTTGGCCAAAATGCATTCTGCGACATGTCTTTGCTAAAAAAAAAACCAATACATGTAAATTAATTGGTTTACATGAAAGTTATAGCGTTTACAAATGGCAGTAAAGATACTGGGATTTTTCTTTCTTTTTTTTACACTAATAATGGCGGCGATCAGCGACTTATGGCGGCAATCAGTGACTTATGGCGGTGATCAGCGACTTATGGCGGAACTGCGGCGGACATTCTGACACTGGGGGAGAACTGACTTAGGGTCACTGACATCCCCAGTGACACCAATAGTGATCAGTGCAAAAAAAACACTGACACTGTACTAATGACACTGGGGAGGAAGGGGTTAACCTTTTTATTTACTGAAAGGGTTAACTGTGTGAGGGGAGTGTTTTACTAGGGGGCGGGGGTGTGTACTGCAGGGGGGACAGCTGATCAGGAGAGATAAACTCTTCTCTCCGTGTCAGCGTGTCAGGAGCTCTCAGGGAACTGACAGAGAGCAGAGCTACTGCAGCCCTGCTCTCTGTCAGTGATTGCCGCTAATCGGCGGCACACAGCCGGTAACGACCGGCTGTGACCCGGCGACTGACATCCACAACCGTGATCGTCGGGACAGGTAGGGCAGCGGCGCGCCTCGCGCGCGCCCCCTACCTGTTTTGTAAACACACGTCTTAAAACGTGGTTTTGCCCAGCCGTGCCGCCCTGCCAACGTATTTCTACAGTGGCTGGGTGGCATGTGGTTAAAGAACATTGAAAACGAAAAACAAAATCACTAAGGGCCAGCTCACATCACGTGCAGACCAGTGTGCTTTTTTTCTTCATTAAAACTGCATGGAAAGTAGGTTATATGGCTTCCTATGGCATAGTTCACACAATTGCAGTCATTTCCATGGTGTTCCAGTTCCAGAAAAAAAAAGTAGATCATGCTGCATTTTTCCTGCACTATACTGTACTGGAACGCCATTAAACACATGCGCTAATGCAGAGCGGCGCAGCAGTGCGATCTGTCAGCGGCCGTGCACCTCGGACACGGCTCCATGTGACCTGCTGTGACCAATCACAGCAGGTCACATGACAGTTGTATACAATGGATGGCTTCATTCATGATGCCATCCATTGTATACTAGTGCCTAGCTGTGAATGGTCACAGCTAATCACATGCACATGTCATGTGATTAGCTGTGACCAAATCACAGCTAAGCACAAAAAAAAAAAAAAGCTGAATGAATCGATTTAATTCAGGTAAATGCTTGCTTATAGCAAAGTAATTCTTTGCTATAAGCAAATTGTGTAAAAAAAAAAAAAAAAATACTGATCACTTCCCCAAAGTAGTACAATGTTACTATGGTAACATTGCACTACTTTGGTCAAAGTAAAATATGAAAAAAAATCTTAAAAAAAATTAAAAAAAATGTAATAAAAAATTAAATATAATAAAAAAATTTAAAAAAATTAAAAAAAATATATATATATATTTTTTTCATACTGTCACCAGTCAGTGTCCCTGTTCACCGCCATGCCAGTTATATGATGACGCTGTACTGCACTGGTGACAGTATGAAAAAAAAAAATAGTGAAAATAATTTTTTTAATTTTTTCATTTTCCGAAAAATTATGACAAAAAAATACAACTTTAAAAAACTCGCCATACCTCTTATGAAGTACGTCGGACTGTCTACTCTGCAAAAAGGGGTCATTTGGGGGATATCTGTACTGCTCTGACATTCTTGGACCTCAAGAAATTAGATTGGCTGTCAGTACTTCAGGATTGATCAATATTCAGATCTATACCATAGTTTGTGAACTCTATAACTTTCCTACAAACTAAATAATACATCCTAATTTGGGTTATTTTCACCAAAGACATGTAGCAGAATACATCTCGGCCTAAATTTATGAAGAACAATTATTTATTTGTAAACTTGTACAGTTGCAAGAAAAAGTATGTGAACCCTTTGGGATTACGTGGAGTTTTGCATGAATTGGGCATAAAATGTGCTCTGAACGTCATCTAAGTCACAACAATAGAAGAACACAGTCTGCTGTACATAATACTACACAAACATTAGATGTTGCCATGGTTTAATTGCACATAACATGTAAACATTCACATTGCAGGGAGGAAAAAGTATGTGAGGTCCTAGCTTAATGACTTCTCCCAGAGCTAATTGGAGCCAGGAGTGAGCCAACCTTGACTCCAATCAGTGTGATAATATTGGATGTGTTGCTGACAGCTGTCCTGCCCTTAAAAAACACACACCTGTTGTGGGTTTACTGGTTTCAAGAAGCACTGTCTGATGTGAACCATGCCTCGCAGAAAAGAGCTCTCAGAAGACCTGCGATCAAGAATTGTTGACTTGCATGAAGCTGGAAAGGGTTACAAAAGTATCTCCAAAAGCCTTGATGTTCACGTGTCCACGGTAAGACAGACTGTCTACAAATGGAGAAAGTTTAGCATTGTTGCTACTCTCCCTAGGCAAGATCGTCCTGTAAAAATGACTGCAAGAGCACAGCGCAGAATGCTGCATGAGGTAAAGAAGAATCCCAGAGTGTCAGCTAAAGACCTACAGAAATCTCTGGCACATGCTAACATTTTTGTTGACACATCTACAATAAGGAAAACATTAAACAAGAATGGAGTACATGAGAGGACACCACGGAGGAAGCCATTGCTGTCTAAAAAGAATATTAAAACACGTTTGAAGTTTGCAAAAGAGCACCTGGATGTTCCACAGCACTACTGGCAAAATATACTGTGGACAGATGAAACCAAGATTGAGTTGTTTGGGAAGAACACACAACACTATGTGTGGAGAAAAAAAGGCACAGCACACCAACATCAAAACCTCATCCCCACTGTGAAACATGGCGGAGGGAGCATCATGGTTTGGAGCTGTTTTGCTGCCTCAGGGCCTGCATGGATTGTTGTCATTGATGGGAAAATGAATTCCAGAGTTTATCAAGACATTTTGCAGGAAAACGTACAACCATCTGTCCACCAACTGAAGCTCCGCAGAGGATGGGTGATGCAACAGGACAATGACCCAAAGCATACAAGTAATTCAACAAAACAATGACTGCAACAGCACAGAATACACCTTCTGGAGTGGCCCAGTCAGAGTCCTGACCTCAACCCGATTGAAATTCTGTGGCATGACCTTAAGAGAGCGATTCACACCAGACATCCCAAGAATATTGCTACACTGAAACAGTTTTGTGAAGAGGAGTGGTCCAAAATTACTCCAGATCGTTGTGCAGGTCTGATCTGCAACTACAGGAAACGTTTGGTTGAGGTTATTGCTGCCAAAGGAGGGTCAACCAGTTATTAAGTCAAAAGGTTCACATACTTTTTCCTCCCTGCACTGTGAATGTTTACATGTTATGTGCAATTAAACCATGGCAACATCTACTGTTTGTGTAGTATTATGTTCAGCAGACTGTGTTCTTCTATTGTTGTGACTTAGATGACGTTCAGAGCACATTTTATGCCCAATTCATGCAAAACTCCATGTAATCCCAAGGGGTTCACATACTTTTTCTTGCAACTGTATAACAGAAACAAAGAAAAACGTGTTTTTTTCAAAATTTTTGGTCTTTTTTTGTTAATTTAGCAAAAAATAAAAACCCCAGCAGTGATTAAATACCACCAAAAGAAAGCTCTAGTTGTGTGAAGAAAATGATAAAATTTTAGTTTGGGTACAATGTTGTATGACCGCGCAATTGTCATTCAAAGTGTGAGAGCGCTGAAACCTGAAAACTGGCCTGGGCAGGAAGGTATAAAATTGCACGGTATTGAAACGGTTAAAAAGCACCTGGAATGTATCCAGAAATGCATCAAAAACATGTTAAAAATGTGCTTGCAGAAAGGCATCCGGAACAGATCTGGAGTGTGTTTTTGTGGTGTGAACCAGCCCTAAGTTCTAATAAAAAAGAAAATGAATGCAGCCAGCACATTTACACTCCGGTCACATTGGGTGTGACTTGGCATGCGATTTGCATGCCATGCGACTTGCAAATCATATGCCAAGTCACACCCTATTGTCCGCTATTAGAGCAGTCATATTGGTGCGGTTCTGACTTGGTCGGAGCCACACTGATTTCTAAAGTAGTGCATGCACTACTTTTGGTGAAATTTGCATAGCCATCTGTGTCAGATGTCTTGCAAACTGCACCTGAAATAAACAAGCCACCCGACTTTGAAATCGTGCGACTTCATTGTAAGTCAGACAATTTCAAAATCGGGCCATTACGTTTGCTTTTAGAATTACTGCAGATACACTTTAAATTACAGCAATGTCTTATCAAGTGTATCCAGCAGGTGGCAGCAGTCCTCTTCCAAATCATGTAGAAAAGCTAAAAAAAAATCTTACTGAAGTCTGAAGAAGGAAAATCACAGATAGGGAATCATTCTGCAAAACTAGACAAGAGAATATACAGTGTATAGATTATACACAGTACATTCTCTTCTCTAGTTTTACAATATAGTGTGTGTATATATATATATATATATATATATATATATACACACACTAAATTGCCAAAAGTATTGGGTCACCCCTCCAAATCATTGGATTTAGGTGTTCCAATCACCTCCATGACACAGGTGTATTTAATCAAGCATTTAGGCATGCTACAAACATTTGTGAAAGAATGGATCGCTCTCAGGAACTCAGTGAATTCAAGAGTGGTACCATGATAGGTTGCCACCTGCGCAATAAGTCCATCCATGAAATTTCCTAGATACTAAATATTCCACGGTCAACTGTTAGTGGTATTATAACAAAGTGGAAGCAACTGGGAACAACAGCAACTCAGCCATGAAGTGGTAGGCCATATAAAATGACAGAGCAGGGTCAGCGCATGCTGAAGAGCACAGTGCATAGAAGTCGCCAACTGTCTGCAGAGTCAATATCTAAAGACCATCAAACTTCTTGTGGCCTTCAGATTAACACAACAGCAGTGCATAGAGAGCTTCATGGAATGGGTTTCCATGGCCAAGCAGCTGCATCCAAGCCTTACATCACCAAGTGCAATGCAAACTCTAGAGCAGAGGAGACGTGTTCTCTGGAGTGACCAATCATGCGTCTCTGTCTGGCAATCCAATGGATGTGTCTGGGTTTGGCACATGCCAGGACAATGGTACTTGCCTGACTGCATTGTGCCAAGTGTAAAGTTTGGTGGAGGGGGGATCATGGTGTGGAGTTGTTTTTCAGGGGTTGGGCTTGGCCCCTTAGTTCCAGTGAAGGGAACTCTTAAGGCATCAGCATACCAAGACATTTTGGGCAATTTCATGTGGCAACAGTTTGGGGATGGCCCCTTCCTGTTCCAACATGACTGCGCACCACTGCACAAAGCAAGGTCCATAAAGACATGGATGAGCGAGTTTTACTGGCCTGCACAGAGTCCTGGCCTCAACCCGATAGAACACCTTTGGGATGAATTAGAGCAGAGACTGCGAGCCAGGCCTTCTTGTCCGACATCAGTGCCTGACCTCACAAATGCACTTCTGGAAGAATGGTCAAACATTCCCATAGACACACTCCTAAACCTTGTGGACAGCCTTCCCAGAAGAGTTGAAGCTGCTATAGCTGCAAAGGGATATTCCTACAAAGATCTTATCTGCATATCAAAGGAGAGTATATTTGTTTTGGCTGGACACTCATCTACACAGTTATATTTGGGACACTATTGTTGCTTTTTTCAAAGTAAACCTTTTGTATTTCTCATTACATTTTTTATTTTTATTTTTCTGGTGATTCATAAATGAAATATTGGCACATTTATATGGAGATTTCCCAAATAATGATTTGATAGGATGATAAAATTGATAATTTTTTTTTATACTTTTTTTTTTATTATTAATTTATTTTCTATCACCTTAATATACATTTCTTATTTTAATTATGACCACTGTGCACTTTTTGATTGTATTTACTCACTCTATAAGCACTGTGCACTTTTAGATTGAATTTCTTGAGGGTATTGGAGCGCGGTAATTATTTAAATATGCTGAAAAACAGCCCCACACCATGATGTTCCCATTTCCAAACTTCACTGTTGGTATGGTGTTTTTGGGGTGATGTGCAGTGCCATTTCCCAACATGGTGTGTATTATGGCATCCAAAGACTTCAATTTTGGTCTCACCTGACCCAACTATATTCTCCCAGCATTTCACAGGCTTGACTAAATGTTGTGCAGCAAACTTTAAACCAGCTTCAACATGCTTTTTCTTTAGCAGTGGAGTCTTCTAATAATTCTTTTCACTCCTCGGTCAGAAATTTATGGTGAAACAATGTTCTTTCCACTTCCAAATTATGGCCCCAACAGTGCTCGCTGGAATATTCAGAAGTTTAGAAATACTTCTGTAACCAATGCCATCAGTACGTTTTGCAACAATAAGATTGCGAAGGTCTTGAGAGAGCTCTTTGCGCTTACCCATCATAAGATGTTTCTTATGTGACACCTTGGTAATGAGACACCTTTTTATAGGCCATCAGTTGAGACTAAACCAGCTGATATTAATTTGCACTGACAAAGGGCAGGATTACTTTCTAATTACTGATAAATTTCAGCTGGTGTCTTGGCTTTCCATGCCTTTTTGCACCTCCAAGCCTTTTTGCACCTCCTTCATGTGTTCAATACTTTTTCCCTGTGTCATTAAATTTTATTACACATAACTTAATTTCTGAACTTATTCATTTTGGTTTCTTTGTATATATGAATTGCATGGGTTGTTACCGACATGTGGTGAAAATGTAATGTCAATAGCACCTTTAGAAATATATGTACTGAGAAAAATGGTTACTTGTTCAATTCCTATGTTACCCGCTGTATACACACACTATATATATATTTTCTCAATGTGTTTCAGTGAATCTATGCGAGTCAGGAAGTCTGCTTAAGGGCTTGGTGATTCCCTTTTTAATTGAAAAAGTAAAAAATAAAAGTGCTTACATTAGGTTGCCCACACTGGGGTTTCCACCATTAAACAAGTAGCAAAAAATTGTTCAGCCTTCTGGCTGTGTCTTTCTGTCAGGCCCCATCCTTGTTAGAATACCTTTACTTCAGGCCAGTACGGACACTCACCTACTGCTCCCTTGCAGCGCTACTGTTCCGCAATGCACCTCAGTTTACCAAACTGTCTTCATCCAATGATGACTGGACAAAGACCTGTCTGCCATACTGGAAAGACACACACTCTGCCCCGTAGCCATTTTTCTCCTGGACAGGAAGCAAACTTGTCTCCTGGCTGGAGCCACCAGTCTCCATTTGGGAGCCCTAAACTACTGAAATAGGTTAGCTTATAATGGCTACGCACACCTGGACATACACACAGCCTGCAGGTATCCTGTAGGACTTGGCCACAGGATTGAAGGCTTCGTCCCCCCCAAGTCTTTTTGAAGCCTCCAGACTCCAGACCCTGATCCAGGATTACCAAACCCAGATAATACTGACAATCCAGTCTTCTACACTCAGAAACAATACTCTGGAGCCCCGCAAACTGTAACTTTGAGAATCCTGTAAGCCCTGTGCCTGTATTCACAAAGTATCAGGGCTTAGCACTGTCTTTATATATACTGTACTACTCACATATACAGTATATATAATGAAGCTAAAAAATCAGTAAGCCTCTTGTCTACATAGATTCAGGGATCTCTCAAATGCTGGTAATTTGGGGGAAAGGGTTTCAATATCTGAGGCTTTCATTTGAATTTTTAGTGAATTAGTGAAAATGCCTGGGGAAACTGTTTAAGAAAGCCTTTTTCATTATTTTGTAGGTGCTTTCCCATTTTGGTTCCTAATGGTGTGATTGTCCATCCTAGCAAAAGCAGACTGCAAAATACAAAGTCCAGAAATTACATGGTTGCTAGAACAAAAGTTTAGGGTCTAATGATAGGCACAATATTCCCTTACATTGGTTAGTGCATTTTGCACAATACTTTATGTATTAAATCTGAAGATTTATTGCACTAGATTGGTGCTGTCTCCTATTTGTTATGTTTTATCGTTGTCTAATTAAGATTCAAGAGGGGTAAAATTTCCTGAATACTGCCCCTGCTTGGACTTTTTTCTTCTACTATCCTTGCAGTATTAGTGGGATTGGTTTGTGCTTTCCCCTGGCAAAGATCCCCATGTTGAGGGCATGTGGCCTAGTTTTGTTCAGGAGGGGTGGCCGCAAGCTCACCCACCAAACCCCCTTTCCTGGTCAGCCAGGCCGTTGCTAAGATTATGGGTCTGGTATAGATTCGTAGGGAGACTTTTAAAACTTTTTCTTGCTTGGAACTCCCCTTAAAATCACTACCTGACCCTGGTAAGCATTTTGGGATGAACTTTACCTACATTTTTCTTTTTCCTTGCTGTAGGATGTGCTGAAAAAAGACCAAACACCTTCCAGTTCAACCAAAAAAAAAAATTAATAATCCTATACCTACAAGGCAAAAAAACTCAGCAAAGCACAATCCAATTTGCTCCTGCAGGGGAAAGAAATTCTTCCTGATCCCCTGAGAGGCAATCGGATATTCCCTGGATCAACTGCACCTATAAATGTTAGTATCCAGTTATATTATGTGAAAGAATCCAGGCCTTTTTTAAAGCAATCCACTGAGCTGGCCAGAACCAACTCTTGAGGGAGTCTATTCCACATTTTCACAGCTTTCACTGTGAAGAAACCTTTCTGTATTTGGAGATTAAATCTCTTTTCCTCCAGACGTAAAGAGTGCCCCCTTGTCCTCTGTGATTACCTCAGGGTGAATAACTCTACACAGAGTTCACTATATGAACCACTGATGTATTTATACATGTTGATCATATCCCCCCGTAATCTCCTCTTCTCAAGAGAGAATAAATTCAGTTCCTCTAATCTTTTCTCATAGCTGTGCCCCTCCATGCCTCTTATCAGTTTGGTTGCCCTTCTCTGCACTTTCTCCAGTTCCCCGATAGTCTTATTGTGAATTGGTTCCCAAAATTGATCTGCATATTCCAGATGAGGTGTTGCTAATGATTTGTACAGGGTAAAATGATCCTTCTCTCTCTCTCTCTCTCTCTCTCTATCTCTCTCTCTCTCTCTCTCTCTCGTCTATACCTCTTTTAAAATAAGAGAGGATTTTGCTCACTTTATAAACCGCAGCTTGGCATTGCATGCCATTATTAAGCTTATGATCTACCAGAACTCCCAGATCCTTCTTAACCATTGATTCCCCCAGTTCTACTCCCCCTAGTATGTATGATGCATACATATTCTTAGTCCCCAAGTACATAACCTTACATTTATCAACATTAAACCTCATTTGCCACATAGTTGCCCAATTAAACAGTGCATTGAGGTCTGCATGTAAGTTGGAGACATCCTATAAGGACTTTATTCCACTGCACAACTTGGTGTCATCTGCAAAGACTGAAATGGGATTTTTAATCCCAGACTCTATATCATTTATTAAAATATATTAAAAAGTAAGGGTCCCAACACTGAAACTTGGGGTACACCACTGAAAACCTTAGACCATTCAGAGTATGAATCATTAACCACTACTCTCTGGATACGATCATTTAGCCAGTTTTCTATCCATTTACATACTGATTTTCCAAGCCCGTAGACTTTACCTTACACATTAGCTGTGTGTGGGGAACTGTGCCAAACACTTTTGCAAAATCCAAGTATACCACATCCACAGCCACCCCTCTGTCCAAGGTTTTGCTCACCTCCTCATAAAAAGAAATCAGATTTGTTTGACAACTTCTGTCTTTCAGGAATCCATGCTGTCTATTGCTTAAAATATTTTTTTCCAGCAAGAACTCATCTATGTGGTCTTTTATTATACTCTCCAGTATCTTCCCAACTATAGATGTTAAACTAACAGGTCTATAATTACTTGTAATTACTTCAGCAGAAGAATGAAAAAAATGACACAATTAAAATTTAAATTTAAATTGTTGACAAATAAAATGTCATTGATGAAAAAAGACCCCTCCAAAGGTCCCCTACAGTACTTAACAGACCCTTGGGGGTCTGCTATGTATTTTGAGGAACATTTGGGGATTGTGTGCCATTTTTTCTTAAAAAAAAAGAAGTTAGGAGAGAGATATAATTTGCCAGTAATTTAATTTAAAACTTTTCTTCCTTTGCAAATCTCAGTGCTTTAAAATAGGATAGATAGAATAGACTTAGCATGAGGGTGGGAGTAGATTTATGTATAGCTAATTTAAGTGAGCTAACTTATCTGTAATTATGTATGTCCCACGTTGTGCAGGCAGTTGGATCCTATAGAAATCTTCACTGCAGGGTTGCACTATCCTCTTCCTTTCTCTACACGTCCAGCGCTGAGGGAGTTAAAAGCTTTGGGTCTTCTGGGGTCTTTTAACCCCAGTACTGCTTTTTTAACAGTGTAGATTAAATAAATCTGCAGACATTTCACATCTGTAGATATGAAGGTAGGAATTGCAAGATATAGCTTTAATTTTGTTTTTTTTTTGCACCTCTAGGTGTACCTGTAAAAAAATATTCCAGAGTTGGGCTTTAAACTATCAATGTAAAAATTGAGTTTGTCCTTTCTGTGGATTGTTGCTGACTTTTTTGATTGTGTGCAGTAAAAACAGCATGCAGGGTTTCATGAAATAAACAGGAAGGTTTCTATAATAGTATTACAGTACGTAGATCTCAGTTAGTGGTCGGTTTGAGCCAAAGAGCCAATGATTAACCTTACATTTGACAGACAGGATCAAATATATCCCATTCTCTAAGAGAGCTTGAGGATGAAATAATATAAAATAAGTGTGCTGTCAATATCAGCAGAGTGAGCTTTTGACCTGCATTTGTGACGGGCAGGCTCCAATTCTCTCTGACAATTGTTTGCAGAGAGAACCCAAGGTCCAGTGCATGAGGACATTGTTCCAGTGATCTAAGAGGGAATTCCACTCACTATGGAGAGATATTGTCTTACTTTCTGTTATGTACTCAAGACAGAAAGTAAAGAAAAATCTCCCCAAGGGAACACCAACTGGAAAAATACAGATAAGGTTTTAATTATTTTGCCATTTTTTGGCCTTAGCTTTCTTTTGAAGCCCAACTCTAGGTAAAAATTAAATGTAAATAGTGCATTGTGCATCAGTTACCTCCTCAGTCTTGATTTCAAACACCAATCCTGCAGTGTAAAGGACCAAAGTCACAGTTTCTTCCATGAGCCAAGATAATTCCTTGTTCTGGGGACATTTTCCTGCTCCTTATTTTCTTGGACACTTGTCTCCTCATCACCCCCAGGAGCTCTCCTGCCTCTGGAGCCTATGAAGGGGGACCAGGCTCCTGGAAGTGTTACCTCAACCAGTAAAAGGTGTCCAGATCGCACAGGTAGTAATGTGGACACCTTATAGAAGGATCCCAGGAATTAAACAGAAGGATCGTCTGAAGGATCGCCATGTGACTGTGGCTTCAGGGAAGTAAAATGGACATTTGGATAGGTCTGGGGTTTTTTTTTCATGCCAGCAGTTTATATTTTATTTATTTCAGGTACTTATATAGCGCCGTCAATTTATGTAGCACTTTACATATATATATTGTACATTCACATCAGTCCCTAACCATCAGGGGCATACAATCTAAGGTCCCTAACTTACATTCATACTAGGGCCAATTTAGACAGGATCCAATTAACCTACCAGCATGTCTTTGGAGTGTGGGAGGAGGAAACCGGAGTACCCGGAGGAAACCCACGCAGGCACAGGGAGAACATGCAAACTCCAGACAGGTGGTGCCATGGTTGGGATTTGAACCTATGACCCTAGTACTGACAGGCTGAAGTTCTAACAATTTAGCCACTGTGCTGCGCAGTTAGAGAGTGGTAGAAGGAGGGGTTGCTTATACCCTGGAGTTGGGCTATAAGATGCATTCAGAATAGCTAGGATGATGAAGGACCATTATCGGCACATTCAGAATGGGAACTGTCTCTTGCCTAGGTGCAGACTCTGGAAGTACCTAGTCTTCACCAGAAGCACTGGAGTTGGAGATAGGGCTTGAATTATGAGGCAGGTTATCTCAAAAATAATCCTTGCAACATTGTCACTGGTGGCATCTTGCAGATAGATGGGCCAAGACAAAATGCTAAATATTGGGCAAATTCATTGTTGGGCTAAAGTTATATTGAGCATTCATCTAGACATAGAGGGTACCAGAGATTAAAACAGAAGCGTGGTACAAAAGTGAAGACAAAGGTCACTGCCATGATTTTCTAGAGCAAAATGTAAAAGCCAGAACAAGGAGCAAATTTGTATTCAGGAATTACAAGGGTCAAACAGCCTTGCAGCGTCCCCCCCCTTTCCACAGAGGTTAAACGCTTGTTATGTCTAGGGGTAGATAAATAGGCTGTAATAGTTACCTTATTTCATACTTGGAAGGCTCCCTTCGCGCTATGCAACTGTTCCCCCATAGCTTCCGCTGTAAGGCACTCTGGCCAACGCTTGTACAAAGACATAACCAATTACAATGCAGGACCAATAACCTTATATTGTATTTGAGGACAGTGACATCCCACCCACAAGCTAGGTATTACAGTACCTTACATTAGGTTGGGGGTGGTTTTTAGATGCATCTGTAGTATGAGGACCTAAAGACTAAGTTATTTATTTCCAACTTACCAGTAAAGAAAATTATTAATTTTCTTCCTTAGGCAATTCAGTCAATGGAGCCTTTCTTGATATGTGACTTTGCTAGTTTTATGATTAGCAGGTTGATGTGACGTTTGGCAGCGTTCTGGTGACTTCTTAACAATAAATCGAAGCGAGCGTTTTTCCACACTACTGAGCCCAGCAGATGATCTCGGCCTGGTGAGGCCTACCATCACCTCCCACGACGCAACCCTGCCCGGACCTGCTGAGCCCAACGGATGACCTCGACCTGGTGAGGCCTACCATCGCCTACCACAATGCAACCCTGCCCCGGACCTGAAGCCCATCTGATGACCCCCGTGAGTACCATGCGAGAGAAGGCCCGTGTCAGGAATGGACTTGCCAGTGGTGGTGGGACTCACCTGCCTTGTGGGCTGCAGTACCAGGGCTGGCCAGCGGGTGCTCTCAGCAACCAGAGGCTCACTCCTGCAATGAGCCATCACCTGAAGCTGATTACAACAAGTGTATTTAAGGAATGGCCAGGCCTGTGATCAGGGCCTTGGTGTATGTTTCCCATGGGCCCCTGTACCTGCATCCTGTCTGCTTTCTGCCTGATCCAGATTCTGCTTCAATCCCTGACTCTGCATGAACTCCGCCTGTCCTGACCTCGGCTATTCCTGACTACTCTTCCGCCTGCTCCTTGTGTCCTGCCTGCCCGTTTGCTACCGACCCGGCCTGCCCGACTACGCTTAGTATTGTTTCTATTGTTATTTGTTGGAGGTTTGGGTTGGTTTGTTTGCACTGTGTTGTTGTTTAGTCTTGCACTACATCTATGTTTTGTTTAGTCTTAATAAATTGTCTTATTCACACTATACCTGAAGTCTGCGTTTCCCTGTGTCAGTCCACACATTTCTGGTCATACCCGGATCCCTAACAGCCCGACTGCTGATTCTGCGATCCCCCAGCCCCTACTACGCCCATCTCCCACAGCTGATGCCCACCCCTCACAACCTTTTCTACACCTCATCTCCACCACCTGGGAAACACTTCCGCTGTTGACGTCCACCCTTCATCTCCTCAAACCAAACCTCACCCCTCAAACTGGGACTTACACAAACTGGAACTTGCAGCTTGACTACCCTTGGCCACAACCTATCGATCTGAACTCTACACAACCTGATCCTAGGCACGAGAACTCTAGCTACAGAAAGACACAGCGACAAGATATGCCACTGCACACTAGACTATCTGCAACCAAGCACCCTGAGAAACTTCCCACTATACCTGTCCACCACTCCGTTTACCTTCCTAAAATGCCTCCTTTGCTCCTCCTCATACTCCTCTCCTCCGTTCCCAAAATCTCTTCTCTATATCCCTCTGCTCCTCCCAAACAACTGTACATTGTGCCCTCACTGCTTGCTTCTCCCCTGTACGGCTCTCACCACCTCCTCCTGATACTCCACTCTTCCACTGACCCGAACACCTTCACTAGTAGATTTACACGCTCTTGTACATCCCGTTCCCATGCCACCTTTCTCACCCTTCTTCTCCTAACCGCGGGGGACATCTCCCAGAACCCTGGTCCTCCACCACCTCGCTCACCCATAAGGCACCCTCCCACTTCCACGAACTGCCGCAACCCCCTCAATCTAATACCTGTCCCTCTGCTCCCCAAAACCACCTCCCCCCATTATTGTGTGCACTCCTGAACGCCCGATCGGTTTGCAACAAACTCACCGCCATCCACAACCTCTTTGTTTCCCGCTCCCTCAACCTCCTAGCGATCACTGAAACCTGGATCCAAGCCACTGACTCTACCTCCCCTGCGGCACTCTCCTATGGAGGTCTCATCTGGACCCACTCACACAGACCCAGCGGTCGAAAAGGTGGTGGGGTTGGTATGCTCCTGTCACCGCTGAGCACCTTCCAAGTCCTCCCTAACCCCCCCTCTCTATCCTTGTCCTCCTTTGAGGCCCACTGTATCCGACTATTCTCTCCAACCCCTCTGAGGATTGCTGTAATCTATCGGTCTCCTGGACCCATGTCCTGCTTCCTCGAGGACTTCTCTGCCTGGCTTCCCTTCTTTCTCTCCTCAGACCTACCCAGCATTATCCTTGGAGATTTCAACATCCTGATCAACATCAATAACCCGGCTATATCCCAACTCCTCCTCTTAATCTCTTCTTTTGCACTCGCACAGTGTATACAGCCCACCACCCACTCCGACGGGAACATCCTAGACCTTGTTTTCTCTCATCTCTGCACTCCCCACAACCTCACAAACACCCCCTTTCCTCTCTCTGACCACAACCTTATTACCTTCTCCATCTCCTCGTCCTCAAACACCTACCCCTCCAAATGTCAAACTATCACCAGCCGAAACCTCTGCCCCCTTCCACTCTGCAGCTGATCAACTTTACGACAGTATCCTTCCCCTGTGCTGCCCTGACCTGGCCACTACTGCTTATAACAACTTGCTGTCAACTGCTCTAGACTCGTTAGCGCCTCTAACCACACAAAGCATTAGACCCTGACCACTCCAGCCCTGGCAGACGGATCATACTAAAAATCTCAAACGACGCAGTCGTGCGCTGGAGCGACTATGGCGCAAAACCAGATCCCAACTAGCGTTCACCCGATATACATCTGCCTTCCTCACCTACACTTCCTCCCTCTACGCTGCCAAGGAAGCCTACTTTGTGACCCTCATCAATACCCTCTCCTGCAGTCCTTGCCAGCTCTTCTCTACTTTTAACTCTCTACTCTCTCTGCCTCCACCCAGTACCTCACTCACCGCCCATGAGATTGCCAACCACTTCAAAAACAAGATTGACGCAATTCGTAGGGACATCGCCGCTGCTCAGACTTCCACCCCACTTAGCACCCCTCACACGAAAACCCCCTCATCATCCCTCTCCCTTGACCTCACCACTGTCCAGACCTCCACCCCACCTAACATTTCTCACACTAAAACCCCACTCAACACTATACTCCTTCGACCTTGATACCACTGAAGAGGTCACTAAGGTCTTCTCTGAAGCCCGCCTCACCACCTGCCCCCTCAACCCTGTCCCCTCACAACTCCTACGATCTCCCTCCTCCTCCATCCTACCCTGAAAACCCACCTCTTCAGGGAAGCCTACCCCGCCCCCAGCTAATTGAGCAAACTGTTGGCACTATATAAACACTGTATAATAATAATTATAATAATAAAAAATATGGAAACTGTTTTGGCTAACTGCCATTATTCAACGGTGTGTAAAATATTCCCTGTGGCTCTGCATCCACTCCAAGAGGTGAGGTTATCTTGTTAGAAAGGGATGTATATTGCTTTGTAATACAATTCCCTTATTTATTTGTGTTGAGGACTAAACTACAATGAGAAAACTATACAGTTAAGTAAATATGAGTATTACATATAAATAATTTCAATCTTCCTACATCCAGATAGAGCTTTGTTTTTTTTTCACATACCTGTAAAGTTGTTTAGGTTACGGAGTCCTGCGTGAGTGCTTACTTCATAACTTAGTGCAACACATGTAGTTAGCTGCAGGGTGATATACAGATCCAGGGCTTTGGTCTGTCCTTATAAAAGCCAGTCCTTGGGTATGCCCACCATGACGGGCGAAGCCTGGACTTCATATACAGCCCAGTGTCATGGACAGATAAGACAAGGTCACACTTTATCTTTGATCATTACTGAAGAAGACCGAGCTTTATTTAAATTGACTTCAGTTCATTAATTCGGTGGATGACCAAGTGTTACACCACACCACATGTTGCACATTTTACTGTCACTTCCACCTACAGCCCTTATAAGAGGGCAATATCCTTTTTTGTGGCTATTGCGGAGAATAGGGGAAAAAGCGCTTTGGCAAAACCGCAGGCAAACACTGATTCTGCTGAAGGCCCACAAAACACTCAACCTCAGTGTCACAAACCTGTTAGAAAGGCTCAGGATCATGAGGGTGGCCCCTTGCGTGATTCCCATCCAACAGCCCTGGTGGTGGATACAGGGACTGTTAGGGCAGCGGAAGGGAACAGGTGCCAGGAAGCTGGTGCAGCAAACTTGAACTTGGAGATGCTGAGGTTGAATAAGCAGAAGCAAGGAGTTAGGTCACAAGCTGAGTTTGGTAACAGGAAGGAAGATATATACAGAATCACAATCAGAGTCCAGGTCAGAGACAGGCGGGGATCTCCAATGAGCTGGCAGAGAGGAACAAAATCAGCATGCAGAATCTTAGTCAGAAGTCCAGGCTGATGTCAGCAACATGAATCAGTAGCAGACATAAGCAGGCAAGGGGAATCCAAAGAAGAGTTAAATGGAGCCAGATCAGTAAGAGGATCAAGCAGGGTTTTAGGAAATAAAATCACAGAGAGAAAGCTGAAGACCATCCAGCAATGATACTAGACAGACTTCTGGTTCTGGTCTGGTCTTAACCACTTGACTACAAGCATACAAATAGTAAACTGAGCTAGTGATCTTGCAAACAAAAATAAAAAACGATAGAAAAAGCAGCTGTAATAATGTTAGGCAATATCTAACTTTGCCACAAAACTCTATAACATAGTTACATAGTCTGGCTGAAAAAAGACAAAAGTCCATCCAGTTCAACCACAGAAAAAAAAAGTTATAATCCTACACCCACAGTTTATCCAGAGTAAGGCAAAAAAAAACCCAGCGAAGCACGATCCCATTTGCTCCTGCTGGGAAAAAAATTCCTTCCTGATCCCCCGAGAGGCAATCGGATATTCCCTGGATCAACTTTACCTATAAATGTTATTATCCAGTTATATTCTGTGTATCTAAGAAAGAATCCAGGCCTTTTTTGAAGCAATCCACTGAGCTGGCCAGAACCAACTCTTGAGGGAGTCTATTCAACATTTTCACAGCTCTCACTGTGAAGAAACCTTTCCGTATTTGGAGATTAAATTTATTTTCCTCCAGATGTAAAGAGTGCCCCCTTGTCCTCTGTGTTGACCTCAGGGTGAATAGCTCTACACCGAGTTCATTATATGAACCACTGATGTATTTATACATGTTGATCATATCCCCCCTTAATCTCCTCTTCTCAAGAGAGAATAAATTCAGTTCCTCTAATCTTTCCTAATAGCTGAGCTCCTCCATGCCTCGAATCAGTTTATTTGCCCTTCTCTGCACTTTCTCAAGTTCCCCAATGTTCTTTTTGTGAATTGGTGCCCAAAACTGAACTGCATATTCCAGATGAGGTCTTACTAATGATTTATACAGGGGTAATATGATATCTCTCTCTCTGGAGTCTATACCTCTTTTAATACAAGATAGGATTTTTCTCGCTTTACAAACCGCAGCTTGGCATTGCATGTTATTATTAAGCTTGTGATCTACCAGAACCTCCAGATCCTTCTCCACCATTGATTCCCCCAGTTGTACTCCCCCCTTGTATGTATGATGCATGCATATTCTTAGCCCCCAAGTGCATACCCTTACATTTGTCAACATTAAACCTCATTTGCCACATAGTTGCCCAATTACACAGAGCTCTGAGATTGGCT
Organism: Staurois parvus; assembly: GCF_062004578.1. Lineage (NCBI taxonomy): Eukaryota > Metazoa > Chordata > Amphibia > Anura > Ranidae > Staurois > Staurois parvus. Next base: position 34,724,706 of record NW_028317807.1, read on the forward strand.
TGTAAGTTGAAGACATCCTGTAAGAACGTTATTCCACTGCACAGCTTGGTGTCATCTGCAAAGGCTGAAATGGGATTGTGAATCTCAGACCCTATATCGTTTATAAATGTATTAAAAAGTAAGAGTCCCAACACTGAACCTTGGGGTACACCACTGATGACAAGAGACCATTCAGAGTAGGAATCATTAACCGCTACTCTCTGAATACGATCTTTTAGCCAGTTTTCTATCCATTTACATACGGATTTTTCCAAGCCCGTAGACTTTACCTTACACATTAGCCATGTGTGGGGAACTGTGTCAAACGCTTTTGCAAAATTCAAGTATATCACATCCACCGCCACCCCTCTGTCCAAGATTTTGCTCACCCCCTTGTGACGATCGTGGAGTCAGACCCCTGCCCTTCTCACCAAACTCGTGACCAAAGGACTAGGCAATCTAAAACCGTGTTGTCATGTGCGTAACAATGCCACGCCCAACTGCACCCTGCACAACGATTTAATGGACCGCAATCGATGTACCGGCAGCCTGAGCGTGATTGTTACTGGGCCAGGTTAATTACGCAACTAACCCTTCACACTGCCACCACCTCCTTTTTGTACAGAGAAAGAGGAAACTTGGCAATATCAGCAATAACACTATGATGGTTGAAATAATCGTCTGTATACCACTGTCACCGCAGGCAGGTTATACAGAGGGTTAAACACATCCAGTAGTGCTCTTCAGTGGCAGGAATTCTTAATTTGCATTAAAAAGCTTTAGAAACAGTTCAACACTTCCAGAAAAAAAGATTTATTACTAAAAGGTCAAAAGGGTGCAATAAAAAATATTTACAGAACAAGATGTAGCCAATATATATAAGAATATACAGAGAACAATAACACAGCAAAGAGATAACAGAAAGGAGTTTAGAGGGTTAAAGTACTTGCCAGTCAGCCTTGATTTAAGCAGCTTCAAGTTTCATGAGTCAAAAGGATTTCTTGTCTCTATTGTCAGTTTCGATGTTAAAAACAGGAGACTCTTCTCTCTCACACACACAACTCCAAGCATAACAGCCTTTTTCTAGGATCTCAGCAGGGTGTCTCCTTACAACAGAGAACCAATTGCCTCATTTGGGGAGGGGTGTTGGGGAGGAGACCCAAGCTAGAACCAAAATCCCTTGTAGCCTATATTATGGCCCATAACTTATTCTCGGGGGATTTGGCAGCCTGGGCACTAGTATATTAATACTCAGCAGCATCTGCGGAATGGTTAGAGATGAAACATGTCATATACACTTGAAGGGTTCAGGAGATACAATTTTCTGCTCTCTTATATGTGTCAGACAAGGGGTGTAACATACCAGGAGAATGGTCTCAAACTGAGCCATCCGAATATGGGCTCCATGTTAAAGTAATTATGTCCTATGTGAAGATATCAACTTATATGAAAAAGTGAATTTTTAAAAGTAAGTTTGTTTTTACGACCCCTTGGAAGGTCTTTTGAAGTTCAGTGAGGGACTTGGTTTACACTTTTACGATATCCCAGATTGCACAGCTACCAGACAGGGGGGCACCTAGCTGGTGAGGTTTTATAGCCAGGACACCCTCCCATTGGGTTTCGATGCCCTTTTTGACCTCTGCACCAAACAGACCACATGTCATTTAAAAGAGAGGGAGGGGGATGAGGAAAGAGGGAGGGAGAGATATGATTGTACAAGATAAATGGTCCTTTGCCAAAATGGAAGTTTGTATCCGTCTGTGTGCACGATTGCTACACCCCTCATAAAAAGAAATCTGCTTTGTTTGACAACTTCTGTCTTTCATGAATCCATGCTGCCTGTTGCTTAAAATATTTTTTTCAGCAAGAACTCATCTATGTGGTCTTTTATTACTCTCGAGTATCTTCCCAACTATAGAAGTTAAACTAACTGGTCTATAATTACTTGGTAAGGATTTTGACCCCTTTTTAAATATTGGCACCACATTGGCCTTATGCCAATCCAGTGGTACTATGCCAGTCATTAAAAAGTTCTTAAAAATTAGAAACAATGGCTTTGAAATGACAGAGCTCAATTTTTTAAGGACCCCTGGGTGTATACCAACCGGTCCAGGTGCTTTATTCACCTTTATACTGTCTAAATAGTTTTGGATCATATCAATTGTGAGCCAATGTGGATCATCTGGAGCTGTGTCAATACCATGCCCATTATGGACAAGAGCTCCTCCATACTCCTTTGTATATACAGAGCTGAAGAAGGTATTAAATAAAATTGCCTTCTCTTTGTCCCCAGTCACCCACTCTAGATTATTTTGTAAAGGGCCTACATGCTCGGACCGAGCCTTTTTACTATTAATATATTTGAAGAATTTTTTGGGGGTTTGGTCGTGCTATCTTTTGCAATCTGTCGTTCATTTTCAATTTTTGCGGCCTTTATTTACTTTTTGCATATTCTGTTATATTCTTTGTAATGTTTAAACAATGATAGTGTTCCTTCATTTTTATATTGAATAAAAGCTCTTTTCTTATTATCTATAGCCTTTTTAACTTTGGCCGTAAGCAACATAGGTTTGATTTTTAGCCTTTTAAACTTGTTGCCCATGGAAATATACACCCTGTTCCAAATTATTATGCAAATGATATTTTTCTCATTTACCAAAATAATTGATGTAAATAACAGTCAGCATAATTCTCATGTTATCAACTATTAAGAGTACAATTCAAATTGTATTGAACAAACCTCCTAATGATAACAGTATTTTTTTAAACATAAAAAACTTACAATGCACTGTTCCAAATTATTACGCACAGTAAGTTTCAAAACACTTTATAGGTTGTAAAGAACTGAAAATTGTCATTTGTTGTGTTTGCAGCATATTTACTGAAATCAAATCTATTTCAATGAAACTTTTAAAAACATTTTATCTTTTTAAAAATTTTAACAGGTCACATTACATTTTAACATAGGACCCCTTATTTGATAGCAGCTTCACAAGTCTTGCATCCATTGAACTTGTGAGTTTTTGGACAGTTTCTGCTTGAATTTGTTTGCAAGATGTCAGAATAGCCTCCCAGAGCTGCTGTTTGGATGTAAACTGCCTCCCACCCTCATAGATCTTTTACTTGAGGATGCTCCAAAGATTCTCAATTGAGGATTGAGGTCAGGGGAGGATGGAGGCCACACCATGACTTTCACTCCTTTTATCCCCATAGCAGCCATTGATGCAGAGGTATTCCTTGCAGCATGAGATGGTGCATTGTCATGCATGAAGATTATTTTATTGCGGAAAGCATAGTTCTTCCTTCTGTACCAGGGAAGAAAGTGGTCAGTCATAAACTCCACATACTTTGCAGAGGTCATCTTTACACCTTCGGGGCCCCTAAAGGGGCTGACCAGCTTTGTTCCCATGATTCCAGCCCAAAACATGACTCCAACACCGCCTTGCTGACGTCGCAGCCTTGTTGGAACAGGGTGGCCGTCCACAACTCCATCCATCTGAACCATCCAGGGTTGCATGGCACTCATCAGTGAACAGGACTGTTTGAAAATTAGTCTTCATGTATTTTTCTGCCCAATGTAGCCGTTTCTGCTTGTGAGCATTGGTTAGTGGTGGCTGAATAGAAGGTTTATGCACAGTTGCAAGACTCTGGAGGACTCTACACCTTGATGTCCATGGGAGTCCAGAGGCAAAAGCAGCTTCAAATATCTGTTTGCTGCTATGTAATGGTATTTTAGCAGCTGCTCTCTTGATCCGATGCATGGATCTGGCAGAAATCTTCCTCAATGTGCCTTTATCTGCACGAACCTGTCTGTGCTCTGAATCAGCCACAAATCTCTTAATAGTGCGATGATCACGCTTAAGTTTTTGTGAAATATCTAATATTTTCATACCTTGTCCAAGGCATTGAACTATTTCACTCTTTTCGGCAGCAGAGAGATCCTTTTTCTTCCCCATATTGCTTGAAAATGCTCTGCTTAATAATGTGGAACACCCTCCTTTAGTAGTTTTTCCTTAAATTGGGCTCACCTGTCAATCTAATTATCACAGGTGTCCAAGATTGTTTTCAGTGATCAAAAGAGCCCTGAGACACAATGCCATCCATGAGTTAAACTGAAAAACAAAATATTTAATCTTTGTTACACTTAAATAGAATTTGCATAATAATTTGGAACAGGGTGTATTTTGCAGTGTGTTCACACACAGTCTTTTTGAAGAACTCCCATTTCTGTGTTGTGTTTATCAATGCCAATATTACCTCCCAGTCTAAGTCTTGGAGAGCAGCTCTCAGCCTTGGAAAATTAGCTCTCTTGAAATTGAGCATTTTTATTTTTCCCGTATGTGCTTGCTGTTTACAGCTAACAATAAATGAAATCATGTTATGGTCACTGCTACCCAGATGTTCTTTTATATGGACATTCGTAATAAGCTCTGCATGGTTTGAGATTACCTGGTCCAGCAGAGCATCATTCCTAGTAGGGGCCTCTATGAACTGTACCATAAAATTGTCCTGTAGTAGGTTTAAAAATTTTTGCCCTTTAACTGTTCCTGCAGTATCATTACTCCAGTCAATTTCCAGGTAGTTAAAATCCCCCATTATTATCACTGTCCCAGCCCTTGCAGCCCTTTTGATCTGTACAAGGAGCTGAGTTTCCACCTCCTCATTAACACTGGGAGGCTTATAACAAACTCCAATGATTATCTTTGTAGTACGCACCCCCATGTGCAGTTCCACCCATAATACTTCAGCCTCATCACACTCTCCATCATAACAAACTGTGCTGCACTTTAACAAAGTGCTTATTGCGAATACATAATGTAATGAAGTAATAATTCAAAGAATTTGTAGAAAAAGAGACAAACGTTTACTTGTAATTCAAAGTCCACTTATCAATTCAAATATTTCACCAAAGGAACAAGATAAATTAGTGCATCCCACACCACTTCATTACCTTATATAAGCACATTAACCACTTGTTTACCAAGCCTTTTCTGACACTTCTCATATACAGTATATGGGAAAATCAGATAATTAGATCATTATTTAGAACCCTCCCAAACACAATTTTTTTTCTGAACGCAATGACCCTGGAGAAAAAAATGTTGGTTGTTGCACACAAGCACAATATAATTTTCTATTGTTCAGTAAAATATAAAAGATGATGTTACGCTGAGTAAATAGATACCTAACATGTCATTCTTTAAAATTGTGCATGCCCGTGGAATGGCAACAAACTACGGTACTTAAATATCTTCATAGGCGACTCTTTCGAAAAGTCTTTACAGATTACCAGTTTAGAGTTACACAGAAGGTCTGGTGCAAGAATTATTGCTCTCGCTCTGATATTTGTGGTGATACCTCATATGTGTGGTGCAATCACGTTTACAAATATGTGTAATGGATCATGCCATCCTGCCTGTCTTAAGGGTAGGTTCACACTAGCCATCAGGCTGAGGGCTGGTTGCGGATGTGGGAATTGCATCTGTTCACACATCTGCAACCACCTGCAACCGAATTGTGGTGCTCCTACGAGACACACGGGGCTGCCATTCATTCTGAATTGCACCCCACGCATCTCAGGCCGCAGTGTGATTGTGGGTGCGGGAAACGCAAGAAAACCGCATTGATAAAAAGACGATGCAGTTTCCCTGCACCAACATTTTTTTGCGGAAAACATAGGCACAGCAGTATATTCAAATGCATGGGCTGCCATGACTGAGCAAACGCAGGCCACACAACCCGCAATAGTGTGAACAGAGGTTAAACAAGTATCTTACTGTGCCTATTGAAGATTCTGCAGATAGAAAGTTTGAGATGTTCTTAAAAGCTCTCTTTATTCTAGTAGGCCCAATACTGCAACCAGCTCTCACTGCAATTACAGTATGGTAAACTGCAGCAAACTGTACCAGGATAATGAAAAACCTACATGACCCCTGCTTTATCTGTGTATTTACTTGAACTGCCTTTTGCTCTGTTTTTTTTTGTGTAAATGCCCTAGAACATGCCATGAAACATATTTCTAGGATGGCCCTAAACTCCATTCACAAACATAATTTTGAAATGTTGTGACCTGACCACGGAAACCATCTGTAAAAGATCATTCATCACTTGTGTCACAGGACTTCCACAGCAGAAGATTCAAACCCTCCATAACCCCTTGCCTCTCCTCAGGAGAACCTAATTGTTGTACCTGGGCTTCAATCCTAAGTTCAGCCCTTGCCTCAGGTGCAAGACATGGGCCACAAAACCCAGCAAGTCTTACAAAAAACCCTCTTGCCAATGAAGGGGCTCCCTCACTCCTAAGAGTGGGGAGATGTCTGTTACAGTTTGTCTCTCTCTGGATCACAGACATTTCAGACCTGTGCAGGGGCGGACTGACCATTCGAACACTCGGGCACTGTAGGGGGCCCCATGAAATGCCCCTGGTACCTTTTATAGGCTTTTTTGGGTGTGCCTTGAGTGTGGGAAAGGACACAGGGGCCCCATGATCCCCTACTGCCCGGGGGCCCCATGAGTTGTCAGTCCACCCCTGGACCTGTGGGTTTAATTGGTGGTTTCAAAGAGGTACAAATGAGAGATCAAAGCTTTATCCCCTCACCACCAACCAAAATCAGCCCAAGGACAGTCAACTTTTCACAATGCCCTGAACTATCTCTTGTCCTAGGGAGTAGCTGTGCCACTATCTCCACTATCTCCACAAGATAGGTTCAAGGGTATTTACTCAAACCTGTTCATGGTACCAAAGCCCAATGGGAGTATTTGTCCTGTTCTGGACTTAAAATCCCACAACAAATACCTTAACATTCCAAAATTTTTTATGGAATCCATAAGGTCAATTATTGTCTCTCAGAGATGAGGAGAATACTTAGCATACTTAGCATCTGTAGACATCCAAGATGCCTATCTGCATATTCCTATGTATCCTCCTCACAGTCACTTCCAGTTTGTCACACTGCCTTTTGGCCTATCATCTGCTCCCAGAGTATTCACAAAGGTCTTAGCACCTCTCCTTGCCCTTCTCAGAACCCAGATCATAGGTTATCTGGACAACCATTTCCTAAAGGATTCATCTCCCACCCAGCTTTCTGCAGATATCCATGGGACAATCCAGATGCTCTAAGCCTTCTGTTGTGTGATCAATTTTCAAAAAATCTGTTTTCCAGCCTTCTCTGCATCTGTAATACTTGGGTCTTGTTCTAGACACATCTCAAGCAAAGGTTTTCCTTCCAGAATATAAAATCATCTATCTCATGCTCGAGAATTAAGGTCAAAGAGACATCCCACAAAATTATTCTCCATGGGAGTTCTAGGAGTCATGGTAGCCTCCTTCAAGGCTATATCATCAGGAGAAGAAGATGGTGATTCCAATTGTATCAAACTGGCCAAGAAAGATTTGATGCACTGTCATACTTAGACTACTAGGAGACAATCCCTGGCCTCTACTCAGCAGGCCACACCTGCTGTCTCAGGGCCCCCTATTCTATCCTGCTTCTCAGTCTCTGGCTTTAAAAGCATGGCTTAAGAAACTGAGACGTTTCTGAGTCTGTCAATCTTGCCTTGCTAAAATCAAGAAAGGCCACTTCCAGAAAAATCTACTATTATACCTGGAAATCCTTCTTTGCCTGGTGTGAATACAGGCATCATTAAACTCAGACACTACTCTGTGCCTCATGTTCTCACCTTCCTACAATCAGGTCTTGACCAAACTTGGCCTTAAGCACTCTGAAAGGACAGGTCTTTTCCTTGTATTTTCTTTTTCAAAAGCCTCTGGCTTCCCTCTTCCTTCTCAAAATCTTAATTATAGGTGTATCTCGCATCAGGCCCCCATTACAGAACCCTTCCTTGGGATCTCAACTTGATTCTCTGTGAGTTGCAGAACCACCCTTTGAACTCATCAGGGCTATCACCTTATATGATCTTTCCTGCAAAGTGACCTTTCTGGTAGCTATCACGTTTGTTAGATGTGCCTCTGAAATAGCAGCTCTTTCTGCCAGTTCTCATTCTTCACAATGCAAGGCAGCCATACTTCCAAGACATCCTTACTATGGTGGTATCACGCTTTCACCTCAATAAAGACATAGTGTTACCATCCTTATGCCCTGCTTCAAAGCATCAAAAAGAAATCTCTCTTCATTACCTAGACATAGTCTACATCAAAGCAACAGCTTCCATCAGGAAAACTAATTTCCTATATGGCCTCTTGTTAGGGCCTCAGGAAAAATGCCCTGCTGCAAAGTCTACCATTGCTCATTATATAAGAACACTGATCAGCAGAGCTCACACTTTAAGGGACACTTACATGCTCATTCCACCAAATCAGTGAGAGTATCTTGAGCTTTCAAGCACCATTCCTCTGTAGCCCAGCTTTGTAAGGTCTCCACCTGGTCTTCTGCTCATACCTTTTTAAAGTTTTACTTGGTGCACATCCAATCTTCTGAAGTTTTTGGCAACAAGGTTCTTGCAGCGACATTCTGAAGTTGGGTTTGTTGACCGTTGTGTTGTTGAGCCTGTTGGCACAATTCTCTTTGCCTAGTAGTTGCCCACCCTTCTCATTCATTGATTGGGGATGTCCCAGGGTCTGTTAATACTTTGCCTGTGTCCTGTACTGTATGATTAAGAAAAAAGAAATTTTGACTTGCTTGTAAATTCTATAACTTGGAGTACAGTACAGGACACCCTTTCTTCTTTTGCTTGATTACTCTGCATTGCTTGCTACAAAACGGAGGATTCATGGAGTGGGGTAGGATTATAGTGGAGGCGTCTAGTGGGCATGTGCTTGCTAGTGTCCAATCACCTGAAGGTATGAGCCTATAACCCCTGGGTCTGTGAATATATTTGCCTTTGCCCTGTACTGTATGCAAAGATATGAAATTTACAAGTCAAAATTCAATTTGTTTAGTATTAGATGAAGTGGAGAGGAATTAGAATACCTGTCAGGCTTTTATTGCTGTCTGTGCCCCTGTTAAGGAGATTCACCTTCTGTATTTGTCATGGTGACTGTTATCACCAAAAGTGAAAGTAAAAAAATGCTTAATTTTGAGAAGTCACCAGAACAGAAATAAAGGGGAAATCTTCCAATGGGGACACTAGTATGAAGAATTTCCCTTACTTTGAAGGAGTTTCTTCTGACTTAATATTGTAACTATGGGACCTGGAGTGAAGAGATATCCACCCAATAAGACACAGTTGGCAAAAAAAAAACTGACATGAAACAAAAAAAAGTCTTGCTTTCAGTTCTGCTTCAAGACTCAAGAGTCTATGGTCATTCTGTAACTCCCATTCAGAAATCAAATATGTAAATATATTAAGGGGCCTATTTATAAAAAAAATTGCCACACTCCTGTTACTTGGAGGTCAATACACAAAAATGATTGGCTAAACCCAGAAGGGATTTTTTTTTTACTTCTTTTCCGCTTTAGCATTGTAAAGCACTTTTTGATAGATAAATAGTACATTTTATACAGGTGTGTACATCAGACCAAAATGTGGGACAAATAGGTTGGAAATGGGGAGAGATAGAGAGACTTTCTCTAATTCAGGGGTGCTCAATCCATGGCCCAGAAGCCACATGAGGCCCAAGGAGCCCTCTGATGTGGGCTGCGACCTTATGCTCTGGGAATGCCATGGTGGAAAGCCCAGATTGTGGGTTGCCTATCTACCATCCCAAAGAATCAGTGCATGGAGCCAGCACTGGCAGGGGAGGGGGAGCAGGAGGGAGCATAAGCCAATGCTTCCTCTGTAGTGCCGGCTTTGTTCCCAGATGAGCGTTAGCAAGTGCACTTCGCCTGGGACCTTTCTAGCACCCTAGAGATGCTAGCAGAAGCTGAAAGAGAAAAAGAACAGTTTATTAACCACTTGAGCTCTTACCCCCTTTATGACCAGGCCATTTTTTTGCTATTCGGCACTGCTCTATTTTAACTGGCAATTGTGCGGTCATGCAAAACTGTGCCCAAATGAATTTCATAATTCTTTTCACACAAATAGAGCATTCTTTTGGTGGTATTTTATCTTTTTTTTATTATATAAATGAAAAAAGACAGAACATTTTGAAAAAAAAATATTCATAAACCCCACCTGATGTGAACTAGTATACCCACCGAAAGCAAAGGTTCAAGGAGCTCGTCTTGAAACTATCAAGTTTTTGATGTACCATACACCAGCAAAGTAAAATTTTGTAATAAGCTGCAAGAAATGTATCATTCAGCATTCCAAGAGCTACTAAGGTCTTTCTCCCACAAGGGCACATACAATGGGAGTTGGGAATCACTGCGATGGAGGGAGGTATAGATTGTAGGATAATCTTAAATAGTGAATGCCGGTTTTCTGTACCATTCCGTTTTCTGTAAAATTTGGTTTTCTGTACAATTTTTCTCTGAGACAATCCCCTTGGACACAGAGTCACGCGGATGTGTTCAGAGACAATAACAGTTAGTGGGCAGTCTATGTGTCAGTTTGAACGTAATTACAGTTTTGAATTTATTTAAACAGTTCTATTGAAACAGTGTAATGGGTGGACTGTATAGAGGAGAAATATTAAACCCTTGCAAGTTAACTACCTTATACACCCTCCATAACCTCACTTTAATCCAGCATATAAATCTGCAAGGCACTTCATATCCTGGGGAAAGCTACTGCTGTAGATATGCCTCAACACTAACCTACAAAAAGAACATTAATAGTGGCATTGTAAGAGGTTAATGGGGATAACTCTGCAGTCCAATATGGGTGGATATATGAGGGATTGCCAATCATGTTAAACTTGTATTAATTCGACCAAACTGTGCGATTTATTTTGGTCATTGGTTTCCCTCTGGTCAATCTTTTTTAATTTAAGGAATTAATTAAATGTTACTACATTCCCCCTTCTAGATAATGTTCCAGCACTCATTTTACTTTTACCTTGTTCTTGTAGCAAGAAATAGCTTTCAACATCAGGCTCCGAAATATTTTACAGTGGCAACAACTGGAAGCTCAGTTCCTATAGATATAGACATACCCCTTAGAACTACATCCTCCAAAAACCCTTTCCATATACACAGTGTGTAGGCAGGCTCTAGGGAATGAAGGCAACAGCATGGCTGAGGGACAGAGAAAGGTGGGGATAGGAGGCAGAGCTGACAATGGTCGTAGGGATTTTAAGACAGCAAAGGCATTGTTTATTCAGCTGAAGCAGTAAGACAGAATCACGCTGGTATGTGGTAGATCATCAGTTAGTTTTATGTATTTGAAGCATTTTTAGAAGGCTAAAACATGGGCAAATGTGTATGTGTTGAATTAACACAATGTTTATTTGTGTGTATTTTACATGGGTCATGGATTATTTTATGTCATTTAGTTGCATACTGTAAAAAAAGAAAAAAAGAAAGCGGATTGTCAATATTCAATATTTCCATGAAACAAGATTACATAAGCAATGTCATTAGATGTAATAAGGGATGTTTGATTAAGACATTTCATGGCTGAACTTTAGCTTGGTTGCCCTACAGCGTTCTTTTGCTGCCATAGAAGAGCACAGACATGAGTGAAATAATGAAAATGTCCTTCATGTCTGTGTAGCTACACTAAGGAGTCAATTTATATATTTTTTTCGCACAAGATTTGCACAACTTTCACCCTGAAGTTACTGTCTGGCCTCTTGCATCTGTATCTAAAACAGAAGCAACAGTGGCAGTATGCACAGCATTACACAATCAAAATGAATGATATCCAAGGGAAACCTAAACACTTTTGGGTCTTCTGGACAACCTGGCAAAGAAATAACTCAAATGAGAAACTCAGCACAATACGCTAGGCTTGAAGACAGGGTCTCTACATTTAACATATACTGCACAACATAGTTTTTGTGGTGGTTGATTTCTTCCAGTTTTAAATATTAAACACTTGCCCTCCAAAGAAATTTAACCCCCTTCCTGACCAGGCCATTTTTTGCATAATGGCGCTGCATTACTTTAACTGACACTTACACAGTCATGCAACGCTGCACCCAAATGAAATGTATGTTTCTTTTTCCCACAAATAGAGCTTTCTTTTGGTGGTATTTGATCGCCTTTTTGCTATTAAACATGTCCAGTAATAAAATTTTAAAAATCAAATTTCGTCATAAATTTAGGCCAAAATGTATTCTGCTACATGTCTTTGCTAAAAAAAATCCCAATACATGTAAATTAATTGGTTTATGTGAAAGTTATAATGTTTACAAATGGCAGTATATATACTGGGATTTTTTTTTTTTACTAGTAATGGCGCCGATCAGCGACTTATAGCAGAACTGCAGAACTGCGGCGGGCATTCTGACACTGGGGGTAACTGACTTGGTGTCACTGACATCCCCAGTGACACCAATACAGTGATTAGTGCTAAAAAAAAGCACTGACACTGTACTGATGGCACAGGGCAGGAAGGGGTTAACATTAGGGGCAATCAAAGGGTTACCTGTGTGCTGTTTTACTATGTTCTGTGTCCGTGTGCTTCACTGTAAGCACACTGCTGTGCACAGCCACCCAAAGCAGTGTGCACAAGCTGACAGGGAGGTTTTGTTTACAAACAGTTCTCCTCCCCATCGGAGATGCTTGTCAATCACCGGGCGCCGACGAGTAATTATTGGCAGGGACCCGGTGATTGACAGCCGTGGCAGCAAACGGCGGCGCGGGTAGGGCACACGTGCGCCTTGTACCCGGAAATGCAAAATCGCGTGTATATACGTGATTTTGCACACATGCGCCGCCCTGTAGCAGTTAATAAATGCAGGTTGGGGGGGCGTGGTCTGCCGCGGCTGGGAGATGGCCGCATAGAGAGAGAGCTCCCGCCGGCCGGATCCCTCTGTGCTGCTACACTACGGAACGGGGTGAGAGGGAGCTGTCACATCATGGGGAAGACTGACCGGACTTCATCCGGTACCCGATCGCGCTCCCCACGGGGCCAGGGTGTGCAGGGGAGACACATAACGGAGCTCTTCCGCTCCCAACAGCAAAGGGAGGGGCCGCAGCCATCTTCATCTCCTTCTCCTGCTGCGTCCCCCTCCGCCCCCCTCCTCCTCTCCACGGCTGCTAATGTGGTTAACCCTTCCTGCTCTGAAATGCAGGCAGCTACAGACACAGTACCTCAACATGATGTCCCCTCTGCCTCACAATCTCTGTCCCTGAGGGATCTTCAGGCTGTGGCTGCTGACATTAAGGCCACCCTGACAGCCACACTCACTGCAGCATTAGGGGACCTGCATAATGATCTCAGGGCCATGGGTTCACGTTTGGATCACGTGGAATCCGCGTCCAGGCAAAATGGTTCCGCAATTCTTGATTTACATCATCGGTCATCGATACACGCGTCAACTATCAGAGAACTCCACAGGCATATTGAGGATTTAGATAACCGTGGCCGCAGGCGTAACATCAGGATCCGCGGTCTCCCAGAATCAGTAGAAAATACCGATATTCCCAAGGCAGCAATAGCCATATTTAATAACCTCCTTGGTCGCCCGCAAGCTACCCCAATTGACATCGAACGTGTGCACAGAGCGATCCGCCCCAGGAGGGGAGATGCAGACCCACCCAGGGATGTCGTTTGCTGCCTAGTCAGCTACCCGCTCAAAGAAGATATCCTCCGCTGTGCTAGAGACAGAGGGCGCCTTTTGTATGAGGGTACAGAAATACAATTGTTTCAGGATGTATCCAGCACCACCCTACGCCAGCGGCGCGCTTTACGCCCTCTTCTGGATACGCTCCGATCACGTAACATCCCGTACAGATGGAGGTTCCCCTTCTGTCTCTCTGTACAAGTTAGTGGTCGTTCCTACAACTTGCGCACCCCTGAAGAACTGCCCTCTTTTTGTGCCTCCATAGACATCCCGCTGATTGACCTGCCTGATTGGTTTAGCTCCATGAGATTGCCGCTATCCCAGGATTTGGCGGCCGAGGATAATGCTATGGATTGGCGCGGTCAGTCCTCTCGTAGAGGGCGGATGGCCCCATCGACCCCTCCGAGACCCCTAATGGGGGACGCCACGACTACCTTTAGTCCTACGGCCTCGCCAGCACACAGGAGGCCAAGACGCGAAACCTAATGGTCCCTGTTCTTCCCTTAACATTGCTACTTTGATGCATACCCTGCTGAGTACGTTCTACTGTTACTGCACACCTTTTTTCGTCCACCCGCCTCATATGTTCTAATTGCGCACTTGCGCTCTCTGATCAATGCTCGTCGGACTCCTACTTTACCACCTTTGCCACCTTTACTGTTTATCCGTCAAGCTTGCGGCCTGTGTTTCACGGAACTCCGTCTCTGCCCTATGCGCAAATAGTGGGCCTCCACAGCTCCTTCATGCCCTACAGGGGGTTGGGAGTCGGCACCGTTCTAGCTGTCTCGTCCTCATACATGGGGGAACAGTTTCTGGGATCTGCCTTACTAATTGTCACCTAGTCCTCCGCACTCCACAGCGAGTCCTCCGCCTCCAGCTGGTTATCGATTGGTGCCTTCTCCTAGCCTTTTATTTCCTATTACCATCTGGAGGCATCCTGGGCGATGAACATCCTCCGACATCGTCTTGCTGGTATGCTCTGAACTTCGCCCTCACATCCTTGCGGACGTCCTGCTGCTCGCCTGGGGCTGTTCGGTGATGGATTGTTCGCCCCCCTCATCCTCTCCGTGGACATTGGAACGTTTGGCCTTCCCGATCCTATGGCACTGCTCCCTGTTCAATTTGTAATGTATAATTTCTGCGTACCTATGTTAGTGTCTCTAAATTTTGACCGGGAGGTGGTTTTGGGGGAGATGGTTATTGTTTGCGGGGATGGATCACTGTTTTTTTTTTTTTTTTTTTTTTTTTTTTATCTCTCGGGGAGTGTATATGTTCTTTTAGTCAGTGAATTTGACTGTGTGGACAAGCATCACCTCTTCCCGCTACTGGCTAGATATTTCAGAATGGTACCATGTCATTCTCTTCCACCCGGCTTTTACTTGGCCGAAATGGCATACCTGTGAGCCTGCGTGCCTTTGATCACTCCCATGCTCACTTCCCTCCTCCTCCTCCTCCCCACTCTTACGCCATTCCGAGAGCGGTGATGCTCGTACCCTTTGTTTCCCTGGGGACGCTAGCTACTATCTTGGTGTGGGGGGGGTAGGGGGAGGAAGGGTTTTCTATGTCTTATCTAGTCCCCTTGATACTCATATATTTGTGGGATGATGACGGGCCTTGGTCTTAGGGGGCTTCATTAGTAACAGCTGAACAGGGGCTTATTGTTGTTTTATCTGATTTTGTCATGCTCATTCATGTTTTGATATTGTTGACTTGTTATGTTTGTGCCTTGTGCTGTGGTTTGCCTGTAATATATGCAGGGGTCTTCCAATATTCTCCGTTCAGTGAGGTGCCCCTTTACTATCTCACGCCCACCTTGGAGTGGGCTGCTCTTCCCAATGCGGTCACTCTGTACGTGCCTTACGCTTCTTTCCTACTAAGCGTAGCTAGACCCCTCGCTCGGCGACATTCCACGTGTGATACATCTACTAAAGTTGCCCAGGTCTTCTTCCTTTGCATGTCACATGTCACTTCATCTCCCATGGAAGACCGGTACCCAAACCTTTATGTGCTCCACCCCTGCGGACTTCTGACATCACTTGCATCTCTCGAACCCCGCTCCCTTGTTCTTGCCTTTTGTTTTATGATTTCTCATAGGGGGCTACCGGCCGGCGGATGCACACTTCCTGGTTTCACGCCGACCTCGTTCCCCACACAGTGAGCTCAGCGAGCTTCCACTGATACTTTTTCATTCGGCTTCTATCCGTATCTTTTTTCTGAGCTTCTTTTCTTTTTTCTGCTCCTCTTCCCTTTCCCCGACCCTTTCCCCTTTTCCTGTTTTCTTTCTCTCACGTGGAACAGCGGGACTGTTCCTATAGCCGTATACTTTCTATACCCCCCCCCCTTTTTTTTATTTTTTTATTTTTTTTTTTTTTTTATTTATTTATTTTTTTTTTTTTTTCTCTCTCCTTCCCCCCTCCTTTTTCCCATCCCCGGATCCTCGGCATACCGAAGCCCCGGACTCAGGCTCCACCTTCCTACAGCCATGCTTTCTTCCGCTTCACAGACGGGACAACTGTCTCTGAAACTTCTTTCACTTAATGTCAAAGGTTTGAACGTACCCGAAAAGCGTTCCATGCTCCTCTCTTACTTACACAAACAGAAAGCGGATGTGGTCTTTTTACAAGAAACGCATTTTCGCCAAGACTCCATTCCAAAGCTTTACAATTTCTACTTCCCCACGGTCCTCCACGCCGCCAACCCCCTGGCTAAGTCTAAGGGGGTTGCAATATTGTTCGACAGACACCTCCAGTTTAATATAAAGGATTCTATGGTGGACCCTGAGGGTAGATACCTGTTTATAAAGGGAGTATTCGCTAACAGACCTATCACATTCGCCAATGTCTATGCCCCCAATGTTCAACAGGTCTCCTTCATGCGCTCAATTGTCTCTGCCCTAGCTGCTTTCCAGGAAGGGTTACTGATACTTGGAGGCGATCTGAATGTCCCCTTAAGCCCTCTGCTAGACTCCTCCTCGGGTAGTTCTTTTCTGCCCTACAAGGCTCTCAGGCAAATACATATACAATTACAGCTTCTACAATTACATGACACCTGGCGTACACTTTATCCCACTGTTAAAGATTATACTTTTTTTCCCCACCTCACAATAAGTATTCTAGGATAGATTACTTTTTTTTGTCGCAACCAGATCTCCCTCTCCTATATGCGGCTACTGTTGAACCGATGGTCCTTTCCGATCATCATCCTATCACCATGACGCTTCGGTTTCCCATCTCGCACCCGCGCTCCAAATACTGGCGTTTGGATGCTTCCCTTCTTACGGATGCCGCTATTGTTCAGGAGCTCCGCTCTAATATGGCTGAATATTTTTCCTTGAACAGCTCGTCAGACACCTCACCCATCACACAATGGGAGGCCCACAAGTGTGTCATACGGGGTAGCCTCATAGCCCTTGCGACAAGACGTAAGAAAGCCAAGCAGGAGCGTCTGAAGCTCCTCTCAGATAGGATCCGCTCTTTGGAGAGAGTTCATAAACGGACGCTGGCTGCGTCGACCCTTTCGGAACTCACGCATGCACGCACACAGCTTCTCACGGAACTGGGTAAAGCGGTTAGAAAAAGATACATTCTTACACATAAGCTCTATTATGAGTTCGCAAATAAGAGCGGGAAATTTCTAGCTAGAGCTCTTCGGGAGAAACGGGCTAGTATGACGGTTCATAAAATCAGAGGCTCTGATGGCATTGAGGCTACATCTAACCCCGATATTGCCGCCCATTTTGAACGCTACTATAAATCCTTGTACAACCTCCCTACGGAACGCCCCCCCATACATTCGGACAAATCTAGAACTACCTTGATCTCTGAATTTCTCCATCTCTACGGTTCACCCGCCCTCTCCGAGGATCTGGTGCACGCTATGGAAAATGATCTCACCCTACTTGAACTGCAATCTGCAGTAAAACAGATGAAACCGGGGAAGAGCCCGGGCCCTGATGGTTTTTCAGTAGCCTATTATAAATCCTTTTTAGATATACTGGGTACTCCATTTCTTGCTGCTTTTAACACTCTCGCTCAACCTTCAGGGCCGCCTAACCACCTGTTGGAGGCTCACATTACAGTTATCCCCAAAGACGGGAAGGATAACACCCAGGTTTCCAATTATAGACCCATTTCCTTGCTGAACGTGGACGTCAAACTATTCGCGAAGATCATTGCTAATCGTCTTCTTCCCTCGCTTCCCTCCCTGGTCAATTTGGACCAAGCAGGATTTATCCCTGGTAGAGAAGCAAGGGACAACACTATCAAGGCCCTTAATCTCCATCACTGGCTTCGCAGGTCTAACACGCCGGGTTTTTTCCTCTCCTTGGATGCAGAAAAGGCCTTTGACAGGATTGCCTGGGATTACTTGAACGCGTCTTTGGTGGCACTGGGTTTGGGTGAGAAGATGCTCAACTTTATCATGGCCCTCTATTCTGCCCCTACTGCCCGGGTCCGGGTGAACGGCCATCTGTCCAACTCCTTTCATTTACGGAACGGTACACGTCAGGGATGCCCCCTCTCCCCGCTTTTGTTTGTCCTATCCCTTGAGCCCCTGTTGCGGAAAATTCGTTTAAACCCTGATGTTAAAGGAATCACGGTGACAGATAAGGAATATAAACTTGCAGCTTATGCGGATGATATTCTTTTGTTCTTGGCGGACCCTCACATCACTCTTCCAAACCTACTGAAAGACTTTGCCCTTTTCAGATATTTGTCGAATTTTAAAATCAATTTTTCCAAATCTGCCGCCCTTAACATTACTTTGTCTGCGGAGCTAGTCTCTGCTTGTGAGGCCCAATTCCCATTTCACTGGGAAAGGGATTCCCTAACTTATCTTGGTATCCAGCTCACCAGCAACCTTGATGACCTTTACATGAAAAACTTTCTTCCCGCTCTTCGCTCTATGCAAGATGACCTCAATAAATGGCACCGTCCTTGTTTCTCGTGGTTTGGAAGGGCAGCGATCATTAAAATGAATGTACTTCCCCGTCTCCTGTATCTCTTCCAAACATTACCAATTCACTTACCTCCTGCTTTCTTTGCTTCTTGCAAAAGACTGTGTTCACTGTTCCTTTGGAGCCACAAACGTCCGCGTATTGCCTACTCCCAATTAACCCTTTCTAAACTTAAAGGGGGTATAGGATTCCCTGATCTTTACCGCTACTATTGGGCGTGTCATCTTTCCCGGATAGTTGATTGGCACGTTCACACTGCCTCTAAAGACTGGATATCTATCGAGAATGCTTGCTCGCCCTTCCCCCTGGCATCGATTCCTTGGCTTTTGCCGAAACACACGCCACAAGTTCTTCTCACCCATCCTTTGGTGGGTCCTACGTTAAAAATTTTCCGTTCGGCTTGTAGATCTGCAGCCATTTCTGACACACCCAACCCCCTGACCCCCATACGCCTCAACCCTGACTTCCCCCCTGGCATGCATAAAGACTTTTTATTGAAACATTGGCCACACAAACAGCTCTTAGTGAAACATTTTCTCCGCAAGGGCAAGGTGAAAACACTCCGAGAATTGCAAGAAAGTCTGGGTATTCGCGAATTCCCTTTCTGGGTATATTTCCAGATCAGACATTATCTGCTCTCTCATAAACCCCCTCATAACTGGCATCGCTCTCTTACCCCATTTGAATCTGCATGCGCGAAGGCTGAACCGCGGAAACATCTGATCTCGGAGATCTACCCACTTCTAGTGGAGAGCCGGTCTTATGACTCCCTCCCCGCATGTCGGGCTTGGAGGAGAGATCTTAATGCTGAGCTGTCGGACTCAGACTGGGACCTGGTCTTCCAATACTCTCATAAATGTTCCCTCAATGTCTCGACACAAGAAAACGGCTACAAAATAGCCTCTAGATGGTACCGAACTCCTTCAAGAATTCATCATTTTAACCCCGCCTTCCCCAACAGCTGCTGGAGATGCGGGACCCCGGATGGGTCCTTTCTTCACATTTGGTGGTCTTGCCCGATTCTTCAACCATTTTGGCTGGAGGTCCATAGGTTAGTAGTTTCTATAAGTTCCTTGCCCTTAGCTCTCTCTCCTGCTCAATTCCTCCTCCATCATTCTTCCCTTCCCAGGGCTCAGTACTTTAAATCATTAGCCATGCACATGATCAACGCAGCCAGACTCTGTATTCCGGTTCTGTGGGGCTCCACTCGCTCTCCCTCTATACGTGAATGGCTCACCCGAGTGGGTAAAACGGCGGACATGGAAGAACTGGTTGCGACTGCTCTCGACACTCCTACGAAATTCTCTCACGTATGGGCCTGTTGGACCCATTTTCTGACTACCCCGGAGTATCGATCCCTCATGGACCAGCCTGTCTGCACCTGATATGGACTTCCCGATAGTGTCATTTAGTAGTATTTGACCTGAGGGTGCTATCATACTCCCCCCTGTGTCACATGCGCATTCTTTCGACGCCGATGACAGCGTATGTTCCACCCACTCCCGTTCCTGTTTGTATTGAGGATAAGATATTTTTGACAGTTGTCCCCTCTCTTATTTTACCCTCCATATTTGCTTCCCTTCCTCCCTCCCCCCCTCCCCTCCTTCCCCCCTTTTTTTTTTTTTTTTTTCTTTTTCTCTCTTTCTTTCTTTCCCTTTTTTCTCGCCTTCTCCTTTCTTTTCTTTTCATATGCTTACACACGTCTCGGACAATTTTTCCAATAGCACATTGAGTAGGTGGTCAGCATCACCTCTCGCAATTATTCAGCGGTTCCCACGACAATTACTCCTACATTCGCACAATTCCACCATCATATTCTGTAGTATTGACTTCTACTTAGGTATTGTATTTGCTCGTCTCCCCCCCACAGATTTTTACCGCAAGACAATATGGTAGGAGGCCAAACGTCTCTTTCTTTTTAGCACTTGACAAGCATACCTAAATATTACAGGCACAACCCTGTCGTGGCCTAGTTCATCCACACTGTTTGGTTTTGCGTTGGACCTCATTTGCCTTTGTATGATACATGCTTTGCTGTATGTCCTATGTACACTTCATCTGTACATTTTCGTGTGATCACTTGTATCTTGTTTCAATAAACTTTGTTTTTTTTTGGAAAAAAAAAAAAAAAATAAATGCAGGTTGGCAGGCATTATGATTGATGATGAATTTATAATGAGGGCCTTTTTTGGGATTTTAACTTTTTTAATAAACATTTGAATGTCTAAGTTACCTTTTTTTGGGTTCTATGTACCTCTTACCCTTTCATGTTGGGGGGGGGCAGTTTCTGGGGGCTGCAGATTCTGATAAGCCCCCACGAGCAGCCCCCCCCACCACCATTGGCCAGGGTTGTGGGGAAGAGACCCTTGTCCTCATTAACATGGGCATTAGGTGTTTTGCCGTTGTGTCCCCCCTGGCAAGGTTTCTCCCTATATTGAGGGCATGCAGCCTGGTTGGCATCCTGGCCAGCTGTAGGATTTGCTGCAGCAAATGTAATAGTAACAAAAAAAAAAGAAATGATGCAGTTTAACCCCTCGCCTACAGGGCACTTTTACCCCCTTCCTGCCCAGGCCAATTTCCAGCTTTCAGCGCTGTTGCATTTTGAATGACAATTGCGCGGTCATGCAACACTGTACCCATATGAAATTTTTATCATTTTTTTTGTGACAGATAGAGCTTTATTTTGGTGGTAGTTTATCACCTTGGGGTTTTTTATTTGTTCTTAAACAAACAAAAAACCACTGAAAATTTTGAAAAAAAAAGTTTTTTCTTACGTAGTTTGTGTTATAAAATTTTGTAAATAAGTGATTTTTCTCCTTCACTGATGTGCGCTAATGAGGCTGCAGTGATGGGCACTGATAGGCTGCACTGATGGACACTGATCGGTGGAACTGATGGGCACTGATGAGGAGGCACTGGTAGGTGGCACTGATGGGCATTGACAGGCATCACTGATGGGCACTGAAAGGCAGCAATGATATATGGCAATGATAGGCGGCACTGACTGGCACTGATAGGTGGCACTGATTGGCAGCACTGATAGGTGGCACTGACTGGCACTGAAAGGCAGCTCAGATGGCACTGATATGTGGTATTGATGTGGCACTGATGGGCACTGAAATGTGGCACTGATGTGACACTGATGGGCACTGGCAGGGGGCATGGATGAGCACTGAGAGCTGGCACTGATGGACACTGACAGGTAGCGCTGCTGGGGCTACACAGATCATCAGGGCACACTGATGATCTGTGTACATGTCCCCTCCTAGGAATGCCGATTACCGGCTCTCCTCTTCTCACGAGCTGTCAGCGTGACTGCTCGTGGGGAGAGAAATGCCGATAACCAGCATTTCCCTGTTTACATGTGATCAGCTGTGATTGGACACAGCTGATCACATGACTGAGCCGACATCTTCGACTCTTTCTGTGGATCGGTGATCTGTGTCCGAGGGACACAGCGCACCGCCGATCGCTGCGCTGCGCTCTCCGGGAGCCTCGCATGCGCTTGTCAAATTTTTGGGGGCAACCTCAGGCCTCGCACTTTACCCTATACATGGGAATCACATTGGTTCAAGGTAAGGGGGTCTTGATATTTCCAATGAATTGTTGAAATGTATTGTGTTAGTCAGATAGCAAGAGAAAAGTAAAAATGTAGGTGAAACATTTGGTAATATATTTCGGGAGGAAGCATTTGAAAACACACTGTTCTCTTTGTCAGACATGGTGGTCTTTGATGCCTACTGTATTTGTGCACATATAGAAATTTGATTTCTGAGTAATTTTATGGAATCATGCCCAATAAAGAGAACTGAGGATTTTTGAAAGCTTGCAAATTTACTCAGCCGTAACAGAATAGCGCCTACATTTTTACTTTCAAGTAGTTTCAAAGAACAGATGTGCCAGGAGTTAATAACATCTTTTTGAGAATCGGCAGCCTAATTTCTAATTGTGAGACTTTACAAAGAATGAGGTCCTGTTAACTGCATCTCTTAGTGCTGTAATTACGTATATAAGTAACTGTATCCAAACTAAATAAATGTTATTTATATTATTAACTGTATGTGTTTCTACCACGGTAGCCACCACTATCATTCATTTTAAGGAAACCAACTTTTTAGCCTGTATTTAGTAACTCATTACACAAAGTGGAGCTCCAGTCATTTTGTAATTTTTTTTTCTTTTAAAATCACTCCGCGATTGGTGCTGCAACTATACTCTAAATCGGCATACTGTATATTTGTGATTTATTTATTTACATTACATTACATGGAGCAGCAGGTGCCCCCATAGCAAGCTTCTTGCTGTGGGGGCACCCGAAAGGTGGGAGGGGCCAGGAGAGCCTGCGGGGGACCCGAGAAGAGGAGGATCCAGGCTGCTCTGTGCAAAACCACCGCACACAGTAGGTAAGTATAGACATGTTTACTCTTTTCCAAAAATAAAAAATTAACCTTTAGAATCCCTTGAAGGCAAATAGGCTGTGCACTCTGCAAGAGCAGTTGCTCCAGAGCTTAGTAAATGAGCAGAAGCTATTCTGACTTCCATCATCACGTGCAAGCAAAAATGCTGGGGGTTTTTTTTTTCATTTTCCTTGCATGTGATTGGATATTTTTTGCAAAGTGAAGTTTTACCTAATTTTCTAAGCTCTGGAGCAACTGCTCTTGCAGAGTGCACAGTTGCCTTTTGTAAATCAACCCCACCAAGTCAGGAAGTGTGTTACTGGCCAGATCACCAGATGAAATTAAAGGTTAAAAAGCCTTCAAAAGAAAATGTTTTCAGCCATTGGGGTTTCAGCTCAGAAGTTTAAAGTTAGTGTTAAAATTGTGTTAATGTTAAAATTCATAAATTTAATGGCTTACCTTTTTTCTGCTTTGCGATGCATTCCTGTAATTGTACTTGGTGATAATGGCCTTCTCCAGGGACTCCTGTGATAGGAACGCAAGGTTCACTCACTTTGTATTAATGCAGGAGCAGTGTTGTTACCCTGTGCTGCATGCTTCCAAACACAACTGTAAGGTGACATGCCGTCACACATTGGGCATAGGGCACGTTAAACTGGAATCCCCAGGAACTCCTTCTGTACAGCCCTCAGCTATTTTAATTGACAGCAAAATGGCTTGGACAGCAGGGCCATGTAACTAAATCTAAGGTACGCTCAGGCTGGAATGGTAGATGCCTGATACAGCCAAGGAGATGTACACAGAAAAAGTTAAGTTAAAAAGCTAAAAAACACTTTAAAAATGCAATAATGAATAGTTAATGCAGCTATATTAAATTACACCTTTTTACATTTAGGTTTAATTATGAATTTGAATTAAAATAAAAACTTTAATAATTATACAGATGGATTTATAATGCCAAAAACAGATAAGAGCGACACCAAAGGGCAAATTTGTGTGGTAAAAACTGCAAGACCTATATTCGTTAATGCGGTACATTGAAAACTGAGATTTAACTTACAGCAAGTAGGAATTTGTTAGCTAATTGGTATTATTATTTATTACAGGTATTTGTATAACACTATCAATTTAAGTGGTGCTTTACTTATAAATTTGTATATTCACATCAGACCCTAGTCCTCAAGGAGCTTAGAATCTAAGGTCCCTAACTCACATTCATACATACACATACTAGGGCCAATTTAGACAGGAGCCAATTATCCTACCAACATCTTTGGAGTGTGAGAGGAAACCCATACATTCACATGGAGAACATGCAAACTCCAGGCAGGTAGTGCTGTGGTTGAGATTTGAACTGACAACCCTAGTACTGCTAGACAGATGTGCTTACAGCTTAACCATTGAGCTGTCCATATCACTTAATATCATTTTTGTACTTTGTTACATGAACTCCAAAACAGACCACTAAGCACAAAATGAAAGAATGACATTAAAACTAAAGTTTTGATAGAAAAAAAATGACTATTGCTTTATTGACCTAACCTACCTATATTGAAACACAGTATGTCCCCGGTTGTGCAGGCAGCTGGACCCTTTAGAAATCTTCTATGCAGGAATGCCCAGTCCACTTCCTGCTGCTGAAATTCTGGCATTGCAGGGGTCAATAGCAGCAAGTCTTCTGTGAAACAAGCCCCCAATGGGAACCCACCCCTCCTCCATTCTTTTCCATTAAGAAAAGTTGTTTAATATTGTACACTGCATGCAACTCAATCTCTGAATTTCCAAAAAAAAGTCTAATACGTCACAGGATTTTCTCTGCCATTCAGACATGGCGGTGTTACATGCAGTATACAACATGAAACTTTTCCCAGTGAAGAAGAAGGAGGCTGGTCCCCTCCGGGAGCTTGTTCACATAAGCGCCACAGAGGACTTGGAGCCATTAACTATCGCAGTGCCAGAAATTCAGCAGCAGGAAGGATTTGTAGCTGCTAACATTTAATTTTTTTGTTAAGACTACAGATCATCTTTATCTGCAACACTGAGCAATCATGTATGGCTAATTTTATGTTCCGTCTTTAAAAAATAAAATATCTGATGGGTAAAATTAGACTGATTCCATTGACTTTGTTTCTGCAATTTAGTTTGTGTGATTCCTAAGATGAAAATTGCCAAGATTCCTCAGATTTTAGTGTAACCATAAATAGGCAGATTTCTCACAAATAGCAGACACATATGCCCATGGACACATCTGTCCACAACTGACAAAGATGAAATTTCCATGGAGGGAAGCCCAGTCCTCTTCCTACTGCTAAATGCCCGGTATCGCTGGGGTCAATAGCCACAAGACTTCTGTGAAGTCTTCTGTGAACACTTGCAATCTTCTTTACGACCGTCTCAATATATTGATGAGCCGAGTGACAGACCCAACTGGGACAGAGGGTTTTGAGGGGACTATAAGCTAGCCTTCTACCTACTGATTATAGCCTATGGAGGAGACCGGTGTTTTGTCTGCTTCTCCAGGTCAGAGCATGGAGGTAAGCCGTGTCCCGAAGCCCTCTGACTTGCCGGCACAGTGGCTAAATGGTTAGCACTTCCACCTAGCAGCACTAGGGTCATTGGTTCAAATCCTGACCACAGTGCTACCTGCCTGGAGTCTGCATCTTCTCACTGTGACTGCATGGGTTTCCTCTGGGTACTCTGTTTTCCTCCCACACTCCAAAAATATGCTGGTAGGTTAATTGGCTCCTGTCTAAATTAGCCTTAGTATATGAATGTGAGTTAGAGACCTTAGATTGTATGCTCCTTGAGGGTTACAGACTAATGTGAATGTACTTTATATGTAAAGTGCTGCGTACATTGATGGCGCTATATAAGTACCTGTACTACTGGCCAGATGTATTTACCAGATTATGTGGCCAGGAAGTCCCCAGAACAGTGGTGCTTCTGCAGGAACATTGTGTTGGACAGATTATGCAGATGCACCTTCACCAGCTGGGAATATGGAACTCTTCTTGGGCATTATTTCTTATCTTGCCGCAGCTGGTCTTCAAGAGCTGCATAATGCAGCATTTGCCCATTTTGCCCTAACTAATAACAACTTTATGTTATTAACTTTTTATATTATTTTCACCGAAGATGTGCCACTAGGTAACCTAGATCAGAGCTAGATCTGGGGTGGGAGATTTAGAAACGAGTGGTGCAGGGGCGGACTGACCATTTGGAAACTTGGGCACTGCCCGAGGGCCCAGGGTCTCTAGGGGGCCCCATGAGATGCCCCTGGTACCTTTTTCATAGGCTTTTTTGAGTTTGGGCAAGGACACAGGGGCTCCATGATCCCCTATTGCCCGGGGGCCCCATGAGTTGTCAGTCCGCCCCTGGAGTGGTGTAATGTACTTTATGTATCTGGGGCTGTGGAACAGTTTCTGGGCATCCTGGTGGGTACTCCCTGATTAATAAAGACTTATTGTGGATATGTTTTACAGCACATAGACAAAGGAGGGAGGGTGAGGAATTCCTGTGACTACTAGTAGTTGTCTACATACTGATAAGACTTGTCTAGGTGCCTAGCTGTTGATTAGGTTAATGTTTAAAGGTTGCATTGTTATGTTTTTGCTGGCTGTACGTCTTATCCTATCCATGCTAATATCCCCTAGAGGGGAATGTCCTCCCAGGGGTATAAAGTATGTGTCTGGGTTTTAATAAACAGTTATTTCTGTGGATTTACCTCAACATCTTGTCTGTGTATGATGCTTGGGGTAAAGGGCTGGTATTAGCTATCAGTCTGCTGGAAGGATTTGGTGGGCAGGAGACACTGTTTGGCAGAGGCACCCAGTCGGGGCGCCAGGCGGTCCGTCACAAGCCACAAACATGGAACATCTTTACTTGCTTTTGTCCACTAAAACAGATGATATGCTTTGAAGGATTATTTTTTTTTATATAAAAAGGTCACAACATCTCTCTTTGCAATGCCTATTCCTATCAATAATTGGAAGCATTATGAATGCACCTTTACACCTTTTTTGCAAGCAATGCATAATTTGCTTTTATCAGACCGCTGTATGAATGGTATCTGATTACTATCAGTTCCTTCTAGTTCAGTACTAAGGTGTCATTAAAATGTAAAACACATGATCAGAGGGGCTGATATATCCAAGAAGAGCTATGGGTAGCAGCTGCATTATTACACTCTAGAGGACTGACTGTACTGCCGCAGCTCTCCTCCTGCTCTCCCCCTCTCCCCACCTGTGTTGGTTTAGCTGCTGCCTGTGCAGTTTTGCAGTCAAACACTGAGCATCAAGTGATTTCAGCACGGTCTTCAGTTGGGAAAAATGAGGGATCCGCAACCTGCAGAGAAATCTGCTCTGCAGAAGGATGGATTTGATCCTAAGGCAAAAGGTAAGGACATATAAACAGCAAACATAGGATCTATGTGCTTCAACTGTACATTTATACCCATGCAGTAATGAACCCATTGCATTTATAGCCATACAACCTTCAGTTCACAAAAGGACATTAGAATACACAATTCTTGAAAAGCAGAACATTCATGTCTCAATGCAGTTCTATTTGAATCAAGCTAAAAGGACTCGCTTCTTATTATTAAATCCTTTATCTATCTATCTATCTATCTATCTATCTATCTATCTATCTATCTATCTATCGTTCATCTTTATATCTATCAATCTATCAATACTATTTATCTTTCTATCCATCTATCAGGCTAGCTGTCATCTCTATCTGTCCATCTGCCTTTCTGTACATATGAAATGCCACAATACCATGCTTCCTTTGTATATTGTATGTGTAGCATAATTCTCCCAGGCTGCCTTTTTGACACAATAGATGTCACACTGTCTTCGATTCATGTGTAGACAGATGGCTCCAATCACACCATTTGTGCAATGTCTTTAAAGAATATCACCAGTTGCTTACACTGATTGCAGTGCTAGTTAGCTAGCAGTAAATTAGTATTGATGTAACCTACCTTGGTTTCCATTTTAATGCTGTTGTACTGTATATACAATTCGTAGAATTCTTGTCAGCTCTGTAACAGTTCTCTTTGAGTGTGAATTACGTTTATGACTTATGAATATCTCTTTCCTAAGACATGCACTGGGACTGTAAAATGCTATTTGAAAATAATTTTTTACTACAGTTTTATTTCAAATTTCCATTTTTCTTGGCACTTGTGAATTTTCATGCTCTTGGCAATTTTTGGGAAGGCTTCTGTAAAAATGTATGGTCATACAATTCTGAGTACAATTTTGCATTCTTTAGTGGAGTGAATGGTACGCTGTAGCATCAATGAGATAATGAAGGTTATATTTGTAAATAAGGTATGCAGAGAGGATTCTATACTGAGCAGTCCAAAATATGTAGCATCTGCAAAAATTACAAGGAAGAATAATGAAGTAGAAAGAGTGGTAATATTAGAGAAGTCTGTCCAGCATAGTAAGTGTGTGATGTGTGTTATTGGGAGGGGGAGTACAGACGTATATGTTGACGTGTGTGGCGAAAATAGATGTGCTATGGAGATATCTAGTGGTGGGGGCAACAG
Organism: Staurois parvus; assembly: GCF_062004578.1. Classification (NCBI taxonomy): domain Eukaryota; kingdom Metazoa; phylum Chordata; class Amphibia; order Anura; family Ranidae; genus Staurois; species Staurois parvus. The sequence continues at coordinate 34,753,166 of NW_028317807.1, forward strand.
AGATTGAGGAAAATGGAGCAAGATCTCTGATTATGATGTGTGAACCTGCAGTGAGTCACACTATACCGGTGTGTAGAGCAGACTTAGCAGTATCATGGGTGATTATTGTGTTGGATCATGTGATATGATAAAAAAAGTAGCTGCAATATACAAATAATGAGGACTTGTGTGTTACAAAAAAAAAAAAATATATATATATATATATATATATATTTAATAAGACAGAGGAAAATGTGTGATCAAGGGAGAGAAAAATGAATAACACTTACAATGTCTACAATGAGTAGATTACAGCTGGCCATGCTATGATATTTATAGTCGGCATTTGCTAAAACCAGCAATTCTTGAAAAGGCCTTTCCATAGCATATGTGAATATATGCGTGTTAGCAAATGCTACCAAACATTTCGAAAGTGCTTCACTGAGATTGGAAAGGTTTTTTTACAGGCATTTAGTACGACATTTCTTGTGAAACTGCTTGTAATCAAGCATTTCAAGTGACTATAAGGGGGTTGTTTTGTTAATGTTTTTTAATGTAATGCTCCTCATCACAACATTATGGTGTGAACAATTCTTAAACAGCAAATCTTCAAGAGTGTGGCAAATCATTTCTTATTTTCTTACTAAGTGAACATTATTTCTTTGTAAGCATGCAAATGTAAAATGAATTACAGTTTCTTTTATTCACACAAACATTAAGAGTTAGTAAATAGGGGGTCAAAGGCTAGGTACCTACAAAGCGGCCTTGGATGGATTTATTTATTTATCTTTTACAGGCACCTAACCACTTGCTGCCCAGTCACAATAGATTTGTGCTAATAAGATAGAGAAAAATTAGAGGCTTTTAAATATTGTGCATCGCTAAATGTAAATTATCTGCCCAGTAACCAAAAAACATGCAGCAAAAAAGGAGGACGTGAAAAGAGATTCACAGAAAGTGGTTACATTATGGACAGAATGCGATACTCAAAGTAATTCCAAAAATTATGCTTTATTACACAATACAAATGAGGTAAATACCTCAGTTCATCATCACCTCAGTATGAGATAATACAGAGACAGACTTTAAAAACATATGAAATTGTACATCAAGACCGGTCTTAAGTAGTAAAGTGCTGCAGACATAGTGACAATTGTCTACTATATTTTGCAGCACCGACACAAAGGTTACACCGCCAAGCAGGAGGTATATAAAAAAAATTGTAGCAATATAGGTATAGCATGTAGTGCAGTAATGGCTAGTAACAAGTAATGGATATGATTGCCCATGGACCTGAATAGGTAATGTGGGCTAAAAATACATAGAGATATATGGAGAGGGATTTGGTACTCTCCTTGCCACCATTAATGGACGGTCGCCTACAATTTTACTTAAGTTGGGGCATTGTGTAAGAATCCTCCAATGTTTTTCCAATACTTGTTTTACTTCCCCCCACTGTGCTCCAAACTGGGTTATCATCCTGACTGGTTGTAAATATTGTTTCTCTTGGCCTTCTTCCTTTTTTAAAGATAGTAACACTTTCCGATCTGTTTGATATGCTTGTTTTCTTGACCTCCTACCTGGTAATTGGAGTATCCTCGTTCCCTAAATCTTTTATAAAGGTCTTGGGCCTCTAGTTTGAAATCATCAATATTGGAACAGTTTCTTTGACACCTTAGAAACTGTCCAACTGGAATCCGAGTAAACAGTGAACTTGGGTGATAGCTTTTAGCTTCAAGAAAAGTATTGGCTGCTGTTGGTTTTCTAAACGTTTTGGTGACCAGTCTGTCTTCCTGAAGTCTAAGATCAAGGTCAAGGAAGGAAATACACCATTTATCAAAATAATATGTAAGACTAATATTCAGGGGGTTATGAATCAGTTCCTCCAGGAAGAGTTTTAATTCTTCCAATGACTCTCTCCAGACGAGGAACACGTCATCTATGTATCTCAACCAAATTTGAACATGTGTGAGAAACATTGATGACCTGTAGACAAACTGTTCCTCCCAAAAACCCAGGTGTAAACATGCATAGGCTGGGGCCCACAGTGCTCCCATACTGGTGCCTCTAATATGCTGATAAAAGATGTTATTAAATTGAAAAAAGTTGTGATGTAAAGCAAAATCTAATAGCTCACTTATAAATTCATTTTGCCCTCCCATTTCAGGATATGACTTATCAAGAAACTGACGAGCTGATCGTAGCCCACATTCATGTGAAATAGACGTATATAGTGATTCAACGTCTACTCCAACTAAAATGGAGTTAAGGCAGGGCCCTGCCAGATCTACTACATTGAGGAAGCCATATGGTGACCTGTATAACGTCTATTCAGTTCATTTTATACAATATTATGGACATTTATATTGCTGCTTGATACTTCACCACCAACATTTGACATTATTTATTGTCATTATTGTCTAATCTGGTCACCATTGAGGCTACCACATCCGGCTCCATATATCTCTATGTATGTTTAGCCCACATTACCTATTCAGGTCCATGGGCAATCATATCCATTACTTGGTACTTGTTACTAGCCATTACTGCACTACATGCTATACCTATATTGGTACAATTTTTTGATATACCTCCTGCTTGGTGGTGTAACCTTTGTGTCGATGCTGCAAATATAGTAGACAATTGTCACTATGTCTGCAGCACTTTACTACTTAAGACTGGTCTTGATGTACAATTTTATATGGTTTTAAGGTCTGTCTCTGTATTATCTCATACTGAGGTGATGGTGAACTGAGGCATTTACCTCATTTGTCCACATTTGTACTTTGTAATAAAGCATAATTTTTGGAATTACTTTGAGTATCGCATTCTGTCCATAATGTAACCACTTTCTGTGAATCTCTTTTCACGTCCTCCTTTTTTACAGTAGATTTGTGACCTGGTGGCAGCTGCAGGCTTAGCAATGTAAATAAACATTGTGAGCCTGCTTCCGGATTTGGGGCACAGGCCCCCCCCGCTGACCCGAGCTGCAGTTGGACACAGCGGGATTTTGTCAGCATGTCCCGGCCAGTGATTTATGGCTGAGACTTATGGATCGGCTGTGTCCTATAACAGCCCAGAGTATTTTGTCTACAAACAGCACAAAGCATACAGAGCAACAACACTGTACATAGTGATCTGCAAAGCAGGGAGAAAAAACAGCCACGTCTCTTAGTAAAAACTGCACATATCATGCACATTACATTTTGTTAGACACACAGTTAACCCTTTGATTGCCCCTTGGTGTTAATCCCTTTCCATCCAGTGTCATTAGTACAGTGACAATGTACAGTATTAGCAATACAATTAGCAGCACAGTGGCTAAGTGGTTAGCACTTCCACCTAGCAGGTCTAGGGTCATCAGTTCGAATCCCAGCCATGGCACTACCTGCTTGGAGTTTGTATGTTCTCCCTGTGCCTGCGTGGGGTTCCTCTGGGTATTCCAGTTTCTTCCCACACTTCAAAGACATGCTGGTAGGTTAGCTGGCTCCTATCTAAATTGGCCTTATGTATGAATGTGAGTGGGGGACCTTAGATTGTACACTCCTTGAGGGTTAGGGACTGATGTGAATGTACAATATATGTAAAGCGCTGCATAAATTTACAGTGCTATAGAAGTACCTGAAATAAATAAATAGTGGCTGATGGTCTGCTGCATCCTATCTCAACTGTAACAAAATTTCAATTATGGACTTAAACTTCATTATTTTCCTATTATTTAAAAGGCTGTTATCTTTTCACAATGCCACTCCAGAGGTTGACTACATTGGCTGTCAAGCTACTTTTGCTGCTCCCCCATGTTACCCTTTGTGGATGATTTTTCACTTACCTATGTATCTCTCAGCTATTTTGGGGAGACTGTTTGCTGTTTTTCTTACTATATACCTTCTTCTGGTGACTGACGAGCTGCAAATAAGACTCAACCTGCTTACTCCATTACACTCTTAATTGTCTTAGAAATTACAAATGCAAACTACTGTTTCCTTCCCATAATGATATTTCCTGATTATTACCATGTGGAGTATACCAAATACTAACTTTTTCTCCTTGAATGTGTCCATGACCGAATTAAAAGACTTGTTATAATTTGTCAGCGGTCTGTCTTCAGGAGGCATATATTACTAAAGATTGTGCATACTTCCTTAAAAAAAAGTGCACTTCCAGCATTTTTTCCATTATTATAATACCAATTACTTGCATGGAGTAAGCATCCTTTTTCCTGCAGCAGACCCTGATCTACCACAAGGTAGATATATGTTTATGGTTTGCATTATTTACTCTCATTACTTGTATTTTGGCCAACATTTACATTCCCCCCATATAGTCCTGAGGTCCTAAAATGTTTTGCTCTATTTCTGGCAGACATGTGTAATCTTTTTATTGTATAGGGAGACTTTAATAACATACGAAACCCTTTACCTTACATACACTGTTCAATAGGTTCCAAACCCTCCAATAGCACATACAACTAGGTCTTAGGGATATTTGGAGGCCATAACATCCTGAATAGAGACAATACTCTCCTTTTTCTAGGTGCCAAATGATTCTCTCCAGGAAAGATCTCTTACTGGATAATAATACTACATTCTTGACCACTACTCTACAAAAGGCATGTTGGACCATTCAGCCCTAATCATAAAATCTGCTTAGACAACACTGTATTTAAAATTAATCCATTTTGGGCTTAAGTTGGTCATACATTGATTGAAATTCAGCTGGTTCAACAAAAATAGGCCACATTTCGATCCATGTATGGCCATTCCCAATCATGAGAAGTCAATCTATCCATCAACTTCTTATGAACCTGGCTTGTTGGTAAATTTTTGCTCGATCGGCTCATGCAGCCAGGTGGCTGAAGTGCTGATCAGTGTATTCTGATGGAAGGGGAGTCTCAGGTCAGAATACAATAACACAGCGGGGAGGATTGCTGCATTCCACATTGAATTTGTGGATGGGGGAATCAGCTCGGCTAAATTAAAAAAACTGAACCATGTATGGCCAGCTTAACCCTGTTTAGCCACTTGCCACTTCCGCATGGTAGAGTTACTGTGGTGGAGCGGCACGTGAAAGGTCAGTCTCGTATATATACATGACTGAGCCTGTACCTGTTTAGAAACTCGCAGTGCACCTGCTGGGGTGAGCAGCATGCCCTTCCTGTGACTGCTGTGCCCACTAGACACAGCAGATCACTGTTATTTATAACCGGGTATCATGTGATCGCTATGATTGGTCATTACGATCACATGATAACAATGTAAATAATCCTTCATGAACGGCTTTCCATTCATGAAGAGGTTGCTTACTGTTGTGAACTGTAATTGGCCCACAGCAATCGCATGGAACGGGTTAACCCAATCATGACAGCTAAAGCTATTGCCTATACAGTGATGTTCAAAAAAAATCCCTGATCACCCCCCTAGAGTAGTACAGTATTACTGTGGTGGCACTGAGCTACTCTGATGACAGGGTCAAAAAAACAAAAAAAAAGTTTAAAAATTAAAAAACGTTTTAAAAACATAATAAATTTTTTTTAAATGTATGTATTTATTTATTTTACCATACGGTCAGTATCCCTGATCACCACCACACCAATCATATGATGACACTGTACAGCGCAGATGATAGTATGTAAAAAAAAAAAAATCTAATTTGTTCATTTTCCAAAAACGTATCCTGGCATCAGTATATCAAATGTATGAAATTATTATGGCGCCAATGTAATCCATAAATTATTAACATTGGTATTGGGGAAACTCCAAACAAGAATATTAATTACAGCTGCCCCTATAAAGTGGACCAACACTTATATGCATGATATGAGTAAATAGAAAGGTGCTGTGATCAAATATTTAGTGAAGGTTTCCATTATAAACCAAAAACAAAACCACAAAAATATATAAGAAACCAAAAAACATGTGTTCATTAGCCAACAAATCAAAAATAATAAGCACATATGTCGTGTTTCCCAAATAAAGTCTCTAATGATGTGAACATGTGATACACATAGTGACCAACACAGATAACAGTCTCATTTTCATATGGTGCCAAAACCATGAATTCTTATATCTTCACCACATGCCCATAGGATATAAGTGAATTGCTCACTCACCAGACCTATTTGACCCCAGTTATGATGGTCAAAAAGTGCTTTTTGGACAGGTATAATGAAGAATCAGCCTCTGGTTGTCCTATGGTTTTCTCCTACTCATCAACAGACCACAGGTTATAACATCAGGAGGGATGGTAATGGTAGTTTCAGCCAACTAGTGTGCAAACGCTTCAAGATTGGCTCTCCATACCCTTGGTGGAATGTTAGCCACTCAAATAAACCAGAGATTAAGCCATTTTAAGCGTAGCATTTATTGATATTATTTTCATAAAAACATACAAGATGTACACTCACATGTGAAGGTGCTATGTTAGCCAGCACCAGCATGTATAGCTCTGAGATCCAAAAAGATGGGTGACGTGCGTTCCAAGCCTCACTCTCGCTCAGACGAACGTGATGTCACCAGAACCAGGAAGTGACGGAATCACACTTCGACGTACGTTTTGCCAGGGGGCGTCATCAGGAGACTGTTATCTGTATTGTTCACTATGTGTATCACATGTTCACATCATTAGAGACTTTATTTTGGGAAACACCACATATGTGCTTATTGTTTTTGATTTGTTGGCTGATGTACGTATATGTTTTTTGGTTTCTTATATATTTTTGTGGTTTTGTTTTTGGTTTATAATAGGCACCTTCACTAAGTGTTTGATCACAGCACCTTTCTATTTACTCATATCATATGTCAGTATATCAGGATTGATCAATTTTCAACTATATATACCACAATTTGTAGACGTTATAACTTTTACACAAACCAATTAATATACACCCATTGGGATTTTTATTCACCAAAGACATGTAGCAAAATACATTTTGCTACATGAAAATTTTTTTATTTTTTAAATTTTTTTATTGAATGTGTTTTATAACAGAAGAAAATATAATTTTTTTCAAAATTTTCGGTCTTTTTTTCTTATATAATAAAAACCCAGTGGTGATCAAGTACCACCAAAAGAAAGGTGTATCTGTGTGAAAAAATTATGTAAACTTTATCTGGGTACAGTTGCATGACCGCTCAATTACCAGTTAAAGTAGCACAGTGCCCAATAGTAAAAAATGGCCTGGTCATGAAGGTGGTGAAACCTTTCGAAGCTCAAGTGATTAAATCAGACTCTATCAATCCCATCAACTTTCAAATTTCTTACTTGGGTGTGACTTCTAAGAATGTTTGGGACGCTTTCAAAGTCAAAAATGGGAAACCAACCTTAGAAGCCAAATGCAGGGATTTAAATAAGCCTAAAGTTGAAGCACAAACTACCTGGGTCTAGGAACCCGACGCCTGAAGTACACTAGTCCCTTTCTTCACCCCTGCCAAGTCACCCACTTCCCTTCAAGTTGGCTGCTATCTTCTCTTTACTGTTATCCCTAGACATCTTCAGCCACAACACCACCCGCAAGGGTTAACTTAGCCACACCTTATGTGTAGGGTTCTCCTTCCCTAACACAAAGGGTTAATGTCATCTCTCCTCAAATGGTCACGCGTGTGACCCTAAATAAGTTCAGTACAGGCAAAGGCTCGCTTTCTCAGAATTATTTTATTGGAAATGTTCTCGACAGAATAGAACAAACATATCTCCATGATTACATACAGTACATTGGTGTCCCTGGTACCCTGCCCAGGGGCGGACTGACCATTTGGAAACTCGGGCACTGCCCGAGGGCCCAGGGTCAGTAGGGGGCCCCATGACATGCCCCTGGTACCTTTTTCATAGGCTTGAGTTTGGGCAAGGACACAGGGGCCCCATGATCCCCTATTGCCCGGGGGCCCCATGAGTTGTCAGTCCGCCCCTGACCCTGCCCTATAGTCCGGTCCATGCCTGGTTAACAAAAGTCCAACAAAACAGCAAGTGTCAAGCTCCTGGAACCCTGATTGGGTTCCCAGGAAGGGGCTACAGAAGTCAGAGTATGATAACATCCTGACACAACTCCTCCACCAATGATTGACAGGGAGAGAGAGGGAATGACCCAAAAGACAAGGACCACAAGTCACGACTCCCCTTGTATTTATGTGCAACCCAGGGAGAAAGCTGGCAAAACACTTAACCCCCTAACTGACCATACTCCAGTTCCAGCTCACAGCATCAGTACAGTGTACAGGTCAAAATAAATACAGTACATTAAAACAGTATAAACTAAAAGGATATTTCAAAGTGGTAGATGCCCGCCTTTACACATACTTCATGTTTGTTACATGTTCCCTATCAGATAACAAAACAACCACTTGTCCGCCGCCCCATAGCAGATGTACTGCTACAGAGCGGCTTCACTGGGCAAAATCACACAAATATATGTGATTTTGCATTTTATGCACGTGCGCCACCATACATGCGCTGCTATTGGCTCCCGAGGATGTCAATCACTGGGTCCTGGCTATCTGGGACTCAGTGATTGTTGGCGAAGCTGAGCTTGTAAAAAACACAGATCTCTCTCCGGTCAGCATGGACATGCTGCTTTCTATCACTGTGCTTTCTGTTTCTCTGCACAGCAGATAAGTCGCTGATCACCGCCATAACTAGTATAAAAAATAAATAAATAAAAATTCCAGTATGTATACCGCCATTTGTAGACGATATAACTTTCACGTAAACCAATTAATATACACTTATTGGGATTTTTTTTCTAGCAGACATAGCAGAATACATTTTGGCCTAAATTTATGACGAAATTTTATTCTTTAAATTTTTTTATTAGATTAGATATGTTTTATAGTAAAAAGTCAAAAAATATTGTTTTTTCTTTCAAAATTGTCAGTATTGATTTGTTTATAGCGAAAAAAATTAAAAACGCAGAGGTGATGAAATACCACCGAAAGAAAGCTCTGTTTGTGGGAAAAAAATGACATAAATTACATTTATGTACAGCATTGCATGACAATTGTCAGTTAAAGCAATGTAGTGCTGTATCGCAAAAAAGGCCTGGTCAAGAAGGTGGGTAAATCTTCTGGAGGACAAGTGGTTAAAAAAAAATAAATTGCTGCTTACTTTTTAATTGCTTTTTTCTTGCTGAAAAATTCCTAGTTAGCCCTTCTATATAATTTTGAGGATGGGTCTGTGGGAAGTAATTTATATATTGTAATTAACACCGTCTGTACTGTACTGACAGATTTCACCAGTTCATCAGTTGTAAACAAGATTGAACACTGTCTGTTCTAGCAAAGGGTTGAATATTTCAGGGCTTGGGTTCTGCAAAGTATGTTAAAGCACTTTTAAAAAAATTTCCCTGTGTGTCCCTTATCTGCACATTACCATCCATTCAAGGCAAAAGAAGCTTGCCTATAGTTTTCTGTAGTTTCCAGGATGCAATGTCAGGCTCCTGCACATGCTCAGTACTGCTGTCTGCCCATACCTCCCATATGGGCAGACAGTTACTGAAAAGCAAGAAGAGTCAATGAATTGCAGAGGCGCTCTCCAGCACCCTTGCAGTTCATTGAGAACTACAAGCTGTCTAGGGGCGGGAGATGGGACTTGTAGTTTGTAGACATAGTTGTGTAGGCTCTATTTTTAAATTGCGACAGCAGGTGTGGGGAGATGATCCCCTATCCGCTGTCACAGTGGAGGGATCAGGGGGTGCGGGGCTGCTGCATTAGTAACATGGGAAAGGCACCAATGGAATACTAATAAACCCGAGTCCAAGTGTTATCCTCTTCATATAGGTCTAGAGAGGCACTATGGTAAAGTTAAACTGCATTGGCTGCAAGGGATGCGGAAATCAATTCTGCTGCTTTCAGACATTGGCAGTAAGAGTCTGCATACTTTATATTGTGAGATCAGTCAAACCTGAGTAGTGAATTAAAGCAGTGTGGTTGATCTGTGTTTAAAAGAGAAGTGTGGTCAAAGTTTTGGCCATACTTCTCTTGTGGGTCACAGAAGTGCACTTACTTTTGCACTCCTGTGACCCAGAGTCAGCCTATAGCAGGCTATTGCCCACCATCACCTGACATCACAGATCTGCTCCAGGCTCTAAAAGGATCTCAATCATATTTAGAGATGAACCAGCTGTGCCCGCCCTCCTTGTCAGCCCAGTGCTCCAATGAGCGCTGGAGGGGCAGAGCAAAGAGAGGTGACTGGCAGAAGACGGAGAACTGAGTGATCAGTGGACATGTGATAGAAGTAAGTATGTTTGTGGGGTGATTTTGGATTATAGAAAAGAAATCGCAACAATTATGGCTTACCAAGTTTATCCCCATGCAGTATTTTAAACTTTACTAAAAAAAAAGAAATCCTGTTTATATTGGTCACTGACACAAATATCACAGAATGCTGTTTTGGTTATGCATGTTCATCACTAAAGTCCATTTTAACTTTTCAACAGCAGCACAGAGGGCATTGGTGAACGTAACCTCACCATCACCACCAACAGCCTTCACCAGATCGAAGAATTATATATGGCCAGTGTAATCACTTGGGAATGGTCAATGAAAGTCATGTTTATTCGATGCAGAAGTCATTATAAGATCATCTGTCATAAGAGCGGGCTATTAGTGAAAGTTGCACAATAGGCTATAAACAACTGTCTTACTCCCTAGTGGCAGTTGCACAGCTTTACACATCTTGGCATTTAGAATCCATATCTAGTAAATGGTAAAGAAAGTCACTCTCATTAAGCAAAAGTATGAATATGTAAAAGAAAATATTTGAGAGGTTGCAGTTCCAGATGCAGCAGGCTTTGTTAAATATAATGATTTTCCTGTATTTCCAGCCGACTCTGCAGTATAGCTTTGCCAAGTGTCCTGCTCACTAATTAGGATGAAACTGCTGAGACTCCATGATGCTGCAGTGCTGGAACACCCAGGATGTGACATCCTGGGTCTGAGCTGTCCCCATGGTAACAGTCTTCATCCCATGTGTTATATTTAGAAAAGGGTCAGTCCAATACATATAGCGGAATAAATAAATGGCGCACTCAGGAAAAATTCTGCTTAGGGATGAACGAACCCAACTAATCCTATCTATTAGCGTTTGAGCTCTGCAAATATCAGAGTTGGGATGATTCATTTCTGTACCAACAATGGAGGGGTTATAATTTGCATTCAAACCATGTTAAATATGGGCTGTAGCAAACATTATAAGAATTACTTAAAGGCCTCATGCACATTGGATGATTTGGCCAACTCAGCTAGACACCTTTCTCCTAGAAGCAGAAAATGCTTTTGACACTTGTAAATGCCGGAGCACGTTTAGATGCGTCAAGCGCTTGGGTGTGAATTCATTTTCAAAATAATATTTTATTTTGGCCACTGAATAAATGCTCAAGTGCTAAATATGCCTAGCATTAGAATGCGCTTAGACAAGTTTACATGCGTTTACATAAATCAAGCGTTTTTTCTGCCAAAACATTCCTCTCCTGAACGCGATGTTGGTGCATTCAGATTTCTGCCCCTGAATTCCCCTGCTTCTAATCTCCTCTAAACACCTCTGTGTGCATGGACATAGACACATAGCCTAACATAGAGGGACGTTTAGGGGCAGAACAGAAAACTGTCAAACACCTGTAAAACAGTTGTTTAGGGGCTCAAGTGTGTATGAGACCTTAGTGGCTTCAGGACACACCCCAGTCCTAAAGGGCAGCAAAGCTTGAAGGTTTATTCCTGCAACATGTACTCATCTCCACTACCTATACCTGGCTATGACACTAATGTGTAGGAGGAATTTTCTATGATACAGTATGTAGCATAGAGAGGTGAGGGTGGAAAAATAGCAGCACACTGTTCTTCCCCGTAAATGACTGTGCAGGGGGGTTGTGTCAGCACAAGTTTGAATATTGGAGGAGATCAGACTGAGCTCCCAGCACAGCTAGAAAACTGACCACGCTGTGTTCTCAGGTCTAGTGCAGTCGTTTTTTATAGGAAAGCAGGGTGGCTGGCAGGAACACCAGGGATTTCACACAAAGAAAGCAATACAAAGAGAACAGCATACATTTTCATAAAGTATATGGTACAGTAGGTATATGAAATGTTGGGTTTACATATACATTTACATCAGGTAGGGGTGCTCAACCCTTTGAAGAGGGAGGACCACTTAAGTGATTTGGTAACTGGTCGCGAGCCACAATGAAATTAAATTGTTTCAAATTTTGTATTTTTTTTATTTTGAGTAGTATAATGAAAGTTTCCCTCCTGCAGCTGCTGAATGATGGCAGGAGGTAGGGGAGGAGAAGCCAGATTTCAATGTTTGCAGGAGGAAAATGGAGAGCATCGGTTCTTGTATTTGTAGCCCCCACCATCCGTCTTGTCCAAGTGTAAGACAGAATGTGACAGGGAGGCCATAGAGCCCCCTGGAGCATGGGGGTGGGTCACCATTGCGACCCCTGATGCTACACCAGTGGTTGGGGAAGTTGGTAAAAACACATCTGAACTATGGGATTTTACCATTATGTCCTGAGCCACCTATAAGGCTACTTTTACACTGAGGTGCACGTGCGGCTTTGTGGGTTACCTGTGCTTTGCCATAGACTTCTATTATATCTTGCGGGTGTGGTGCACTTTCGAAAAGCACACCAAAACTTGCACATTCATGACTGTTAAGAAGCCTAGGCATAAAGACACTATCGCTTAACCAATGACCTTGCACCTTCATAACAAATAAAACATGGAAACTGATGTTGAATTGGAAGGGCAAGGCCACAGCTTTATTTATCAATAATAACTCCAACATTAACATAAGGTTCCAGCAAATCAACATGCCAGTCACAGCGAACCTGTGAGCACCAAATACTGTAACATGGCCTAGACGCCTGTCCTAACCATCAGCTCAGGACAGGCACTGTCTTCACACCAACCACTGAAGTTATTAGCCAGATTTGTAGCTGGCAAGGTGGCACTCCGACAAGTAGAGTTGATAGAGCCGTGACAGAGAATACAAGAGAGGTTAATCATTTTTTTTTCTATCAACAATGTAACTGGGAGGGAGGATAGAAGCTTCTCATGTGGGAGCCGAAGTCCAAAGAGGACGTGCTCCCACCCACAGATGCTAATATACCCTCCACACTTAGCCCACCCACCTAAGACCTTAAGGGGGAAAACCCCCCCAACTAGAGCTGCCATGCTTCTAGTCAATCAAGAGCCCCTCACCTTAGTGTGTGGGGGGCTCCTTCAGGAGTTTTGTTTTGGTGTGCTTTCAGAAAGCGCTCCAAACCCGCAGGATATAATGGAAGTCTATTGCTCAGTGCAGTTAACCCACAGGAAAGCCGCAGGTGCACTGTGCTGCACCGGAGGATCATTGTGAAAGCAGCCTCATAGTTGATAACCCCTTTATAAGTGCTAATATGCCCAATGCAAAAGGGCAGTGTATGTGTTGTTAACTATGCTTACCTTTTTATTTTTCCTCTTCCAGCTTCTACAGGCATCTTTCTCCAGTCTGGTAGAAAGGTCCCAGGTGAAGTGCACTTGGTATCACTCTGCCTGGGACAGGAGCCGGAGCTACAGAGGACGCATCCACTTCTGCAGCTTCTGCTCTCTCCTTAGCCATAAGCTTCCTCTTCTACCAGTACAGGCTCAAAGCACTTTGATGCTCTGCGATGGCGGGTCGGCAAGCACAGATCGCGATCAACGGGTTGCCAGCCCCCAGTATGTGCTTCCCTGGTTTGAGGTGGAGGGCCACATAAGAGGACTCCAAGGGCCACATGTGGCCCGTGAGCCACAGGTTGAGCACCCCTGCTTTAAGGCTTCCCATACCAGTTTATTCAATGTTTATATCACTTTTCTACATGCTGTTACATACAGTACTTAGTAGGGGCTAATCATAGTTGAAAAGACAGGGTGGTTTACAGCATATACATTAGCAGCAGAGGAATGCTAACGTCTACAAGAACAACAGTGTTTTTATAAAGTGTAGTCATCTGGCTGCCCAGTCTAATAACATCCACTGGATGATACTATATCTATAGCATTTCAGATGGTAATATTCATGTTTTCACATCAGATGATAATTGTGGGAGACAATGTACTCTACATTTTATAATGTAGCATGCGTTAACATACGGCATATCTGTTAGGCTGCAGGAAAGTAATCAGTTCCTGTGATTTCTAATCTTTGTCTGCAGTTTCTTCCTGCACGGAGGGGTTCACATGAATGGCTTAGCTAGATGTGTAATGGTTGGGCTGGTGCAATGTAGTGCTTTGTCCATGAAATGAGCATTCAATGTGAAGGTGTATACTGGGTTATTTTCCTCAGTATACCCATTCAAATCTGATGGCTGACAGGTATAATAAAGTGGCTTTAAAGTCTCAAGGTATTTTATCTTCATACATTCTATGCACGCAGGTAAAAACCCTTTTGTGTGTAGCAATCCCTCCAGACCCCACTAGCACATACCTGAGCCCCCTCTTGATCCAGCAATGTCCACAACAGCCTCAGCTCTCTGGGGACTCCCACTCCTGATTGGTTGAGGCAACAGTGGGAAGCATTGGCTTCCTCTGCTCTCAATCAAAGCCAGTGAGGCAAACATGAGAGGGAGGGGGCAGGGTTGAGTCGCGGCTCTGTTTGTGAATGGACACACAGAGTCATGGCTGGGGAGTGGGCCTGCTCAGTTGTCCCACTAACAAGTTGTTTGCTATGGGGGCACCCTACAGGAAGGAGGGGCCAGGAGTGCTAGAGGGGGACCCGAGCAGAGGATTCGGGTTGCTATGTGTAAAACCACTGCACAGAGCAGGTTAATAGGACGTTTGTTATTTTTAGGAAAAAAAAAAACCTTTAGTATTACTTTAATGTCCATGTGTCAGCTCAAGTTCACATGAAAGGTGAAAAGGTGTACTTCCTAACCCTCAAGTATGAAATATTATCAGAATCAGTGCTATAAAAGCAGCAGCTAGAAAAATGTTAAATAATACCAAACTTTTCCTGTGAGAATGCAGTGGTAAACAGTTCTGGCACCTCCAGCACTGAATGTATTGTATGTATTGGCAAGGAGTGGTTGGGGATACTGGGGGATCTATTAATGCTGGGGATGTAGTGATGTTGGGGGGGTCTATTGTTGCTGGGGAAGGATCTGTTGTTAATGGGGGGGAATCTATCATTTATGGGGGGATCTGCTATTGCCTGGGGGGTTTAGTGATGCTGGGCACTCTATTGTTACTTGTGGGGAATCTGTTTTTGGGGGATTTTTTCTCGGGGGGGGCCTACTGTTGCAGTGGTAGATATATTGTTCCTGGGGGATACTGTTGCTGTGCTCACGTTCAGTGATGAGGGCTACAATGTCGTTGTTGCCCCCATCACTGAACGGGAGCGCAGCACTGGCGTGGCGTCACCGCGCACAACAGTAGATCGAGAGGAGGAACTGTGAGAGAGCCAGTCATGTGATCTGGGATAGCTCTGGCAACAGAATAGTGAGGTAGAGAGAGGCTGTGTTGACATCTGATCGCTTTCCCATTTGATGAAATCACCTTGAGAATACGGTATATATTATGATCACAATGGTGGGCATCTGGTAAGTTGACTACCTTACTACATGTGGTGGATGATCTTTGGTTTGCTGTATATCTTCACTGGTGTTTGGTCACACAACAAAAGAGAGTTATATTTATTAGAACACTGCATGGACTATTTATTTCTAAAGAACACTTTATTTATGATATTTGATCAGCAGATTCAGCATAAGTAGTTTGAAATTCCACACATGCATGGCTGGCTTTCTGCATCCTGTTCCCTAAAAAGCCACCATCACATGCAGACTCAGCAAATCTTCCTGTTTATGTGCAGGGGCAGTACTATACTTCAAGGCCGATCAAATGTTATTGTTAAAGGTCTCAAAGACCCCAGCACTATGGCAATGTTTCCTCCTCCAAGCTATTTATAAAACACATGTCCCAGGCTTCATTTTATGAATGGCCAGGAGGAGAGGTAGGCTAAGACTCAACCATAGCACTGTGGTCTACAAGATTTGCAGCACTGACATTTGAGCCGGACAGAAGTACAATGGGAGCAAGACTTGTTGAATGCTTACTAAAGCATTTTTAAAGTTACAACCAGCACTACTAATATTATTGAAATAATTATATGAAACTATTGTATATTGATTAAACCACTCTTGTCATGGAAATTGGTTTCTGAAAGTTACAATTCTAGACAGTTATTACAATGAATAAGATTTCTGGTATGTGCATGGCCATCACTAGGCTAGCACTACATGAAGTTGCTTAGCTTTATTTGGCTGTCCTTACAACCCCATTCTGAGACAAGATACAACATCTACTGGAAATGAGTGGATTCCCAGAGTTTTACTGCAATGCCCAAATAAAATCAAGCATTGCTGGTGAGCATCGGTAGCCTTGGAGCTGCTTTTCAGTCCTGTTAAAACAGCATACTGGTAAGGAGTTCTGAGTGGAATGATTTTAGTGGTCAACAGCAAGTGTAGATGTTTTCACTCCTCACACTTCCTTTAACAGATAATATTTTCCAGTCCTGCCTTACAATATTGGAGCTGACAAAAATGGTCAGCTGGAGTTGAAAGTGGAATTATGTAAGCCTTATTGATTTTATGGTTGTTCAATACCATTGCTGCATGGTGATCCATGTGGCAAAGCTATAGTAAGCACAAACTTTCAAACCATGTGTAATTAGATTAAAGTGGACATTTATTTTTTTTCGTTTGGATAGAACACACCAGTAGCAATAAAATCATGACAGAGAAAATTATCCCAATCAAAAAGAAATGTTTAGGCAGAAGTATACAAAGTAATTTGGTTAGGAATGTTCTGGTCCATGGTTTTGACCAGAGTCCAGCACCCCTTGCTAAATTGGCTATGTTAAGCCCAGAGCTGAGCCAGGAGAGGCAGACTTCATGGTGGTGGGAAGGAGAGAATGGCAGAAGAGTGGACTGCATTAGGAAAAAAAGGGTAGGAGGGAAAATCACAAGTTTTTTTGTGTGGGCCCTGAATGTAGTATGGCGGTACTGAGTAAAAATCTTTTCATCTTAGTTTTTGATTGCTTTGTATGATGCTGATCTACAGAATTCCTCCTATGCATTCCATGCATGGTTATATTGTTTCAATCTATCAAGTTTGTAATGCACAATTTATTCCATCCCAAAAATGTAATCCACCTGCTCTATCCAATTTTTCCAAACTACAGTTTACTACACCTGACATTGTAAACTGCATAAACAATAGACTGTGCTTCGTTGCACATGGTTTAGTATTTGTTATTACTGTTTACTGGCTATGCAGAGGGTCTCCTCATTTTCTGGATCATCTGGGAGTTTTTGAATTAAAGATTAAATGAGTTTCTTGAAGGAGAAAGGTTGGCTCTGATTGTATTTTGTATTGACCATCTTTGGTGACCTGAAACCCAAACCACACAGTTCGCGTAACATGTCCAAATGATTCTTGTTTAAAAGGAGAATTCTCAAGTGCTCATTATTGCTCAAGCAGTAACCCTTGAAAACAGCCAAATAAGTTTTGCATTGGACACAATATTTTCAAATATTGGTTATGTTTTGTTTGTTAACTTGTTTGACTATATTTCAAGATAATTATATTTCTAAAAAAGGTATAGAGCTGTGATTGTAATACATAAATTGTAGCAGTAGTAATAGTAGTAGTACATAAATATTTTATATATTTCATTTTAGGTTTTCACCTTCATGATGCACTTCAAGTTCCCAAACAACTCATCAGCAAAAGCTTGTGCAGCAATGCTCCCACCGGTAAGATTTTATTAGTGGGTCTCATCTTACTTTACGCTATGACTGGACTGTGTTAAATTAGATCAGGCCTAATAAATATAGTAATACAGTATTACATTCTTTAAAAACAACTAATTTTACAGATTCTTTCATTACCTATTGGAGATTGTTCATCATCTCTTTCATATATCTATCTACCTTCAGTTTGTATATAGTCCTACAGGTAGTTGTCCACTTGTAGGCCATCATGAAACATACCAAAATACTTGTCATGTTTTATTGTGTATTTGCATGTTGTTGGTAATGTCTGGCATATAGTAATTACTGTATATGAAACTGTTACCAAGTTGTATGATTGAATCATACCCATTGTCACTGTAGAGTGACTGGGTACCCGGCACTTCATATGAGAATTTAAAAAAAGTGATGGCAAGTACCACTACACCTACTGTGGCCTGTCCTTATTCATTATGGGGTTTAAATTACTTTTTGTGGATGCTGAATATTACTTTTTGTTTTGTTTTTTGACACATAAAAAATAAAAATTGTATGTAACACATTGCAGGTATTAAAGTAGATATTGAAGCGTTAAATTTAATGCAACTTCCTATGATGGAGTGGCAACAATGCTGCACTGCTCATAAGATCTGATGAATACTCCACCTGCTTGCAGTACAGTGAGATGAAAAAACATGCTGCGAGGGGCATGGCTATCAGCATTGTCACTGCTGATTCACAGCATGTAACTTGTAAATCAGCACCTAGCCACACCTAGCCCACTGTTTTCTGGATTGACAGCACTGCTTCTGTAGCTGAAACCGTCCAACTCTGAGCTGCAGTGTCTGAGAGGGAGAGAATGTGAGATGCAAATAAAGAAGTATTTGTCTCAGTCAGGGAAGGTGGAGTTAGTTTTTGTTTGCTTTATGAAGATTGTTGATCATATAGTAACTGGATTTGGTACCTGTTTAGACTGTCAATTAGGAGCCTTTATTGTACTTTACTATCACTATTGTTGAAAAGAAAAGAGCTGATGCACCACTGATATATTACAAATGTCTTCATTTATTGTAACAATAATATTATTATAAATCTTCTACAAGGGCAATGACAGTCCCCACCCTTGGACCACCCTCTCTGATGCGTTTCAACCAATCAGGGCTTAATCATAGATTAAAGACTTTAGTGTTTAATCTGATGTGCAGCAGCTCTTTTCTTTGCTTTTGGTTGATGAGTGTGGATGGCTCAGCTTGACTCCGGCACTTGGGGCTTGAGTGGCAGTGGGGAAGCGCTGCTTGGAACAGAGAGTTCTTTCTGTTTGATGTTCTCTCTATTGATTTAACGTATAATTAAAAGGCAAAACCTTTGTTTTTAGTTCTAAATAGAGTGGTGAGGGGTTACGAACTTTCTTAGGTTCTTACTGCTTTCTGTGTCCCTGCTAGGGAGATTCGCTTCCTCTATTTTGTATGGTGATCATTGGCACTGAAAGTGAGGAAAGATCTAAAATTTTAGGTTGCTACCAGAACAGAAATAGATGAGATTTTTTCCAACGGAAACATTTGTTCCAGTGACAACTGTCTAAGAGAATATTTACCTCGCTTCAGAGAGTTTTCCACACTTTATGTTGTAGCTACAGGATTGGAAACAAAGAGAAATCTTTTGAGCAGTACACAGATGAAAAAAAACTGATGGAGGGCTTTAACTATTCTCTACTATATCTGAAATGGAAAAAAGTTTTGGCTTTACAATATGATTAGTATTTATCTTCTGACCATTTGTGAATCATATGTGGCATTGTGGCATATACTGTACATTTTTGTAAGATTGAATAAATACCAGTCACTATGTCACAATAACTACTAGAAAATATTTCCTGGTAACCAGGATGTCCTCCCTATGGCCAGTCATGGAATAATCAGATGGCCACATCAGTAGAAATGGGGCAAAAAATAAAGTCACTGTTCTGGATGTAGTACATGCTCAAAATGTACACTGTACTGTTGCTTGGCAGTGATGGAGTATGGAAGTAGCATGCATCACATATGATGCTGATCATCATAACAAGGCAAGGAGCGGAAAGGGGAGGTCTGCTTGGCAGAAAGAGTGAAAAGGTCTGGGTTCTGCTGTCTGACTTGAGGTATTCGGAAGAGTTAAAGTGAACGAAAGTGAGAACACTAACTCAGTGGAAAGCAATACACTTTGCAGGATCTACTGGTTTACCCTAATTTACTGAAAAGACAGGGTGAGGATTATTACATTACCTGGCATCCCTGCACAGGAGAGACCCTGGCTCTTCTGCTGCCTGAGACAAACCCCAAAATGCCCCAGCATTGGTTGTCAGCAGGAAAACATTTCCAAGAGTTGGTTATCAGTCTAAAAACTGCCCCAGCATTGGTGGTCAGTAAAGGATGAAATTGGCCAGTATTAGTGGTGAGAAAAAGGAAAAATTCTCCAGTGTCAGTGGAAGAAAGAATGCCTTGGCAACTGGTGGTCAGTAGGAAGAAGGACGCTCTTGTAAGGTCAGTAGGAGAAAAAATACACTGATGTTGGTGTTAGTGGGAGGAAACATATGGGGGGGGGGGGTTGAGGTGTGGTAAGGACTCTGGATGGGGATCGGGGCTCTGCAGAAGACTGGAGAGCTCTGAAGAAGGCTGGGTAGAACTGTGAAAGAATGAAGGTTCTGGAAGGGGCTGGGGGACTCTATAGCAGTCTGGATGGCAATATGGAAGAATGGTATTCCTTCAGGGGGCTCAGGGACTCTTCAGTAGGCTGGAGGGCATTGTGGGGGATGGGTGTGGGCTGGGTGTCCTCTAGGAGCTTGGAGAGGACCCAGCAGAAGCAATGCTGGGGATCAGAGCTCTGAAGCAGAATAGTTGCTCTTTATGGGGCTTGGGGCTGTGTTTCTATCCATCCCCCACTTAATTTTCAGATCTGACATGGGAACACCCTCCACCTCCCCTTCAGGAAGTGTAAAATTTTCTTCTCCCATGCTATGAATCATATGACAGGGATAGGAAGGATGTAGATCTACTCCCTGGCAGGATCCAGAAGAAGTCACGCACTGCCACACTCCAGAGTGTCTAGATACTACAGGATCCATATTCCTCTTCCCTAGTGCACTGCCAGAGTGCTGCATGAGGCGAAATTTAAAGCCTAACTTCAGCCATTAGTTTTTACTTCTGGATAGAGTAAGAAATAGTTGAACATTCTGTCTGTTCTTTATTGCTTTCTGTACTCGTCTTGGGGACGCCTTTCTCCAGCTGCTTTTCCTATGACAATAGAACAAGTAATGGGTACATGGTTGGCACTAGGACAGGAAGGCACACTCAATAAAAACATCAAATGTTCTAAATCTTCCCTACTCTTCTAAAAATGTGTTTTTATTTATGTCTGTTTCTGTTGGACAGGATTTCCCATCACTTCCAGTCCAATAATCTCATAAACAGGGACACAGATGGCAGTAAAATCCCAGGAGAGAACCTACACCTCTCCCACTCTATCCACTATTAAAAAAAGCTTTTTTTTTTTAACAACAAATACCATTTTCTGGTCTCGTGCCAGGAAGATACATATAAATTTGGAGGTAGCATTAGATACTACTGAAAAATGACTCTACAAATTGAATTTATCATATACTATACATGAAAATATAAAAGTATAGTTCACAAACAAAGCACTTTCCCTAAACATAATTTTGATGTTATCTGGTTCCAGCAGTGTTGCCTTGAGGAGGTTCTTGCTCCAATAAAGAGATATTAAGGTTCTTTAATGCATATTCTGCATCAGACCCAGAGAAATGTAGCTGTTTCCAGAGTTATTCTTTCATGATGCAATGTGAACATCTACTGTTGGAATGCAGTGTTTCCTCTGGTAGCCCTTCACGAGAGAGTCACTGCTGTTAACCATGTTCCACACTCGCACCTTTGTGGTTTCCTGTGCACTTTTCCACCAAGGAGCATGCAACCGCTTAGCACTCCTATCTTGCAGCACTGCGGTTCTTACTTCTAATCCCAATCAGGACACCACCTGCATGTAGTTAACATACTCTCCCTGTGCTTGTCCAGATTTCCTCTGGGTACTCTGGTTTGCTCCCATAATCCAAAGACATGCTGGTACGTTAATTGGCTCCTTTCTGAATTGGCCCTACTTTGTGCATGTGAGATAGAGACCTTAGATTATCAATCAAAAAAGCTCCTACACAGCCACAAAACACTACTTCCTCCCTAGGAAGTGAATAAGCAATTATATGTACTTTTTGTGATGAACTACTAAACGAACCCAATCTATCTTAAAGATTCAATAAACCCACACATTCCAAAAAGTGATAATCAAATCTAAACCTTGAATAATAAATCATCCCTCCAATATGTAATCCAAAATCATCAAATATAGCAATCAGAATAATAAAATATCATTAAATAAAATAAAATAAATATAAAATTTAAATAAATCAAATAAGAAAAATAAATAAAATAAGTGTCCAAATCTCCAAAAAAGATCCCTTCAGATGAAGTCCGGAAGTGACGAAACGCGTTAGAGGAGTGACGTCATCACGCACACACGCTAACCGGAAGTGTCGCCGCGGCCATTTTGTCGGTTGGAAACAATCGTTTTTTCAACCAGAGATTGAAATGTTCAGTGCAGAGAGCTGGATAACGTGTTTTTATATGTAAGTGTGGATTAAAATTTATACCTTTTTATGGAATCTGCCTGATAGAGCCTTTCTTTGTCCATATGAGGAATACCCCGGGATAAGAATGATGGAGAAATACCTTTCCTGTTTAACAGTATATGCCTGAATATATCATAAGAGGGTAATAGTATTTAGCATCTACTTTGGCTGGAGTACTAAGGATATTGGTACCTAGTATCACTACTCACTTGAGATTGGAGTGATCACGATTTCTCACGTTTATTTTATTTATTGATTTTTCACCATTTTTTGATGTGATTGAATTTTGCACAGTGTGAAGCATATATATATTTATGTTTGAAGGTAGTACACTATGATATTTTTCTTTTTTTGAGGATATCAAGGTATTCTTGCGGAATCGTTTTGCTTCACTGAACATATAAAGAATTTTTTTTTTTTTTTTTTTTTTTTGGAATTTTGGAATTTTGGACATTTATTTATATAGTATATATATTTTTGGAGATTGGGACACTTATTTTTTGGAGATTTGGACACTTATTTTATTTATTTTTCTTATTTGATTTATTTAAATTTTATATTTATTTTATTTTATTTAATGATATTTTATTATTCTGATTGCTATATTTGATGATTTTGGATTACATATTGGAGGGATGATTTATTATTCAAGGTTTAGATTTGATTATCACTTTTTGGAATGTGTGGGTTTATTGAATCTTTAAGATAGATTGGGTTCGTTTAGTAGTTCATCACAAAAAGTACATATAAGAGACCTTAGATTGTTAGCAACTTGAGAGCTGGGACTGATGCGAGTGGTGCAGTGTAAATTCTTGAAATAAATTTAAAAAATCCTTACGCCCATTCCAACTATTCCCGCACAAGGACAAGGTTAACACAGAAAATAAACTGAATTAAAAAGTGCACTTCAAGGCAAATATGGATAGCAATGCCTAAAAATGAAAAATGTTCTAGACACCTGGAAAAGGTTTGTAAATGAGTCAAAATACATCAGAAACCTGTCCTATGACACTAAAAATGTTCAACAAGTCCAGAAAACAACATCCTTGTGCTTATACAAGGCAGATTATCTTCAGTGATGTAATCCACATAATGGAACATCAGGGAGAACTTTTATGCACTGACTTCATCATTTTCTATTCTTCTTCCACTCACAAAAGCGAGGGAGTACAGGAGTCAGTTAGGACGAGTAGCATTACTACATTTGAAAGGGAATTAGAACAGCAGTCAAACAATAAATGATTATGAAAATACCATATGCATTATAATTCAGTGAATTGACTATTATTTCTTCTGGCAATGATGGTGCTATTTCCTGCTTTTACCTGGTGATAAAGACAGAAGCTAGTACTGTTTTATGGAGTAATAACTTTGTGGATTAATATCAAAAGCTATCAGCACCTAAAATTATTATTAGCAAATGTAGAATCATTTTAAATAAAGTGGTCAAATCTAGATATATTTGTGTGCTTGGAATCACTGAAAACCACCAACTACAAGGTATTAGCCATCACTTATTCAGAATATTTATAGTTATTTGAGCAGTGCTAGCTGCAGAGACAAAAGCCAAAATATGCAAATGTAGCACTACCCCCCTTAGGAGTCGCTGGAAGATTTGGGTCCCCCTATAGTCCTGCACAGCCAGGCATCACTCATCTTCACAAAAGCTTGCATCCAGAGTCAGAAATCAGTCCTTGAGCTTTGGTTTTGTTGTTTTATTTAGAGGATTTGACCTGGGATAGGGTTAAAATACAGGATGCCCAAGATTACTGATGAACTGAGGACAACTTCCTGGAACTATTTACAAGCCTTCTCTGCAGCACAGTCTCTGTTGGAGAGCTAGCCAGCATCTCCTTAGTGTACCACCCCAGACCCTAGATGAACTTCTCTTCACCCAGCAATCTGGAGGTATCCTTCAACAGGAAATCCAGTTCCTGTTACTTTAAGAAATGAACGGTCACTGGCATGTGGCTAATCTGGTTTCCCACCAGAGTGCTCCTTCCCCTATCCATCCAGGGGGTCCTCTCCTGTATGGCTTGTGGGTTGGTGGCTGCTATCAGGCAGCTGGGCTACTCCTTCCCTGCCATACATTTGGTCCTCTCTCAGGGGGCCAGTGAGCGCCGAGATTTCCTCCTTTCCAGCACCAGATCTGCAGGTAAGCCCCGTCCCAGTGGACCTCCTCTTAACCTTTTTCCTTCAATCTCACATCTTCCTCTCTATCTTCAACCCAAACTCTCCTGCAACTGAGCAGGCTCCAACACTTTTCAGGGTGTCCCAGCCCCTTGCCAAGCTTTCTGTTGGAGATTGGATAGGGTCCCTTCAAGAGTGCAGCCATCCACTCCTCAGATCCACCCACTGCCTCTAGGGCATTCCTCCAAAGCCCTAAATCAGAGGGAAATTCCAGAGGGGCTGGCCTGCAGAGCCTCTCAGCTCCTGACCATGATTTGACCTTCTGGCTATTACACTCATGTTGTTACTCAGCCTTCCTCACTACCAATTAAACACTAGCTCCCCCTAGCTAAACATGAAGGGCACAACACAAATATGATTTTAAGACTAAAAGCACATACATTTTAGTGTACATTCTCAGCAGACCTCAGTGCACTAATCAGTTCATTCCAGTGCCCATGCATGGGAGTTACATCATCCTGACTCCACCAATCAAGATGGCTGAAAACCCCAAACCTGGAAGAGGCCGATGATGAGATTTTGACACAGACAAGGCAGCTTTCTGCAGGGGAGTATTACGTTCTGCTTTATACTCGCCTTACTAGTGCAAGCCCTTAGCAGCCAGTGACAATATCTGGTGCTTCCAGATATAAGCAAACATCTTACCTCCTTCCTTGTGGCAGTGTTTGAGTCTATCTCTCTCTTGAAGAATATATCTCTACTGAATATTGATGTAGTTGTTGCATAAAATACATGAACACAGTAATCCAACAACCCCATTCAACAACCTCTCCTTATATTTGTCCCATTTCAAATCTCTATAAATTTGTTTCAGTTCACTAAGAGATGTCATCTTCTCATCAGAAGCTCTGATTCACTTTTGCTTCTCATGGGTTGGAAGTCTTTGCATCTCATCCTATGAATCTGGCTCTGGTTTTAATGCTACGCAAGCAACATAGAACAGATGTTTGGCTGGGATGCCTTTATTGCTTCTGCTGGATTTCCTGATTGAAGCTTCTTGAAGCCTGATTTCTTCTTTTTACAGTATTTAGATTGTCTGCATTAATTTCTATTTCTGTATGACTTTGTTGCTTATCTTCATGTGACACTGATGTGGAATTTTCCTCAGTTTGATATGTTTGTGTTAGTTCACGATAATTTGAACACACTGAAGTTTCGACATTACACTTCTACTGATGGTTACCTTGTTTGTGTCTTGGTGAAGAATTCTGTGTCCCTTCTGAGATTCACTGTACCCCACAAGTACACCTTCCTGGATACTATAAAATCAAGCACCTAGGCATGTAGACTGTTTCTACAAGCATTTGTGAAAGAATGGGTCACTCTGAGGAGCTCAGTGAATTCAAGCATGGTACCGTGATAGGTTCCACCTGTGCAATAAGTCCATCTGTGAAATTTCCTTGCTACTAAATATTCCACGACCAACTGTTAGTGGTATTATAACAAAGTGGAAGCAACTGGGAACAACAGCAACTCAGTCATGAAGTGGTAGGCCACGTAAAATGACAGAGCGGGGTCAGCGCATACTGAAGCACACAGTGCGCAAAAGTCACCAACTGTCTGCAGAGTCAATAGCTAAAAACCTCCAAACTCCATGTGGCCTTCATATTAGCACAACAACAGTACATAGAGAGCTTCATGGAATGGGTTTTCATGGCCGAGCAGCTGTATCCAAGCCTTACATCACCAAGTGCAATGCAAAGCGTCAAATGCAGTGGTGTAAAGCACGCCGCCATTGAGCTCTAGAGCAGTGGAGACGTGTTCTCTGGAGTGAAAAATCACATTTCTCTTTCTGGCAATCCGATGGACATAAAGAAAAGGGAAAAAAGGGGGCACACCAGCCTAGTGCATTACTTAGGATGATAGTTTTATTAAATACAAATGTAAAATATACTCATAAACACTGTGGTAACATAGGCATATCAGATACAAAGCACCAATACACAGGGTCAGCTCCCAATCTTGTGAGGACCCTATTGTGGCTGATGGGCTTCAAGGAGCAGTCTCCTCTTCCTCAGAGCCTATCTATTGTCTTAGTCTGATAGTCTTTTATCACAAAAACCAAGGTCACATGGCATAATAGAAATCCCTCCCATTGAGAGGTGGGGAAACTGCCCCAGAACATATATGGCAAATCTCTATAAAGATTGCAATCAAATCATGTACTGTATAAATACAAAACAACATGTTTCTAAAAACACATAAAAAAACATTATAAAATATTATAATTAATATTATAGTTAATATTTAAATTCATATTTTAAATTCATCAGAATGCTGGATCACAGTTGTATCCTAGCAGAATATAAACAATAGTTAATAAATAGTACATTTCTTAAGTAGTAAAATTGTTAGCTTGTGACTCATAAAAATGAGTGGGGGATTATGGTGTGGAGTTGTTTTTAGGGGTTGGGCTTGGCCCCTTAGATCCAGTAAAGGGAACTCTTAAGGGGTCAGTATATTAAGACATTTTGGACAATTTCATGCTCTCACCCCCTTGTGAGAACAGTTTGGAAATGGCCCCTTCCTGTTCCAACATGACTGTGCCCCACTGCACAAAGCAAGGTCCATAAAGCCATGGATTAGCTAGTTTGGGGTGGAGGAAGTTGACTGGCCTGACCTCAACCTGATAGAACACCTATGGGATGAATTAGAGCAGTAACTGCAAACCAGACCTTCTCGTCGGACATCAGTACATGACTTCACAAATGCGCTTCTGGAAGAATGGTCAAACATTCCCATAGACACTTTCGTAAAACCTTATGGACAGCCTTCCCAGAAGAGTTGAAGCTGTTAGAGGTGCAACTCAATATTGAACCTTACGAACTAAGACTGGGATGCCATTAAGGTTCATGTGTATGTAAAGGCAGGCATCCCAATACATTTGGCAATATAGTGCGTATATATATATATATATATATATATATATATATAATCTGCTCCAGTTGCAGCTGAGTTTACACTAGCGCCTGAAGTCTGGGCACCTGAAGTCTGAGGGCTTCATGCTGTGCTGTTTTACTCAGCAAACCACCACCCTTTAATCTCATTAGGTACATTTTTCTACCCTGACTTGATCAGATTTGGACATATCTTCTTCAAATCAAAAGGGTGGCGCAGCTGGACATGGGAGATACATGGTATTTATGTAGAAATGCCTTCTGACCTTATATTACATTGAACCTTATTCAGTGCAATAAAGGCCAGAGAGACCACAGATCTTGAATTAATTCTTCTTCTTAGGTTCCATTCAGTGTGGGCCATGAACAGATCCCTGCTGAATATGAGCAGAACAGAACATATCTCCCTTTGTCACATCCAAGTCCGTCCATTTTTAGCTGCATAAAAAAAAGCTTTCCAGTTCCATATTAGATCTATGCCATCAGGAGACATTTGTCCTCATCAAGCCTTAACACAGGTCCCCTTGTGCATTCTGTTCTGTCATGATTTTATTAACATCAACTGCTTAAACCCCGAAGAAAGGGAGAAAGAGAAGTTTTTTTCCCCCTGAAACGCGTTGGAGTATTTGATGCTCTTAACCATTAAATATTTTTTAACAAAATCCTACAAGTGACATGAAATTTTGTGCCAAGCGCTCCTCAGTACACATCCAAAAGTTAGATCGGACTACCTCTGTTATGTTAAGGGGCAAAAATATGGAAAAGAATGCAGGCCTTTTCCATTTTTTTTCAAACCTGGACAGAGATTGTAAACCAATGGCAAATTTTTTTTCATCAGGCCAGTCAAAGACTAACACTGAGCTTTCAGGTTTGCCTGAAAAACTAATGGGCTTACCTGGTCGGGTTGTCCCTGTGCAGGGTGCCATAGGACTCAGTTGAAATGAAACTGAGTTTGAACTCAGATGTTAACATAATTGGATGCATTAACAAAAATTGGTGCAGGGAGGAAAATGCACCATTTTCTGTATGCACACGTGTTAAGTGCTTGTGTGAGTGCGACATGGCAATTTGTTGACAAATTATTTTTTTTGCATCATAACGGTGCATTGTTTGTCCATACACATCCACCTCTCCTCTTTCTTGTGGACTGTATTTACACCACTGTGGTAATGGCGTACTATTTAAAAACATTTTTAACTTAACGGTTAACAAAACAACACAGAAAATGCACCAAGATTTATATTACAAATTGGCATATTACCCTTTGTAATTTAAAATGTATGTATGTGTTTTCTTTTCTTCTTTTTAAAGATGATTGCTTCTGAGCAGATAAAACAGGTTGCCTGTCCAGTGAGTTGCTTGCAAACTCAAATTTTGCTAGGGGCAATCTGTGATATGCAAAGAGCTTTGTTACATGAGTAGCTTGTGTGAGCTCATTTCAATTTCACTCCTTTTCATGTTAATGAGAATTAAAGATGACTGTCTTTATAGTGTAGATCATTTAATTAGCCTTGTGCATGCAATTTCTATGAGCAAGTAAATGGCAGTACTGACCTTTTCTTGTAGAGGCCAATCTGTTTGACCTATCACAAGCTCAAGTTTCCTTAACCAGCTACCATTTTCTTTTCTGCAATGGTCGAAGGACTTAGAAAATAGGATGCATAATAAAGCTCATATGCCATCTCTACAAATCATCCAGTATCCTCTAGTGTCCTGGTTCCGAAGACACAGACCGCCTGATACCAGTGTGTGAGCTGTCATATGCTGGGCTGGGTCAATCACCTGTTGGGCACCTGCTTTTTAGCCTTCTGGCTAAGGTCAAGTGTAGTATCTGTTCTTATTAGTTTTCGGGAGGGGGAATGCCAGTGCCTCTTGTTGAGTGAAGGTGCTGGTTTGTACCCCTGCTGATATAAATATGTATGGAGCTGTGAGCTTGTTCCTTTTCCTCCTGGATTGATTCAGGCTTGTCCCCAATTATGACAGGGCTCTCCCTAAGCTCTAATGCCTTCCTCGTATGGATAACAGCTGCACTGGTCTGGCTGAGAGCCAGGCTTTGAAAGAAACCTGTAGTGTATGTGCCCCTGGAGTGGCAGTCCAGGGGTGCCAAAAGTCTCACAGTGAGGGAGCTCACTTTGAGTTTTAGGCACCATGGTCACTACACCAGTCACGCTTTTTTTCGCATTTGCTTCTAGGGCCGGGCCAGAGGAATTTTTATTCCTGGCCGAACGGCCCATCATAGTATTGCACTATGGCACTAAGCACTGGTGCACTTCCCCTTTCCCTTTTTATTTTCTATGTTTGTTTGTCACTTGTGCATCACTGTATGCACTTTATCACTTTCCTGATTAGTAGGGTGTAGGTCCTCGAGCCTGCCCTGAAAGTTTTGGGTGGGGGAGGCATGCGGCCTTCTGGTCAGGTTCTCCCCATCCCATGGGGTCTCCCATCAGGGAAGCCCCACTTAGTACTCGGGGCGGCCTTGCTGAAGAAAGGGGTCCACCTGGTTTCAGCCAGGTGGACCAGTGAGTGTCTTAGTCCCTGTCAGTAGCCTTGTGCCTGGAGGGATCAGGGCTAAGGCCCTTTCTCTCACTTTGTGCTCACTTTTATTTTTGCACTGGGTGCTACTTTTGTGAGTGTGTTTACTACATTACGGGTTTTAAAAAAAAGTAAAACCTGTTGGGCACCTGCTGCAGAAGGGTACTGGGTAGTAAATTGCTCTCTGCTTTACAGTTTTCTCTGCTTTAAAAAAGCGTGGGGTCCCCCGATGCATACCAAGCCCTTCGGGTCTGGTATGGATTTTGAAGGGAACCCCCAGGCCAAAATATTTTTTTAAATGGTGTTGGGTTCCCCCCAAAATCCATACCAGACCGTTATCTGAGCATGCAGCCTGGAAAGGGGGGTGACGAGTGAGCACCCCTCCTGAACCATACAAGGTCACATGCCCTCAACATACAGGGGTGCTTATCCGAATCTGGAAGCCCTCTTTAACAAGGAGGCCCCCCATATCCCGGCCTCCCCAGTGTAGTGTAAACAATGACAGTAGACAGTCTTTCACAAGTCCTTTATTAAAAAAAAAACTTTAAAAAATGTCCCCCAAAGTAGATCAATGTCAACCACAATGCCCGCCGCCACTCCCAAAAGAAAAAAGCTTCACTCTAGATGCTGGCTCCCAGTGTCTGACAACTGTGCTACTGTGATGACATCACAAGGGGGTGGTGTCATTCTGCCCCCTTGTGACATCATCATGTGGTGAGATTAGCCAAAGCATTGTGGTCAGGTGCATTGCTTTGGCCAATCACAATGCGAACAGCCCGCCGAACTCCCTTACCGTTCATGTGTTTGCCGAACACACGAACGGCCAATGTTCAAGTCAAACTAACGCTTCAGTTTATGGTTAATTGTGAATAATGGCTTTAAAATGATTGCTGTCACTCTGGTGTATGTGATGATACCTAACATGTGGCATGATCATCACTTTCATGGGCATGTGCACCCAACATGCATCTTTGCATTCCTGTGTGTTGGCTTTTTACTGTTATCAGGGCTCTGGAAGAGAGATGTATCCTCACTTCCTGTCCTGCTGACCACATTTTACCAGACAAAAATTGAAAGGAACTCTCCAGAGTTTAGAAGTCAGCAGAGTGCAATACACATTTGTAAACCACAACAGTGTGCTTTGTAAACGTACAAGGCTCTTTTGTACATTCATTGACCACTGGTGTAAGTTGTATTCTTATAGTTTAACCTAACTCCATCCAAAATGCCTTATTTTTACTTTGGATAGAGCAGTGAAGAATTCTTCTTTCAGGTTCATTTACACCATTGCGCTGCAGTAAAGCACAAAGCAAGTTTGAGTGATGCAGTGAACCACAATGCAGAGTAACATTCATCACGGTGCCCCCTCACATCACAGGCCCCTGTTTACACCACAGTGCCCCATTTATATATGTGTCCCCAGTCCCCCCTCACATCACAGCCCCGTTTACATCACAGTGCCCCCTTACATCTGTGTCCCCAGCCCCCCCTCACATCACAGCCCCCTGTTTACATCACAGTTCTCCCTTTAAATCTGTGTCCCCAGTCCCCCCTCACATCACAGCCCACAGTTTACATCACAGTTCTCCCTTTAAATCTGTGTCCCCAGTATCCCCTCACATCACAGCCCCCTGTTTACATCATAGTGCTCCCTTTACATCTGTGTCCACAGTCCCCCCTCACATCACAGCCCCCTGTTTACATCACAGTGCGCCCTTTACATCTGTGTCCCCAGTATCCCCTCGCATCCCAGCCCCCTGTTTACATCACAGTGCCCCCTTTACATCTGCATCCCAAGTTCCCCCTCATATCCCAGCTCCCAGTTTACATCACAGTGCCCCCTTTACATCTGTGTCCCCAGTCCCCCCTCACATCATAGTCCCCTATTTACACCACAGTGCCCCCTTTACATCTGTGTCCCCTGTTTACATCACAGTGCCCTCTTGACATCTGTGTCCCCAGTCCCCCCTCACATCATAGTCCCCTGTTTACACCACAGTGCCCCCTTTACATCTGTGTCCCCGGTCCCCCCTCACATCATAGTCCCCTGTTTACACCACAGTGCCCTCTTGACATCTGTGTCCCCAGTCCCCTCTCACATCACAGCCCCCTTTCTCATTACAACCCCTCTTGACCTCATATCCCCCCCCCACTCACATTACAGTTCCCCCTTCATATCACAGCCTCCCCCTCACATCATATCACCCCATCCATATCAGTGTCCTCATTCTACCCTTCAGATCACAGCCCTCATTGCTTTCATATGTGTTCTCAGTCAGCCCTTCACATTGCAGTGCCCCCATTATATATCACAGCGCCCATCACATTAGTGTTCTCACCCCTCCCCTTCACATCAGAATCACCCCATGCACACACTTCGCATGAGTATCCTCAAACAACCAACCCCCCCCCCCCCCCCCCCCCCTTTCATATTATCAACTTTTTCTTTTATTGGATTTCAGTTCTTTCAGTTATGGAGGAGCATCATATGTTGGTGTTTACCTTCATGCAAATGAAGCCTACCTAGGAATGGCCACTCCTCCAGACTAACACCCACCCATGAAGGCATTTTAATATTTGCCTAACCTCTCCCAAGAGCCTGCCTACTGCTGGGCTAGCAGAGTACTGAGGCAGGGTGCTCTGATGGTTTCAGGAAGCTATGTACCACACCCTGCTGGTCCCTCCTACTAGCCATGATCTTCCTGCATTGCATAGAGGAACAGAAAGATCCAGTGATGACATCACAGGTTCTAAGATAAGGTATGTAATGAAAATGGGAAGGTTCTATTTTTTAAGGCAAAGTATGAGATTAAATTACAGCTTTAAAGAAGAGAGCACACCTATATATTTTATGTTGTAGGCAATTTGAGTGTGAGCAGAAGCTTCATTTCTCTTCCCATTTTTACTGTGGTTGCTGAAAGATTATTCCATGTGAGTCACTCAAGTATTTAGGTCAAAGACAGCCAAGTAACAGACATTTTCACAAGGAGGTAGCCCTCATATTCTCTTTTGCAACAGGTTTCCTCAAAGACCTCATTACCATGACCGCTGAGGGCCTTAGACCGTGAATGGAGCATTTGTATACGTGGCTTGAGCTGCCAGGTTCTGCATTAGGGTTTCCCCCTCATCCCTTTAAAACTGAACACATATACATTACACAGGTTCAGAGGCTAATTTAATGCAGATAAGGCACTGAGTTTAATTACCACCTTAATCAGCCACAGAACCTGTGGAATGAATATGTGTTCAGTTTTAAAGGGATGAGGTGGCAACCCTATTCTGCATACAGGCAGCCCATATAGGTCTATGGGGATGCAGCTGCTGCACGGACACAGCCACTCATTGTAATTGACAGATGTGCAGGTGAGCAGACCCAAAACAGTCTTTGTTTGGGGCCACTCACTATTACGCATCACAAAACGGAGACGAGCAGCTGTGTCCATGCAGCTCCTGCATCCCTATACACTTATTTGGGCTGCCTGTATGTGGCACCTGGCAGCATAAACACACAGCCCATTCACGGTCTATGGGCCTGAGCTCCCAGGTCAATGAGGCATTTAAAAAAAGGACAAAATAAAATTTTAAAGCTGAACTCCAGGCAGATATAAAAGACAAAATGAATGCAGCTCTGCAATCATTAATACAGTCACAGGGTGGGGTAAGGGAAGAGACCTGTAAGTGAAAATGGAACTGCAGCAGAGAAACATTAAATCCCCTCTCCTGATAGAGCTGTGTTATCTAATGGACTGGATTTGTGTAGCCTCATGGACAGTGAAACAAATTCCTTTGGCAGGTAAAACAGTTTTTACATATCTATTTCAAACAGTATTAATCCCAAAACCAAAAATGTAATAAATGGCATCTTACCAATCATTTGAAGTGGTGGTTGCATTAGTTTTCTTTTTAATGCTTTTTTCCATCTGTTTTTCTCTGGCAATCTAGTCAGTAACATGCCTCCCTTATTAGAGTGCTTCCACTCTGGATGATGGAGCAGAGGGGGCAGATTTGGACAACATGATTGTCAGTCTGGAGGGCGGGGGCGTTAGGCTGTATTCACACTTTAGTGTTTTGGAGCTTGAAGCTCCAAAAAAACTAAAATTTTAAAAATAAATTGTTCTCTATGGAGCCTGTTTACATGATCAGATGTGAACAGGCACCATAGAGAATAATTGATTTTTTAAGTCAGATGTGAACAGGCACCATAGAGAACAATTGATTTTTTAAGTCAGATGTGAAAAGGCACCATAGAGAACAATTTGATTTTTAAAGTTTGAGCTTTTTTTGGAGCTTCAAGCTACAAAACGCTAAAGTGTGAATGCAGCCTTAGAACTACT